>NC_091978.1:131242548-131868389 GCF_044704955.1 Pristiophorus japonicus | reverse complement strand
AGATAGAGGTTGGGTCGGGGGATGGAGTCAGTGGCTAGGGAACGGAGTTTGTGGCAGAGACTGAAAATAATAGCTTTGGTCTTCCCAACATTCAATTGGAGAACATTTATGCTCATCCAGAACTGGATATTGGACAAGCAGTCTTACAATTTAGAGACCGTGGAGGGGTCGTGAGAAGTGGTAGTGAAGTAGAGCTTAGTGTCATCAGCGTACAGGTGGAAACCGACACTGTGTTTTCAGATGATGTCACCAAGGGACAGCATGCAGATGAGAAATAGGAGGGGGCCAAGGATAGATCCTTGGGGGACACCAGAGGTAACGATGTGGGAGCGGGACGAGAAGCCGTTGCAGGTGATTCACTGACTATGGTTAGATAGATAAGAATGGAACCAGGCAAGCACAGTGGCACCCAGCTGGACGATGGTGGAGAGGCGTTGGAGAAGGACAGAGTGGTCAACCGTTTGAAATGCTGCAGACCGGTCAAAAAGAATGAGGAGGGATAGTTTGACTTTGTCACAGTCACAAAAGATATCATTTGTGTCTTTGATGAATCAGTCCATCATCACTATCCATTGGCACCTGATGAGAAGTTCATGTTTGTGAATGACAGGTGAAGTCGGAATTGGTCTTTGCTTTGAATCAGGGAATCGGGCAGTAGTGGACCAGCTGCCTGATATACACCCTGCCCTATATTCTTCTTCTTGACTTCAACCGCTTGTTTTCCTCCGCCAACCGGAAGTTAAAACATGTTGCTATCTAGCATTGCACGTGATCAGTAGTCATTTGGATGAGATATTAGGAAGCTGCCACTGATAGTGGAGCTGTACGCCAGCATCAGTCATGGGCTCCAGGAGAGGTGGGAGAAATTTAAGGACAGAATAAGGATTAATAACAATGTTTATTTTTCTGATTAGAAGGCACACATGTTTGCTCAGAAGATTAAAGCTGAATACACCTGTATGAAATGTTGTTTTTTTGAGTTTTTGCATTTGGAGAACATTAGTACACTGTACTGCTTTGTCTTACATTTAAATACTTCTGTTATTCAACAGGTGGTGTTAAGCCATGTGCTTTAAACTGCTTGGCTGAAGGATATAATTTTTACACCGAACGGGCTCCTGCAGTTATTGATGGAACTCGTTGCCATGCAGACTCCCTGGACATCTGTATCAATGGAGAATGCAAGGTTGCATATACTTTATTAGTAAACCATTCAGAAATTGTGTCACATTTCCTTAACACCTTTTAGTAGCATTTCATGGAAGGCTGTGAGGAATTATTGAGCCCAGCGATGTGTAAACTTGTGAATTCCTTCTTCATTGTTGCAAATGGGAATCAAATATATATTTTTTTAAAACCTGGGTGATTCTGTTCCCATTTGCAACTTTAAACATGACAAATGGACTTCGTTCAGAATAAATGATATTCACGTTTCTGTTTTTTTTCTTTTATAAGATTCGCCAGAAATGAAAGACTTTAGAGATATTAGAGAAACTGTGATTCTTTTCATTAGAAGAGAGGAGCTCTGATAAAAGTGTTCAAAATTATGAAATGTTTTGATAAAGTAAATAGGGAAACATTATTTCCACTGGAGAGCATAACGTTAAGGTCATCACAAAAGAATTGAGAGTTACAAAGAGTTACAAAGAGTTACAAAAAGTCATGAAATTCCCTACCCGAAATAGTGGTGGAAACAGAATCCATCATAACTTTTAAAAGAGAAGTGGATAAATAGTTGAAAAAAAAATTTAAAAGGGTGTATGGAAAGGCAGGAGATTGGGACTGTGCATAGCTCTTTCAGAGAGCCGATACTGGTACATTGGATTGAATAGTCTGCTTCAATACTGCACAATTCTATGCTTCTTAAGTAAGTCAAAAGCAAAAATCCCAACAGTGCACACAAAAGTGGGCTCCAACCAACAAATTTACAGTGTCAATAAAGCACAAGGATCAATTCCTTCCTAACTTCACGAACAGGCTTGTCTTCCTGTTTAGTGGGTTTAAGTCAGTCTACCTGAGCTTGGCCTTCTCCTCTGGTCGCTCAAATCAAGTGCATTAAAATGAGGAATATATATATAGAAGAAAGACTGTGCATGCAACAATGTGAATATCGGGTATATACACTTATTATTGATATGCATTATATATAGGTCAGTCTGGTATCTGGTGTATGATCCTGGCAGTTGATGCTACTGTTTAATGTGTTTCCCTTTGGTAAGAGGGAGGAAGAAGAGGATTACAGACAAGCATTTATATCATGTATGCATAGATCTATCTATATATATATATATTTTTGTGTATATATATAGTCAAAAAGTGAGAGACCCATATAGTGAATTACATAGATATCTATGCTTAACATAACGGGAGACTTGAATCAGTTGAGGGTAGTGCCTTAGAATGTTTGGAGCTGTAATTAAGCAATGACCGAGGAAAAAATGGCCCTGAAATTGCGGTCGGAGGCTTCCTTCGGACGAACGCCTCCGACCCAAAATTTCTCTACAAATGTACCTGGTGGTCCGGGAGGCACCCTCGATTCCGGTGGGGGGCCTTCTTTCCATGTGCGTCACAGTGCGTCCACGTCTTCTAGATACGGACAGAGAAGCTGGAGTCACGTGGGCCTGGACCACCAATCACGGTACAATATTCTCATTGATATTATGGGAACTCCGATTTTACGAGTTCCCATTACTATCAATGAGAATAACCCCCTAAAACACCCAAGTACAACATAATAAATTAAAAAAAACACCACACATATTTAAATTTAATTGAAATTAAAGTTAATTAAATGTTTTAGAAAAAAATATATTTTTTGGATTTTTTTTTAATGTGTTTTAATAGGGTTTAAAATAAACTTACCTTAGTGGACAGGGTTTTTACTATAAAATGGGTATTTAAATGATATTTTTATATGTTTTAAAACTCTTACGGTGACAAAAGTAGGCTATGCACCTGCTTTTATCAGGCGCAAGAGTTTGAAGGACATTCGCTGGGCAAGAGATGGGCAAATAGCCCAATCTCGCCTGCGCGGATGTCCTTCTCCCGGGGATGCGGAGGATTGACAGATCGGAAAAGACAGTTTTCGGTGCATGCACTGTGTGCGCCAAAAAACAGCTTTTGCGAGGCCTTGCCGGGTCCGTGCATATTCCGTACGGACCCAGCGAGGCTGGAATTTCAGGGCCATTATGTTTAAGCTAATGTATAAAGAGAGATAAGCTTTAACCCACGTGACTCGGTAATCATTTCTGTTGACCTGTGTGATGTTAATCCATATCCTCTAAGCTCATTCCCCAGTGAACTAATCAGTACTCATCATTTAAACAAAATTTCTATTTTCTTCAATTTAAAATAGACAGAAGAAGCAAGGACACTATAGTAAATGCTCTGTATTTGTAACATTGATTGATAAAGAGATCGTGATAGTGAGATTCCCTCTCTAAATGACTTTAGTGGATTAGTCCACGAATAAACCTCATCCTTTAATAGTCTGATTATGAAAAGATTTTACTTTTTCTGTAAATCCCTCCTATCTTACAGAAGAGTTATGAAATTCACCAATATTGCAACTCTCCATGCCTTCCACTGGTTCTGCAGCATTCACAGTCCTGGCGATGAATCTATGTAAATGACTTTGCAGTAATTCAGTGGCGGTTCATGTCAATGTTACTGCGAGCAACAAGAAGCAATTCATTGTCAAGTTTAAAAAGGCACAACCTGCTAACTTGCACGTTTCAAAGTTAAACTAAAACTTTAAACTAACCCTTTGAAACACCAGGGTGTTTGATTTTTAAAAAAAAACAATAGTACTTCCTACAATTGCAAATGCCACAAAGCATAGAGCTGGGGGGCAACAGAATCTTTGTAAGTACCTTTCCTCCCAAGTACCTGAATGGAAATCTATAAATCCCTTATGTATCCACAAATGACACTTTTAAAGACAGACTACACCTGCACAGACTTCACAGGGCTCGCACACATAACAAATAAATACTGCAGATAGCCACATGCAACGACAAATGTTCCAAAAATCAGCTCTCTGCTCTTTACATTCGCTGTTATATTGTTGGAGCTTGACAAATATTCCAGGATATTTTACTAGGGATTAGCTTAGTTCTACAGGAAAGTTCTTGTAAATGTTTATTTTGATGAAAGAAATGTTGCAGCAGTTACTGTTTAGGATGTTTGCCACAAATGGGGAAAGGTCACATTTTAATTGCTGGTTCTCAGAACTATCCCCTGCTTTTTTCTCTATCAAACAAGTATACGTAAGGAGTAAAGGGCAAAGGTTAGACTTTTACTCTGAAATTATCAATGTATTTACATAGTGATTAGATTTAACTGCTGAATGCTACAATTCAGCTGATAGAAGATGAAACCTAATTTTGAAGGTTTTCTCATATTACATTCTTTACAAAAGTGAAGAAAGTTTAAGTATTATAACATTTTTGCTCATCAACTAATATGTAAATCAATATAAAACTGAAAAACAAATAAATATTTTAACTAATCAACAGTTATGAAATTTCAGGTCCAGGAATTCAGCTGGTAGCTGTCTGATCTGAATGTATTCAAATTCTGCAAACTCAACATTTTACTTGTCTATTTAAAAAATGTTAAATCTGTCGCAATAGTTAGCTTTCTTGTTTTGAACCTCAAGTGACAGAATTCATGAATATAAATCCTCACTTATTTTTGTTATAAGAAATAAAATTGTTTGGCTGAATGGACTTTAAATCTGCCACAAAGGAAAAGCTTTTTCTCTCTCTTGCCACAAAGTTCAAGCATTGTAACTGAATTTAGTAAAATGGGATGACTAGTGTCCCAAACTGTGTGTCTTCCCCCTCACCATGGTGACATCCTTAAATGTCACAGATTGATGTTAAATCAAATGCCTAGATTACTTTAAAGGTACATGATTTTGGATAATACTAAATTTGCTCATGTCTGAGGTCATTGTTTTAATCAGAGCCCAATTGCACTGGACCTTGCACATCATTATGGCAATGTATGCATTGCAGAATTATATTTTATGAAGGAGACTAGACAATGTGTGAGGTCATTAAGTTTGAGTTGTAGCATATATGATATGTGCAAATGTGATGGCTGACATGAATCACTGACCTGCACTCAGCAACATATAGACATAATCTACAGCATAACAAGCTTCCCCAGTGCAAATGTGCATTGAGTATTGGCTGTGAATCTCTTTGCATTCAAAGCCTCTTTATAAGTCCTTCATTCTCAAAGATTTATTTTGCTTTTATGGTCACCTGTGTCAAGTCTGCTATGCTTGTCCTTCCCTGGTAGCTCAGTGAGTTTATTCATTGAATAACTTATTCAAACTCACCAGGAAGGAAACATAGAAAACATAGAAAATAGGTGCAGGAGTAGGCCATTTGGCCCTTTGAGCCTGCACCAAAGGACCCGGGTTTAATTTGTGCTGAGTTAGCTGATCTCAGTAAGGTGACATTAGGAGCTTTGGGCTCAGGCAGGGGCGAAATCATCAAAAGCTTCTGCTCTTGAGCAGTACTCAATGACCTATGTTGGAAGTGAACATGCACGGACATTAGGTGAGGAAAGGCTCAGCCTCAGTTCTAATACCTTCCCCCTCCCAGCCCCATCAAATAATCTGCCAACACTTACTGTTAAGGGTCACACATGAATAATGGGCACTTGGCCAAGCTACCGGGGATGGCCTGTACCCATGGTACTGTTCCCTAGAAAGGAGTCACTGCATTCGGGAGGATAGGGAGGGAAAAATTATGCTTAAATT
Source organism: Pristiophorus japonicus (assembly GCF_044704955.1). Lineage (NCBI taxonomy): Eukaryota > Metazoa > Chordata > Chondrichthyes > Pristiophoridae > Pristiophorus > Pristiophorus japonicus. The sequence goes on along the minus strand of NC_091978.1, from coordinate 131,862,613 downwards.
TAAATGTATAAAGAAAAATTAACATTCTATTGGGAAACCGTACAAAAAATAGTCGGTGTTTTATATGGTTTTGTCTGCATGAGTCAGCCATAAATATTTTCCGTTATTTCAATCAGTGTTACAGTGATAGCTCAAGCTGTTTTGATTTAAAGAAAGACTTGCATTTGTATAGCACCTTTCACAACCTCCCAAAGTCCTTTACAGTCAATTAAGTACTTTTGAAGTGTAGTCACTGTTGTAATGTACCTATTTCTTTGTGTCTAAAGCATGTAGGCTGCGATCATATTTTGGGCTCTGATGCAAAAGAAGACAGATGTCGTGTTTGTGGGGGTGATGGAAGCACTTGTGAAGCAACGGAAGGTTTATTCAATGATTCCCTGCCTCGGGGAGGTAGGTGGACATAATCATGATTCAGCAATCAGAATAGACCATAGAGTACCATCGACATATTTTTGTCTTGAATAACAGCAGAAAGTGTTTCTTTTCCTTGGATTTGAATGATTTATGAGTCAAATTACTTTTCAATTAAATGAAGGCATTTGAATGTGCCAATTTCAGAAAACTCGAGGGGATTACTGTTTTGCTGTGAAAAATGGACCAGTTTGACATTTAATCAAAGCATTATTCCTACCTGGGGCTTGTTTGCTTAGAATATCATAAAGGGTCTCAAATTCTGGTCGGAGGCTTCTTTCGGATAAACGCCTCCGACCCGAGAATTTTTAATGAATTTATCTGGTGGTTCCGGAGGAGCCTGCAATTCCGGTGGGGAGGCCTTCTCTTCCCATGCTTCAGAGCACACTCCCGCCCTCGATGTTCGGACGCAGAAGGTGCAGTCAAGTGTGACTGCACAACCAATCAGGTACAGTATTCTCATTAATAGCCATGAGAACTCCGTATCTAAGAGTTCTTATTGCTACTAATGGTAAAAATAAACAAACACACTAAACACAACATAAAAAATAAAAAAACACATCTCACATATTAAACATTAATTTCAATTAAAGTTAATAAATGTGTTTCTAAAAAATCTGGAATTTTTTTTTTAATGTTTTGTAATTAGGGATTAAAATAAACTTACCTTAGTGGGCAGGGTTTTTAAAGTAAAGAGTTTTATTTTAAAACTCTTACGCTGGTAAAAGTAGGCTATGCGCCTGCTTTTACCAGGTGCAAGAGTTTTAAGGACATTTGCTGGGCAAGAGATGGGCAAATACCCAATCTCGCCTATGCGAATGTCCTTCTGCCCAAGATGCGTTGGATCTGTCAAGCCAGAACTTGACAGATCAGAAAAGCCAGTTTTCGGCGCACGTGTATTACACGCCGAAAACCAATCCTATTTTGCAATGCCTCCTCGGCTCCGTACACACTCCATACGGACCCGGGGAGACCGCAATTTCAGGCCCATTATTAAGTTCAGTCAAGTATAACTAATAACTTGTCTTATTTCCAGCAGAAGATATTGGGCATACAGCAGATAATATTTTTTCTGGATGGCTTAGCTGCAATTTGACTATATCCTTGTGACTTTCATTTGGACATTTTGAATATCCACTGTACATAGACACAAACCGAACTAGTGAGCACAGGTAACCTTTAATGAGGATTTAGATTTAAAAACTAAGACCTGATCAGCTGCCTTTAATTTATGATTTGAACCCTGCCAAAGATTTCACTAGAACATAATGAGAAAGGTCTTTCAACTCACACATTGAGAAAGACCCTCGAGTCCCCCCCGTTTGGATTCCATTTGTTGATCACATTTTTTTTTTGAAGAGCTCTCTGACATCAGTCCTAAATTTGGCTACATCTATTTACATCACTGTACATACCTGAATTTCTTATTCTCACCAAGAGTAAGTGGGAGGGCGATACTCATCCAACACTTTGGCCTAAACTTTCCTTTCATTTTCGGCGGTACAGCTGTTTTTCTGTCCGGCGAAAGTTTCCCCTTTTGTTTTTCAATGGTATCGCCCAAATCTGTAAGCGCCCGCCAGGACCAAACCGCCGACATGCACTGCCGAGAAAATCGCCAGGGCGTAAGTTTTGTCTCAATGGAAGCCCGTCCAGATCGCCGAGGGAACCGCCCTGTGAAAGCTGCTTAAACAGGGCGGGAGGTGAGTACTCTGCAAAGAAAGGTAAGTTAAAGGTTCTTTTTTTCTTTTTAATTTTAAAACTGCGATTAGGTGTAAAAGTATCTTGGGAATGTTTTTTTTTAACTTTTTATTTTTTTTTGTGAACATTTTTTTTAAGTTCTCCCCCCCTCCCTAGGCCCAACTGCAGCCTCGGACTAAATTTTTTAAAAAACGCCCATTTACTTAGTTTTCCCTTAACCGCCGAGAAAACCAGCAAGAATAATGGCGCAAGATGCATTTCTCGCTGGGTGATTAGTTTTAATTAGTTTTAATTTAAAAGTGGAAACTATTGCCAGCGTTACTTACCAAACGTTAGCGGTTTTTCTGGGCGGGCAATCGGGCGTTGAGGGACTCTCGAGAAAGTCTAGCCCTGTGTCTAGTATGTGTAATTTGATCCAGTCTTTGTCAGGCAGGCTACAGAGTTCAGACAAGTCACGGTGCTAACTCTACTGAATTTAGAGAACAAACAGTGCAAACACTTGGAGTTCAGATAAAGCACAGTGCTAACACTCTGGAGTCCAGAGAACACACAGCACCAACACTACCAAGATCAGAGAACACACAGTACTAACACTCTGGAGTTCACATAGGATATACAGCACAGAAATAGGCCATTCAGCCCAACCAGTCTATGCCGCCGTTTATGCTCCACTCGAGCCTCCTTTCGTTTTTCCTTATCTAACTCTATTAGCATAGCCCTCTATTTCCTTCTCTCACATATGCTTATCTAACCACCCCTTAAGTGCATCTATACTATTCGCTTCAACCACTGCATGTGGTAGTGAATTCCACATTCTCACCTCTCTCTGGGTAAAGAATTTTCTTCTGAATTCCCGATTGGATTTCTTGGGTGACTATCTTATATTGATGGCTTCTAGTTATGCACTTCTCCACAAGTGGAAATACTTTCTCTGTATCTACTCTATCAAAACCTTTCATAATTTTACAGACCTCTATTAGGCCACCCCTCAGCCTTCTCTTTTCAAGAGAAAAGAGACCCAGCTTGTTCATCCTTTCCTGATATGCATCCCCTCGCATTTCTGATATCATCCTTGTAAATCTTCTCTGCCCCCTCTTCAGTGCCTCTATATTTTTTTTATAATATGGCGACCAGAACTGCAAATAGCGCTCCATGGTTCGATACAAGTTTAGCATAACTTCACTTCTTTTCAATTCTGTCCCTCCAGAAATAAACTCTAGTGCTTGCTCCGCTACAGAAAGTTGTTGAGTCCAGTTCATTGGACATATTCAAAAGGGAGTTAGATGTGGCCCTTACGGCTAAAGGGATCACGGGGTATGGAGAGAAGGCAGGGCTGTGGTGCTGAGGTTGCATGATCCGCCATGATCATATTGAATGGTGGTGCAGGCTCGAAGGGCCGAATGGCCTATTTTCTATGTTTCTATGTTTGTTTTTTTTAATGGCCTTATGAAACTGTGTCGCTATTTTTAGTGATTTATGTATTTGTACACCTGAGATCCCACCCAGACTAGCACCCTCCAAGTAATATCTAACATTTATCTGAGATCAGAGAATGCAAAGTGCTAACACTCTTGAATTCAGAGAATGCACAGTGATAACATTACCGGGTTCAGAGAATGTACAACGTGAACACTCCACAGTTCAAAAACTGCATAGCGCTAACACTGGAGTTCAAAGACCGCACAACGCTGACACTAGTGAGTTCAGAGAAGGCACGCACTGACATACAAGTACAGAGAATGCACAGTGCTAATGTTCTGGAGTTCAGAGAAGTCCAGCAATGACATTACACACAGTGCTAACGCTCTGGAATTCAGAGAAAGCAGAGCACAAACACTACCGAATTCAGAGAACGGACAGCACTAACAGTCTGGAGTACGGAGAATGCACAGCACTAACGTCTGTTTTCAATTGATGTCGCCAAGGTTCAGAATGTAGATGAGAAATAGAATGAGGTCAAGGATAGGGCCTTGGGGGAGTCCAATGGTAATGGTGCAGGAGCGAGAAGATAAGCCATTGCAGGAGATTTTCTGGCTATGACTGGATAGGTAAGAGTTGAACAAAGCAAGGACATTCCTACTCAGCTTGACAACAGAGGAGAGGCATTGGAGAAGGATGGTGTGGTTAACTGTGTTTAAAAATGACTGACATAAAGATGAGGAGGAATAGTGCACCACGACCATGTTGGCACTTTTAACTTTGAATCGGGCCAAAGCCTGATTGGTGAGGTTTAAACATGGAGTTGTGGGAAAATTGGCAGACAGGTACAGGGACAATGGACAACAGCATTGCCTTCTACTCCATAGCTGCAGATAACGCACAGTGGGGGTTCTTTTGGCCAAAGAGTAAAAACAGGAGCTAAATGGGTGTTGTGCTAATAAGATTAGCCTGTTTGAAAGTTTTGGATTTAGCAGGCTTCAATTTCTTTACCAAGATGGTGGCTTGTGCTAAACGCAGGCTAAACTGGCATTTCAGCTCAAGACTGCATCTTGGCCACCTCGGGGGATTGTTAGCGTCTGAATGCATTGCCGAAAATTGCCCCAATGCCTTTTGGAATATAGATGATAACTGTTGGGAATTGCAGGCAATACAAAATGCACAGTGCCTCTTCTTCACTCCTATAGCTGCTCTGCCAGTTGGGTTATGTATACCTATGAATGTTGATATGCTCCTTCCATTGCTCCTTCTCTTCATTCAAAAAACAGAGATCACAAGATAACTATGGATGAGCAAGGACATTAGGCTCACCTTAAATCAAGTGTTGATCCCTCTTTTAGTGAAGAATAATTTCTTGATATCATTCCTACATTTGAATCTATGTTGTTTTCTCCAACACTAGCGATCCTCCTTTGTGGCTTTTCTCTGCACTGCCCACAGCACATCAGTAGCTCCCTTTCGCCTTAGTGACCAGCACTGCACAAGGGAGTCAAGGTGTGGTCTGAGCAGCAAACTGTTCACAACTTACTCTTACATGAAGTCTGGACTTTCCTTATGAAAACCACTCACTTCTGGGTGGTGGTCGAACAAGTGAAGTGGGACAGGGCCCCTTGGCCAAAGCTTTGCACCAGAATTGGCCACCTTGATTCCTGCAATGGTTTTCCCCCACCGACCCTTCTGTAGCCCAGATCATTCTGCTAGCAGTGCACCCACCAAAATCAAATGAACTGGGGTGGGGGGATGGAATTGCTAAATGCACAGCACTAAGCACACAGGGACACGATTCTAGAACATGGATTTGACCAGGAGTCACGTCTATCATGTTGAAACTGTAGTTCCTGAGCAGTCATGGCAACTTTGCAAGAATGTCATCTATGGAAGCAATAGCTGTTGCCAGTACAGATGTATCAACAGCTCTTATGCAAGTCTCCTAATGTCTTCACTTCATATCTTGCCTTCTTCATTGCATTGCAGGTGTAGGTTCTGGACTCCTTCCAATTGTCCTGTCATCAGTACCATTAGAGAAGAGACTGTCTCCTCTGTCAGCCCGTGAGACCCATGCTCCTGAATCATTGATCTTTAACAGCCTGAACTGCTGGGATTTTTGTCTTGGAATCCTTAACTAGCGGCTGTTGCTTATGTCACCTCTGGAAAGAGGTCTCCTCAAATTTGCCTATTAGTTCCTACTGCTCATGGCTGCTCTGTGATCCACCCGATAACATCTGTTCTGTGTCAGTAGTACCACCTCCCTGTATGGGTGTATCTGAGCTGCTGTTTGAGTAAGTCTGCCATGTCCGAATAGGTGAATCAGGGGCAGGCAGGGTCCTCTGGAGTCACAGGCTGCTCAGCATGCAGCACCTTTTCAGGAAGCAAAAGACAACCAACTGACATGTGCATCATAACGTTGTGCTCCTCTTCTGCATCGCAGCGTTTCCCTGCACCTGATTAAGAACTGACAGCTGAAGGCTTTACTGTGATTCTGACAGAATGTTAGCCCTTGCCCACCCAGAGATGGGTGGTAAACGTTGAAGTGTCATGCACCAAGATACTCAGAATTCAGTGAGGAGACACAAAACTAGTTCTGTGACCAGGCAAAGTATCTACTGCCCTGGTTTAGGGCTGACCAAACGGACAAGCAGGTGAATTAAGTAGCTATGAGGACAGGTCAGTCTGGCAAGCTACGTTCCACTATAGAGGGCTGCATGGCACCAATTCGTGCCAGTCAGAAGAACCTTGGCCATACTATCAGCATGATCTGTAAAGATTCCCACAAAACCCCTGTCTGCTGGAGGAGTGAGGTCTCCATATTGAGCAGCCGCCCACCTCACTTTGATGCTGAAAACCTACGAAGTAAGGCCAACCTTTAGCATTGTTGTTGCCAAATTAAGTTAGTCTAAGGGTTAAATCATGGCAGGAGAGCTCGGATACGTGTCATGCTCCTCCTGTGCTATGTGGGAAGTCAGGGACGCTTCCAGTGTCCCAGTGTCCCTGACAACTACATGTGTGGAAGTGTATCCGGCTGCAGCATCTGACAGACCACATTGCGGTACTCGAACTGCGGGTTGATTTACTCTGGAGCATCCGCGAAACTGATAATGTCGTGAATAGCACGTTTAGTGAGTTGGCCACACCGCAGGCAAAGGTTACACAGCCAGATAGGGGATAGGTGGCCAACGGGAAGAGCAGTGTAAGGAAGGTAGTGCAGGGGTCCCCTGCGGTCATCCCCCTGCAAAACAGATACACTACTTTGGATACTGTTGAGGGGGATGACTCATTGGGGAGAGCAGCAGCAGCCAAGTTCATGGCACCATGGGTGGCTCTGCTGCACAGGACGACAGGAAAAAGAGTGGGAGAGCTATAGTGGTAGGGGATTCTATTGTAAGGGGAATGGATAGATGTTTCTGCAGTTGCAATCAAGACTCCAGGATGGTATGTTACCTCCCTGGTGCAAGGGTCAAGGATGCCTCAGAGCGGCTGCAGGACATTTTGAAGGGGGAGGGTGAACAACCAGTTGTCATGGTGCATACAGGTACCAAAGATATAGGTAAAAAACGGGATGAGGTCCGACAAGACGAATTTAGGGAGCTAGTTACTAAATTAAAAAGTGGGACCTCAAAAGTAGTAATCTCAGGATTGCTACCAGTGCCACGTGCTAGTCAGAGTAGGAATCGCAGGATAGCTCAGATGAATACGTGGCTTGAGGACTGATGCAGAAGGGAGAGATTCAAATTCCTGGGACATTGGAACCGGTTCTGGGGGAGGTGGGACCAGTACAAAACGGACAGTCTGCACCTGGGCAGGACCGGAACCAATGTCCTGGGGGGAGTGTTTGCTAGTGCTGTTGGGGAGGGGTTCAACTAATATGGCAGGGGAATGGGAACCTATGCAGGGAGAGAGAGGGAAGTAGAATGTGGGGCAGAAGCAAAAGATAGAAAGAAGAAAAGTAAAAGTGGAGGACAGAGAAACCGAAGGCAAAAAGCAAAAAGGGCCACATTACAGCAAAGTTCTAAAGGGGCAAAGTGTGTTAAAAAGACAAGCCTGAAGGCTCTGTGCCTCAATGTGAGGAGTATTCAGAATAAGGTGGAAAAATTAACTGTGCAGATAGCAGTTAATGGGTATGATGTAATTGGCATCATGGAGACATGGCTCCAGGGTGACCAAGGCTGGGAACTCAACATCCAGGGGTATTCAACATTCAGGAAGGATAGACAGAAAGGAAAAGGAGGTGAGGTGGCGTTGCTGGTTAAAGAGGAAATTAATGCAATAGTAAGGAAGGACATTAGCTTGGATGATGTGGAATTGGTATAGGTGGAGCTACGGAATACCAAAGGGCAGAAAACGCGAGTGGGAGTTGTGTACAGACCTCCAAACAGTAGTAGTTAGGTTGGGGACAACATCAAACAAGAAATTAGGGATGCGTGCAATAAAGGTACAGCAGTTATCATGGGCGACTTTAATCTACATATTGATTGAGCTTGCCAAACTGGTAGCAATGCGGTGGAGGAGGATTTCCTGGAGTGTATTAGGGATGGTTTTCGAGACCAATATGTCGAGGAACCAACTGGAGGGCTGGCCATCCTAGACTGGGTGATGTGTAATGAGAAAGGACTAATTAACAATCTTGTTGTGCAAGGCCCCTTGGGGAAGAGTGACGATAATATGGTAGAATTCTTTATTAAGATGGAGAGTGACACAGTTAATTCAGAGACTAGGGTCCTGAACTTAAGGAAAGGTAACTTCAATGGTATGAGACATGAATTGGCTAGAATAGACGGGCGAGTGATACTTAAAGGGTTGATGGTGGATAGGCAATGGCAAACATTTAAAGATCACATGGATGAACTTCAACAATTGTACATCCCTGTTTGGAGTAAAAATAAAATGGGGAAGGTGGCTCAGCCGTGGCTAACAAGGGAAATTAAAGATAGTATTAAATCCAAGGAAGAGGCATATAAATTGGTCAGAAAAAGCAACAAACGTGAGGACTGGGAGAATTTTATAATTCAGCAGAGGAGGACAAATGGTTTAGTTAGGAGGGGGAAAATAGAGTATGAGAGGAAACTTGCTGGGAATATAAAAACTGACTGCAAAAGCTTCTATAGATATGTGAAGAGAAAATGATTAGTGAAGACAAACGTAGGTCCCTTGCAGTCAGATTCAGGTGAATTTATAATGGGGAACAAAGAAATAGCAGACCAATTGAACAAATACTTTGGTTCTGTCTTCACTAAGGAAGACACAAATAACCTCCCGAAAATACTAGGGGACCAAGGGTCTAGCGAGAAGGGGGAACTGAGGGAAATCCTTATTAGTCAGGAAATGGTGTTGGGGAAATTGAAGGGACTGAAGGCCGATAAATCCCCAGGGCCTGATAGTCTGCATCCCAGAGTACTTAAGAAAGTGGCCCGAGAAATAGTAGATGCATTGGTGGGCATTTTCCAACATTCCATGGGCTCTGGATCAGTTCCTATAGATTGGAGGGTAGCTAATGTAACACCACTTTTTAAAAAAGGAGGGAGAGAGAAAACAGGTAATTATAGACCGGTTAGCCTGACATCAATGGTGGGGAAAATGTTGGAATCAGTTATTAAAGATGAAATAGCAGCGCATTTGGAAAGCAGTGACAGGATTGGTCCAAGTCAGCATGGATTTATGAAAGGGAAATCATGCTTGACAAATCTTCTAGAATTTTTGAAGGATGTAACTGATAGAGTGGACAAGGGAGAACCTCTGGATGTGGTGTATTTGGACTTTCAAAAGGCTTTTGACAAGGTTCCACACAAGAGATTGGTGTGCAAAATTAAAACACATGGTATTGGGGGTAATGCACTGACTTGTTATAAAGAGGGTCGTGATAAGTGTTTGGAGTGTCCCCCAGATCGGGGGGCACTTGAACTAATGTTTATTTCTGTTCCCAACCAAAGGAGTTGTACTGACGTGGATAGAGAACTGGTTGGCAGACAGGAAGCAGAGAGTCGGGATAAACGGGTCATGGAAACATAGAAAACATAGAAAATAGGTGCAGGAATAGGCCATTTGGCCCTTCGAGCCTGCACCGCTATTCAATGAGTTCATGGCTGAACATGCAACTTCAGTACCCCATTCCTGCTTTCTCGCCCTTGATCCCCCTAGTAGTAAGGACTACATCTAACTCCTTTTTGAATATATTGAGTGAATTGGCCTCAACAACTTTCTGTGGTAGAGAATTCCACAGGTTCACCACTCTCTGGGTGAAGAAGGTTCTCCTCATCTCGGTCCTAAATGGCTTACCCCTTATCCTTAGACTGTGACCCCTGGTTCTGGACTTCCCCAACATTGGGAACATTCTTCCTGCATCTAACCTGTCTAAACGCATCAGAATTTTAAACATTTCTATGAGATCCCCTCTCATTCTTCTGAGCTCAAATGAATACAAGCCCAGTTGATCCAGTCTTTCTTGATATGTCAGTCCCGCCATCCCGGGAATCAGTCTGGTGAACCTTCGCTGCACTCCCTCAACAGCAAGAACGTCCTTTCTCAAGTAAGGAGACCAAACCTGTACACAATACTCCAGTTGTGGCCTCACCAAGGCCCTGTACAACTGTAGTAACACCTCCCTGCCCCTATACTCAAATCCCCTCGCTATGAAGGCCAACATACCATTTGCTTTCTTAACCGCCTGCTGTACCTGCATGCCAACCTTCAATGACTGATATACCATGACACCCAGGTCTCGTTGGACAGGTTAGGTGAGTGGGCAGTATAATGTGGATAAATGTGAGGTTATCCACTTTGGGGGCAAAAACACGAAGGCAGAATATTATCTGAATGGCGGCAGATTAGGAAAAGGGGAGGTGCGACGAGACCTGGGTGTCATGGTACATCAGTCATTGAAGATTGGCATGCAGGTACAGCAGGCAGTGAAGAAGGGAAATGGTATGTTGGCCTTCATAGCTAGGGGATTTGAGTATCGGAGCAGGGAGGTCTTACTGCAGTTGTACAGGGCCTTAGTGAGGCCTCACCTGGAATATTGTATTCAGTTTTGGTCTCCTAATCTGAGGAAGGACGTTCTTGCTATTGAGGGAGTGCAGTGAAGGTTCACCAGACTGATTCCCGGGATGGCAGGACTGACATATGAGGAGAGACTAGATCGACTGGGCCTGTATTCACTGGAGTTTCGAAGGATGAGAGGGAATCTCATAGAAACATATAAAATTCTGCCTGGACTGGACAGATTAGATGCAGGAAGAATGTTCCCGGTGTTAGGGAAGTCCAGAACCAGTGGACATAGTCTAAGGATAAGGGGTAAGCCATTTAGGACTGAGATGAGGAGAAACTTCTTCACTCAGAGAGTTGTTAACCTGTGGAATTCCCTTCCGCAGAGAGTTGTTGTTGCCAGTTCATTGGATATATTCAAGAGGGAGTTAGATATGGCCCTTGTGGCTAAAGGGATCAAGGGGTATGGAGAGAAAGCAGGAAAGGGGTACTGAGGTGATGATCAGCCATGATCTTATTGAATGGTGGTGCAGGCTCGAAGAGCCGAATGGCCTACTCCTGCACCTATTTTCTATGTTTCTATGTTTTTAACCCGGCAATTGACTTGTGGGCCCCTTCAAATATGTGACCCTATGAATGAGCACTACAAGAACATGCAGGGTGCTGTACCCGGTACTTTGAGACTGAATTTTAAAAATCCACAAGATTGACTATTTTACATAACTTGAGCTGCAATGAGGCACATTTCATTCAACGAGAATGGCTGAGGCTGATGTCATTGGAAGTGAAGTCACTAGCGGAGCCATAGTGGAGGAGATTCGAGTGGAGCATAAATGCCAATATGGACAGGCTGGGCTGAATGGCCTGTTACTGTGCTGTATATTCTATGTAATTCTGTGTAGCTTTTTGGCAGCCACTGAGAGTTGCATCATTGGGTGGCCCGGTTCATGTACAGAAAGATTAAATCAAAGGTCGATTGAAAACCGGAAGGTACCCACACTTTCGCTAAACACTCCATCAAACTAAACACTCTGCAAGAGTGCTGCAATGAATGATGGGGTTTTGTGTGAGGGCCATGGATTGTTTACAGGTTTATTGGGTATAAAGTGGAGAGCATTTTACATTACAAAGTGAACAATGACGATGTGTCCTAACTTCTGGATTTCAGGCCATCCTGTGCATGTGCTGGGCTTTCCGACAAATCAACTTGCTGCCATTGATGCTGAAGTGTGTAATTCAGGTCTAATGGTGGGGAAAGGAGGTGGAGAATGTGATTCGTCTCCCTGTCTGGACCACATTCTTGTTCTCCCTCTCTCTTTCCACACCCCATCCCCTCCCCGCCTCCCCCCAAGATCTGGATCACATTCTACCTCTCCAACCTGATTTCTCTGGGCTCTGCTGCCTGCTCTGCTCCTGCTCCCCACATCCCCCAACCCGCCCCCCCCTTCCAGGCTCTGCTTTCCCCGGGCTCCTGCTCTCCCACCCCCGTACTCTGCTTCCCTTCCTGTGCTCTGCTTCCCCCCTCACCACTCCCCATGCTCTGCTCCCTTCTGCATAACACAGTTATTCCTTGTCAGTCTGCATCCTCCAGCATGCTTGCTATGGATGTGGGACACTCCATTCAGTTAGGTAGACACCGCCCGCCAAGCTTGTTTATCATCATCTTGAGTGCATGCCGTCCCTTAGCCCCCAAAAAAGCCACCTTTCTCTGCTGCACCTCATCTGGCAGCACATCCAAACTCAATCGTGCAGTTCTACCACCTGCTCCAGTCAATAGGGTGGATTTTCATGGCTTTTGTCCTTGTGGATCACTCAGTTTCCCGGTAAAAAGACCAAAGCTCAAAGGAGAACAGAATCATTGTAACTTAAAGCCTTTTACATTATCCAGAATTTGGGGGCTTTCTGAGGAAGAAAAGAGAGCCATTCCCAGCCTCGTGCCTCATTTTCCTGTTTGTTTGCTGACAGGAGTGTATGAAGAACATAGCACTGTGCCCTGACCCGGAGATCGTCAGGTAGAATCACAACCTTCTCATTGTCGAGGCCCAACATTCAGATGTGTGCCTGAGAGGCCTGCCTTTCATGCCCCTTCTTCTGATGCTAGGTCTTGCCAGTGGGCAGGTATTCACCAGGGGTGCCCCGGGCCATGTAAACTGACTGGAGCAGGATGTCTTAAGGAGCCTGAGGCTGGACAGGAGTACTGCACGTTGGGTGTTCTCTCCTGTTTAATTCCACCCCAGGGATGGAGAGGAAAGTCCACCCTCTTATCTTCACAGTGGTGTGCCAGAACAGCCAGGCTCCATGAAAATTAAATAGCAACTTTTTAATAGCAGCAGCCCTTAAAGAGCTGCTTCACTCTTCACTTCCTACCCACCAGTTGTCACAGCACTTCCTGTGCACATGAAGAAGCTGAGTCCAGAGTGGTCTGCAGTCTACTTTATCAGTGTGGAAGCAAATACTAATGCTAGCCATGATTTCCACGCAATCAGGGAATTGGCCCTAATAGCTCTCCTAAAGGATGGTGCTACCAACAATAGAGCATTCAGTACATCACTGCATTGTCTGCATAGATTATGTGCTTACACTAACAGTTGTGTTTTCCATCTCCCACAATCAGTCCTTTATGTTATGTATGTAAACTTTATAATAGTGTAAGACTTGCCACCAAAGGGTGCACCTGTTGGAGACCCAAGGGTCACCTGCACACCTCGTGCAAGCAAGTATAAAACGCTGTCTGCCATGCTGCTTTGGCAGTCTGGAGTTTGATTAAAGAAACTGAGGTCACATCATAGAAAACATGGAAACATAGAAAATCGGTGCAGGAGTAGGCCATTCAGCCCTTCGAGCCTGCACCACCATTCGATAAGATCATGGCTGATCATTCCCTCAGTACCCCTTTCCTGCTTTCTCTCCATACCCCTTGATCCCCTTAAATGTAAGGGCCATATCTAACTCGCTCTTGAATATAACCAATGAACTGGCATCAACAACTCTCTGCGGTAGGGAATTCCACAGGTTAACAACTCTGAGTGAAGAAGTTTCTCCTCATCTCAGTTCTAAATGGCCTACCCTTTATCCTAAGATTGTGTCCCCTGGTTCTGGACTTCCCCAACATCGGGAACATTCTACCCACATCTAACCTGTCCCGTCCCATCAGAATCTTATATGTTTCTATGAGATCCCCTCTCATCCTTCTAAACTCCAATGTATAAAGGCCCAGTTGATCCAGTCTCTCCTGCCATCCCAGGAATCAGTATCGTGAACCTTCGCTGTACTCCCTCAATAGCAAGAATGTCCTTCCTCAGATTAGGAGACCAAAACTGAACACAATATTTCAGGTGAGGCTTCACCAAGGCCCTGTACAACTGCAGTCAGACTTCTCTGCTCCTATACTCAAATCCCCTTGCTATGAAGGCCAACATACCATTTGCCTTCTTCACCGCCTGCTGTACCTGTATGCCAACTTTCAATGACTGATGAACTATGACACCCAGGTCTTGTTGCACCTCCCCTTTTCCTAATCTGCCGCCATTCAGATAATATTCTGTCTTCGCATTTTTGCCCCCAAAGTGGATAACCTCACATTTATCCACATTATACTGCATCTGCCATGCATTTGCCCACTCACCTAACCTGTCCAAGTCACCCAGCAGCCTCCTAGCATCCCCCTCACAGCTCACACCGCCACCCAGCTTAGTGTCCTCTGCAAACTTGGAGATATTACTCTCAATTCCTAAATCCAAATTATTGATGTATATTGTAAAGAGCTGGGGTCCCAGCACTGAGCCCTGCGGCAATCCACTAGTCACTGCCTGCCATTTTGAAAAGGACCCGTTTATCCCGACTCTCTGCTTCCTGTCTGCCAACCAGTTCTCTATCCACGTCAGTACATTACCCCCAATACCATGTGCTTTGATTTTGCACACCAATCTCTTGTGTGGGACCGTGTCAAAAGCCTTTTGAAAGTCCAAATACACCACATCCACTGGTTCTCCCTTGTCCTCTCTACTAGTTACATCCTCAAAAATTCGAGAAGTTTGTCAAGCATGATTTCCTGATCAGTTTGAGCTTACAGCATAGAGTCTTGTAGAGTTATCCTGAACATAACACTTTACATCCTTCAATCTGTACCACAGAGAAATGTGCAGTCAAAGCAGATAACAGATGGAATAGTTAATGATTTACAAGGATTGAGATAGGGCATCATAGAAACATAGAAACATAGAAAATAGGTGCAGGAGTAGGCCATTCAGTCCTTCGAGCCTGCACCGCCATTCAATGAGTTCATGGCTGAACATGCAACTTCAGTACCCCATTCCTGCTTTCTTGCCATACCCCTTGATCCCCCTAGTAGTAAGGACTACATCTAACTCCGTTTTGAATATATTTAGTGAATTGGCCTCAACAACTTCCTGTGGTAGAGAATTTCACAGGTTCACCACTCTCTGGGTGAAGAAGTTTCTCCTTATCTCGGTCCTAAATGGCTTACCCCTTATCCTTAGACTGTGACCCCTGGTTCTGGACTTCCCCAACATTGGGAACATTGTTCCTGCATCTAACCTGTCTAAACCCATCAGAATTTTAAATGTTTCTATGAGATCTCCTCTCATTCTTCTGAACTCTTGTGAATACAAGCCCAGTTTGATCCAGTCTTTCTTGATATGTCAGTCCCTCCATCCCAGGAATCAGTCTGGTGATATTCTACCCAGTCCTGTTCAACTTGTTCTAAGACAAGCACTAGAAATGACTGATTGTGGGGGTCTTGTTGGCTAAGTGACTAATAATCTTAGGTATGCAAACAACATTGCACTTCTAGCAGATGCAGTTCAAGTCCTTTCGTACCTAATCAGCCAGAAAGCAAAAATGCGCAACTTGTGAAATTAATACCAAAAAAGTCCACAAGAATGGCAGCATCCAGTACAATTCTTTTAATGATCAGGATTAATGATGAAAGCTGGAACAAGTTGATCACTTCGTCTGCTCATGAATGTTGTGCCCAGAAAATGTAAGCTGTGCAAAATAGATCTTATGTCAGTTCGGTTTATCAAGAAACCATTAAGCAAGGCACAGATAATATGGACAAACTGAGGCCTAAATAAACGTAAGCTCAGCTTTTGAAAGAATTTATTGCCTGAATCCCGTATGTCTATGCAAAGCTTGAATAATAACTGTCCTGGTGCTGTTGAAAAATACTGAAGAGCGAGCAGATATTAAATCATGTAGAAATAAATGAGTTATGGTTACAAAATAGGGTTTGTAACCATAACCATAACCTTGGCCCAGTTTCTAGTGGGTATGAGTACACAGCACAATAGTACCTATAACCTGTGTCATTGGCACCAAATTGGTTTTGTCATTCAGAGAGGCCACAAGGATGACTGATCTGGTAAAATAGAAAACTAAATTGCACTCATGTTGTAGATGATTTTCTGAGGTTGGAATTAAGACAAATTGGCAAGAAATTCAACTTGTGACTGCCTGTTATTCCCAGTTATAAAACTGTTGAATTTTGTGTTGCGATCTGCTGTGCCCGAGCTGTGCCAGAAGTGCGGCATATGTCGGGTGGCTTTTAGTCATCCAGGATGCTTGTCTTGAAATGGGCATTGTGCTCCTTAAATAGCAAATCCAGGCCCTGGTTATAGGATCCTGAATGTGAAATTGAGGTACAAGTGGGTTCAGCCTTGCTGTACCAGGTGTTGAATAGCCTAACCAACGATCCTTAACAGAATTGCTGGAGGCCACTCAAAAAAAGCTTATTAACTATTCAGTTTTTATTTTCCTGGGTCTAGGAGAAGCAAGGGTGTTCCTCTTGGGCCCACAAAAAAACAGCAGCCTACTACTGAAGATCGCCTCACTCCGGCCAGCATACCATAGCAACTGGCCGAATTTAAACCGGCCGGTGAGTGGCAATACAATACCTGTTTGCCACCTGCAGCTTAGCGACAGCAAAATGGGGCCTGAAGCCGAATTTGGCGCAGGCCTCAGGCCAACACACCTTGGTGCTCTCGTGACATTGCACCCGTTTTCGGTACAAATCAAATTTGTCCACCATCATTGAAAGACGGGATGATTTTCAATTTGGGCAGACAATTAGTCTGCCTAATGTTGGCAGTGAGAGGCCCAATTAAATTTGATAATCGGGCCATATTATGATAAAATATGCAAGCTGCCAATGCTAAACGAGCAGTGACAAGCAGTTCACCAATCGACAGCAGAGAGGGGGCAGGAAATCTAGAAGCTCCTCCATGGAGCCAGGCCAGCTGGGACAACCAAAGGGGAGGGGGAGCTGAGGTTGTAGTGGGACTAGCAGCAGGTACAACGATATTTTTGTGGCCGGGAGGAGCATTCATGGAAGACCAAAATTTCATCGAGTTCCGAAATACTTCATAGCACCATGATTTAAATACAGTCTCTACCATTTACACTGCCTATATCGGGCAAATGGCGCCAACCATTTTCCATTACGAAAGAAGTCAATTGCAAAGACATGCTGATTTCAGGTGAAATCTTCAACTATTCGCACCTCATTAATGTGCGATCACCTTAGTGATGAGATTCTGGATGCAGCTGCTAACAATTTGGAGAGGCAGTTGCTAAGTGAGATATTCCTTTTTTTTATTATGTTGGTTACTTTGCTGTTTGATTTTACTGTCCACCGTGTATGGGGAGAAATCGCGTTGACACCAATGCACTCGCTGTAAACGGGGACGACATATTAATGAGCCTCCCACCTATTTCAGGCAGCAGCCTTGGACGCCTATTTCATGACACCCTCCAAAGTTGTAGTAGACGGGAAGTCGGGAGCAAGTTTTACTTTGTCAAATTTTGTCTCACTACCATCCCACTCCCATCGAAAAATGGTCTGGGCGCAAGGTGAAATTCAGCCCCAGAGCAGAGGGACCTTTACATAACCTAGGTATTGCACTGCCTGCCCAAGGAGTGCTTGATGCTGACACTGGATGCAAAACCAGTAGAAAAGTGTTCTATTCCCTAGTACTGAGCATCGCTTACAAGTACAAAGGTAAAAAAGGAAATGGTTGAGAAATGGGTTGTGTCGCAGGTGCAACAAAATGTACCACTCAGAGATGTAGGTAGAACAGTGTGATTGAGTGGGATCATTATATTTTTGAAAGACTTGGTTGCATCAGAAAGATGAAGGGGACAGTTGGGCAGAAGCTGAAGAAAAAGGCTTGGTGCAGATTAACATTTAGGAATTCATTTACATGGAAGAATGTGAGTCTCAAACGCATTAAAAAAACGCTTGTCCAAAGGATATTTGGATCATTGTGTCCTTTTTCTCAGCTGTTATATGTAACAACATTGTTCAGATCAGGCTGTTCTGAGATCGGTTCCATTGAGCACTGCGTGTGGGAAGTTTTTGTATTCGACATCTGTGGAGACACATTACTAAACCAATTAGGGTTGCTTTTTTTTAAAGAATTGAATAACAAAAATGGTTACTTTCAGCTGTTCTATCTAAATAAGGTAATTTATGTTCTTTGTGCTTTCAGGTTACATGGAAGTAGTCCAGATTCCAAGAGGATCAGTTCATATTGAAATACGGGAATTGGCAATGTCAAAAAACTACATTGGTGAGTTTTTAGTGATAAGTGTCAATATGGAGATGGGTTGTTTGCTTAACTTATTTGCTTTCTTTCTTTGCAAGGATTAGAATTGGATGCAAGTCTTATAAATTTAAACAAAGTAGCAATTTTTTTTAAAGAGTGTAAGTTGGTCTGATAAAACAATAATTTTTAAGTAATAAAACAAAACCAAAATACTTGAGGTACCGGAAATCCGAAATAAAAATAGAAAATGCCGAAAATAATCAGTACCGACCTGAAACGTTAACTCTGCTTCTCTCTCTCCACAGATGCTGCCGGACCTGCTGACTATTTCCAGCAGTTTCTGTTGTAATTTTTAAGCAATGTTGCACACTTTTATATTACATGCAAAATACATGTATTTCATAGTGTTGTTTTGTTTGTTTCAGAAATTGTCAAAGTTTTGTCTGAAGAATAATTTGGAACATTTTTACTTGTAGCTTTGAAATCTGAAGGTGATGAATATTACATAAATGGTGCCTGGACCATTGACTGGCCAAGAAAATTTGACGTTGCTGACACAGCTTTCCACTACAGGAGACCTGCAGATGAACCAGAGTCTCTGGAGGCATTAGGGCCCACCACAGAAAATTTAGTTGTCATGGTAATTCATCTAAAAAAAATCCTCCATTTATTTATTTTCTTCCTGCTTTTCCTATCTATTTTCCCCCTCTCTCCCTCCTCTTTTAAAGGTGTTGACACCTTGCTTATAGTTTGTTCAATGTGCTATTTACTCACCATTCTTTATGTACCAACCTAGACAGTGAGCGTCAGCAGGCAACAGTTATAGCCAAGTTGACCCTGTCCACATACACATACTTCCCCTGGCTGATTTCCCCCTCCCTAACTAGGACCACCAATGTCAATTGTAGTGCCCCTACTGCTACCCTGGCTCAGATCAGTTAGCAGCACAGGCTGAGAATCAAACTGGGGCCGCCTTCGTTTGTATGGTTCACCTGCTCATTTGCCAGGAATTTTCTCAGGGTTCACCCCTGTAACTCTGCCGGAAAATCAGAAATCCCGAATGCACTGTGTAAATGGCGTTTCTGTCGATTTTCAGCCAAATTTTTGACGGCCCATCAGGAGAATCCTTGAGGAAATTCCTGCCAACTGCCTCAACCAGCTGAGCCATTGGGGAGTTATACTATGTTTGTGTTTACTAAATACTATTCTGGAGACGTGGAAACTAATTGGTTCTCATTGTACTACTTGAGATTTTCTCCTGATTAAGATAAGGGCTAATATTGTTCAGAAATAGAAGTATTTTACATCATACAACAACAACAACTCACATTTATGTAGCACCTTTAATGTAGTAAAATATCCCAAGGCACTTCACGGGAGCATTAACAAACAAAAATTTGACAATCATGTGACAACAATTAGCACAGTTAGTCTAAGTTTGCTGTGTGGTTGAATTGATGAACTACGAGCTCAGTTTTGCAGCAGAAGAGCACAATCTAGTATTGATTGAACCTCACATTATATTATTCTGAGAAGATGCACCAGGTGCTATTTTCAAAGCAATTGGTGATTTGCTGCAAAATTGTTTTCCTCTCAAATGCAAGTATGCTGCATTTGTTTTACAATCGTGGGAGAAAAATATGACTTGCATCCAAAACAGGGGCAAAGTCGGTTGAGCAACATGGCGTGAGTAGGTTTATGTTAGACTGGGCTTTGTCTGTGAACACTCAAACACATAAAACTGACCCACCATATTATAACTAAATTTGAGATGTCCCTGCAGTTAATTAAATTTTGGATTCCTTTGAAAACAATTGAAATTTAGAACTGTTCCCATGTCCTGTTCACCCACTTGTAAGAGGTGATATATCACCTTGGTATAGAAAAACTATAGCCCCAAAATTGTGAGCAAGCTGCAGGTTTGAGGAATGTCACTGATTGAGAATTCACCCACTGGGGTGCAAGAGATAAGGGACCAGATAGTCAACTTTTACAGAATTGCAGGGCATCTTTGGCCTGTTGGGACTTCCGCCCATCACAAAGATGTGAAAGAAAGAAAGAACTTACATCTATATAGAATCTTTCACATCCTCAGGGTGTCCCAACTCACTTTATAGCTGATTGAGTTTAAAAAAAATGTAATCACTGTTATAATGTAGTAGATGTGGCAGTCAGTTTCTGCTCAGCAAGGTCACACAAACAGCAATGAGATAATAACCGGAAAATCTGTTTTAGTGATGTAGATTGAGGGATAAATGTTGACCAGGACACCAGTTGCCCCTGACCCTGGCTGACTTTCTAGTCTCGAGTTCATTAGCATCGCACATGGAGAGGGTGTGGAAGAGCCTGCTGAAGAGGTGTGTCGCCGATGGTCACTATAGTGACAGAAGACCTTCTCAGAAAAATCCTCAACTATTTCAGAAAGCTTTAATCTTTAAATGGTTCCGCCATTACCCATAATAATTTTGGATGGCAGGGGCATAGAAATGGGTGGGGATGTGACAGAATACATACCAAACCCATTTCCCTTCCCGGTCACCCCAGTTCTGCCAAAAAATCAGCGGAGGGAGGGCCTAAGATTCTTGCCAACATGCTGTTGCAGAATTTAAAGGCCTGCAGTAGCATAATGGATATCACCACCAGCACCAGTTTGGGAGATCTCGAGTATCTTTTTTCCAAAAACTGTCTGTGAGGTCAGTTGAAGAGCATAGAGCCGACCCCCGCCTCCCCCCCCACCCCTCCCCTCCCCCTCCACCCTCTCAGATGCAACTGTGGAAAAGGTCAGGCAAAGAAGGGATGCTCTATTGGGAATGGAGGAACACAGATGGCCAAGGAGAGCTGCTCGGGAATAGTGAAAGAAGATGGGCAGGGCACTGAGTGCCAACTCAAATACTCCATGGATAGGCACTCAGTGTTGGATACATTTTTAATGAGCTCACCAGGTTAGGAAAGACAAGAAAAATCAGCCATACCTTGCACTAATGCAATGTATTAAACATGTCTGTCTCTAACAATGATCTCCCTCTCCCACTCTGCTAAACTGCTTGAACAGCTTGACAGCAATGCCAGTGAGGTATCATGGTGCCCTTCGCAACTCCAACCTTCATCTGCAAGCATTCCTTCACTTACATCATTGCAAATGTTCACTCCTCAAGCCGTGCATGGTGCATAACTGCCTATTGCAGGTACCTGTCACCACAATCATTATGTGCTGCTTATTGCTACAGGTTATGGTAACAAAAAGTAATCTGGTTCTTTCTCCTTGATTTTCTAAGGCCAAGATAGCCCATAGCAACTGGAAGAGAGCTGCAACAGGTAGTGGCCCCCCTTTGAACCCATGAGGAGTAAGTGCTCCAAATCCTGGGCTATGAGGCCACAGGGGATGTCGGAGATATCAGAGTAAAGGAGCATGTGGCATGTGCTGGTTCATGATGACATTCTGCTTCTCTTCCTTCCCATGTTAATAGCCATTGAACCATATCATGAAACCCTCATATCACTTCTACTGAAAGTGATGTGTGCTCTGCTCCTCTGGAAATCATTCTAACCTCTCTTCCTCCTTTCCTCCTATAGGTATTCTAGAGGAAGAAATCACAGGCCCATTGCATCCAGCATTACCAGCGTGTCACAGCATGTACTGTCACGCACTGTATACCACCCAAACAGCAGCTCAGAGCCGTCCAGTCCAGGAGACTTAGTGAGTGAGTTAGAGGGGAGTGCACTGGTGACACACACTGCATGAGTGAGTAGCATCAGCTGGCACTGGCTCATGAGGAAGAAGATGTTGCTGACTGGAGAGTCAGGATGCATCACCTCTTGGCTGAAGAGCCTGGGAATCTAGATCTCACTGGTCCTGCTTTAAAAAGAAGGATGCTGAGCATCAAGTATTGCTGCGGTCATTGGGAGCCGTATCAGATGGTGGCTCAGGTGGAGGAATTCATCTGTAGCATGCTCAGTAAATTAGAGGATGGTTACATAACTCTGCAGTTCTATGGAGTATATGGCAGCTCCAGGGACTTCTGCAGCTGAGGCCCCTATGGTACAATTCTTGGGGGAAATCTGTCCTTTTCCATGGATGCTAAGATTATTACCCTGGGTGCCAGATTGGAGAGAACTGTCTCTTGG
Source organism: Pristiophorus japonicus (assembly GCF_044704955.1). NCBI lineage: Eukaryota > Metazoa > Chordata > Chondrichthyes > Pristiophoridae > Pristiophorus > Pristiophorus japonicus. Next base: position 131,840,402 of record NC_091978.1, on the reverse strand, counting down.
AGCTTTAACAGCTTGGCGACTGGTTGCAGACAACCATGAGACTGGGTTTCACTGATTTCCTTGGTACCACTAGGTCTGCATTTCCCACAGATCAGTGACCATGCTGAGCCAGTGGCCAGTAGCAGTGGCAGGGTAGGAATGGGTATAGGTGATAGTGCTGTTTCTCAGTATTGCAGCACATCTATGCCCTACCGCCAGCCTCTTCTGGTGCCTGCACTTGCCCAGGCAGTAGCCGAAGAGATCCAACTTCAGCAGATCCATCTCAGGACTTGGCTGTCAAGCGATGAGGCCCACATCGGTCTAAAGAGACTCCTATTCGAACACAGCAGCCTGTCACCCATACAGTCTTGCTGTTCAAGTACTACCTAGGAGAATTGCAAGATTAGGTTTAAAACCAATCACAGTAAGAAGTATTCTGCGTACACATATGAATAGGATTCTGGTGTTCAGAATTTTCTGTGCATGCAGACATTGTTCATGGACAGGTGTAGTAGTTGCTGTTATGAATTGCGGAAACAGAAGAGCCTGTGGTTTATTGGCATATTTGAGGGGAAAAGAAGGAAGATGTACGCAGAACTGCTAATGTATTAGTCAATAGAAGGTCTCCTATACTGAAGTGGCCCAAATGTGTCTTGTATCTGGCAACAGGATGTAGCACTCATCATCTTCAGTGTTGAGTGCCTGCCATATTAGTAACTTAAAGGGGCACCAGTTTCACTATATGCCAAAACAATATTTTTGTTGTTTACAAGCACACAATGTGAATAGTAATCATGTCAGAATGCATAATTGTATCAATTTTCATGCTATCATTGTGGGAACACAAAGCTCTTCTGGCTGTACACCCTCTCCAAACAAAAAAAGTTTGCCAAACCTGCCTGAGCATATCTTCTTCATTAAAATATTTGCTCATCTGGCTCCTTTGAAACTGACATGATTTGGAACCCATCCTTGGAAATGTATTCATGCCCATAAATGAACCCATGTGGAGTTAAGGGTTAATCTTACAAATTTGTACTCCCAGGTATTGAGGTTTATCTACTGGTAGCACATAATAGGAATTTGGGCATATAGGTCAATGAGTCTCCATAACAGAATTACCCCAGTGTGTTCATTAGTTTATAGGGATACATTTCTGACTTTTTAATCCTGCGGGTGAGCCTCACCATATTTTAAAAAAAATGTGTTCTTGGGATATGGATAATCCTGGCAAGGCCACATTTATTGCACATCCCTAATTGTCCTAAGAAGGTAGTGGTAGACCTTTTCCATGAACTGCTGCGGTCCATGAGCTGACGGTACCCCCACAATGATGTTAGGTATGGAATTCCAGGATATTAACCAAGTGACAATGAAGGAATGACGATATATTGAAATCAGGATCGTATGTGACTTGGAGGTGATGGTGTTCCCACGATGTCTCTGAACTTCTCCTTCTTGGTCATAGAGGTAGCAGAAGAGGAAGGTGCTGTTGAAGTAATTTTGGTGAGTTGTTGCAATGCATCATGTAGGTGGTACACACTACCGTCACAGTGTGCTGGTGATAGAGTGAAATGGATATTGAGTCCAGTGGCAGGGGTGCAAACCAAGTGAACTGCTTTGTCTTGAATGATATTGAGCTTCTTGAATGTTGTTGCAGCTATGTCTAACTTGGCTTAAGCCTTATAGATGGTGGAGAAGCTTTGAGAGGTCAGGAGGTGAGCCATTCATTGCAGGGTATCTGTTCTTTGTCCTGCTCTTGTAGTCATGGTGTTGATATAGCTGGTCAGTGTCAACCCCCAAGATGTAGATTTCAGATGGACTCAGCGATGGTGGGGGTCTCAGCAGTGGTGATGCCATTGAAGTTCAGAGGGAGATGGCTGGGCTTTCTCTTGATTGAGATGGTAATTACCTAATACTTGTGTGGCACAAATGTTACCTGCCATTTGTCAGCCGAAGCCTTAATGTTATCTAGGTGCTGCTGTAGGTTGGCAGGGGCTGCTTCATTAGCAGAGGAGTCGTGAATGGAGCTGAATACTTGGGAATTGTCAGCAAACAACCTTATGTCAGACATTAATGAAGATGCTGAAGATGGTTGGATTGAGGAACTTTTGCATTGAAGATTGGCCTCCAACAACCATCTTCCTTTATGTCGCGTATGACTCCAGTCACTGGAAGGTTTTCCTTTGAGCCCATTGGCCTCAGCATTGGTAGCAGTTGGGGATAGTGTATTATGATACTATGCAAATGATGAGGAAAAGAATGGTAGTGAAAATTAGGAAGATGCTCAAGGAAGGAGAAATAATCACATTGATGGTGTCCAGTGTTGCTAAGGGCATTTGGGTAGGGTGATTACAAAGTGATTGATTGTGATATGGAAATCAATAACTGTCTCATTTAAACTGTGGTGAAGGATTACAATAACTTTCCACCCTCACCTCCCCACCTGATCCCGGTGCCCCAGTTGTGTAATAAATAGCATAGATTTCCACCAGAAGTGTGCAATTATCCCTGTCTCCAGGATTTGGGATGAGGCATCTGTGGAGTGGGTAGATGTTCTGTTCTGTCCCAGATCCACTCCTAAAATGTCTCTTGTGGAATTTTGGGGCCATCATATTTCTGCAAGTAACTCTATTTTAGTTGCAAATGCAAATTGTCTGGCTATTCACACGTGACATTTTGATGGTGTTTTCAAAAATGTTCATGCTTTCAACAACTTCACTGAGTGACAGTGGTGAAGGTCAATTATTCTGGATAAAATTCTGGAAGTGATCAAGAATGAGCTACTGGACCAATACAGAGCACAGATAATTAATAAAAACATAAAATTAAATAAAAAGCCCCATTTTATTATCACAGGGAGACCTGGGACAAGTATTTCATAACTGGACCCATTTCTATGTTCATTCCCCTTCACCACAAAACATGCCTAATTCTTGCACCCTGCAATTTTAACCATTAAAAATGACTTCCAAACTGTTTGAAAATTGTCCCTTAAATGTTGAATCTGTGAGTTGTGGAATCACCTCCATTGTAACCCTAGTTAGAACCCAGCACTCAGTTAGCATTTGACCTTTAACAGCTGTTAGTAAGTCTGGCCCTTTTCTTCCAGCTGGCTTTGACCATGGTTTTTTCAGGGATGAAGTGTCGTGACAGAGACAAATGCCCTTACCAGCTGCACCAGCAGGCCTGTGAAACTCCATTTAACCTTTGGCAGGAGAAAAAGTTGAATTCTTTGCAGATGAAATGACTTAGTGCATTTGTTACTAATATTGCACTAACACTCTGGTATGAAATTCCTCTATCTGTGTTTTGACATAAAAATAATAGGGGTAATTTTCCAACTTCACAATCCTTAGTGTGGAGCCATGAGGAGCAGGATTGGTTCTTCCGGCTTCTCCATAAAATCATGGGCCGCTGCGGCTCAATGCTCGCGACCCACCCCCTCCCCCCACCCTCTCCCCAGACTCTCCCAAGACCCTTGGCTGGATTCTGAGACAGCTGTTCTTGCTGCTCTCCCTGCAACCAGCAAGCTGCCTCTGGGGCCGCGAATGGTATCCGCAGCTTGTTGGTACTATACTGATGGACCGTGGTCCTCCGCCAATATCATTAGTCGCGTTGCAGTGTCTGTTGCTCCCGGATCCCACCCCAATTTGGGCGCGATCTCATTTCCAGGCCATTGTCTTTATACTTGAGCTGTTCTGCTTCTCCCAGTCTATCTGAAAATTAAAATCTCCTGTTATAAACACATTGTTTTTGCTGTATGCTTCCCTGATCTCCATATTTACATATCTCCCCACTTTCAGGTTGTCTATAGACGGCTCCCTCCAGAGTTTTGTATCCTTTACTGTTCCTCACTCTACCCATCGTGTTTTCACTGTCCGATCACATAAGAACATAAGAACATAAGAATTAGGAACAGGAGTAGGCCATCTAGCCCCTCGAGCCTGCTCCGCCATTTAAAAAGATCCTGGCTGATCTGGCCGTGGACTCAGCTCCACTTACCCGCCCGCTCCCCATAACCCTTAATTCCCTTATTGGTTAAAAATCTATCTATCTGTGATTTGAATACATTCAATGAGCTAGCCTCAACTGCTTCCCTGGACAGAGAATTCCACAGATTCACAACCCTCTGGGAGAAGAAATTCCTTCTCAACTCGGTTTTAAATTGGCTCCCCCGTATTTTGAGGCTGTGCCCCCTAGTTCTTGTCTCCCCGACTAGTGGAAACAACCTCTCTGCCTCTATCTTGTCTATCCCTTTCATTATTTTAAATGTTTCTATAAGATCACCCCTCATCCTTCTGTACTCCAACGAGTAAAGACCCAGTCTACTCAATCTATCATCATAAGGTAACCTCCTCATCTCCGGAATCAGCCTAGTGAATCGTCTCTGTACCCCCTCCAAGGCTAGTATATCCTTCCTTAAGTAAGGTGACCAAAACTGCACACAGTACTCCAGGTGCGGCCTCACCAATACCCTGTACAGTTGCAGCAGGACCTCCCTACTTTTGTACTCCATCCCTCTCGCAATGAAGGCCAACATTCCATTCGCCTTCCTGATTACCTGCTGCACCTGCAAACTAACTTTTTGGGATTCATGCACAAGGAGTTTTATTATTTGAAGGGGCTGCTCCTGAAATTCTGGCTGCACTTTAGTCCCACTCTCCTGATCTTTGGGCACCCTGTGCGGAGGGGAGCGGGTAGGTCCGAGGGCCTCCTCGTAGGACTGCTCCTGGGCACGGCCAAGGGTGCCATCAGCCGGTCCAGGCAGCAGGCGGTCGAGGGGGTCGTTCAACCTGACTGCCTGCCTCTCTTCCGCTCTTACACCCGGTCCAGGGTGTCCTTGGAGATGGAGCACGCGGTGTCCACCGGTACGCTCGCGGCCTTCCGCGAGAGGTGGGCACCGGAGGGACTGGAGTGCATCATCACGCCCGGCAACCAAATTTTTATTTGATTTTACGTTTTAAAGTTTAATTTGTTTTAATTGCCGGTGCTTTTAGTGTCCTCTTCCCTTTTATAGGGGGCACTGGAAAAATGTGATTTTAGTGCCCCAAAAAAAAAACAAAAAAAAAATGAAAAACACAACAAAAAAAAAGGAAAAAAGGGCCTTGTAAATGTCTGGTGTGTCACCCAGGTCGGGTGGCACGGTTTAATGTTTTATGTTTTTGCAGGTAGACTCTAAAAGAGTTTCATGCACAAGGAGTTTTATTATTTGAAGGGGCTGCTCCTGAAATTCTGGCTGCACTTCAGTCCCACTCTCCTGATCTTTGGGCACCCTGTGCGGAGGGGAGCAGGTAGGTCCGAAGGCCTCCTCGTAGGACTGCTCCTGGGCACGGCCAAGGGTGCCATCAGCCGGTCCAGGCAGCGGGCGGTCGAGGGGGTCGTTCAACCTGACTGCCTGCCTCTCTTCCGCTCTTACATCCGGTCCAGGGTGTCCTTGGAGATGGAGCACGCGGTGTCCACCGGTACGCTCGCGGCCTTCCGCGAGAGGTGGGCACCGGAGGGACTGGAGTGCATCATCACGCCCGGCAACCAAATTTTAATTTGATTTTACGTTTTAAAGTTTAATTTGTTTTAATTGACGGTGCTTTTAGTGTCCCCTTTCCCTTTTATAGGGGGCACTGGGGAAAAATGTGATTTTAGTGCCCAAAAAAAACACAAAAAAAAAGAAAAACACAAAAAAAAACCACAAAAAAGGAAAAAAAAAGGGCCTTGTAAATGTCTGCTGTGTCATCCAGGGCGGGTGGCACGGTTTAATGTTTTTTGTTTTACAGGTAGACTCTAAAAGAGTTTCATGCACAAGGACCCCCAGGTCCCTCTGCACTGCAGCATGTTGTAATTTCTCCCCATTCAAATAATATTCCCTTTTACTATTTTTTTTTCCAAGGTGGATGACCTCACATTTTCTGACATTGTATTCCATCTGCCAAACCTTAGCCCATTCGCTTAACCTATCTAAATCTCTTTGTAGCCTCTCTGTGTCCTCTACACAACCCGCTTCCCCACTAATCTTTGTGTCATCTGCAAATTTTGTTACAGTACACTCTGTCCCCTCCTCCAGGTCATCTATGTATATTGTAAACAGTTGTGGTCCCAGCACCGATCCCTGCGGCACACCATTAACCACCGATTTCCAACCTGAAAAAGACCCATTTATCCCGACTCTCTGCTTTCTGTTCGCCAGCCAATTCTCTATCCATGCTAATACATTTCCGCTGACGCCGCAAACCTTTATCTTCTGCAGTAACCTTTTGTGTGGCACCTTATCGATTGCCTTTTGGAAATCAAAATACACCACATCCATCGGTACACCTCTATCCACCATGCTCGTGATATCCTCAAAGAATTCCAGTAAATTAGTTAAACATGATTTCCCCTTCATGAATCCATGTTGCGTCTGCTTGATTGCACTATTCCTATCTAGATGTCCTGCTATTTCTTCCTTCAACTAAACTAAAATCCCTTCTTTCTATTGCTGCAATAGCATTTTTTATCAATATCGCTGCTCCCACATCTTTCTCAATGTCCCTGTCCTTTCTAAAGATCTTACAGCCTGGAATATTTAGCTCCCAATCATGCCCAGTTTATAGCTAGACTCTGTAATGGCTATTACATCATACTCTTTAAGCTGAATTTAGGCTTCAAACTTGCTTGTTTTATTTCTAATGCTACGTACATTCAAGTACAGAACCCTTATCTGTGTAACTGTTCCCACCCTGCCCATATAGAAACATAGAAATTTACAGCGCAGAAGAAGGCCATTTCGGCCCATCGTGTCTGCACCGGCCGACAAAGAGCTGCACGGCCCTCGGTCAGCAGCCCTGAAGGTTACATATAAACCTATGAATAATGAACAATGGCGGAAGGTAAAGAGCACCCAGCCCAACCTATCCGCCCCACACAACTGCGATACCCCTTATACTGAAACATTCTACACTCCACCCCAACCGGAGCCATGTGATCTCCTGGGAGAGGCAAAAACCAGATAAAAACCCAGGTCAATTTAGAGGGGAAAAAATCTGGGAAAACTCCTCTCCGATCCTTCCAGGTGATCAAAACTAGTCCAGTAAAATCACCCTGGCCGTATTCGATTCCCTGCAGTACTTACCATTATATCTGCGAAGGCCAACAAGAGGTTATCCAGTCTAATCCCAATTAAAGCTCTAGGTCCGTAACCCTGCAGGTTACAGCACTTTAAGTGCCCATCCAACCATCTCTTAAAAGTGGTGAGGGTTTCTGCATCCACCACTCTTCCAGGCAGTGAGTTCCAGATCCCCTCAACCCTCTGCGTAAAGAAGCCCACCCCCCTCAAATCCCCTCTAAACATTCCATCAATCACCTTAAAACTATGCCCCTTCATAATAGACCCCTTCACCAATAGAAATAGGCCCTACTATCCACTATGTCCAGGCTCCTCAATATTTTGTAACCTCAATGAGGTCTCCTCTCAACCTCTTCTGTTTCAATGAGAACAAACCCAGCCTATCCAATCTGTCCTCGTAACTAAGATTCTCCATTCCAGGCAGCATCCTAGTAAATCTCCTATGAACCCTCACTAGTGCTATCACGTCTTTCCTATAATACGGCGACCGGAACTGCATGCAGTACTCCAGCTATGGCCTAACCAAAGTATTATATAAATTAAGCATAACCTCCCTGCTCTTATATTCTATGCCTCAGCCAATAAAGGCAAGCATTCCGTACGCCTTCTTAACCACTTTATCCACCTGGCCTGCTACTTTCAGGGCTCTGTGGACAAGCACTCCAAGGTTCCTTTGTTCATGTATACTGTTAAGTGGCCTACCGCTTAGTTTGTATACTCTTTCCTTATTAGCCCTCCCAAAGTGCATTACCTCACACTTCTCTGAATTAAATTCCATTTGCCACTGCTCTGCCCACCTGACCAGTAGATTGATATCCTCCTGCAGCCCATGACCTTCCTCTTCATTATCAACCACACAGTCAATTTTAGTGTCTGCAAACTTCTTAATCATACTCCCTATATTCAAATTTAAATCATTGATATATACCACAAAAAGTAAGGGACCCAGTACTGAGCCCTGCTGAACCCCACTGGAAACATCCTTCCAGTCACAAAAACATCCATCAACCATTACCCTCTGCTTCCTACCTCTAAGTCAATTTTGGATCCAACTTGCCACTTTGCCCTGGATCCCACGGGCTTTAACCTTCGTGACCAGTCTACCATGTGGGACCTTATCAAAAACATTGTACACACTACCCTCATCGACCCTCTTGGTTACCTCCTCAAAAAATTCAATCAGGTTAGTCAAACACACTCTTCCCTTAACAAATCCGTGCTGACTGTCCCTAATTAATCCTTGCCTTTCCAAATGTAGATTTATCCTGTCTTTCAGGATTTTTTCCAATAATTTTCCCACCACTGAGGTTAGGCTGACAGGCCTGTATTTACTTGGCTTATCCCTTTTTCCCTTCTTAAACAAGGGTATTACACTTGCAGTCCTCCAATCCTCCGGCACCATGCCAAAATCCAAAGAGGACTGGAAAATGATGGTCAAGGCCTCTGCTATTTCCACTTTTACTTCGCTCAACAGCTTGGGATATATTTCTTCTGGGCCTAGGGACTTATCTACTTTCAAAGCTGCTAAACCCCTTAATACCTCCTCTCTCACTATATTTATTTCATTCAGAATATCACACTCCTCCTTGATAGCGGTATCTGCATTGCCCCTTTCCTTTGTGAAAACAATTGCAAAGTATTTGTTAAGAACCCTACCAACATCTTCCGCCTCCACACAAAGATTACCCTCATGGTCTCTAATAGGCCCTACCCTTTCTTTAGTTACCCTCTTTCTCTTAATATATTTATAGAACATCTTAGGGTTTTCCTTAATTTTACTAGCCAAGAATTTTTTGTGCTCTCTCTTAGCATTCCTAATATCTTTTTAAATTTTGCCTCTTAACTTTCTATATTCCTCTAAAGATTCTATAGTATTTAGCGTTGGTATATGACATAAACGTCCCTTTTATTCTTTATCCTCTCCTGTAAGTCCCTCGACACCCAGGGGACTATAGAATTATTATTCCCATCCTTTTTCTTTAAGGGCACATGTTTGGCCTGAGCCTTCTGGATCTCCTCCTTGAATGCCTCCCACTGTTCTGACACTGATTTACCCACAAGTAGCTGTTTCCAGTCTACTGTGGCCAAACCACTCCTTAACTTAGCAAAATTAGTTTTCCCCAATTCGGGACTTTTATTCCAGGCCTATCCTTGTCCTTATCCATAGCCAACTTATATTTGACTGAATGTGCCTTGCTGGTCTTTTTCCCATGCCTTTTGACTTGCATGTGAATTCTCCCCTGCCACCATACAGCATGCCTACAGCTGTCAGTTATCCACAGAGACCCACAAATGACTAAAGATGTACCTCAAAAATCTTGGAACTCTTCTTCCATGACCCCTCATTGTAGTTAATATTACTAAAGGTCAGAGGCTTCTGTGTAGCATGAAACCTCCAACATGCAACTTTCTCGCCTCATGTGGTTTTCAACTATACAACAACAATCTAAAAGTAACAAATTGTCCAAAAATTATCAGATTTTGGTACAAGATGGTCAGTGGAACAATGTATTGGACTTTCACATCTGGGCCGTGGCTTTGATTCCACCCTGCTTGATGGAATGAAAATCTATCTCTCCTGACTGCAAAAATCCTATGAGAACTGAATTAGAGATGTGGAAACATTACATTAATGCAGTAGGGGATCCTCAGGAAAAGTCGGGAAGCATGCTTATAAAAGAGCAAAGAGAGCTTTCGCACTGAATTTCCAAGTCTTCCACCTGCTGGCCCCAGGACACCATGACTCCATCCGAATTCCCGGGGTTTGGTTATTTATATAATGTTGGGCACCCAGTGGGTTGGAGGCTAGAAATAGCAGTGCAGGCCAGCCAATGGAGCTGAGTGCCATCAGGTCTGGCTGAGGAAGTTTCACAGCTCAAAGAGCTTGCCCTTTTCCATAGAGACCACTTTACTTACGGCGGTCGATTATTTTGTGACAAGCTTCCTCAGGGAAAGTGGCTTTTAAAATTTGGTGTCTCCACTCCCGCCACTTGCTAAGTACTGTACACCAGCTTCATTCAGTAATGTGGGCTTGGGGGCAGGGAAGGGGGGCATCAGAAGCAGAATTGGCAGGAATTCTGTTTGCTGGTGTGATCCCGTCACCAGTAAAGGAAAGGTGGGCTCAAGATCCGCCCACCGTCACTCCTTCTTAAACCCATGGCCAAGGTAGAGCAGAGACCCGGAGTAAACTGGCCCCACCACTAATTTCTCCCCATTAGCTCCTCCTGCCCCAATAATGCCCCCAGTGTGCCAGAACTCCTGAGCAAATTCAGGCCCTTTATTCTGCGCCTGATCCGGGAAATCTCAGTGCTAATATTAGGTGACAAATATGGATAAAGTATCCAATTCTGTGGCACCAGCATCCCTCACATAAGCACATAGAAAGTCACTAAAGATATTTTTTTCCCTCTAAACAATGTAACAAGATGAAAGAGGTTGTTGTAATATTAAAAGTTACAGAATGGCATTATGTGTACATGAACCTTTTAAGCAGGGTCTGTCTGATCTGTTTTGTTTCATCATAGGTGCTTCTACAAGAACCAAACCAGGGAATTCGGTACAAGTTTAACGTTCCAATCACTCGTACTGGTAGTGGTGATACAGAAGTGGGATTTGCATGGCATAATCTGCCATGGTCAGAATGCTCATCCACCTGTTCTGGAGGTAGAAGCGCATGAATACCGCAGAATTGTTGATAATCACTGACTCTTAATACAGCTTTTATGATTTGGTGTAAAACTACTAAGGCAGTGTATCTGTGCGCCTATGTAATCTTTGCAGGGTATATTCGAATCAGTGGTTACAATTGTTCCTCAGAATGTACATATATCTGATTATTATACATTTTACAATATTATCCATACTTACAATCATAGAATTTTACAGCATAGAAGGAGGCCATTTGGCCCATCGTGCCTGTTCTGACTCTTTGAAGTGCTATCCAATTAATTCCACTCCCTTGCTATTTCCTCAGTTCGGGGGCTAGCACTAATACTTAAGCGCTAGATCTCACTAAATTCATTCAGTAATAGACTTCAGAAGAAAATAAAGAAACCTTATGAAGAGGAGATTATAGTTTCTCCAATAGTCTAGTAGGTAAAAGCTTTGTCTGGCGTAGCAGTAAGCTATACACACCTGAATGACCTTGGTTCAATTCCCAACCTGTGCTGAGCTATCTGAACTCAGCCGAGCAGCAGTAAGTAACTACTGTTGTACTTGGCACATCTGGGCAGAAGGGGAAAATCAGCCATGGTTACTGCTCCGAATCATGACCTTGACTGGAAAGTATGGACGTCAGGTGACAACAAAATCGGGCTCAGCTCTGACACCCTCCACAGTTGAATAACTTGCTGCTGCTCACTGCCTGGGCTCACACTGTAAAAATGTCCACTTGCTTGAAGTACTGGAGCACCTTTGAAACTGACCCCTAACATTCTGGAGAGGAGGGGAGATTTTTAGGGTATTTTGTAAACTGTGTATCTAGTATATGCACACTGGATTCTTGAGTTGCTGATTTATGTGGTTTCAGTGGTCAGATTGTTGCATTTTAATTTTTGAGAGACAACTGGAATGTGCACAAGAAAATGGCTTTACTTTTCTATGGAAAGTTTAGCATTGTGTAATTTTTTCCTCAATTTTAAACATGATTACGTTATAAAGATTATCCTACCCTATTCTATTCTATTCTATCCTGTTATATTTGAACACATTTTGAAAGTTTGCATGACATTTCCAAATTTGTACTGGTATTTCAGGTAAATTAAATTTACTGGCCCTGAATTCCCACGGGGATTCTCTTGCTCTCGTGCTGGCAGGAAGTCAGTGGAAACCCTGGAGAAATGCTGAAAACGGGGTTCTGCCCAAGTTATGACAGGAGCTCAGGAAATTCAGGGCCATTGTTTTAGATGATATAGTGTTGAAGGTCATTTAAATCTCAGGTATACAATTTAAATAGAAACTAAATCTAAATCAAATTATAATATATACAAGACAATTTATGCCCCTGTATTTTTTGAAACTACTTCAATGTAATACTCATATTTTCTATCAGAAGGACAAACACATTTATCTTTTATATGATGTTTCTGATGTCAAATGCCCAATATTCCTCCAGCATAAATCACACATTCATCCAACAGTCTTCAGTAGTGATGGGGTGCTTAGCTAACTCATACATAATCTTGGTCATTATGGTCATATTTTAATGAAAGTTAAAAGAATTACTTGTATTTTTCTGGTTATGTTGATGCTTCTGCACCTGAAACATAAATCTATCTTTTCTCAGTTCAGGAGCTGATATACTTGCTGAGTATTACCAGCAATTATTTTTTGTCACAGATCCCGCATTCCTTTTAGGTTTTACGTGTACAGTAATACAGGCCATACAGCATAGATCGAGGCCATTTGATGCATCGTGCCAGCGCCGGCACTTTGAAAGAGCTATTCAATTAGTCCCACACCCCTGCTCTTTCCCCATACTCCAGCAAATTTCTCCTTTTCAACTATATATCCAATTCCCTTTTCAAAGTTACGATTGAATCTGCTTCCACCACTCTTTCAGGTAGTGCAATCCAGATTATAACAACTCACTGCTTTAAAAAAGTTCCCTTCATTTCCCCCCTGGAATTTTTGCCAATTATCCTAAATCTGCATGCTCTGGCTACCAATCCTCCTGCCAGTGGAAACAATTTATCCATACCTTCTCTATCAAACTCATCATAATTTTGAACACCATTATTGAATCTCCTTTTAACCTTCTCTGCTCTAAGGAGAACAATCTCAGATTCTCTAGTCTTTCCACATAACTGAAGTCCCTTATCTCTGGTACCATTTTGGTAAATCTCCTTTGCATCCTCTCCAAGGTCTTGACATAGAAACAAAGAAAATAGGTGCAGGAGTAGGCCATTTGGCCCCTCGAGCCTGCACCGCCATTCAATAAGATCATGGCTGATCATTCACCTCAGTACCCCTTTCCTGCTTTCTCTCCATACCCCTTGATCCCTTTGGCCGTAAGGACCATATCTAACTCCTTTTTGAATATATCTAACGAACTGGCCTCAACAACTTTCTGCAGTAGAAAATTCCACACGTTAACCACTCTCTGAGTGAAGAGGTTTCTCCTCATCTCGGTCCTAAATGGCTTACCCCTTATTCTTAGATTGTGACCCCTGGTTCTGGACTTCCCCAGCAACGGGAACATTCTTCCTGCCTCTAACCTCATAATTTTTAATGTTTCTATGAGATCCCATCTCATTCTTCTAAACTCCAATGGATACAAGCCCAGTTGATCCAGTCTCTTCTCATATGTCAGTCCTGCCATCCCGGGAATCAATCTGGTGAACCTTTGCTGTACTCAAGAACACCCTTCCTCAGATTAGGAGACCAAAACTGAACACAATATTCCAGATGTGGCCTCACAAAGGCTCTGTACAACTGCAGTAAGACCTCTCTGCTCCTATACTCAAATCCTCTAGCTATGAAGACCAACATACCATTTGCCTTCTTCACCACCTGCTGTACCTGCATGCCAAACTTCAATGACTGATGTACCATGACACCCAGGTCCCATTGCACCTCCCCTTTTCCTAATCTGTCACCATTCAGATAATATTCTGTCTTCCTGTTTTTGCCACCAAAGTGGATAACCTCACATTTATCCACATTATACTGCATCTGCCATGCATTTGCCCACTCATCTAACCTGTCCAAGTCACCCTGCAGCCTCTTAGCATCCTCCTCACAGCTCACACGGCCATCCAGCTTAGTGTCATCTGCAAACTTGGAGATATTACATTCAATTCCTTCATCTAAATCATTGATGTATATTGTAAATAGCTGGGATCCCAGCACTGAACCCTGCGGCACCCCACTGGTCACTGCCTGCCATTCTGAAAAGGATCCGTTTATTCCGACTCTCTATTTCTTGTCTGCCAAGCTGTTCTCTATCCCCGTCAATACATTACCCCCAATACCATGTGCTTTAATTTTGCACACTAATCTCTTTTGTGGGACCTTGTCAAAAGCCTTTTGAAAGTCCAAATACACCACATCCATTGGTTCTCCCTTGTCCACTGTACTAGTTACATCCTCAAAAAATTCGAGATTTGTCAGGCATGATTTCCCTTTCATAAATCCATGCTGACATGGACCGATCCTGTCACTACTTTCCAAATGCGCTGCTATTTCATCTTTAATAGTTGATTCCAATATTTTCCCCACCACTGATGTCAGGCTAACCGGTCTATAATTCCCTGTTTTCTCTCTCCCTCCTTTTTTAAAAAGTGGTGTTACATTAGCTACCCTTCAGTCCATAGGAACTGATCCAGAGTCAATAGACTGTTGGAAAATTATCACCAATGCATCCACTATTTCTATGGCCACTTCTTTAACTACTCTGGGATGCAGTCTATCAGACCCTAGGGATTTATTGACCTTCAATCCCATCAATTTCCCTAACACAATTTCCTGACTAATAAGGATTTCCTTCAGTTCCTCCTTTTCGCTAGACCCTCGAACCCCTAGTATTTCCGGAAGGTTATTTGTGTCTTCCTTAGTGAAGACAGATCCAAAATATTTGTTCAATTGGTCTGCCATTTCTTTGTTCCCCATTATAAATTTACCTGATTCGGACTGCAAAGGACCTACATTGGTCCTCACTAATCTTTTTCTATTCGCATATCTATAGAAGCTTTTGCAGTCAGTTTTTATGTTCCCTGCAAGCTTCCTCTCATACTCTATTTCCCCCCTCCTAATTAGACCTTTTGTCCTCCCCTGCTGAATTCTAAATTTCTCCCAGTCCTCAGGTTTGCTGCTTTTTCTGGCCAATTTATATGCCTCTTCCTTGGATTTAACATTATCCCTAATTTTCCTTGTTAGTCACGGTTGAGCTGCCTTCCCCGTTTTATTTTTACTCTAAACAGGGATGTACAATTGTTGGAGTTCATCCATGTAATCTATAAATGTCTGCCATTGCCTATCCACTGTTAACCCTTTATGTATCATTTGCCAGTCTATCCTAGCAAATTCACGTCTCACACCTTTCCTTAAGTTCAGGACCCTAGTCTCTGAATTAACACTGTCACTCTCCATCTTAATAAAGAATTCTACCATATTATGGTCACTCTTCCCCAGGGGGCCTCCCACAACAAGATTGCTAATTAGTCTTCTCTCATTACACAACACCCAGTCTAGGATGGCCAGCTCTCTAGTCCTTCCTAAAGTACTGTAGCTAAAATACTCTCGCTGAGGCATAACCAAATATTTATAAAGATTTACCATAAGTGCCTTGCTTTTGTGCTCTATGCCTCTATTTATAAAGCTTAGGATCCCGTATGCCTTTTTAACAGCCTTATGAACTTGTCCTGCCAACTTGAAAGATTTTACATTGGATTATATAGCATATACGGCACAGAAACAGGCCGTTTGGTCCAACCAGTCCATGCTGGTGCTTATGCTCCACTCGAGCCTCTTCCAATTTTTTCTCATAACTCTCTATTCCCGTCTCCCTCATATGCTTGTCGAGCCTCCCCTTAAAAGCATGGTCCAGAAATCGCAATCGGAGGCTTCCTCTGGAAAGACACCTCTGACTGAAATTTATTTTACAAAAGTACCTGGTGGTCCCGGAGGAAGTATTCTCATTGATAAGAATGGTTGAGTTCCGTTTATACAAGCTCCCATTACTATCAATAAAAATACTCCCAAAAATACAGAAACACAACAGAATAAATTAAAAAGACACCTCGCAAATTTAAAATTAATTAAAATTGAATGTTTTAGACAAAAATGTATTTTTTTGAGTTTTTTTAATATGATTTAATAGGGGTAAAAATAAACTTACCTTAATGGACACAGTTTTTAAATATAAAAATTAGTGATAAAATTTAATTTTTCTATCTTTTAAAACTCTTATGCTGGTAAAAGCAGGCTATACCTGCTTTTACCAGGCATAAGAGTTTGAAGGACATTCGCTGGGCAGGAGTTGGACAAATAGCCCAAATCTCTGAGTGCATGTCTCCTTCTCCCAGGGGTGCGTGCGATCTGTCAAGAGAAATTTTGATAGTTCACAAATGTCAGCTCTTGGCACATGTGCATCGCGCGCTGAGAACCGGCACTTGCGAGGCCTCTTCGGGTGCGTGCGCACTTCGTACATACCCGGAGGGGCTGCAATTTATGGCCCCATCTATAATATTCACTTCAATCACCCCCTGTGGTAGCGAGTTCCACATTCTCACCACTCTTTGGATAAAGAAGTTTCTTCTGAATTCCCTATTGGATTTCTTGGTTATGCTCTTCCTTACAAGTGGAAGCACTCTCTCTGAAGCCACTCTATCAAAGCCATTCATAATATTAAATGCCTCTATTAGGTCACCCCTCAGTCTTTTTTCAGAATTTTCAAAAATTTATGTATGTGAGAAAAATAATTGCATTTATATAGTGCCTTACATAACCCCTGGACGTCCCAAAACACTTTACAGCCAATGAAGTATTTTTGAAGTGTAGTTACTCTTGTAATTATAGGAAACGCAGCAGTCAATTTGCGCACAGCAATCTCCCACAGACAACAATGTGATAAGTGCTGTGTATGGAGAAAGAGTCAGACTGAACACTCAGAGCTCAAAGTAAAGTGTGACTGTAGTCTTTTATTGCAGGTCTCCAGAGTGCCTGTTCAACCTGTGAAGCCTCCTTAAATACCTGTGCTCCCAAGGGATTATGGGATCCCTTGGGACTCCAGGGGATGAGTCCTCTGGTGGCTGTACAGATTAAATACAAGTTTACATATATAACAACACTCACCCCCCCACCCCCCCCCACAAAGTCAATAGTGTAACTATTTACACTGTAAGTCGATCTGGGCCCTTCTTGCCCTGGTTGATTGTCTCGGTGTGAAAGCTGGTGTTGTTGAATCATTTGTTGGGCCCTTGCTGGGCTGCTGTGCAGCTGGCCTCGCTGGGCTGCTGTGGATGATGGATTCTGCTTCGTGGTCAACCGTGGTGCCGGTTGCCACTGGTGTGTATGTTGGGGGATCAAAAAAGGGTAGGGTCCAAGGTGGGTTGCTCAGGGTAGTCCGTGAATCTGAGTTTGATTTAGTCCAAGTGTTTCTGATGAAAGTTTGACCTGAAACACCCTGCTCCCCTCTTTGGCCACGACAATGCCAGGAAGCCACTTGGGACTTTGTCCATAATTTAATACAAATACAGAATCATTGATTTCAATCTTGTGTGACACATTTGCGTGATCATGGTATGCACTTTGTTGAAGCCTCCTGCTCTCTACCTGTTCATGTAGATCAGGGTGAACTAACGAGAGCCTTGTCTTAAGTGCTCTTTTAATGAGCAGTTCAGCAGGTGGGATCCCAGTGAGTGAGTGGGGTCTCGTGCGGTAGCTATGCAGGACTCGGGATAGGCAAGACTGCAGAGAGCCTTCAGTTACCCTCTTCAAGCCTTGCTTGATGGTTTGCACTGCTCTCTCTGCCTGACCATTGGATGCTGCTTTAAACGGGGCAGCTGTGACATGTTTGATCCAGTTACGGGTCATGAATTCTTTGAACTCAGCACTGGTAAAACGTGGCCCGTTGTCGCTCACCAGGACATCGGGTAAGCCGTGAGTGGCAATCATGGCCCGCAGACTTTCAGTGTTGGCAGCGGACGTGCTAGCCGACATTATCTCACATTCAATCCACTTGGAGTATGCGGCTACAAATACAAGGAACATTTTACTCAACAAGGGGCCTGCATAGTCGACGTATACCCTAGACCACGGTTTGGAGGGCCAAGACCATAAACTTAGCAGCGCCTCCCTGGGTACATTGCTTAACTGCGAGCATGTATTACATCTGTGAACGCAGGACTCTAAGTCCGCATCGATACCGGGCCACCACACATGGGATCTGGCTATCGCTTTCATCATTACGATGCCTGGGTGAGTACTGTGGATGTCATTGATGAAGGTGTCTCTGTTCTTCTTGGGGACCAGTACTCGATTGCCCCACAGAAGGCAGTCTGCCTGTATAGACATTTCATCTTTGCACCGCTGGAACGTCTTTATCTCTTCCTGCATTTCCACTGGGACACTGGCCCAGCTCCCGTGAAGCACACAGCTTTTGATTAGAGATAATAAGGAATCCTGGCTTGTCCAGATTTTGATCTGCCGGGCAGTGACGTGTGATTGCTCACTCTCAAATGCTTCCATAACCATGGCTAGATCTGCGGGCTGCACCATTTCCATCCCCGTGGTGGGCAATGGCAGCCTACTGAGAGCATCGGCGCAGTTTTCTGTGCCTGGCCTGTGGCGGATGGCATAGTTGTATGCGGACAACGTGAGCACCCATCTCTGGATGCGGGCCGATGTGTTGGTATTTATCCCTTTACTCTTGGAAAACAGGGATATAAGTGGCTTATGGTCAGTTTCCAATTCAAATTTTAGCCCAAACAGGTATTGATGCATTTTCTTTACCCTATTTGTTTGAGCATAACAATTTTCTCGCTTTTACAAAGGCATTTTCTTGGCTTTTTCCCCAAACCCATTTGCCCCCTTTTCGTAGTAAGACATGTAATGGTTCTAGCAGTGTGCTGAGACCCAATAGGAAGTTCCCAACGTAGTTCAAGAGTCCCAGAAAAGACCGCAGCTCCATCATGTTCTCTGGCCTCGGTGCGTTCTTGATTGCTTCTGTATTCGCATTGGTGGGCCTGATGCCGTCCGCCGCAATCCTCCTTCCCAAGAACTCCACTTCAGGTGCCAGGAAAACGCACTTCGAGCATTTTAACCTGAGCCCCATGCGGTTGAGTCGACTAAGAATCTCCTCCAGATTCTGCAGATGCTCAACTGTTTTCCAACCTGTGAACAAGATGTCGTCCTGGAAGACTACGGTGTGCGGGATCGACTTCAGTAAACTTTCCATGTTTCTCTGGAATATCGCCGCCGCTGATCGGATTCCAAACGGGCATCTTTATAAATAAAAAGACCTTTGTGCGTGTTGATGCAGGTGAGGGCCTTCGATGATTCCTCCAGTTCCTGCGTCATGTCGGCTGAAGTCAGATCCAGCTTCGTGAACGTCTTTCCTCCTGCCAGCGTTGCAAAGAGGTCATCGGCCTTTGGTAGTGGATATTGGTCCTGCAGGGAGAAACGATTGATAGTTACTTTGTAATCACCACAGATTCTGACGGTGCCGTCTCCCTTGAGGACTGGGACAATAGGACTGGCCCACTCGCTGAATTCGATCGGTGAAATGACGCCCTCTCTTTGCAGCCGGTCTAGCTCGATCTCTACCCTTTCTCATCATGTACGGTACTGCTCTCACCTTGTGATGGATGGGTCGCGCCCCCGGAATTAAGTGGATCTGCACTTTTGCTCCTCGGAATTTCCCGATGCCTGGTTCGAACAGCGAAGGAAATTTGTTTAAGACCTGGGCACATGAACTATCATCAGCGGGCAATAGCGCTCGAACGTCATCCCAGTTCCAGCGTATCTTTCCCAGCCAGCTCCTGCCGAGCAGCGTGTGACCATCGCCCGGTACCACCCAGAGTGGTAGCTTGTGCACCGCTCCATCGTAGGAGGCCTTGACGGTAGCACTGCCGATTACAGGAATCTGTTCTGTAGTGTAAGTTCTTAGTTTCATGCGAATTGGAGTTAAGACTGGCCTTGAGACCTTGTTGCACCACAACCTTTTGAAAGTCTTTTTGCCCATAATGGACTGGCTCACGCCCGTGTCCAGCTCCATTGACACCGGGAGTCCATTTAGTTCAACATTCAGCATTATTCGGGGACAATTCGTGGTGAATGTGTGCACCCCATGTACCTCTGCCTCCTCTATCTGAGGCTCTGGTTCATCGTGATCCTCCGTGGATCTGTCCTCCTCTGCAGCATGGTGGTTTGCAGGTTTAACAGGCTTTGCAGCTCGCCTGCACACTCGTTGGAGGTGTCCCATTGTTCCACAGCCCTTGCAAACGTACTCTTTGAATCAGCATGAATGGAAACAATGATCACCCCCGCAGCGCCAACAAGATGTTAATGGCCTTGCATTCATCACCCTTGATGGTGGACTCTGAGTCATCTGCGGACGTGCAGCTGCAGGGACGTGTGACCTGCCCTGTACGTTACGATTCAAAAACAACATCACTTTGTTCACAGTACTTGTAGCAGCACTTGTGTGCTGAGAGATTTGCTTCGTATTGTCACTGGTGGCAATGAACACCTGGGCTATCGATATGGCCTTACTCAATGTTGGGGTCTCTGCAGTCAAACGTTTGCGAAATATGGTTTCGTGTCCAATGCCAAGTACGAAAAAGTCTCTGAGCATGTGCTCCAAATGTCCTTCAAATTCGCAATGTCCTGCAAGGCGTCTTAGCTCAGCGACATAACTTGCCACTTCCTGGCCTTCAGACCTTTTGTAGGTGTACAACCAGTACCTCGCCAACAGAACGCTTTCCTTTGGGTTCAAATGCTCTCGGACCAGTGTGCACAAATCGTCGTACGATTTCTCCGTGGGTTTCGCTGGAGTGAGCAGATTCTTCATGAGGCCATACGTTGGTGCCACACAGACGGTGAGGAGGATCGCCCTTCGTTTGGCAGCGCTCTCTTCCCCATCTAGCTCGTTGGCCACAAAGTATTGGTCGAGTCACTCCACAAAAGTTTCCCAATCATCTCCCTCCGAGAATTTCTCCACGGTGCCCACTGTTCTCTGCATCTTTGGGTTCGCTATCTGTATCTCGTCACCAGTTGTTGTGTATGGAGAAAGAATCAGACTGAACACTGTGAGCTCAAAGTAAAGTGTGACCTTAGTCTTTTACTGCAGGTCTCCAGAGTGCCTCTCCAACCTGTGAAGCCTCCTTAAATACCTGTGCTCCCAAGGAATTATGGCATCCCTTGGGACTCCAGGGGCTGAGCCCTCTGGTGGCTGTACATAGTAAATACAGGTCCTCATATATAACAATAAGGACCAGATAATCTGTTTTTGTTATGTTGATGGAAGGATAAATATTGGCCAGGACACCGGGGATAACTCCCTTGCTCGTCATTGAAATAGCGCCATAGGATCATCTACATTCACCTGAGAGAGCAGACGGGGCTGAAATGTGACACCTCGAGAGTGCAGCACTCCCTCAGCACTGCACTGGACTGTCAGCCTAGAGCTTTGTGCCCAAGTTTCTTGAACCCTCAGGTCTCTCTGTTCCTGCATCCCCTTAAAAATGTTGCCATTTAGTTTATATTGCCTCTCCTAATTTTTTTTCTAAATTGCATCACTTCGCACATTTCTGCATTAAATTTTGTCTGCCCATTTCACTAGTCTGTGCCCTGCTGAAGTCTCCTACCATCCTCTTCACTGATTAATATTTAGAAATGAAGAAAATTTCTCCAAGTCCTCACCTTGCAAGCACATATCAGAACATTGGGAGTGCACTACCCACCATTTACTGATGTGTGCTTAAAGCATGAAAGGTATTTTGTCATGCATGAAGAAGTTGGATAATGTTATGTTTTTAGTAATTAAACATATTGCACATCTAGGCAAATTCAGAATATACTATATATCAAATAAGAAATTAATATTTTTCTATAATGCCAGCAGATCCCTATTACGATTTTTAAATCATGATTATGCATAGACATTATTTTAAAAAATGTGCTAATCTTAATAAAAAAGGAAAAAAACACTTCTTATTTTACAGGTGCACAGAAGCAAGAAGTAGTTTGTAAAAGATTAGATGACAATTCTATTGTCCAGAATAGTTATTGTGACCTTGACAGTAAGCCACCAGAAACTCAGAGAACTTGCAACACTGAGCCGTGTCCACCAGAGTAAGTTTGCAGATTTTTCTCTTTATAATTTTGTGCACTGTAGAAGCAGTAACAGTTTTTCCTTCTAATGCAATTTGAATCAGCAGAAGCTGATTGATTTACTTTTTTATCTCAATTGGCAGACGTGCCCTCAGCTATCTAGGCCCTAAGCTCTGGAGTTCCTTCCCTCAACCTTTCTGCCTCTCTACCTTCTCCTCTTCAAAACCTACCTCTTTGACCATGGTTTTGGTCACCTGTCCTAATATCTCTTTATTTGGCTCGGTGTCAAATTTTGCCTGATAACGCTCCTGTGAAGCACCTTGGGATGTTTTACTACATTAAAGGCACTCAATAAATGCAAATTGTTATAAAGGAAACGCTCGAGTGCATCACATAGAGGGAAGTTCCGCAGCGATGATCGCACACCCATGAATCAGCTCTATAATCAATCTGGCTCAGGATCTGGAATTCACTGCCCGAAAGGGTGATGGAGGCAGATTCAACTGTGGCTTTCAAAAGGGAATTGGATAAGTACCTGAAGAAAAAAAAATTGCAGGGTACGGGGAAAAGTGGGGGAGTGCGACTAGCTGAAGTGCTCTTGCAGAGAGCTGGCACGGGCTCAATGGGCCAAATGGCCTCCTTCTGTTCTGTAACCATTCTATGAATCATGACTTTCAAAAGGGAATTAGATAAGTACCCAAAGGAAAAAAAATTGCAGGGCTACGGGGAAAGGACAAGGGAGTGGGACTAGCTGAAGTGCTCTTGCAGTGAGCCAGCATGGGTTTGATGGGCCAAATGGCAGCTTCCTGTGCTGTAACCATTCTATGATTCCAACTCTTTGCTCTGGAAAATGAATATTCTGGTGCATATAAGGACAGTACCTATAGAGTAGTGGCTTGTTTACCTGGAGCTAGGGCAATGCACATTGAAGGAAAGTTAGAAGGGCTAACCAAAGTGGACAGAATGGAACCCAGGGGTAATAATTCATGTAGCAGTAAACATATAGTGAGAAATAATATGCAGGCTTTAAAATCACACCTGATGATTGCTTTAGAACTCAAAGGAAAGCAATGCAAAGTAATGTTCTTTGGTATATTCTGGTATTTGATAAAGAGGGTTGACCAAGAAATTTGAGGATGTAAATAACTGGCAACAACCTGGTGTGAAAATAATACTATCTTTATAAGTAACTGGGAATATTTCTGGGACAGTAAGGACTAGTACAGGAGAGACAGTATGCACCTAAACAAAGCAGGAACATGAGACTTCTAAGGAACATAAGACACAGCTAGTGAGAATAATTTAAACCAGATAGGCAAGGGGATGGGCAGAGAGGAAATTAGATCCCAGACAAGACTGAGACAGGGTCAACATGTACCTATGGGCCAGCAAACTTAGACACAAACAGGAGCCAGGTACCAGGACCAGACAGACACAAGGCCAAGGAAGGAGGCAAATCTACAATTAAAATGTATACACATGAATACTAGAAGCTTTGGATATGAGATGCTGGAACTGGATGCTGTTGTAACAGTAAGGAACACAATGTGATAAGAATATCAGAAACATGGTTGACCCTGGAGGATTGTAATGAATACAACATGCAACAGGGGTATACAGTGTTCAAATAAAAAGTAGCAGACAGGAAAGGGAGTAGTGCAGCCCTATATGTCAGAGACACATGGGAGGTTAATGAAGTTGATCCTATGGGAGTTGAAAAGTTATAAAATGAATTCCTCTGGTTAGATATCTTTAATGTCAAAGAGAAAACATGCTCAGGGCATATTACAGACCGCTAGATCAGAAAAAGATGGAAGACAGTTTAGTCTATTAAAAAATAAGAAAGGCATATGTAAACAAGAAAGTTATTTAACTGAAAAATGTCAATAATTTGGAACTACCCAAGCAGTTCAGAGTCTGAGGTAAATGATTGCTTCATGACCAAGTGTGTCAAGAAAATCATGAGAGGCGGTGCACAATTTGACTTTGTATTGGTATGATAAGTAATGCAGACAACATACAGGAAAGGGAACCGGTACCATCATTAGGGAATTGTGAACATAGAATAACCAAGTTCGGCGTGATCTGGGATCTAGAAATACTGGATTTTCAGCTTTGCTCATTTCGGGCGGTAATAGTGGCGGGACGGTAAAGTTTGCGCCCGGGAACAGTTTGCGCCTCAGTCAGCTAACTTCAGCAGCTGGGCCCTGAATGCGGGGTGGAACGCTAAGGGAAGTGTTGCACACCTCTCTTTGGGCGCTAGGCCGGCTGAGCAAGCGAAAATCCAGAGCTAAACAACCGGCCTTGGAACGCTCTGAGAGAGACCTGGGGAGAAAACAAACTGAAAAGAAAACACCAAAAGCATTCGCAATAAATGACTCACGCCACCACAACATAAATCACAAAAAAAATCAAATAAAAACAATCACACTTACCTGAGATTGACATTACTTACCTCACTGCCGCCACGATAGCTCAGACCGCCCACTTTCACAGGCGGTCCCAGCACAGCACTCTGCGCAGCGCTACGGATCGGGAGGGAGCCAAAAATCAAGCTGATGTCGCAACCAGGCGCGTTGCACACCGACTCGCCTCTTCCGGGCGGTAATGCTCCGCGCCCCATCGAAAAGCCCGGCGGGGCGCTGGAAGCTGGCCATCCAGAAGAGCTTGCCACTGCCATTGCCGCCCCCCGGGGCAAAAACCGAGACAGCAACAGGCCGAAAATCCAGCCCAAGGTATTTAATTTTAAGATGGTTAATTTAAAAGCAATGAGAAAACAGCTTAAGCAATTGATTGGCAGGGCTTGTTCCATAACATTTCAGTAGAAAGTGGAATATTCATACTGCTGAACATGCAGGATAAACGCATGCCTAAGGTCAGCAAGCTTAGACTAAACAAGCATGACCTTAAATCAAAAGCAAAATAAAGAGGAAGAGCAACCTGTATAAATAATACAGGGAGGAAAGAGTTGACTGGAATGAGCATAGGAACTTAGAGAAATAGTTAAAATGATGATCAGAGAGGTAAGAGAGCGACATGGAAAATTTAGCTGCAGACTGTAACATAACAGTAAGATTTCTTTTAATATTTCAACAGTAAGAGGGCAGTCAGAGAATTGGCAAGAACTCTAAAAGAAGCAAAAAGAGCTGAAACAGAGGATGTGTATTAGATTGATTTCTCCAGGCCTTCACAAGGGAAGACATGAGCAAAATGCCCTCCCTAAGTACCAGTAACCTAAGTAGGATTAATGGCATCAATATAAATGAGATGAAAGTCCTAACATGCTAAATAGGCTCTAAACAAATGAATCCTAGGGATATATGATCAGTTTCAAAGACAAGAAAGATGCTTTGTGATAGAGACATTGATGGTGATCACAAGAGAGTTGAAAACTGAGGAGGTACCAGCAGATTGGAAGCAGGCTAATGTGGTGCCAATGTTCAAAAAGCATTGCAAAGAAGCTGCAGGAAACGACAGAGCCATTAGTCTTACTTCATCGCCAAGCGAACTAATGGAATTGGTTATAAGGAGTAAACTTGAGGATCATCTAATAACCTGGTAAACAGTACTCAGCATGGATTCAGCAGAGGAAAATCTTGCCTGATGAACCTTTCGGAGAAAGTGAACTCTCAATTGGCCGAGACTTGCAAAAAGCACTTTCAACAAAGTTCCAAATAAAAGGCTATTAGTTAAGTTCAAAGCAGTGGGGATTTATATTCAACATTGGGAATGATAAGAAATTGGTTGAAGAGTAGAAAACTGCAAGTACTTGTTTGGGGAGTTATAAGAACATAAGAATTAGGAGCAGGAGTAGGCTATATGGCCCCTCGAGCCTGCTCCACCATTCAGTAAGATCATGGCTGATCTTCGACCCCAACTCCACTTTCTCGCCCGATCCCCATATCCCTTGATTCTCCTAGAATCCAAAAATCTATCTATCTCAGCCTTGAATATACTCAATGATTCAGCATCCACAGCCCTTTGGGGTAGAGAATTTCAAAGATTCAGAACCCTCTGAGTGAAGAAATTCCTCCATATCTCAGTCGTATATGATGATCCATTTTCCTGAGACCATGCTCCCTAGTTCTAGACTCTCCAGCCAGGGGTAACAACCTCTCAGTATCTACCCTGACAATCCCCCTCAGAATCTTATATATTTCAATGAGATCACCTCTCATTCTTCTAAACTCCAGAGTGTAGGCCCATTCTACTCAATCTCTCCTCATAGGACAACCCTTTCATCCCAGGAATCAATGTAGTGAATCTTTGTTGCACCGCCTCTAGGCAAGTATGTTCTTCCTCAGATAAGGAGACCAAAACTGTGCACAGTACTCCAGGTGTGATCTCACCAAAGCCTTGTACAATTGTAGCAAAACTTCCTTATTCTTGTACTCCAACTCCCTTGCAATAAAGGCCAACATGCCATTTGCCTTCCTAATTGCTTGCTATACCTGCAAGCTAACTCTGTTTCCTGTACCTAAATCTCGCTGAACACCAACATTTAATATTTCCTCACCATTTGAAAAATATTCTATTTCTTCCTCCCAAAGTGAATAACTTCACATTTCCCCACGTTATACTCCACCTGCCACTTTATTGCCCATTCACAACCTATTTACATCCCTTTACAGGTTCTTTGTGACATCCTCACAGCTTACTTTCCCACCTAGCTTTTTATCATCAGCAAACTTAGATAAATTACACTCGGGGGGCGGGGGGGGGCAAAATTGGCCAGTGCCCCATTTGGGGGATAATTTTTTTCTCAGAGAAAAGTTAGCGCCCTGCGAGATGGCAAATTGTGTCAAATGTTTGTGTTTTTGCCCCAAGAATGAGAGGGGGAGGGGCTTTAAATGAAGCACTAATGGCCTCAGCTGGGCATTGCAGGGGCGCTATTCACAGGCACTCCTTGTAAATGTTTGGTGTTTCCCCCAGATCGGGGGGCACGGTTTAATGTTTTTTGTTTGCTCCCAAAAGAGTTCACAGGCACTTACCCAATTTCAGCTGAGTTCTATTCATCAATCAGCCTTCAATCCTCAACTCCAGCTTCATCAGGCTCTTAAAGCGCTGATCATTTGAACCTGCTGATGCTCATTTTCAGCATTGCTCAACTCATTCACTGATCTGTGGAGTCCAGGAAGGAGGTGAAATGGCTGCTGCAAATCCCCCTTTAAGGGAGAGTGCCACCTGATTAAGTGATGTGACTTTAGAGGCATCGGTGCGGGCACTAGAAACCAGGAGGGCCTCCTTCTTCCCTGCCTTGGGACGGCGGCCATCACCGCAGACGTTCCATGCCGTGTGGCAAGGGGTTACCCAGGAGATGTCGGCAAGCACTGAGGTGCAGAGAAGCCTGACCCAGTGCCGCAAGAAATTCAACGACCTATGTCGGATGGTCAAAGTGAGTTCAAGCTTCTACACCTCCTCCATACCAGCCTCTCAACCTCTGTCTGTGCACACTGTGAAAACCAACACTTCCACACCACTCAACCACTCAACCACCAAGCATCTGCAGATACTCGCACTCCCATCCTCATCTCACACCTTGCCTACATTCACAGTTATTCAGCCACGGCAGGCATATTTCCCACATACATTGCTGGACTCTTACTTATACCAGTTCCTTTCTTTTGCAGGCCAAGATGGCACATAACAGCCGGGAGCAGCAAAGGGCTTGAGGAGGAGCATCTGACATATGACCTCTCTCTGACATTGAGGAGCAAGTGCTGCGGCTCATTGGCAGCCAGGTGGTGGTCGCTGTGGCCGGCGTAGACATCGACCCTACTGGGGGCAACAATGGTATCTTTATCGCCTCTTCTCTCATACCACTTTCCCCGCCCCCCCCCCCCCATCCCCACCAGAAGGCTTTATCACTTTCCAGCTCCTCATACTGTCTACATTCCTTGCTCTATTCCTCTCCCGCTGCCCTCACCTTGATGCGAGTCTTGTGCCATTTATGCTTTCAGATAACCAGGCAGAAGCTGTACAGCCTGCACCAGAGCCCCCTCCCCCTACTGATTCTGGAGGGAGAGGAAGAGGAGGAGTAGGAGTCGAGCACTGTGTCATTGCATCTCTCACCCGCAGGCACCAGCTCAGAGACTGGAACTAGAGGTTAGCTTGGTAGAGGGGTCTGCACTGGGTAAATGGGCCTATCGGGCTGCAGCAAGGCCAAGGGGAAATGAAACCTCGGGAGTCATCTCCCCGGAGGGCGTGTTCGCGTGAAAGTTCTGCTACACAGGACTCAGATGAGGACCTTGATGGGAAGGCATTCACACAACGGGTGATGACTCAGGCATCAGAGGTGCAATGGCAAGGGTGCCCGAGAGCCTCTCGGTAGTGGTACAGAGCGTGAAGGAGACCGCCTCCAGCATTGCACAGAGCTTGGCACACACCATGGAGCCCATCATTGCCAGGCTGCAGACCATGGTGGACTCCCAGAGAGACCATATAGATCCAGACCTCATGACGCGTGTCATGGCAATGTGGCAGCTTCCATTGCAGCACAGGCGGAAGCTAATGTCTCAGTGCTGTTATGCAGACAATGGTTGGTGGCATGGAATCTGAGACTGCTCTCGTGCAGTCTCAGCTCGATGCCACGCATGCTCTGAATGCTGCCATCGCTGCTAGGTCCATCACAATCCACCGGGGATCTCATGGTTCGCAGCAACCCGCAAAACTGTTCTGCAGCAGACTGGTGGGGATGCTGAGGTGCTGCCCCGGAGTAGTGGCAGTGGGTCAGTGGAGCAGGAACCTGAGGTCCTCTCTCAGGATGACAGCATTCCCGAGCCCACCACTGCCACTCCGACATTGCACTTGTCGCTGGCCATCACCCAGCCAGCCCAGACTGCTGCCGCCCAGCCTGAGGTGGTGCAGTCTACAGCCGGGCTTTCCAGGCCCAGAGCATGTCGAAGGCATCCTGCTAGGACGTCTGTAGTCTCTGACCCTGACATACAGCAGCCTTCCACTACCTGAGCTGGAGGGGACACACTGCGGAGGAGCATTGGATTATTTCAAACAAAGAGGGGATATAAGGAAATGCACAAGCGTGATTAGTTAATACATTATGTAAGCCTTTGTTGTTATTATGATATAAATTTTGATTGGAATGTTTAATCATTGCTGTTGTCTCTCATTTCAGTTCTGGGGCTTTGCAATGGAAGGGAAAATGGATGTGGTCATGGGGACATCCAGAGGAACTGGGAAGTGGGATGGAATTCACTGGTCTGATCCCTTGCTGCAGCGCGAGGGCCTCGCGGCCTCCTCCATCACTCATGTTGCTGCTCCTGCTCCTCTTCCTCCTCCTCCTGCCCCTGCTTCTCCTCCTCATCCTCCTCCTCCTCCTCCTCAGGTGGTGCGGCTATGCCTGGTGGTAATGGCTGTTCCCTCATTATGGCGAGGTTGTACAGCATGCAGCAGACAACAACGAATAGGGACACCCGCTCAGGCGAGTACTGGGGATCCCCTCCCGAGCGGTCAAGGCAGCGGAATCGTTGCTTCAGCACACCAATGGTCTGCTCAATGATGTTCCTGGTGGTGGCATGGCTGTCATTGTATGAGTGCTGGGCAGGAGTGGTGGAATTGAGGAGGAGAGTCATGAGCCAGGTTGTTAGCGGATAGCCCTTGTCTCCGAGCAGCCAGCTACGAGCTTTATTTGGGAGCTGGAATAGAGCTGGCATAGGATGAAGGCATTGTGGCTGCTGCCAGGACAGCGGACATTGACGGTGAGGATTCTGCGTGTGTGGTCGCAGACCAGTTGTACATGCAGTGAGTGGTTGCGGTTACGGAAAATCTCAGGATTGTGAAGCAGTGCCCGCAAAGTGACGTGAGTGCAGTCAGTGGCACCCTGCACCGTGGGGAAGCCCACTATCCTGACGAAGCCACATGCACACTCGTGCTGCTTCTCTCTGCTCATGGAGAAGGAGACGTAGTCCCTCCTCCTTCTGTGCAGAACATCTGTGACCTCCCGGATGGAACAATGGACGGCAAACTGGGAGATGTCTCCTGTTGCTCCCTGGAAAGATCCATTAGCATAGAAATTGAGCATGATGATGACCTTGACTGCCACTGAAAGAACTGTCCTCACCCTGGTCTGAGGCTCCAGGTCTAGTTGCAGAAGATGGACCACGTCCTTGCTGAAATGTAGCCTTCGCACACACTGCTCCTCAGTGAAATTGATGTAGGGGAACTGCTGCTAGAATACCCTGGGAGGGTAAGGCCTCCTGTTGCCAGCCCTATGGTGCCTTCTCCCTTTGGCCAAATCTTGCTGTGTTTCTCCCTGTCCTGCTGCCTGTCTTTATCTGTGCCTTTGTCTGTGCCTTGCTCCCTGGACCTCTCCTTAGGCCTCTCCCTGTCTTTATCTGTGCCTTTCTCTCTCCCTCTCTCTATGCCTTTCTTTCTGTAATTGTCTTTGTCTAAGCAATCTCTGAAGGTGACGTCGGAGCAGGAGGTTGAGTGCCAGCACAGTCCCCATGAAGTGACAGAAATGTTGTAACTTCAAATCTGCTCTGAGTTATACATGGGGAATAGTTAGGAAGCAGAAGACTCCTTGAAGTAAAAAATGCTGCTATCAGTCCACCAGCCACTCTGCCTATGTGTTGGAAAATAGAAAAAAGTGATGGTCAACAGAAATTTTTTTCAAGATTGCACCTTTAAATGGCGCTGCTCCAGCTGGCTCCCGACTGCAACTCGACAGCTTCAGCTGAAGCTGTCATTGTCAACACCAGGTTGCGCGGGGCAATTTAACTTCCGTGGTAGCAACGGGGCGATGCGCACGGCAATGATGTCATCATTGCTGCGCACAGCTGAATGGGGTGCTCCCGGCAGGAGCGAGGCGCTACCTCCGCAAAACCCTTGCCCAATTCCGCGGGGGGGCTATCTTTGTGCTGTGCCTGGGCGGGAGACATTTTGCGTCCATGATAATGGCCATCATTAAAAGGGGCAATTTTGCCCCCCTGGTTCCTTCATCTAAGTCATTAATATAGATTGTGAATAGCTGAGACTCAAGCACTGATCCTGGCAGCACCCCATCCCTCTGGTTACAGCCTGTCAACCCGAAAATGACCCATTTATCCCTATTCTCTGATTTCTGTCCGTTAACCAATCCTCTAACCATGCTAATATATTATCCCCAATCCCCTGAGTCCTTACCTTTTATAATACCACCTTATTGAATGCCTTTTGGAAATCCAAATATTCTACATCCACTAGTTCCCTTTTATCTACCCTGCTTGTTACATCCTCAAAAAACTCTAATAAATTTGTCAAACACCATTTCCCTTTCATAAAACCATGTTAACTCTGCCTAATCATATTATGATTTTCTAAGTGCCCTGTTACCACTTCCTTTGTAATGGATTCAATATGTTGGGGTGGGAGGAAGTGCTGTGTGAGTTGCCAGCTGGCTATTTCCCCCTCTGTGAGGCTGTACAAAGCCAACAGTGAAATTCTGGGAGCATGCAATGTGAGGCAACATTGTAAATTTTGCCACAGTGTGCTGATACTCTACTTGGTAACCTTTTGTAGTCCGGTAAATTTCTTGCACAACTGTTGCCACGATCCCTGAACTCTTTCTGCCATCACAAAGGGCACTCTCTAGCTAACACATTTATGCTAGCTCTTCAAATAATGTTTATATTGAATTGTTATATGAATGTTTCCAGATTTTAATTGTGTGGTTAGAATAAGAGAGCAGTTTTAACATTTCTTACCAGATTCAGTATTAACTTTCAAAAGAGATTTGGATATGTACTTGAAAAGAAAAAAAAGTGCAGAGCTGTAAGGAAAAAGCAGGGGAGTGGGACTAATTGGATAGCTCTTTCAAAGAGCCAGCACAGGCCTGATGGGCTGAATGAGCTCCTTCTGTGCCGTATGATTCTATGATTCTAAGCTTATCTTCTCTGACTTTCAGATGGTTTATCGGAGATTGGTCTGAATGCAGTAAAACATGCGATGGTGGGATGCGTATACGAACTGTATTGTGCATTAGGAAAATTGGACCCTCTGAGGAAGAAACCCTAGATGACAGCCATTGTCTAACACACAGGCCTATTGAGAAAGAGCCATGTAACAACCAGTCCTGTCCACCACAGTGGGTTGCATTGGATTGGTCAGAGGTACAGAAACCGAAGTGCTTCCTTACTTTTGTATTTATACTTGCTCTGTTCAAAGATGTTGTGATTTTACATTTATTTTAATTACAAGTAAAAACTCCTGTTAGCTTAAAAAAAAGAAAAACAAGAAATACCATTTTGGTATTATTGCTGAGTAATGGGTCTCACATGTGCTTATTTTAGACTCTGAACATTCTCTGCAGGGTGCTTAGTGAAAAGGACGATTTATGAGTGAATTTTCTATGGCTAAAAACTTACTGTCATCTGATATTCTGCATCAGTTATCAAAACATTTAGGGGCCTATTTTCATGTCTTGCAGACTTGTAATGGCATTTACAGATTTTTATGATGCAACTTACTTGTGTGCTTTCTTTTGCATTTACCAATGTTTACAAAAATTGATTTTGTGTAAGCATTTATGTTTTCTGAGCATTGCTTCACTGGCACTACAAAAGATGAGATTCTCTTTTTGTGTGTTTACTGAGATGAGGGATACTGGTTGTAGAGTAAAACCCTTCACTTGGGCCCAAACAATTGCCTCAATCTCCACTTCAGCAGAGCAATGCTAGTAGAGCAATGTGAATTGTCCATTCCCTTCAGGAAATGTTTAGTAGTGAGATAGAGATCAGAAGCCCGTTTCAACATCCGGGTGCTGAATTTCTTCAGGGCTCCTGGTCCACTGATAGCATTATTGAAGAACATGACGGTGGGGGGGGGAGGGAGGCGGGGAAGCTAGTGTGAGCGGAAATAGAGGGTGACTCCTCGTCTCTGCCCCATTTCCCCTATGCCATTGTTTCCTCAAACGGATAAGGGGGGGAGGCATTTCTTTAATTTTCTCCATTCCAGGTGATGTAAAAAAAAAAGTAGGACTGATGGGATGATGTCACATACAGGAATTCCCAGAATTATGTCCCCGACAGGCTTGATTTGACATGCCTTCCTGGCAGCCATGTTTATGGCCTCCAAGTAAATCTGAGCAATGCAGCCATAAGTATGTTCAGCTGGATAAACAAATTAACAATGGAGGCCTGCCTGATATTTAAATTATTTTTAAGATATTGCCCAACAATACAACAGTGGCTACACTTCTAAATGCCTATAAAGGAGCTTTGGGAAGTCCTGAGGTCATGAAAAGCTCTATATAAATGCCAGTTCTCTTTTTTTAAATCCTGACTCACAGACACATGTCAGAGTTGAGTCAGTTTATGTGGTCAGTTTCCTTTAGGTCACATCATGTTTGGATATTGTTCAGGTTGTAGAAGGTCTCTGGTCTGGTGCCTGGGGTTACGGTTTAGGGTCCAAGATTGAAAGACTGCTCTGACATGGAGTCTTATTCGATGGTAGCACCAGTCGGAGAACAAAGCACTTGACTCATGGAACTCCCGATTTTCTGGCAATTGGGGTAGAATTCCCACAGGGATTCCCCGTTCTCCTGCCATAACTTCGGCAGAAGATCAGTGAAACTCTGGAGAAAAGGTATAAACAACTGATCACGCTGTTTCTGTGGGGTTTCCACTGATTTTATGCCGAGACTATGGCAGGAGATTGGGAGTACCCCTACGGCACTTGTGTGGTATGGTCTTATTTCCTTTTGTGATATTTTGTCAAGTGTAGTGGAGGTTGTGGAGTAGATGTATTTTTGTTCTGTTTCATTGCCTCTATTGACCTGAAGGCATTGACTAATGCTGGGCTACTGTTCTACAGAAACTCCCTGCTCTCTGGTACCTTGCCCAAATGGCCATTCTCTGTGTGTCTAGATTGTGAATGACAGCAGCTATTTGACTATGGAGCAGCAGAGTTGAGCTCTAACGTGTCATCAGCTAACATGCACACACATGCACTCACTGGATAGTGATCAGAGCAGTACCCCAGTCAATTTTCTCTTTAGCTAAAGAAGACTAAGACCAATTGTAATCACCCTATTGTCATCCTAGTTGAAATCGGGTAACTCAGATAAGACCAGGAATCAAACTTAGGACTTTCCTGATCTCTCTATTTCAATACCAACCAAGCAGTGCCATCGGGAGAGCATTTTTCCCCCATTTGTTACAACATCAATATTTATTTCTGCTAGATGATCACAGTAATGATTGCAAAACCAAATTTGGTCACATGGTGTAGCAGTTAGTTTATGAATATTGAAAGCATTTTCAATGTTGGTATCTCACTACTCACGAGACCACAGCTACTGTATAAATATTTGTCAAATATTTATGAACAAACATGATTTTTCCAAATTCTTTAAAAACTACATTAATTTGCTCTCAGGCTATATCGCTTATTGCACAGTGCTGATGTCATTTCATTCTATAGTGTAAACATTGCAATTTAGAAAATCCTAATAGTTCTATGACGATTGAAAGACTAATTCCTCCCTCTTCTGCAGTGTACTCCAAAATGTGGCCCAGGATTTAAGCATCGAATTGTTTTGTGTAAGAGCAGTGACCTAAGCAAGACTTTCCCACCCTCCCATTGCTCAAATGAAAGCAAGCCCCCAGTCCGGATCCGCTGCAGCCTGGGGCGCTGCCCACCCCCTCGCTGGGTCACAGGAGAATGGGGCCTGGTAAGTTGGCACGAATTCAAATTTGTACTATTCTACATTTCTACATATA
Source organism: Pristiophorus japonicus (assembly GCF_044704955.1). Classification (NCBI taxonomy): domain Eukaryota; kingdom Metazoa; phylum Chordata; class Chondrichthyes; family Pristiophoridae; genus Pristiophorus; species Pristiophorus japonicus. The sequence continues at coordinate 131,805,833 of NC_091978.1, read as the reverse complement.
TGCTTGTTGATTCTAGGTGAACAAACGAACATGAGCTGCACTTCATACAAGGAAACTATATAAATGGGTCTGAATTATCCATCACATTCTTCAGGTTGTATACATTTTTTTAATCATATTATTCATTTGTAGTTTTTCCTTACTCATTGCCTGGAACTAAAATTGTTGAAGATCATTATCAATTACAAATTGGGATTCATTTATTGAAATACTTATTTAAAACTATCTCCAGAAGTTTGAATGTAAAGGAGATTTGGGCATACAGATAATTGCCTTTCGCTGTTTATGAAAAATGACAGAGTCTACAGCACAGGAACAGGCTATTCGGCATAAATAGTCTATGCCAGTGTTTATATTCCACACGAGCCTCCTCCCACTCTAATCACCTTTTCCCACACCACCTCCGTATCCGTCTATTCCTTTCTCCCTCATGTCTGCATCAAGCCTCCACTTAAACATGTAAATGTAAATGCTTCAACCACCCCATGAGGCAGTGCTTTCACATTCCCACCACTCTGTCTAAAGTTTGTATTCTTTATTGAATTCATTTTTACCCACAGGCAGTAAAGCTGTTTCAATATTTTTGCACAGGTGCTAAATAAGACCGTTAGTCAAATCAGTTTATCATTTGGTAGCGCAGCAGAAGCACAAGAAGTGAGATGAGGACCTGTGCGTGTAATGCTTATAACTCACGGCGTGCTGACAGTTCCAAAACAGAATGCATTTATATATTTATATCTGTCAGAAAAAGTGCTTCCCACAAAGGTGGACGATTGTGTGTGGTTAATGTTTTCTCCTTCACTCAATTTCAATATGGCCTTTTATAATGTTGGTAGATGACTAGCTGCAGATCGAAGCTCCCGATACTATGCCGCAACAATGTGCTTTAACTCACCCCACCCCCAAAACAAAATGCACCAATCCCGATTTTTTTTTTTGGGGGGTGGTGAAGTGAATTTTTGCACTCATCAATGTGAACAATATGTCTTCAATAGTGAAGGACTTTTTATTTTGGACACCAGTTTTTAACATTTCATTCTCATGTTGGTATAGAAAGGATCAGAAGGAGATTAAACCTCCTCTCCTCTGGCTCAAATATGTGCCTAACCTCGACCTCACAAAAGCTTCCCCTGTCGCACCGTTGTGAATTTTTCCACTTCTCAGTCAAATCATTTTATTTGGTGGCCATTTGTATCTCTTATGGGCAGTTTTGTACTGTGGACTTGTGCTTATTAGGAACTGCTGATGCACAACATGGCCACATGAAACACATATCCCATTACTGCAGGAGCTTGAAGAACCATCAGATAAAGTGGGATGTCATCCTATAGAACAAATTCCAGGAATTAAGTCTGTAGATTTGGCCCAATCCTTTGCATCCTTTTCCAGTGATACTAATGGTTAGCTTAATGGTTATGGTTTTAGGCCAGCAACCTAGTTCAACATTTCGTTCAACATCCAGCATGGCAAGTTGCAAAATTAAATTTAATAAATCTGGTCATTTGTACACACCATGAAAGCTACTAAATTGTTGTAAAAACTCAATTGATTCACTAATGTCCTTCAGGGAAGGGAACCTGCATATGTTTCCAGTCCCACACTGTGTGGTTGATTCATGCCCTCAGGTCAATTGGCAATGGGCAGTAAATGCTGCCTTGCCAGTATTGCCCACAATGCAAACACAAATTTTTAAAATCTCTATCTTGTGACATTCATTATTACACTTAATTGATCTCAGCCAGTCCCAAGCGACAATCCATTTCAGTATGGGCCATTCTTCTGTATCAGGCTCTAAAGTCAAACCGAGAAACAAGACATTAGTACTGAAAAAATCTGACCACGATCCTAAAACCAACACCAAGTAGTCTGTATCCTCAAATCAGAGACAACATTCAAACTTATGTTGGCATTTTGACCAGATTGTCTTTCATTATGTTTTAAGGAATCAAAAAATAAGCTGAATTCCTTGGTCAGAAAGTGCTACAACCTAATACAAATGAGTTTGGTACACACCATACTACCTTTTTCTCTTGTAAGTTTGCAGTAGTAAGAGGAGCCTACTATCCTGTTGGATGTATATTTTAATAGTGTACAAATTTATGGACAAATTATGGAAATACATCATCCAACATATCTTCTGTCTGCCAGAGCCTCATTGAGCACAAGGGACATCTGTTCATCCCTGACATCAAGCAGTGTTACGAATAGCCAATGAAGCTTTTTAAATTTTAAGGAGCTAATCCCATGAATCTGTCAAGGGCCATCGATTGCCCACTAAAGTGCCTTTTAGAATTTTTAATTTAAAAAAAATTGCTTTTAAAGGAAGCACATATGCCAGGACAGGTCAAGGGTCACACTACAGCAGGTTGAGGTCACGCTATGTCAGGGCAGGTCGAGGGTCACGCTATGTCAGGACAGGTCGAGGTTTACACTATGCCGGGGCAGGTCAAGGATCACACTATGCCGGGGCAAGTCGAGGGTCACACTACGGCAGGACAGGTCGAGGGTCACGCTATGTCGGGGCAAGTCGAGGGTCACACTATATCAGGACAGGTCGAGGGTCACACTACGGCAGGCCGAGGTCACACTATGTCAGGGCAGGTCGAGGGTCACGCTATGTCAGGACAGGTCGAGGTTCACACTACGGCAGGCCGAGGGTCACGCTATATCAGGGCAGGTTGAGGGTTACACTATGCCAGGGCAGGTCGAGGATCACACTATGCCGAGGCAGGTCGAGGGTCACACTATGTCGGGGCAGGTCGAGGATCACACTACGGCAGGCCGAGGGTCACGCTATATCAGGGCAGGTTGAGGGTTACATTATGCCAGGGCAGGTCGAGGATCACACTATGCCGGGGCAGGTCGAGGGTCACGCTATGTCAGGGCAAGTCGAGGGTAACACTATGGATGGATGAGGGTCATGCTATGCCCGGGCGGGCCTCTGATGCTTTGGCGTGTCATTTCCTGCACCTCCTCCAGGCAGAGGATCTTGAACACACCAACATTATTCAAATGACTGACACCAATAAATTCATCTGAAGTCGACGGCACATCCTTGCAGCCAACTGAATTCCAACTTTGCTACACTTCCGTTGATATTAGTCAATGTTTTCAATAAAGTTATCAAACAGAGGAAAGCTTAGTCCTAGATGACTTTTACAGGATTAAAATCAAAATATAATTTAAGTTGAGCATGTTTTCATTATCTATTTGCCATGCACAAATGTTATGCATTCAACATGCTTTTTTGTTCCTTATTTATTGCAGTGTTCTGCACAGTGTGGTCTTGGTCAGCAGATGAGGACAGTCCAGTGTCTCTCATATACTGGTCAACCATCTAATGAGTGTCCGGAAACCCTTCGACCACCCTCAATGCAACAGTGTGAGAGCAAATGTGATGCTACTCCCATCACCAATGCAGAAGGTAGGTACTTATAATTACACAATTGAATAGGGTGACGTTTTAGGAATTACTCTTTTAGGATCTCTTCAGTTTGAATCATATCAGCTATTTTATGCACGAATTCTCTGGTAAGAGACACTGGAGCAATTTAAATTGTTCCAGTGTGGTATGTTGCTTGCTGGTTAGAATATGAGGATCTCTTAGTTGTGCCAAAAAAATTTCTGCCAAGTGAAAACCATGGAATTTGAAAACATTGGGCTTTTCCTAAGTGCTGTTTCAAAAGGGAATAAATTTGCAGATCATGCTTACATAGTATTTTGTAAAGAAACAGCAGATTTATGGCAATTGACGTAGGTTTTTTATTCCAAATGTCAAAAATGCACTGGTAAAGGTCAGTCCATTCAAGAATTTAATTCGTTAACGCTTTCTTTGACAACACAATTTTGATAGATAATTTCACCATAAAATTATAAATAATACTCAAATTTTAATAACCAGGAGTATGAAAAATAAAGAACCTACCATCCTAGACACATGCTTGGTTGCTATTTTAAAAAAAAAACAATCTGAACAAGTATTTTGTTCTCATTTTGAATACTTGCAAAACCTGCTGCTTCCACACTCCATGTTTAGTGTCAGATGTGCTGCTTGATTTTGGAGCAGATTGGGCAGTTGCAAACAGTCCAAGTAAGTTCTTTGCAATAAATCACTTAAAAAAAATCTTTTTTTTTGAGGAAATGTCTGTATGGTTTCTCAATTGATGACAGAAGTGAGGCTGCATTTAGCAGTGCAATTTCAAACAGTTGTGAAAGTTTATACCAATGAAAGACATGATGTTGAACTCAGCATCTGTTTGGGTTCTTGAGTTGTGCTTTTTGAATTACAGTATTTTTTTAAAGCCAGACTTTGAAGGATTGCTTCTGTTAAGTATAATGTTACATTTGCTGTTGAGGCTATACTATAGTACAAACACCAACAGTCCAGCCTGAACTAGAATGTATGAAATACAGTTCTGTCCCATTTCTTTTAAAGTATGTGTGTGGCTGCAGGATCCAGACAGTGCAAGGTCATCTGAAACTTGAACCAAAATGCCATTTTAATAATTTTTCATGCAGTTTCAAGTTTCCTTGTAGTTTATGTAGCGTGTGCATGCACCTCTCACAGTAGCTGCAAGTACTTTGTCATTTGGTATTTATTGTTTTGACCGTAACATATATCCTTGGTGTATTCCACATCTGTAAATCAAGAAGTGGATATTCCCTTACGATTCATTGATTCCAGACTAAGTATTATTTTAACCAGTTGTTAGGCAAGTTGCACGAAGAATGTTCTACTCATGGCTATTGTACATTTTACAAAAGTAAATCATAAAACAAAAGATAAATCATTAATGTAGGAACTCTAAAGTAAAAACTGAGAATGCTAGAAATATGCAGCAGCACAGTCAGTATCTGAAAGAGAAAGACCAGTTAATGTTTTGGATGGGATCCTATATCAGATCATAAAGCATTTATTTTGTTAGGGAGAAGTTAATTTTGACATTGTTTTACATTTTACGTTGTATTCTGAACAAATGATGACATTTTAATGTTTTAAAGGAAAAACAGGTTGGACAAATAGCATACACAAAACATATATTTGACTGTTTTCAGAAACTAATATAAAGCTTCTGTATGTGACCATCCAACAGTTCTCATAGCAACAAATTATCGGGTAAACTCTGTTGGGGATCTGCACGTGACGGGAGCATGGGAGAGTCAGTGCTAGAATGTTGTAACCCTATCTCTGACCTTGCTTCCTTAAAGCGGGCTCCTCACGAGGAGTACAGGATTAGGGAATGTATCCATTGGTGTACCACGTGCATGATTAAATATGAAAATGCAACTTAATTTTTTTTAAATGGCTTATAAACTGGAAATAAAAATAACAAATGAAGCAAATGCCACAACAGTTCATCAACGATTTTCTTCATCCATCTGGAGGATAAGTGGGGTGCTCGCAGAAGCATGTACATCTTGGAAGTGAGTCATATCAGTTTTGTTGCCTTACTTAGTGCTGTCAATTCTTTTACTTCATAGAATGCAAAGATGTGAACAAAGTGGCTTACTGCCCACTGGTGCTGAAGTTCAAGTTCTGCAGCAGAGCGTACTTTAGACAGATGTGCTGTAAGACCTGCCAAGGACACTGACCCAAAGCAAGCCTCGTTAATTCTATCATGGAAAACGTGCCTGCCCTGTATTACACAAAGGAATGGGATTTGATGTCCCACAAACTCTTTACCCTGTGGAAAATGTAACCACTGGTCAGCTTCAGCTGACAATAATTTGCTGTTATTTTAACTTCTGTGAAGTGGGATTTTTTTTTAAACAAAGGTGCTGGACACAGAGAGGAGGAGATGCCAGTTCTCAGTTTTCTGCTCAGCAACATGAAAAAACACTCAGCTGTTAAAGAACATGCATGTTCACTTGACCAAATTGAATAGTTGGTTAATCTCCAGGGACCAGAAAGTTAATGTAATATATATTGGACCTAAATGAGAGAGAGAACAGTTCATATATGTTCAAAAGCTGATAAAGCAGAAAATAATAATGATCTGAGCTTGCCTAGCTGTATAAAACTCTGAAAGATATGATGTTCTCAACACACTTCAAAAACATTACAATTATTTATCTCACGCAACAGTGACCAAAAAAGTTTTATAGTATCAGCTGATAAGTTATTTTTAAAAAAGGAACCAAAAATGGAGCAGCTTTCTTCTGTATGTGGTGCTAAATTTCCAGTACTTTCCGCTGAAATTTCATGGTTACATGGTTTAAAAAAAATGATATACCAACACTGGAATTCTCAATCAGGAGAATTACTCCATTTAATAAATGAAAGTCGTAAAACATTAGTCCAGTAGGGATACCGAAGAAAAAGGTTTCTTGCTGCCAGCACAGTCGACAGTTCAAATTAAGGCTTATTGACAAAATAATTTTAACACCATTCTATTCACTAGAATTTTTTAATAAAATAAAAGGGAAACACAGATGTTTCTGTTGAAGCCATTGTGAAGTAAGAGGAGTCAGAGATCATGCACTTGAGCACTGCTCTGCCAGTGCAAATGATGCCTAGAGCTTGAATTGTACCACTCTAACTGCCTTTGTTTATGCCACGGGTTTTGAAGTGGCCTCGACCACACAGGCATCCAGTTTCTTAAACCAGGCTCCATTCAAGCAGTTCTGGTCAAGACCACCATGCTAGGTATAACGCAAAGACAGACTATCTACTTTGAAATGAGGCACACCTTTCAGCAAAACTTGTAATAAATAAGAGGTAAAATATGCTCCAGATGCTTCTCTGTTTCAAAGGGGAAACACCTGTTTCAAAATCATTTCTGTGCTGCTAAACAGATAAATGCAGCCAAAGAATACTTGCAAAGGAGAACATATAAATGATGTTAGAATATTTAGGTAGCACTACTCTCACTAAGCAATACATTATGTTTAGATTTGACCAATGTATTGATACTTTAATAATATTTAAATGTGAAACCACATAGTATTGGTACACTAAAGCTAAAAACAGACCTGATTCCAAAGCGCAGTGCTAGCAGAGTAAATGACCTAGCTTGATTAAAGACTCAATATTGAGATAATAAAAGAGGATACATGTTCATATTACTATAGTACTTGAACACTTGCAGTTTGCAGCAGGTACTTTAATGAATGTGCATTTGTATTGAACTGTGCCTCTTTTGTCTAGTGCAATGAATCTATCCTAAGTGAGAATATTTGTAAATCATTGTGTACAAAATCCATTAACATGCAAAACAGGGCACTTTTCATCAGTTAGGTGAGATTCTGTAGATGTTGAATGAAACAAATGTTTAGTAGAGTACATTTATTTTCATTTCAAAGGAATTATTTTAAAGTAATATTCATGAAAAATGTGATTTTTTTTAAATAAAAGAGAACTAACAAGCTAACCATACATCAGCTAAAATACATCAGCAAGGATGTGATTTGTTATTCAAAAATGTACAAGTTGACAATTTTCTTTGACGGCAGTCTGCACAGGAAATTGTCATGTCGCACATTTGGTCTGAAGTCATAGCTACAAAAAAACCTTTCTAATGTAAATGCAGACCAACAAGGTTTTTGACAATCTGTATAGTATGTTGTGCTGCACACTCGGTCATAACCATGAAAATTTTGTCTGTCATCTACTACCTCTCGACAGTATTTTTAAACTGCTTTCTTCCACAACACAACTGGCCATGCTAGCATATGTTTGTTCGAATGCCTATCACTAGGCTTGCTTAACAAACTAGTTCCAAACATTGGACAACCTTCTGAATAAAACTAGTCAGCCTACCTTGGTGCTGTCATGCCTTGAGAAGTCTAAGTCATCATAAAGGGAACAGTGTTGCTATGACAATCCCAAGAATGGGGCCCTCATATCAGTGCTTAATACTCCAGGGCATGAGTGTGTTTATCAGTAAATGTTTCATTTCAACAAGGAACTTTATTTAAAGGACTCTTCTTTACCTCAGATTGGGTATTTACATTGCAAAGACTTGTTTCCACAGATTTATTTTTGTTCTGTGGTACTGGTGCTATATAACCAGGGAGTTGAATGTATATCTACACTATTGAACAGCACTGAGAGTGGAATTAAAGCAACTCCCTTAAAGCAACATTGGATTGCATTATTAAAGGGAACAGAATGCAAAATGTGTTTGAATTAATAAACTGAGAGAAAAAAAACTTCAAACTGGGACCCAAATGAATAGATATGAAATTGGACCAGAAAGAAAAAAAAGTGTTCAAATAGCACAGTGCATTGCTGCTGCTACTTTGTAGCCACCTTAATATCAAAGCTGAATTCCTTCTGTAGTTTTCAAACTGATAACAGAACTAATTGCGCAAGCTGTAAAGGAGTTTGACAGGCCTGCCATGCTGAGAAGAACAGTACATTGTAACCAGTACAATGAAGAGCCCAAGGCACACACTGCAGTATTATCAGCATCTGGTCATAGAGACTAAGAAAGGGCTTGTCCACAGATATACCCCCAAGGTGCATACTTCATGGAGCGGTACACTTAATTATGGACTCTATTAATCACTGAATGTCACATAAATATCCTTATCCAGAATGGAACTAGCATTGTATTATTGTGATTAGTTGCTTATATTTTATATTCAGTATTAATGTGGTACACTGTTACTAAATATTTTCCTTTTTTTGTAAATTATATGCTAATTTATTGCCATGTTTCAAGACACTTGTTCTACATTCATTTCACTGCATATATTGAAAGGTAATACTGAATGCAGTGAAATGGTATTCCATATTTGTGACACAGAATTGTTTTTTTCCTAGGTAATTTAAAACAATAAAAATGCAGCTTCTAAACGTAGAAGAATTCCTGTTACCCTGTTGTTTATTTGGTGGGTTAATTATATAAAGCATCAACTGAGTAATATAGCCTGGTAATGTATATGCATAGTTGATATATATGTCCTGAAGCAACACTATAAAACTTTGGTACAATCCCTAGTTCAGACTTCATTTGCAGAGCCATAGCTAAAAGCAGGTGGAGTCTCGAGCTATTTTTTTCCAATGCAATCCTGTGGAAATAAAATTCCAAATTTTCTGCTTTACTTCGTGGTTCTGTACTTGTTAAAGTTTGTAAAGTGAATGGATATGAAGGATGTTTTCCAAATGACATTTTCCTCTAAATGATGCTATCTATGTATTTGATAATCTGTTACGGTGCTGCTGTTAGTCCTGGCAAATTTATTTCACATTTCTTTAATTCACCTAAAGAAAGAAAATAGGGGTGCAATTAGCATTAGGGTTAAACTCTTCCACTGTACAAGTGACTTTGACCCTGATTTATAAATCTGTTTATTTATTGTCACATTGCATATTTGCAACAATACAGTTTTCTTTCACTGAATATGTGTCTTGTAATGGATCTAAATGTGTACTTGTATTCCACATATATATAGTGACTGCAATCAGTCACATTTCATTGGAATAGTGAAAGCTGATTCAAAAGTATTTTTTGATGATTGAGGATTATTTGATTGTGCTATTGTGATATGCTTAACATGAACAGTAAGATAAAAACAGCACAATATTTGTTTTTAAATACCACCTCCCCACAAAAAATGTGTAACAAATACAAAACAGTGTCATTGAATGTATTTTATATATTGCCTATCAGTTCCATTCATCATTCATCTCTGTTCCTCATTCTGGTGTTTTCCTCATTTCGGGTCTCTCTCCTGCTGCTACACTTCCTCAGGCAGGAAGCCAAGTCCAGGCTGTATATGACAGGAGATATACTTGAAGCTTCTGAGGGGTGAGGAGAGCTGTTCCTGTCAATTATATGTTAACTCCACCCCCCCCCCCCCCACCCCCACCCCCATTAAAAATCGCAGGTCAAGTGAGTTTGAATGTCAATCATCTCTGGAGTTCAAACTTACTTCTGTGGGATGGTCAAATTACAAATTAAAGTAAATATTTTAGATCTTTGACGCAATTTAATTTGATACTGACAAATTTCTGATTCATGATATTGTTCCAAGTCAATTTGAGATCACATCTAATACAATCATCTCAAGGTAATACTAGTGAGCACAGATTGAGCTGTGAAAGCAGGGTCCTATTAGTCTTACCATTTTGGTGGAACACAAAGTTAAGCACAATTGAAGGAGGCCATTCAGTTCCTCTATTTCATCCTTCCATAAAAATCTATGGTTTCTCCTATCACAGCACTAAACTGGCTTTTGGTTGATTCCAGAGTATTTGCTTCTATTATTCTATGGAATTGTCTGCCGGGTGTAGAGAATTGTTGGCTGTGCCTTTATCATCTTCTCTTGCAGTTGTGGTTTAAATCAGTGGTCTGGATTTAACTATCCTGTTTGATATGTTATACCATAAGGTTCCATCTCATTTGCCTCCTTTCAAAGCTGAACAGTTAGTTTTTCTGAAATATAACCAAAAAATGCTGGAAATACTCAACAGGTCAGGCAGCATCTGTGGAGAGAGAAAGAGTTAACATTTCAGGTCGGTGACCTTTTGTCAAAATGACAATTTTTAGAATGACAATCATACCATTTGTCATTTAATCTCTCCTGCCTTCCACCCTATCACAGATCTTACCTTTTGTTCTATCCTGACACTGCACTTGCTTAAAACCTGGTTTTCTCTAACTTTTTCCAGTTCTAACGAAAGGTCATCGATCTGAAACGTTAACTCTATTTCTCTCTCCACAGATGCTGAGTATTTCTAATATTTTCTGTGTTTATTTCGGATTTCCAGCAGCCATGGTATTTTGCTTTTTAGTTAGTTTTTCTAGATTAGCTTCATACTCAATCTTATGAGATGAGGGATCGGCCTTATAGCCCTTCTCAGTACTGCCTGCTGGGCATAGGTGTCATAAGAACATAAGAAATAGGAGCAGGAGTAGGCCATATGGCCCTCGAGCCTGCTCCGCCATTTAATAAGATCATGGCTGATCCGATCATGGACTCAGGTCCTCTTCAATGCCCACTCCCCATAATTCCTTTATCCCTTATCGGTTAAGAAACTGTATATCTCTGTCTTAAAGTTATTCAATGCAGAGGGCTTCCACAGCTCTCTGAGGCAGCGAATTCCACAGATTTACAACCCTCCGATAGTTTCCTTGGTGATCCAAATTGAACACAGACATATGCTATGATCAAGGCACCACAACTGGCTCAGACTTACACTCTACTCATTTGGTAATACAGCTCAGCATTCTGTTTTTTATTTTGATTATTGCTCTGAAATGACTGGCCATAGTCATTATTGAGTTTACTATTGTTCCCAAATCTCTTTCAGCCTCGACTTTAAATATGCAAGATATTGTCTTGCAGACCAAATGTGCCTCCTTTGATCCGGCCCCTGTGCTCCAGGGATCCTGCCCCTGAGCTCCTGCGATTATCATAGAATCATAGACATTTACAGCATGGAAGGAGAACATTTCAGTCCATTGTGTCTGCACCGACCGACCAAGAGCTAATCCCACTTTCCAGCTCTTGGACTGTAGCCCTGTAGGTTACGGCACTTTAAGTGCACAGCCAAATATTTTTTTAAATGTGGTGAGGGTTTCTGCTTCTCCCACCCTTTCAGGCAGTGAGTCCCAGACCCCCACCACCCTTGGGATGAAGAAATTTCCCCTCATCTCTCCTCTAAACCTCCCCCTAATTACTTTAAATCTGTGGCCCCTGATTTTTGAACCCTCTGCCAAGGGAAACAGGTCCTTCCTACCCACACTATCCGGGCCCCTCATAATGTTATACACCTCAATCAGGTCTCCGCTCAGCCTCCTCTGTTCCAAAGAAAACAGACCCAGCATCTCCAATCTTTCCCCATAGCCAAAATTCTCCAGCCCAGGCAACATTATTGTAAATCTCCTCTGCACCCTTTCAAGTGCAATCACATCTTTCCTGTAATGTGGTGACCAGAACTGCACACAGTCATCATCATAGGGGTCCCTCAAAACAAGGATGACTTGTTTCCATGCCAAAAAAGGATGAGTTCACAGGTGTTTCAATGATTCACCCTCAAGGGTGGAAGATGCCTATGCGTGGATTTTTTTAATGTGTGGTGGTCGTTGCACACCAGTCACCACACGGGCTTGACAGAGCTAGGTCTTGGTCCAGTGGCAAGGATTACCCAAGATGACTGGAGACCAGCTCTGCTGTACGGACCTAGTGCGCACACATATCGCAGAGTGGACTAGCCCGTGCTGCCCCTGGGCCCCGATCCCGTCCCGCTACAATCTCTCGCCACTCCTTCGCCCCGACCTCGCCGTGGTAGCTGTATCTGCCCATGCTCCAATCACCGACCTGGACCTTGATGATGTCACTCTTCACTACCATCGCCCTCCTGCATCAGCTCGCGCTGCTCCCTGGAGTAGTATGCCTCCACGTTGCTCCCCGAGGCCTCCACGCTGCCCCTTTTATGGCCCCGACCTGCTGCTGGAGGCCCCAACCTGCACACAGTACTCCAGTTGCGGTCTATCAAGTGTTTTATACAGTTCTAGATTAGGCCTTTCAGCTCCTGCGATCTGGCCTTTGCAGCTCTTGCTGGTTCCTTCACAAAGACAACTTTAACAACTCTAAGTTTAAGCAATTAGATGGATTAGGACCAATTCTACCATTCTGCAGATCCAGCCATTTTAAACGATCCCTCCCGCTACCTGTACAATTTTATTGGGCCCAGCCAGATCTCTCCTGCTACCTTAATTCACAGAGGAAATGCTTTTTGAAGCAAGCATTATATTCTTGAAAATCATGGAATCTTTCTAAAGATATACTATTACCTAAGAGGGGGGATGGAAAAGCCAAGGGGAGAATGAGAAAAGCAAAGGAGAGAAAGCAACAGAAGACCAGAAAAGGAGAGAGAGGACCAAAAAAGCAAGGGAAAGGAGGATAATGGAAGGAGACTTTGGTTGAGGGGAAGAACGATGGGGCCCTTGCATGATATTGAGGTGGAAATTGCGGTTGGGGACGCTTCCAAACTGCAAGAAAACTCCTCACCTACCGGATTGCTGCAGACCCCTCGAACACTCGCGCTCCTGGGCCTGCAGGTGTGTGCCTGCATAAAGGCCCATGCATCCTAGGGCCACAGGCATCCCTGAGATCATGTGGGCTGGCCCAACCAATGACAAAGAGGGATTTCTATTGTGTTCCTAACACAGATGAAAGTAACAGTGACCTGGGATTCCTTGGGACTTTAGGGGATGCGCTCCCTGGTGGCGGAACATGGGAGTGCATGCTTTCCAATACACAACAATTCCCATTATGCTTAAGGGGATTCCATTTACGTACGGAATCCCATAGGCATAATAGAAATCCCCCAAACAATATATTTTAACAACACTGAAATAAATATAAATTTTCACAGGTTCAAAATTAATGAAAATACCATTTAATTAAACAATGAAAATAAAAATTAGATTTAAAAACATTTAAATAGTTTTAAATGGGACAAAAATAACCTAAGCTAATTTTAAATGTAAGGGAATGTTTAAATGATTTTTTTTAAATTCTAACATTTATTTAAACCCTTACACTGGTAAAAGAAGGCCTTACACCTGCATTTACCAGGCCTAAGGGTTTGGTGGTATTCTTCACATAATGGAGCAGTCCATGCCCGCAGGCAGCAAGGCCTGGATGACATTTAGGCTTGGGCTGATAAGTGGCAAGTAACATTCACACCACATCAGTGCCAGGCAATGTCTGTCTCCAACAAGCGAGAGTCTAACCACCACCCCTTGACATTACCAACAGCATTACCATCGCCAACACCTCCAACATCAACATCCTGGGGGTCAACATTGACCAGAAACTTAACTGGACCAACCACATAAATACTGTGGCTACAAGAGCAGGTCAGACTCTGGGTATTCTGTGGTGAGTGTCTCACCTCCTGACTCCCCAAAGTTTTTCCACCATCTACAAGGCACAAATCAGGAGTGTGATGGAATACTCTCCATTTGCCTGGATGAGTGCAGCTCCAACAACACTCAAGAAGCTCGACACTATCCAGGTCAATGCAGCCTGCTTGATTGGCACCCCATCCAGCAGCTTAAACATTCACTCCCTCCACCACCAGTGCACCATGACTGCAGTTTGTACCATCTACAAAATGCACTGCAGCAACTCGTCAAGGCTTCTTCGACAGCACCTCCGAAACCCACAACCTCTACCACCTAGAAGGACAAGGGCAGCAGGTGCATGGGAACACCATCACCTCCCAAGTTCCCCTCCGAGTTGCACACCATCCTTCATCGTCAGTGTCAAAATCCTGGAACTCCCTCCCTAACAGGGAATACCTTCACCACATGGACTGCAGCCGTTCAAGAAGATGGCTCACCACCACCTTCCCCAGGACAATCGGGGATCGGCAATAAATGCTGGCCTTGCCAACGACTCACTGGGCAGTAGTTGGATAAATAGCTTAATTCTACAGCAGCAAATGTCAATTTCCAAGGATGCTTATGATCTGTCAAGCAGAAGCTTGACAGATCGCAAGTTCTGGGTTTTTGTGCATGCGCATCACATGCAGAAACCCAGAACTTGCGGGGCACTTACAATGGCATATATGCATATGTCATCATAGGTACCATAAAATCTGGGCCAGCGTTCTTTATATCTGAGTAGTTGTGTTATTTTGTGTATGGGAATCTTGTAATTTATAAATGAGATCTCTTTTTTAGGTATGAGGTTTCATTTTTTGTCTGGCAGCTCACATTATAATCATATGTGGCCCATTAATTGGTTATAACATGTGTATCTGGCTGTCATGTATGTACTTTTGGGATCACTAGCCACGAGATGGCGTCACTGTTGGAGGCGATTGGGCTGCACGCACGTGTGTGAAGCCCAAGTATAAAAGGCCAGCTATTTTGTACATTAGTCACTTTGGGCCTTAATAAAGCAGAGCCAAGGTCATACCTCTTGGAGTTAAACAGTACTCAGTCTAACAGTTATTGCATACACAACATTTGCTGATGAGGCAACAAGAACCTTTGCATGCAAAAATGAGCACAATTGGATTGTTGGAGTGATTTGTGGAAGGAGAAGTTCGGGCAGACTTTGTGAGCCGCTGAAGACAGTTCTTCGTGGCCAACAAAATGGAGGAGGTCGGCGACGCAGATCGGCGCTGGGCAGTGTTCCTCACGGTTTGCGATCCAAATATTTATGGTCTGATAAAGAATCTACTCCTGCCTGTGAGTCCAATAGAGAAGACGTATGAAGAATTGTGTACACTGGTACAGGACCACCTTAAGCTAGATGAAGGCATCATCATCTCGAGATACAGATTTTATACGCACGTTCGCTCAGAGGGCCAGAATGCGGTGGAATTCGTTGCCAACCTGAGACAACTAGCAGGACCGTGTAAGTTCGGGGCTGTGTTGGCAGACATACTCGGAACTGCTTCATGGCAACCGAGCCAAAGGTGGGCAGAGGAAACGTTTCAAGGACACCCTCAAAGCCTCCTTGATGAAGTGCAACATCCCCACCAGCAGCTGTGAATCCCTGGAGCAAGACCTGCCGAAGTGGAGGAAGAGCATCTGGGAGGGCGTTGAGCACCTTGAGTCTCATCGCCGAGAGCATGCAGAAGCCAAGTGCAGGCAGCGGAAGGAGCGTGCGGCAAACCAGTCACACACACCCTTTCCTTCAACGACTGTCTGTCCCACCTGTGACAGAGACTGTAATTCCCGTATTGGACTGTTCAGTTACCTAAGAACTCATTTCTGGAGTGGAAGCAAGTCTTCCTCGATTTCGAGGGACTGTCTATGATGGATGACCTGTACTACCTTATACTTATCTTCAATTGAATTTAATTTGCTACAGTACTACCTGATAGCAGGAAAGGGGTACTGAGGGAATGATCAGCCATGATCTTATTGAATGGTGGTGCAGGCTCGAAGGGCTGAATGGCCTACTCCTGCACTTATTTTCTAAGTTTCTATGTTTCTATCAAATTTTGTCTGGGTCTGATTGAAGAACCTATACACTAACCATGAAGAACATCATATCCTGAGAGGTACCATCTTGCAAGGTTATCTTCATTAAATATCTCAGGATCATACAGCAAAGAAGTAGGCCATTCAGCCTATTGTGCCAGTGCTTGCTCTCTGAAAGAACTGTCCAATTAGTCTCACTCCCCTGCTCTTTCCCCATAGCCATGCAATTTTTTTCCTTTTTAAGTATATATCCAATCCCTTTTGGAAGTTACTGTTGAATCTGTTTCCACAACCCTTTCAGGCAGTGCAGTCCAGACCCTAACTCACTGTGCAAAGAAACTTCTCGCCTCCCTCCTGGCTTTTTTGCCAATGATCTTAAATCTGTGTCTTCTGGTTACCAACCCACCCGTGAGTGTAAACAGTTTCCCCTTACTTACGCTTATCGAAACTCTTCATAATTTTGAACGCCTCTATTAAATCTCCCCTTAACCAACTCTGCTCTCAGGAGAACAATCCCAGCTTCTCCAGTCTCTCCACATAACAGAAGTCCCTCATTTCTATTATCATTCTTTTGAATTTCCTCTGCATCCTCTCCAAAGCCTTGACATCCTTCCTAAAGTGTGGTGCCCAGAATTGGGTGCAATTCTTCAGCTGAGGCCTAACCAGCAATATATAAATGTTTAACATAACTTCCTTGATACTCTGCCTCTATTTATAAAGCGAAGGATCCCATATGCTTTTGTAACAACTTTATGAATTTATCCTGCCACCTTCAAAGATTTGTGTATGTGAACCCCCAGGTCTCTCTGTTCCTGCACCCCCTTTAAAACTGTACCATTTAATTTATATTGCCTCTCTTCAGTCTTCCTTCCAAAATGCATCACTTCACACCCCTGTGTGTTAAATTTCATCTTCCATATGTCTGCCCAGTTCACCAGTCTGTAGTCTGCTCCTATCCTTCTCACTGTTAACTGCATTTTCAACTTTTATGTTATCTGCAAGCTTTGAAATTATGCTCTGTATACCCAAGTCTAGGTCATTAATATCTATCAAACTGAGCAGTGGTCCTAATGTCTTCAAATAAAATTAGAAATATCAATTTGGAAACTATTTTGTATCTTTATGCTACACAATATTGTTCTGACCATTATTCTTGAATCACATGGAAGATAAACATCAACACAGCCAGGTTGGGCCGAATGGCCTGTTTCTGTGTTGTAATTTCTATGTAATGCCATTTAATTTGTAGACAGAAAATAAAGTGCTGCATATTTTGTATCAACACATTTTTCCAATATCTACTTATTAAGGAAATCACACAGACTCATCAAGCTGCAGAGAAAACATGCTGTCTAAAAATTGGCACATTGACACTGGCATAATAAAGATGAATTTCCATTAACTGGGCATTCCTGTTCCTAAATATACAACCATTGACATGTCATAGCAATTTACCAGTTTTTATAAAGCAAGGTTTTGCTTCAGTTTTCATTATCACAGTAATATGCTGAAGTATAATTCACCTTCAAGTACATATCATTATGGGTTAAATTTACAATGTAACTTAAAACACCCTGGTGTCCATCTTCTATGACATTTGCTGCCCTTCTGTAAGTTGCAGTCTGACCTGGGCGTCATAGATGCGACACATTATCAGTTTTTAGTTGAATTGAACAGCAATGAATCACAGAAAAAAAGAGACTGCCAACTCATGCATATCTGTCTTTGGGCAGCAACTCCCTCACTAACTGATCTATGAAGACTTTCATAGGAACTGTGGACAGGTCTGGAGTTCCATTTTGCCCCTCTGCATGGCATTGATTGACTGCAATAGAAAAGAGGAATCCAAGAAATGCGTATACTGGGAAAAAAAGCAAACATCAAGCCACGCACAGGCACACAGATTTTTCCATTTGTAGATAGTACTAAAAGAAAACTACACTTGCAAGGGACCTACTTTCACATTTATCTTCAAGATTAGCCCACATCACTTTTGTAATGAAGAGCAGGTTGTTAAGAAAGCGAATAGCTAAAAAAAAAAGTTTCTAAATAAAATGTTTACCTCTTATTCATATAGAAAACTGTGGTATATGAAATCCATTCCACTTCTAATTGTAGGTGCCAGCCTAACTCAGAAGAGTATAGCCACAAACTTAGAAGAAGGAATGTGATAAATGTATCTGCAAATTAATAAGAGAATTGGATAAGTCCCTGGGGAAAATCTTAGATAGAGGGATATGCGTGATATGAGAAATGAGATTTCTTTGACAGTTGAGCCTGGAGAGCATCAGCTGTCTTTTCCTGTCCTGTACGATCCTATGTTCTTAAATTCAACCAACACCATCCAAAACAAATTAACTGGTCATTCATCTCATATCTTGTATCTACAACCTTTCTTTGCACAAACTACCTACATAACATAACATAAAGTACTCAATGGGTGCTTTGGGATGTCATGGGAATGTGATAAGGTGTTATATAAATGCAAGTTCTTTCCTAACATTGCTATCCAGATCATAGTAAAGCTTGAATGTGCATCTACTTTTCCTCTTTCTCTTTCATTGACCAAGGTAATAATGAGTTCCCCAAGACATTCAATATGTTACTCGCTCACCATTCATCTCCATCTGTTCCTGCCTCTCCCAGGTGCTTCAATCACTGGCAATGTTGAATACTACACACCAGCTCTCACATTTCTTGCATCTTAGTTTTATTTCTGCTCTTTTTCTCCCATCTGCCTTTCATTAAGTGACACATTTGCAGCTATGCCTCATTGTTTTTCCTATTACCAATATTGCTTCCCTATTGTAAAATCAAAGCTGCATTATACATTTTTGATAAATGTCCATCATTTCACAATTGGGGCTTTCAAATAACTTCCTGCCTAGCAATGCCATTCAAAATTAAGCAAAAAATTTTGTTTAACACTACTTTTTGTTGTGGTCACTATTGGAGACATGGTGATATGCAGGCACATTTGTTAATGGAGCCAGGAACAGTGGGGAGATGAGGAAATCACTCCTACACTCTTCAGACTCAGAAACTTTTCATTTTTGCCCATGCTGGCAACAGCTGTGCTTTATATTTCTCATTCTAACTTACCCTGAGTGCATTGCAAGTGTAAAAGCAGGAAACTCAGAGCTCTCATTATAATATGTAAATAAGTTCACTTGGGGCTCAGTGGACAGATGGGGAGAAAGGTCAAAAAGCACAAGGGAATTCTGTAGGATCAATTATGTGTGGAAAATCAGCGTAAAGAGCTTCTACCACATTTTTCTGCCAAAAATATGACTTGCTCTGATTATACACTGAAAAACAGTAGAATTCCTGGACTTATTGTTAGAGGCGAAGGTGAAGGGAGAAGCAGGGAGAGGTTTAAGAAGGTGGTCGGTAATAGAGAAAAGAATGATGGCAATGAAAAAATATCAGTTCAATTGAACTTGTAAATATAATTTTAAGATAATTGTCAAAAAAAAGCCAGAGGGGAGACGAGGAGAATGTTTTTATGCAGCGAGTTGTTATGATCGGGAATGCACTGCCAGAGAGGGTGGTGGAAGCAAATTCAATAGTAACCTTCTAAAGAAAATTGGATATAGACTTGAAAAGGAAAAATTTGTAGGGCTATGAGGAGGGAGAAGGGGTGTGGGACAAATTAGATAGTGTGTTCAAAGAGCCAACACAGGCACAATGGGCCAAAGGGCCTCTTCCTGTGTGTGTGTGTGAGATTCCATGATTCTATAATAATGATAGATATAGGGCTTGACTTTCCACCTCATATCACCCATATATCACCCAAAACGGACATCTATCGCCCATTTTGAGCAAAAAATGGAAACCCAGGCCTCAACATCGCCGTAAAATTAAGCCCCCAAGTTTCAGCTCATTTCGCCAAGCTGATTGCCTGCACATCGTCGATTTGAACTTCCGGCACATTTTCATCACATTACCGGGCTGATCGCTCGCCGAGAACATCGCTGTATAATAGTTGCTTTTCCCGGGCTTCCTGACCGAACTGGGCACTATGGACGCCATTTTGAATTTCAGAGGAAGGGAGGAGGCAGCTAAAAAAATCGAGCTAAGAAATTTGAGCGTTATTTAAGGGTCTTTTATAGATAGATCCACTCATATTTATACTTATATTTAATTGTACTAATAGTCGCTTAGTAGATTAGGCATTTTTTACTGAAAAGTGCATTTATAGCAAGTGAAAATAATTATTGATAGTGATGGGGCTTATGCTTTCTATGCCATTACTTGTAACTGCTCACACGCTGGTTTCTGAAAGGATCAATCGAAGAGGTGGCAGAGTAATGCGTAGACAGAGACAGAGGAGACAGTGGAGGCGAGCGTACAGCTGACGAAGGTACAAAGAAACGCAATCTTACCTCAACGTGTCTGAAAACGCGTGTCTTAGGAGGCTGTGCTTCAGGAAGGAGGTCATCGATGAGATTTGCCATCTCATCAAAGGGGATCTGCAGCCTTCCAGCACCATCAGAACTGCACTGCCCTTTGAGGTGAAGATTACTGCAGCACTATCCTTCTATGCTTCGGGATCCTTTCAGGCTTCAACTGGTGACATCTGCCATATCTCTCAGCATGCCACACACTACTCCATTCAGCAGGTGACTGAAGCCCTTTATGTTCACAGGATGGACTTTATAAGCTTCCCTATGACCAGGGAGGCACAGACCGGGAAGGCTTTGGGTTTCTCGAGAACAGCAAACTTACCCTAGACTACACGTTCATTGCCCTGAAAGCCCTTTTACAGAATACGGAGGTGTTTTGTAACAGAAAGGGATTCCACTCCCTGAATGTGCAGCTTGTTGTTGACCACAACCAAATAATTATGACAGTAAATGCTACATTTCCAGGCAGCATCCATGATGCACACATCCTACGTGAGAGTGCTATCCCTGACCTGTTTGTCAATCAGCCAGAAGGTCACAGTTGGATGCTGGGGGATAAGGGATATGGTCTTGCCAGCTGGTTGATGACCCCACTGCGTAATCCCGTCACTGAAGCAGAGAAACGTTACAATGAAAGCCACATAGCGACACGCAACATCATCGAAAAGACAATTAGAGTCCTAAAGCAGCGTTTCAGACCACTCTGGAGGCAGCTTACAGTACCACCCTGACCAAGTTGCTGAGTTTATTATGGTGTGTTGTATGCTGCATAACCTAGCTATAAGTAGAGGACAAGTAATGCCAGATCTGGCTGCAGGTCCACCTCCAGAAGGAGGGGAGACAGAAGAGCCAGCTGGCGGGGAGCAAGAGGAGGAGGAGGCGGAAGAGGAGGTTTATGAGGACCTCGGTGAGGCCAATCAGCCTGGCAATCTAGCCATGGTCCCACCCCCCACCCCCCCGAAGACCAGTACCCTGTGGGAGTTACGCGGCTGCTAAGCTGTTGCGTCAGCAGTTCATTTATGAACGCTTTGCATGAGCTTTCATTGGGGATAGGAACATTTACATTTACAGTTACGGTTAAATAAAAGTTACATTTGCGTTGCGTTTTTGTCTTGTCTGCACTGGCCTGGCCTTTGTTGTACAACATTTGCATTAATGCTTAACTTAAGTAAACTTATGTTATTATAAGAGGATGCACAACAAATGAAGAACAATTGTTAAAATGTTAATTTTTTTTTTAAACTGCTTAATTTAACTATAAGAGAATGCACAATTGTTAAATTCAGTAAAAAATGTTACTTAAAACAATGAATTTAAAAAAAAATTATCAACACCCTCTCTTCCCCCCCCCCCCCCCCCCCCCCGCCCCCCTCCGGTCCCCCGTCCCCCCAAACAACTATGAACGCACATGAACTATAAAAAATTTAACATTAACATTGAAAAAACAACACCCCTCCCTACCTGCGGTCACGTTTCCCTCCAGGTCCTTTACCATCCCGTGTTTTAACACCTCCCGCCTGTTTTGGTCCCCGCAGACCAAGACGATGCTGGTGTGCAGCGGGCGACGGCAAGACTTCCTGCCATGGTGGAGGTGTTGGAGTGGAAGACGAAGCTGGCTGTTCGTCTTCCGAATCAAGAGTAAGTGTATCCTCTGTACTCACTTGAGTGCTAGGGTTGTACTGAGACCCAACACGACACCTTGGGGTGCAGTGCCATGTCCAGCCAGCAGTTCATGCCGAAGGGCATTGGTTGCGACGGTCTGCTCTCACAATCCCTCCAGGGTCTGCCGTGCTAACCCCACTTGCATAGCAGACACCTCAGAAAAGTCAGACGAGAACTGATTGAACCCCTGGAAAAGCTCACGACCTATTGCGACCGTCTCCGAGCACAGAGAGATGAAGCCCTCCATCTGCTCGTCCGAAATAGGCGATTGCTGACCTCGCTGATCCGGTCTCCGTGGGGTCGGCGTGCGCAAGATAATGTGCCTTGGCATTGCCAGCTGCACACCGCTTGGTCCCGGTGCCTCTTCTATCTCCATTAAATTACCGCAGGTTCATCCCCCCGCCCCCTCCACTGCTACTGGTGCTCCTCCTCCTCCTCCTCTACCTCCATGAGCTCAGTGGTGTTCAAAATGTTCTCCAGTTCATCCTCCTCCACCTCCTCCTCCTCCTGCTCTTCCGCAGGTGCTGGTTGCACCTCAATCAGCCTCTTAGGATGACCTTAAAAACACATATGACCTTATTACAGAGCTTATAAGAACATAATGGTGCACATTGACGAGAGACATTACATATCAATACATTTCACTACCCCAGAAAGCTGTAGCGGCTGCATCCCCTGCATCCTCTGCTTCTTATGAACAAAGGTTGCATAACATGACATGACATGACATCATTCGTATATTGCATTTTGCATTATAATTACAGGACATTACATTACTCACGAGACGCATAGCTGGGCTCCACCAGACCACGGATGGTGGCCGAACGGGTTTCGTGGCCCACGAGCGCGGTTGCACACTCCTCCAGGTCATCAGCGGTTGAAGCTGAGCAGCGCCCCCCTCCCCTGGTGCGCCTCTGCTCAGCCCGATTGATTGATATCTTCTTCTGCAAATGAGAATTCTGCATCAATACAATATAAAATGCAACTTACTCTTGCTGTAGCTACCAAGCTGTTCCAGCATTTCCGGCACTGGTCCGACCCCCTCGCCTCATGGGATGTGGAGGACACCACCGCAGCGATCTCCACAAAAATGTTTCTATAACCTTGGAGTGGGGGTTTCCCGTGCGCACCCCGAGTCAGTTCGGCCTACCAGGAATGGACCTCAATTCACTAGGGCCTCATTGGCCTCGTCACTAAAGGACTTTGCCCTCTTTCTCTCCCCCTCAGCATCATGATGCAAATCCAACATTCTTAAAAAATGTTTTGAAATATTGCAAAGTGTTTACAAAAAAATACTTAAATATTGCAAAGTGTTTACAATTAAAGTACTTATTTAAACTCTTTCACAATTAAACCACTTATTAAACTCTTTCTCTATCACTGCCTTCTTCCTCTCTCTCTCTCTCTGCCCCTCCCTGTGCCTTCTGCGCATGTGTGGATGACCCCTGACCTCCCAAAACACGGGAAAACCAGTCAAGTAAACAGGAAGAGGCCTTTTTTTTTAAATCGCAAGCGCAGTAGGCCATTGCTAGGGAAGCTTTGGCCTTCCACATCGCTGGCCGTTCGATGGGCGAACGTCACATCGCCCATTTCACATCGCTGGCCTAGAGCCAAGTGGAAAATCAATATCCAAAAAATGAGCTATGTCCCAGCGATCAGTAAGGCTGAGACATCGTACATCGCTGGTCCATCGTCCATTTTTTGGGCGACAGACAGCAAAGTGGAAAGTCTAGTCCATAATTTTATATAAATATATTTTTATATATTGTGTGGGTGCGTATTTTTCAATGGTTTTTAGATATCTTTAAATCATTCTTAGAGACTTCCCAATGATAAAGTTTGTCTGAGATAAATTAAGTTCACAATTTTTCAAAATAAATTTGATACACAGCTTGTTTTTCCTCTTCCTGTGTCAGTTGTGCTGTTTACACACCACAAAATTCCTCAGGGATTATCCTGATCAGCTGATGTAATTTAGCTGGAAGATCGACAGAAACATCGAAACATAGAAAATAGGTGCAGAAATAGACCATTCGGCCCTTCGGGCCTGCACCACCATTCAATAAGATCATGACTGATTATTTCCTCAGTACCCCTTTCCTGCTTTCTCTCCATACCCCTTGATCCCTTTAGCCGTAATGGCCATATCTAACTCCCTCTTGAATATATCCAATGAACTGGCACCAACAACTCTCTGCGGCAGGGAATTCCACAGGTTAATAACTCTCTGAGTGAAGAAGTTTCTCCTCATCTCAGTCCTAAATGGCCTACCCCTTATCCTAAGACTGTGTCCCCTGGTTCTGGACTTCCCCAACATTGGGAACATGTCCAGTCCCGTCAGAATCTTATACGTTTCTATGAGATCCCCTCTCATCCTTCTAAACGCCAGTGTATAAAGGCCCAGTTGATCCAGTCTCTCCTCATATGTCAGTCCAGCCATCCCTGGAATCAGTCTGGTGAACCTTCACTGCCCTCCCTCAATAGAAAGAACATCCTTCCTCAGATTAGGAGACCAAAACTGAACACAATATTCCAGGTGAGGCCTCACCAAGGCCCTGTACAACTGCAGTAAGACCTCCCTGCTCCTATACTCAAATTCCCTAGCTATGAAGGCCAACATGCCATTTGCATTCTTCACTGCCTGCTGCACCTGCATGCCAACTTTCAATGACTGATGAACCATGACACCCAGGTCTCGTTGCACCTTCCCTTTTCTTAATCTGCCGCCATTCAGATAATATTCTGCCTTCGTGTTTTTGCCACCAAAGTGGATAACCTCACATTTATCCACATTATACTGCATCTGCCATGCATTTGCCCACTTACCAAACCTGTCCAAATCACCCTGCAGCCTCTTAGCGTCCTCCTTACAGCTCACACCGCCACCCAGTTTAGTGTCATCTGCAAACTTGGAGATATTACACTCAATTCCTTCATCCAAATCATTAATGTATATTGTAAAGAGATGAGATCCCAGCACTGAGCTCTGCGGCACTCCACTAGTCACTGCCTCCCATTCCGAAAAGGACCCATTTATCCCGACTCTCTGCTTCCTGTCTGCCAACCAATTCTCTATCCACCCCCAATATCATGTGATTTGATTTTGCACACCAATCTCTTATGTGGGAACTTGTCAAAGGCCTTTTGAAAGTCCAAATACACCACATCCACTGGTTCTCCCTTGTCCACTCTATTAGTTACATCCTCAAAAAAATTCCAGAAGATTTGTCAAGCATGATTTCCCTTTCATAAATCCATGCTGACTTGGACCGATTCTGTCACTGCTTTCCAAATGCGTTGCTATTTCATCCTTAATAATTGATTCCAACATTTTCCCCACTACTGATGTCAGGCTAACCGGTCTATAAATACCAGTTTTCTCTCTCCCTCCTTTTTTAAAAAGTGGTGTTACATTAGCTACCCTCCAGTCCATAGGAACTGATCCAGAGTCTTTAGACTGTTGGAAAATGATCACCAATGCATCCACTATTTCTAGGGACACTTCTTTAAGTACTCTGGGATGCAGACAATCAGGCCTCAGGGATTTATCGGCCGTCAATCCCATTAATTTCCCCAACACAATTTTCTGCCGAATAATATCCTTCAGTTCCTCCTTCTCACCAGACCCTCGGTCCCCTAGTACATCCGGAAGACACATCCGGAAGGTTATTTGTGTCTTCCTTCGTGAAGACAGAACCAAAGTATTTGTTCAATTGGTCTGCCATTTCTTTGTTCCCCATTATAAATTCACCTGAGTCCGACTGCAAGGGACCTACGTTTGTCTTCACTAATCTTTTTCTTTTCACACATCTATAGAAGCTTTTGCAGTCAGTTTTTATGTTCCCGGCAAGCTTCCTCTCGTACTCTATTTTCCCTCTCCTAATTAAACCCTTTGTCCTTCCCTGCTGAATTCTAAATTTCTCCCAGTCCTCAGGTTTGCTGCTTTTTCTGGCCAATTTATATGCCTCTTCCTTGGATCTAACACTATCCTTAATTTCCCTTGTTAGCCACGGTTGAGCCACCTTCCCCGTTTTATGTTTACTCCAGACAGGGATGTGCAATTGTTGAAGTTCATCCATGTGATCTTTAAATGTTTGCCATTGCCCTTCCACCGTCAACCCTTTAAGTATCATTTGCCAGTCTATTCTAGCCAATTCACGCCTCATACCGTCGAAGTTAGCTTTCCTTAAGTTCAGGACACTAGTTTCAAAATTAACGGTGTCACTCTCCATCTTAATAAAGAATTCTACCATATTATGGTCACTCTTCCCCAAGGGGCCTCACACAACAAGATTGCTAATTGGTCCCTTCTCATTACACATCACCCAGTCTAGGATGGCCAGCTCTCGAGTTGGTTCCTCGACATATTGGTCTAGAAAACCATCCCTAATACACTCCAGGAAATCCTCCTCCACCGCATTGCTACCAGTTTGGTTAGCCCAATCTATATGTAAATTAAAGTCGCCGATGATAACTGCTGTACCTTTATTGCACGCATCCCTAATTTCTTGTTTGATGCTGTCCACAACCTCATTACTACTGTTTGGTAGCCTGTGCACAACTCCCACTAGCGTTTTCTGCCCTTTGGTATTCCGTAGCTCCACCCATACCGATTCCACATCATCCAGGCTAATGTCCTTCCTTACTATTGCATTAATTTCCTCTTTAACCAGCAATGCCACCCCAGCTCCTTTTCCTTTATGTCTATCCTTCCTGAATGTTGAATACCCCTGGATGTTGAGTTCCCAACCTTGGTCACCCTGGAGCCATGTCTCCGTGATGCCAATTGCATCATACCCATTAACTGCTATCTGCGCAGTTAATTCGTCCACCTTATTCCGAATACTCCTTGCATTGAAGCACAGAGCCTTCAGGCTTGTCTTTTTAACATCCTTTGCCCCTTTAGGATTTTGTTGTAATGTGACCCTTTTTGCTTTTTGCCTTGGGTTTCTCTGCCCTCCACTTTTACTTTTCTTCTTTCTATCTTTTGCTTCTGCCCCCATTCTACTTCACTGTGTCTCCCTGTCCCCACCAAACAGTAGTAATGAGGTTGGGGACAGCATCAAACAAGAAATTAGGGATGCGTGCAATAAAGGTACAGCAGTTATCATGGGCGACTTCAATCTACATATTGACTGGGCTAACCAAACTGGTAGCAATGCGGTGGAGGAGGAGTTCCTGGAGTATATAAGGGATGGTTTTCTCGACCAATATGTTGAGGAACCAACTGGAGGGCTGGCCATCCTCGACTGTGATGTGTAATGAGAAGGGACTAATTAACAATCTTGTTGTGCGAGGCCCCTTGGGAAAGAGTAACCATAATATGGGAGAATTCTTTATTAAGATGGAGAGTGACACAGTTAATTCAGAGACTAGGGCCCTGAACTTAAGGAAAGGTAACTTCAATGGTATGAGACGTGAATTGGCTAGAATAGATAGGCGCGTGATACTTAAAGGGTTGACGGTGGATAGGCAATCGCAAACATTTAAAGATCACATGGATGAACTGCAACAATTGTACATCCCTGCCTGGAGTAAAAACAAAACTGGGAAGGTGGCTCAACCGTGGCTAACAAGGGAAATTAGGGATAGTGCTAAATCCAAAGAAAAGGCATATAAATTGGCCAGAAAAAGCAACAAACCTGAGGACTGGGAGAAATGTAGAATTCAGCAGAGAAGGACAAAGGTTTTAATGAGGCAGGGGAAAATAGATTATGAGAGGAAGCTTGCTGGGAACATAAAAACTGACTGCTAAAGCTTCTATAGATATATGAAGAGAAAAAGATTAGTGAAGGCAAACGTAGGTCCCTTGCAATCAAAATCAGGTGAATTTATAATGGGGAACAAAGAAATGGCAGACCAATTGAACAAATACTTTGGTTCTGTCTTCACGAAGGAAGACACAAATAACCTTCCGGAAGTACTGGGGGGCCGAGAGTCGAGTGAGAAGGAGGAACTGAAGGAAATCCTTATTAGTCAGGAAATTGTGTTATGGAAATTGATGGGATTGAAGGCTGATAAATCCCTAGGGCCTGATAGTCTGCATCCCAGAGTACTTAAAGAAGTGGCCCGAGAAATAGTGGATGCATTGGTGATCATTTTCCAACAGTCTATCGACTCTGGATCAGTTCCTATGGACTGAAGGGTAGCTAATGTAACAGCACTTTTTAAAAAAGGAGGGAGAGATAAAACAGGGAATTATAGACAGGTTAGCCTGACATCAGTAGTGAGGAAAATGTTGGAATCAATTATTAAAGATGAAATAGCAGCATATTTGGAAAGCAGTGACAGGACCGGCCCAAGTCAGCATGGATTTATGAAAGGGAAATCATGCTTGACAAATCTTCTGGAATTTTTTGAAGATGTAACAAGTAGAGTGGACAAGGGAGAACCAGTGAATGTGGTGTATTTGGACTTTCAAAAGGCTTTTGACAAGGTCCCACACAAGAGATTGGTGTG
The DNA here is from genome assembly GCF_044704955.1 of Pristiophorus japonicus. Classification (NCBI taxonomy): domain Eukaryota; kingdom Metazoa; phylum Chordata; class Chondrichthyes; family Pristiophoridae; genus Pristiophorus; species Pristiophorus japonicus. The sequence continues at coordinate 131,777,407 of NC_091978.1, read as the reverse complement.
CAAAATTAAAACACATGGTGTTGGGGGTAATGTATTGACGTGGATAGAGAAATGCTTGGCAGACAGGAAGCAGAGAGTAGGAATAAACAGGTCCTTTTCAGAATGGCAGGCAGTGGGGTGCTGCAGGGCTCAGTGCTGGGACCCCAGCTATTTACAATATACATCAATGACTTAGATGAAGGAATTGAGTGTAATATCTCCACGTTTGCAGATGACACTAAACTGGGTGGCGGTGTGAGCTGTAAGGAGAATGCTCATTGGCTGCAGGGTGACTTGGGACAGGTTAGGTGAGTGGGCAAATGCATGGCAGATGCAGTATAATGTGGATAAATGTGAGGTTATCCACTTTGGTGGCAAAAACACGAAGGCAGAATATTATCTGATTGGCGGCAGATTAGGAAAAGGGGAGGTGCAACGAGACCTGGGTGTCATGGTATATCTATCATTGAAAGTTGGCATGCAGGTGCAGCAGGCGGTGAAGAAGGCAAATGGCATGTTGGCCTTCATAGCCAGGGGATTTGAGTATAGGAGCAGAGAGATTTTACTGCAGTTGTACAGGGCCTTGATGAGGCTTCACCTGGAATATTGTGTTCAGTTTTCATCTCCTAATCTGAGGAAGGATGTTCTTGCTATTGAGGGAGTGTAGCGAAGGTTCACCAGACTGATTCCTGGGATGGCAGGACTGACATATGAGGAAAGACTGGATCAACTGGGCCTGTATTCGCTGGAGTTTAGAAGGATGAGATGGGATCTCATAGAAACATATAAAATTCTGACGGGACTGGACAGGTTAGATGCAGGAAGAATGTTCCCGATGTTGGAGGAGTCCAGAACCAGAGGTCACAGTCTAAGGATAATGGGTAAGCCATTTAGGACTGAGATGAGGAGAAACTTCTTCACTCAGAGAGTTGTTAACCTGTGGAATTCCCTACCGCAGAGAGTTGTTGATGCCAGTTCATTAGATATATTCAAGAGGGAGTTAGATACGGCCCTGATGGCTAAAGGGATCAAGGGGTATGGAGAGAAAGGAGGAAAGAGGTACTGAGATGAATGATCAGCCATGATCTTATTGAATGGTGGTGCAGGCTCAAAGGGCCGAATGGCCTACACCTGCACCTACTTTCTATGTTTCTATGTTTCTATGTTTCTGTCACTCCCCACCAGCACTATTTAAAGGGAACAACTACTTACAGGTTAGTTGCTGGTTGATTTCTTCTGGCTGTTCGTATAATTCTACATGTTTTTGGTGCTTTCCATAGTCGTTTCAAGTTTCAGAAGTCTACCGGAAGTGGCGTGGGAGGTGCTGAAGCTTTTTCCAACTTCAAAGCTTCTGCACAAACCAGTTGTGCCAAGACATGGTACACTCGTTTTTTTTTAATTCATTGGATGTGGGCGTCGCTGGAAAAGCCAGAATTTATTGCCCATCCCTAACTGCCTTTGAGAAGGTCATGGTGAGCTGCCTACTTGAACCATTTCAATTTGTGAGGTGAGGGTACTCCCACATGCTATTAGGTAGGGAGTTCCAGGATTTTGACCCAGCGACGATGAAGGAACAGCGATATATTTTCAAATCGGATGGCTTGGAGGGGAACTTGGAGGTGGTGGTGTTCCCATGTGTCTTCTGCCCTTGTCCTTCTAGGTCATCACAATTCCCCAGATATTAATGAGGAAGACTTTGCACGATCAACTGGGCATGCCTTTGTCATGTCCGAAGCCAATACCAGGAGGTCTGACAAGTTTTATTTGTATTATTGTTTTTCATAGTGATCTGGTACAGTGAATGGCTTGCTAGGCCATTTCAGAGGGCAGTTAACAGTCAACCACATTGCTATTGGTTTGGAGTCACATATAGGCCGGACCAGGTAAGGATGGCAGATTTCCTTCCCTGAAGGACATTATTGAACCAGATGGGTTTTTACGACAATTTGATAGTTTCACGGTCACCACTACTGTCATGCATGTTATCTCCATGTAACCGTAACCTTCATGTAACAACACTGTACACTATATACACCTAAGAAATGCACACCTTGAGCACAGGGGGTGAACTTGTGGGAGACACTCCTCACCTGGTCATCCAGGTATATAATGGGAGGTCCCACGCAGGGTCATCACTTCTTGGTCCTGTGAATAAAGGTACAGGTCACAGAGTGACCTTGTCTCCAGTATGTGCCTCGTGTTGATTTACAGTAGAGTGTAAGGATACAACAACTACTGATACTAGCTTTTTATTCCAGATTTATTAAATTAACTGAATTTAATTTTCCCAGCTGTCATGGTGAGATTTGAACTCAGGGTGTTCAGGGAGCAATTTTGCTACCTGAACCTCAGCGAGGAACAATGTGTGAAACATCTGCGCTTCAGTAAGGACGTCCTCACTGAAATCTGCCACCTGCTGCAGCCACAACTCTAACCTTAAAGCAGGGCAAAGACGGCATTGTCAGTGGCTGTGAACTTTTATCTGTCTGGCTCCTTCGAAGCTGGTGCCGGAGATATTAGCAACATGTCACAGTTTGCTGTCTGTCCATTGATTCACGAGGGAGGTCACTAAGACTCTCTATTCAAAGAGAGCTAACTTCTTTTAATTCTCTCTTGCCAGAGACAAGCAGGCGGAGCAAGCACAAGGGTTTTCTAGGATTGTAGGCTTCCTCATGGTGCAGGGTGCCATTGACTGCACAAGCATTGCTTTGTGGACATCGAATATGAACTCTGCCATGTACCAAAACCAAAAGAGATTCCACTCCCTCAATGCCCAGCTGGTGTGTGACCATAGGCAGCAAATCATGCAGGTCAATGCCTGGTATCTTAGCAGCAGTCATGATAACTTCATTCTGCGCCAGTCCACTGTGCTAGCTGTATTTCAGCCACCACAGCAAACCACTGACAACATGGCTCATGACTCCAGTTTGGAACCCACGCACACACAATGTGACCTATGTTGCCACAAAAAATGTGATACAGCAGACCATTGGCATGCTGAAGCATAGATTCCGCTGCCTGGACCGAGCTGGAAGAGCCCTGCAGTACTAAACGGGTCTAAAGATTCATGGTGATCTGCTGCATGCTGTGCAACATTGCTATCATGAGGAGATGGCCCTTGCCCTAAGCTGTCGGGCAAGAAGTTGTGGAGCGCGAGCACAAGGAGGAGGAGGATTGAGGTTTGGTTAACGGACAGAAAACAGAGAGTAGGAATAAACAGGTCATTTTCAGGTTGGCAGACTGTAACTAGTGGGGTACTGCAAGGATCAGTGCTTGGGCCCCAGCTATTCACAATCTATATCAATGATTTGGATGATGGGACCAAATGTAATACATCCAAGTTTGCTGATGATACAAAGCTAGGTGGGAATGTAAGTTGTGAGGAGGATGGAAAGAGGCTTCAAATGGATACAGACAGGTGAAGTGAGTGGGCAAGAACATGGCAAATGGAATATAATGTGGAGAAATGTGAAGTTATCCACTTTGGTAGGAAAAATAGAAAAGCAGAGTATTTTTTTAAATGGTGGGAGATTAGGAAATGTTGGATATTCAGAGGGACCTGGGTGTCCTTGTACATAAATCGCTGAAAGTTTACATGCAGGTACAGCAAGTAATTAGAAAAGCAAATGATATGTTGGCCTTTATTACAAGAGGATTTGAGTATAAGAGTAAAGGGGGCCGATACTGCCCTCTAACGAAAAAGTGGCGCACTCACCGGTTTTGTAGTTTTATCTCCGTCCCAATCCATAGAGCGGAGACTCGATCGATAGCTGTTTGTTTATTTTTTTTTGGTCGGGGCAGTGTTGCCCTTAGATCGGAGCGGCTGTCATTCCGAGTCATCGGCGTCGCGCTGATGTCAGTGCGACGCGGACGTGCCGTGTCACGCTAACGCGTCACAATGTCCCTCCCCTTCAGTTAAAGGGGAGGGCTGCTATGAGTACCAGGGAGGGTTTCAGCTGGGCCAGCGGCCTGACACCCAAGAAGGGGTGCCAGGTTGCCTGTTGCCGGCCCAACCAAACCCATGTCCATCATTGTCGGGCCGAACTCAGCGTCGGCCGGCAATTAAAATAAAATGGAGGCACCGGCAGAGTGCCCTCCCTTTTAAAGGCGCACCGTCCAGGCACATACAGCTTCTCGCAGGGGAAAGCTGTCAGTGGCACCGACCGGCGATTGCTCCACTCCCGCGGGGCAATTTCCTACGGGGCAATTTTCCGCGGGGGTCGGAAAGGGGTCGCCATGTGCCCGACGGGTGGCAGCGCACATGGTGCAGAAACTCTTTCCAGCCGCTCCCGGTCTGGGGGTAATTTAAGATGCGACAGCACATCCGTCTGCCCCTGCTTGGTAAGACCTATCTGCTTCATTACCACCTCTTAGAGATGATAATATGCCTTAAAGAGGTGGGCAATTTTGACCCTAAGATGTCTTACTGCAATTATATAGGGCCCTAGTGAGACACATCTGGAATATTGTGTAAAGTTTGGTCTCCTTACCTTAGGAATGATATATTCGCAATAGAGGAAGTGCAACGAAGGTTCACCAGACTGATTCCTGGGATGGGGTGATTGTCCTATGAGGAGAGATTGAGTAGACTAGGCCTATATTGTCTAGAATTTAGAAGAATGTTCTCATTAAAACATACAAAATTCTTACAGGGCTTGACAGGGTAGATGCAGGAAGGACCAAGAGCTATCCAACCTAATCCCACTTTCCAGCTCTTGATCTGCAGCCCTGTAGGTTACGGCACTTTAAGTGCACATCCAAGTATCTTTTAAATGTGGTGAAGGTTCTGCTTCTACCACCCTTTCAAGCAGTGAGTTCCAGACCCCCACCACCCTCTGGGTCAAGACATTTCTCCTCATATCTCCTCTAAACCTCGCCCCAATTACTTTAAATCTGTGCCCTCTGGTTGTTGAACCTTCTGCCAAGGAAAACAGATCCTTCCTATCCACTCTATCCAGGCCCCTCATAATTTTATACACCTCAACCAGGTCTCCCCTTAGCCTCCTCTCTTCCAAAGAAAACAGACCCAGCATCTCATAGCCAAAATTCTCCAGCCCAGGCAACATTCTTGTAAATCTCCTCTGCACCCTTTCCAATGCAATTACATCTTTATTGTAATGTGGAGACCAGAACTGCACACAGTACTTCAGCTGTGGCCTAACCACTGTTTTATACAGTTTAAGCATAATGCCCTTGCTCTTATATTCCATGCCTTGACTAATAAAGGTGAGTATTCCATATGCCTTCTTAACCACCTTATCTACCTGGCTTGCTAAATTTAGGGATCTGTGGACCTGCACTCCAAGGTCCCTTTGTTCCATTTAAGTGTATTCCCTTGTTAGACCTCCCCAAATGCATTACCTCACACTTTACCACATTGAATTTCATTTGCCACTGTTCTGTCCACCTGACCAGTACATTGTCTGTGGAATTCTCTGCCCAAGGAAGCAGTTGAGGCTAGCTCGTTGAGTGTATTCAAGTCACAGATAGATAGATTTTTAACCAATTAAGGGTTACGGGGAGCGGGCGGGTAAGTGGAGCTGAGTCCACGGCCAAATCAGCCATGATCTTGTTGAATGGCGGAGCAGGCTCGAGGGGCTAGATGGCCTACTCCTGTTCCTAATTCTTATGTTCTTATGTTCTTATTGATATCTTTCTGCAATTCGCAGCTTTCGTCTTCATTATCAACCACACAGCCTATTTTAGTGTCATCTGCAAACTTGCTAATCATACCCTCAACATTTAAATCCGAGTCATTGATATATACCACAAAAAGAAAGGGACCCAGCACTGAGCCCTGCGGAACCCCATTGGATACAGCCTTCCAGTCACAAAAACACCCAAAACCATTACCCTTTGCTTCCTGCCTCTGAGCCAATTTTGGATCCAACTTGCCACTTTGCCCTGGATCCCATGGGCTTTTACATTTGGGACTAGTCTGCCATGTGGAACCTTAACAAAAGCTTTGCTAAAATCCATATACACTACATAAAATGCACTGCCCTCATCGACCCTCCTGGTTACCTCTTGGAAAAATTCAATCATGTTAGTCAGACACGACCTTCCCTTAACAAATCCATGCTGACTGTCCTTGATTAATCCATATCTTTCCAAATGAAGATTTATCCTGTCCCTCAGGAATTTTCCCAATAATTTTCCCACCACTGAGGTGAGGCTGACTAGACTGTAATTACTCAGTCTATCCCTTTCTCCCTTTTTAAACAAAGGTACAACATTAGCAGTTCTCCAGTCCTCTGGCAGCGCACCTGTAGCCAGAGAGGATTGGAAAATGATGGTCAGAGCCTCTGCTATTTCCTCTTTTGCTTCTCTTAACAGCATCTGTCATTGGTCATCACAGCGTCCTATTGGCCATAATGCAAAAATACAAGCCAGCACAACAGAAAGGGGCCGAAATTGCCCTCCGCTCCAAATGGGCGCACACAGAAACATAGACATAGAAACATAGAAAATAGGTGCAGGAGTAGGCCATTCGGCTCCTCGAGCCTCAACCACCATTCAATAATATCATGGCTGATCATGCAACTTCAGTACCCCATTCCTGCTTTCTCTCCATACCCCTTGATCCCTTTAGCCGTAAGGGTCACATGTAACTCCCTTTTTAATATATCTCATGAACTGGCCTCAACAACTTTCTGTGGTAGAGAATTCCACAGGTTCACCACTCTCTGGGTGAAGAAGTTTCTCCTCATCTCGGTCCTAAATGGCTTACCCCTTATCCTTAGACTGTGACCCCTGGTTCTGGACTTCCCCAACATTGGGAACATTCTTCCTGCATCTAACCTGTCTAAACCCGTCAGAATTTTAAACGTTTCTATGAGATCCCCTCTCATTCTTCTGAACTCCAGTGAATACAAGCCCAGTTGATCCAGTCTTTCTTGATATGTCAGTCCCAACATCCCGGGAATCAGTCTGGTGAACCTTCGCTGCACTCCCTCAATAGCAAGAATGTCCTTCCTCAAGTTAGGAGACCAAAACTGTACACAATACTCCAGGTGTGGCCTCACCAAGGCTCTGTACAACTGTAGTAACACCTCCCTGCCCCTGTACTCAAATCCCATCACTATGAAGATTTTTTGTGTGCACTACCCCCCTAATAGATGGGGTGGCTATTAGAGCGAAATTCAGAACTTTTAAGGGAAAAAAATGAGTGTGACAGTTTTGTGGTGGGAAAGGGCTCTTTGTCGTGGTGTGGGAGTGGACTGATTGATTAGGCCGAGAAATTCAGCTGATTCCCATTGATTGATGACGAGGCAGCTGCTGCCTGCTCTTCTTAAAGAACAGGTTTTGCAGCTGGGCCCTGAGCTTTGAGTTTGTCTTTGGTGCTTCTGATGGAATGGCAAATGCAAGAGCTTCAAGGAGAGTCCACCGCTTCTCCGATGCAGAAATTGAAACCCTCATCCAAGATGTGGAGGGAAGGAGTGGTGTACGGAATCCGGACTCAGGATGAAATAGCAACGCATTTGGAAAGCAGTGACAGGATCAGTCCAAGTCAACATGGATTTATGAAGGGGAAATCATGCTTGACAAATCTTCTGGAATTTTTTGAGGATGTAACTGGTAGAGTGGACAAGGGAGAACGAGTGGATGTGGTGTATTTGGACTTTCAAAAGGCTTTTGACAAGGTCCCACACCAGAGATTGATGTGCAAAATCAAAGCACATGGTATTGGGGGTAATATACTGACGTGGATGGAGAACTGGTTGGCAGACAGGAAGCAGAGAGTCGGGATAAATGGGTCCTTTTCAGAATGGCAGGCAGTGACTAGTGGAGTGCCGCAGGGCTCAGTGCTGGGACCCAAGCTCTTTACAATATACATCAATGATTTAAATGAAGGAATTGAGTGTAATATCTCCAAGTTTGCAGATGACACTAAACTGAGTGGCGGTGTGAGTTGTGAAGGGGATACTAAGAGGCTGCAAGGTGATTTGGACAGGTTAGGTGACTGGGCAAGTGCATGGCAGATGCAGTATAATGTGCATAAATGTGTGGTTATCCACTTTGGGAGCAAAAACATAAAGACAGAATATTATCTGAATGGCGGCAGATTAAGAAAAGGGGAGTTGCAACGAGACATGGGTGTCATGGTTCATCAGTCATTGAAAGTTGGCATACAGGTACAGCAGGCAGTGAAGCAGGCAAATGATATGTTGGCCTTCATAGCTAGGGGATTTGAGTACAGGAGCAGGGAGGTCTTACTGCAGTTGTACAGGGCCTTGGTGAGGCTTCACCTGAATATTGTGTTCAGTTTTGGTCTCCTAATCTGAGGAAGGACGTTCTTGCTATTGAGGGAGTGCAGTGAAGGTTTGCCAGACTGATTCCCGGGATGGCTGGACTGACATATGAGGAGAGACTGGATCAACTGGGCCTTTATACATTGGAGCTTAGAAGGATGAGAGGGGATCTCATAGAAACATACAAGATTCTGACGGACGGGACAGGTTAGATGCGGGTAGAATGTTCCCGATGTTGGGGAAGTCCAGAACCAGGGGACACAATCTTAGGATAAGAGGTAGGCCATTTAGGACTGAGATGAGGAGAAACTTCTTCACTCAGAGAGTTGTTAACCTGTGGAATTCCCTGCCGCAGAAAGTTGTTGATGCCAGTTCATTGGATATATTCAAGAGGGAGTTAGATATGGCCCTTATGGCTAAAGGGATCAAGGGGTATGGAGAGAAAGCAGGAAAGGGGTACTGAGAGAATGATCAGCCATGATCTTATTGAATGGTGGTGCTGGCTTGAAGGGCCAAATGACCTATTCCTGCACCTATTTTCTATGTTTCTATGTTTCTATGACCCAGTTGTGCGGTGTTCGTGAATGCCTGGAGAGAGAGATAGCTGTCGAGATGTCAGGGACCTCAGTTCATGATCGTACTGCTAACCAACGCCGCAAAAAGTTTAATGACATCACTCGAATGGTGAAAGTGAGTACATGTTCACCCAACTCCTGGCCTTTCATCTCTGAGCCTCTCCTTCATCTACTCTTATTTCATTATATCGTCAGTTCAGCACCATTTGAGTGCTGAGGCAACTATATCTCTGTGTGCATACTCCACAATGAGGTCCTTTTTTCATTTGAGAGTTACACTTGCATGTAATGGACCAACAGTTGCACTAATTGCCAATGCGTCATTACATTGCTACTCAACAACCCTTTGCTTTGCTGGCCAAGATGTCACATAACATTTGGAGCAAGAGAGGACTGGTGGGGTTGAGGCTGATATCCAGCAGCTCACTGACATCGAGGAGAGGGTGCATCAGCTAGTGGGCCCACATGTTGCCTTCCCTGGGGCTGCAGGCAGTGTGGATCCAGCTGGGAGTAGCATCAGTAAGTGAAGGCCTTACTTTAATGCCATCTCTCCCTAAATGTGCAAACGCCTACCAGTCAATCGGCGATGAATGTGTGCAAGTTGCTTGCTGCATTGTGCAATGCACCACCTCACCCTCATGGAACCCTTGTGCCATTTATGATTGCAGATGGTACCTCGAGTGTGAGCCAGAGTGAGACCGAGAACCTTGAGGCGAATGCAGACATTGGCGGCATGTCTGATGAGGGCGATGAAGAGGAGGACACTCCTGCCAGCACCGCGTCACTGCTTCCTACAGTTCCACGTGGCAGCTCAGATACTGGGAGTATGCAGTCGTTGCAGTTAGATTTAGGAGAGGGGTCTGCACTGGGTGATGCACCAGGGCCTAGTGGGCTGCAGCATGATGATGGGCAAAGGGAATATCGGGTGCTATCTCTCCGGGGGGCGAGTTTGCACGTGAGCTCTGTTGGAGAGGACTCGGATGAACTCCTCGATGTGGCGGCTTTTGAAAAAAAGGGTGCAGGTCATACATTCGCAGATGTTGGGGGCAATGGCAAGGGTTGCTGAGAGCCTGTCTGAAGCAGTCAGGAGCGTGGAGGAGTCCATCTCCCACATTGCGGACAGCTCTGCGCACACCATGGAGCCCATCATTGTTAGTGTGCAGATGGTGGTGGACTCCCAAAATGAGTGTGTGGATCCAGCTGTGATAACGCATGTCGTGGGTGATGTGGCAACTGCCATTACAGCACAGGCGCAAGGGAACCAACATCTCAGTGCTGGCCTGGAGAGGATGGCCACTGGTCTGGAAGCACAGAATGCTCTCATGCATCTTACTGCTGTCATCTCTTGTGGCATCGAGACTATGTCTGCTCTCATGCAGTCTCAGCTCGTTGCCACACAAGCTCTGACTGCTGCCATCACCGCTGGGTCCACCACAGTCCACCGGGGATCTTCCGGTGTTGCCCCACCCCACCAAATTGTGCTGAGCAGATTGCTGGGGATGATGAGGTGCTGCCCCGGGGGAGCTGGCGCCGGGTCATTGGAGCAGGATCCTGATATGCTCTCTCATGATCACAGCAATCTTGAGCCAAGCCCTTCCACTCCACCATTGGTGCCAATCATGGCTTCGCCCCAGCCAGTCCAGACTGATGATGAGGAGGATGATGTGGCCCAGTCGGCACCCGACCCTTCCATGGCCAGAGCTGGTTGCGGGCATCCTAGAAGGACATCTGTAGCTTCTACAGGAAAAAAAAGCAGCATTCCCAGAGCCATGATGCAACCACAACGGAGACATAGAAACATAGAAACATCGAAAATAGGTGCAGGTGTAGGCCATTCGGCCCTTCGAGCCTGCACCACCATTCAATAAGATCATGGCTGATCATTCGCTCAGTACCCCTTTCCTGCTTTCTCTCCATACCCCTTGATCCCCTTAGCCGTAAGGGCCATATCTAACTCCCTCTTGAATATATCCAATGAACTGGCATCAACAACTCTCGGCGGCAGGGAATTCCACAGGTTAACAACTCTCTGAGTGAAGAAGTTTCTCCTCATCTCAGTCCTAAATGGCCTACCCCTTATCCTAAGATTGTGTCCTCTGGTTCTGGACTTCCCCAACATCGGGAACATTCTACCCGCATCTAACTTGTCCCGTCCGTCAGAATCTTGTATGTTTCTATGAGATCCCCTCTCATCCTCCTAAACTCCAATGTATAAAGGCCCAGTTGATCCAGTCTCTCCTCATATGTCAGTCCAGCCATCCCGGGAATCAGTCTGGTGAACCTTCGCTGCACTCCCTCAATAGCAAGAACATCCTTCCTCAGATTAGGAGACCAAAACTGAACACAATATTCCAGGTGAGGCCTCACCACGGCCCTGTACAACTGCAGTAAGACCTCCCTGCTCCTGTACTCAAATCCCCTAGCTATGAAGGCCAACATACCATTTGCCTTCTTCACCACCTGCTGGACCTGTATGCCAACTTTCAATGACTGATGTACCATGACACCCAGGTCTCGTTGCACCTCCCCTTTTCCTAATCTGCCACCATTCAGATAATATTCTGTCTTCATGTTTTTGCCCCCAAAGTGGATAACCTCACATTTATCCACATTATTCTGCATCTGCCATGCATTTGTCCATTCACCTAATCTGTCTAAGTCATCCTGCAGCCTCTTAGCGTCCCCCTCACAGCTCTCACCACCACCCAGTTTAGTGTCATCTGCAAACTTGGAGATATTACACTCAATTCCTTCACCCAAATCATTGATGTATATTGTAAAGAGCTTGGGTCCCAGCACTGAGCCCTGCGGCACTCCACTAGTCACTGCCTGCCATTCTGAAAAGGACCCGTTTATCCCGACTCTCTGCTTCCTGTTTGCCAACCAGTTCTCTATTCACGTCAGTATATTACCCCCAATACCATGTGCTTTTATTTTGCACACCAATCTCTTGTGTGGGACCTTGTCAAAAGCCTTTTGAAAGTCCAAATACACCACATCCTCTGGTTCTCACTGTGGCATAGTTCCAGAACAGGTATGCCTAAGAGGGTTAATAAGGAAATGCACAAGGGTGAGAATTGATAATGTGTATGTTTTGTGGATCCATTATTTCTGGTCTAATAAATCTTTATTTTGGGTCTGAATATCTGCGCAGGTCTCTCATTTCACTGTGGGGAATGATGTGTGAAAGGGCTCATTTGTTTGCCCATGGAGATGCACAGATGAAGGCTGAAGTGAGGATGAACTCAGCGGAAACAAATAGCGATAAGATGGTCTCGGACCTCCCTTGCAGGGTCCAGATGGCGCCGCCGCCTCCTGCATGGCCGCCGACTCACATACTTCTCCTCCTCCTCTTCCTCCTCCTCTTGCACATCGTGCCCCTGCGCCTCCTCCTCCTGGTCCTCCTTTTCAGTTGGTATTGTTTCCTTGTCCTCCCATGGTTGTGCCCTCATAATTGCCAGGTTGCGAAGCATGCAGTAGGCGACCATGAATAGGTACACCTGCTCGGGCGAGTACTGCAACACTCCTCCTGAGTGGTCTAGGCATCGGAACCTCTGTTTAAGGATTCTGATGGTCTGCTCAATGATGCACCTGAGGGCTGAATGGCAGTCATTGTATGATTGCTGAGAGTGTTTGAAGACCAGGCCCTCAAAACTGTCACCAAGCTCATGGTCTACAGGGTTGTAGTAATACCTGCCCTCCTGTATGGCTCAGGCACATGGACCATGTACAGTAGACACCTCAAGTCGCTGGAGAAGTACCACCAACGATGCCTCCGCAAGATCCTACAAATCTCCTGGGAGGACAGACGCACCAACATTAGCGTCCTCGACCAGGCCAACATCCCCAGCATTGAAGCACTGACCACACTTGACAAGCTCCGCTGGGCAGGCCACATCGTTTGTATGCCAGACACGAGACTCCCAAAGCAAGCGCTCTATTCGGAACTCCTTCACGGCAAACGAGCCAAAGGTGGGCAGAGGAAATGTTACAGGGACACACACAAAGCCTCCCTGAAAAAGTGCAACATCTCCACTGACACCTGGGAGTCCCTGGCCAAAGACAGCCCTAAGTGGAGGAAGTGCATCCAGGAGGACGGTGAGCACTTCAAGTCTCATCGCCAAGAGCATACAGAAATCAAGCGCAGGCAACGGAAAAAGCGTGCAGCAAATCTGTCCCACCTGTAACTATCTGTCCTACCTGTGACAGAAACATAGAAACATAGAAAGTAGGCGCAGGAATAGGCCATTCGGCCCCTCGAGCCTCAAACACCATTCAATAATATCATGGCTGATCATGCAACTTCAGTACCCCATTCCTACTTTCTCTCCATATCCCTTGATCCCTTTAGCCATAAGGGTGACATCTAACTCCCTTTTAAATATATCTCATGAACTGACCTCAACGACTTTCTGTGGTAGAGAATTCCACAGGTTCACAATTCTCTGAGTGAGGAAGTTGCTCCTCATCTCGGTCCTAAATGGTTTACCCCTTATCCTTTGACTGTGACCCCTGGTTCTGGACTTCCCCAACATCGGGAACATTCTTCCTGCATCTAACCTGTCCAATCCCGTCAGAATTTTATGTTTATATGAGATCCCCACTCATTCTTCTAAATTCCAGTGAATATAAGCCTAGTCGGTCCAGTCTTTCTTCATATATCAGTCCTGCCATCCGGGGAATCAGTCTGGTGAACCTCCGCTGCACTCCCTCAATAGCAAGAATTTCCTTCCTCAGATTAGGAGACCAAAACTGTACACAATATTCAAGGTGTGGCCTCACCAAGGCCCTGTACAACTGCAGTAACACCTCCCTGCTCCTATACTCAAATCCTCTCGCTATGAAGGCCAACATGCCATTTGCCTTCTTCACCGCCTGCTGTACCAACATGCTAACTTTCAATGACTGATGTACCATGACACCCAGGTCTAATTGCACCTCCCCTTTTCCTAATCTGTCACCATTCAGATAATATTCTGCCTTCCTGTTTTTGCCACCAAAGTGGATAACCTCACATTTATCTACATTATACTGCATCTGCCATGCGTTTGCCCACTCACCTAAGTCACTCTGCAGCCTCTTAGCATCCTCCTCACAGCTCACACTGCCACCCAGCTTAGTGTCATCTGCAAACTTGGAGATATTACATTCAATTCCTTTGTCTAAATCATTAATGTATATTGTAAATAGCTGGGGTCCCAGCACTGAACCTTGCGGTACCCCACTAGTCACTGCCTGTCATTCTGAAAAGGACCTGTTTATTCCTACTCTTTGCTTTCTATCTACAACCAGTTCTCTATCCATGTCAATGCATTACCCCCAATACCATGTGCTTTAATTTTGCACACTAATCTCTTGTGTGGGACCTTGTCAAAAAGCTTTTTGAAAGTCCAAATACACCATATCCACTGGTTCTCCCTTGTCCACTCTACTAGTTACATCCTCCAAAAATTCTAAAAGATTTGTCAAGCATGATTTCCCCTTCATAAATCCATGCTGACTTGGACCAATCATGTCACTGCTTTCAAAATGCACTGCTATTACATCTTTAATAATTGATTCCAGCATTTTCCCCACCACCGATGTCAGGCTAACCGGTCTATAATTCCCTGTTTTCTCTCTCCCTCCTTTTTTAAAAAGTGGTGTTACATTAGCTACCCTCCAATCTATAGGAACTGATCCAGAGCCCATGGAATGTTGGAAAATGCCCACCAATGCATCTACTATTTCTCGGGCCACTTTCTTAAGTACTCTGGGATGCAGACTATCAGGCCCTGGGGATTTATCAGCCTTCAGTCCCTTCAATTTCCCTAACACCATTTCCTGACTAATAAGGATTTCCCTCAGTTCCCCCTTCTCGCTAGACCCTTGGTCCCCTAGTATTTTCGGGAGGTTATTTGTGTCTTCCTTAGTGAAGACAGAACCAAAGTATTTGTTCAATTGGTCTGCCATTTCCTTGTTCCCCATTAGAAATTCCCCTGATTTTGACTGCAAGGGACCTACATTAGTCTTCACTAATCTTTTTCTCTTCACATATCTATAGAAGCTTTTGCAGTCAGTTTTTATGTCCCCTGCAAGCTTAATCTCATACTCTATTTCCCCCCTCCTAATTAAACCCTTAGTTCTCCTCTGCTGAATTCTAAATTTCTCCCAGTCCTCAGGTTTGCTGCTTTTTCTGGCCAATTTATATGCCTCTTCCTTGGATTTAACACTTTCCCTAATTTCCCTTGATATCCACGATTGAGCCACCTTCCTTTATTTTTACGTCAGATAGGGATGTACAATTGTTGTAGTTCATCCATGTGATCTTTAAATGACCGCCATTGCTTATCCACCATCAACCCTTAAGTATCATTTGCCAGTCTTTCCTAGCCAATTCACGTCTCATACCTTCGAAGTTTCCTTTCTTTAAGTTCAGGACCGTAGTCTCTGAATTAACTGTGTCACTCTCCATCTTTATGCAGAATTCTACCATATTATGGTTACTCTTCCCCAAGGGGCCTCGCACGATCAGATTGCTAATTAATCCTCTCTCGTTACACAAGACCCAGTCTAGGATGGCCTGCTCTCTAGTTAGTTCCTCAACATATTGGTCGAGAAAACCATCCCTTATATACTCCAGGAACTCCTCCTCCACCGCATTGCTACCAATTTGGTTAACCCAATCAACATGTAGATTAAAGTCACCCATGATAACTGCTGTACCTTTATTGCACACATCCCGAATTTCCTGTTTGATGCCGCCCCCAAACTCACTACTACTGTTTGGTGGTCTGTACACAACTCCCACTAACGTTTTCTGCCCTTTGGTGTTTCGCAGCTCTACCCATATAGATTCCACATCACCCACACTAATGTCCTTCCTTATTATTGCGTTAATCTCCTCTTTAACCAGTAACGCTACCCCACCTCCTTTTTCTTCCTGTCTATCCTTCCTGAATATTGAATATCCCTGGATGTTGAGTTCCCAGCCTTGGTTACCCTGGAGCCATGTCTCCATAATCCCAATTACATCATATCCGTTAACAGCTATCTGCGCAGTTAATTCATCCACCTTATTACGAATTCTCCTCGCATTGAGACTCAGAGCCTTCAGGCTTGTTTTGTTAACACTCTTTGTCCTTTTAGAATTATGTTGTAATGTGGCCCTTTTCGATTTTTGCCCTTGATTTCTCTGCTCTCCAGTCTTGTTTTTCTCCTTCCTACCTTTTGCTTCTGCCCCCTTTTCACTTCCCTCTGCCTCCCTGCATTGATTCCCATGCCCCTGCCATTTTAGTTTAAACCCTCCCCAACAGCACTAGCAAACACTCCGCCTAGGACATCGGCTCCGGTCCTGCCCAGGTGCAGACCGTTCGATTTGTACTGGTCCCACCTCCCCCAGAACCGGTTCCAATGTCTCAGGAATTTGAACCCCTCCCCCTTGCACCATTCCTCAAGCCATGTATTCATCTGAGCTATCCTGCGATTCCTGCTCTGACTAGCACGTGGCACTGGTAGCAATCCTGAGATTACTACCTTTGAGGTCCTACTTTTTAATTTAACTCCTCGCTCTCTAAATTCAGCTTGTAGGACCTCATCCCATTTTTTACCTATATCGTTGGTTCCCAAATGCACCACGACAGCTGGCTATTCACCCTCCCCCTCCAGAATGCGCTGCAGCCACTCCGAGACATCCTTGACCCTTGCACCAGGGAGGCAACATACCATCCTGGAGTCTCGTTTCCATCCACAGAAACGCCTATCTATTCCCCTTATACTAGAATCCCCTATCACTATAACACTCCCACTCTTTTTCCTGCCCTCCTGTGCAGCAGAGCCACCCCTGGTGCCATTGACTTGGCTGTTGCTGCCTTCCCTTGATGAGCTACCTCCCTCAACAATACCCAAAACTGTTGGTTAACAGGCATGAAATGGAGAGTAGAATAAACGGGTCAATTTCAGGTTGGCAAGCTGTTACTAATGAGGTATCGCAAAGCTTAGTGCTGGGGCCTTAGGTATTTACAATCTATATTAATAATTTAGGGGCCAAAATTGATCAACTCACTGCCCACTGCCACCGACTGCAGCCCACTGACGCCGACATTCCTCGTGAAGATCCGCCCAGTGCCACTTTCAACATAGCCTGGAGCGGGCGGGAGGGGAGAGCCGCCGGGAACTGCCCGCTGATGTCAGTGGATGGCCGAGTGGCGCAACTGACCTCCCGCCCACCGAGCTCCCATATTGATATGGGTGTGAGTCGGCGGGAGTTGGCGTCAGAACGGGGATGGACCGTTGGCAGGAGACTGGCCTGTCCGCAACGGTAAGTATGAAGATCTAAAAAAGGTTAGTGAAAATGACATTTTTTTTTCTATAGCAACTTACCTGGATGGGGTCCCCTGAAGGTCTTCCGATAGTTTTTTTATTTTTTGCTGCTGATTTTTTTTTTGAGCTGTTCGACCCTCCATGGGACCGACTCCATCCTCGGCGGCACTTGGGCGGTAAATGCCTCTTCCGCCGAGAATGAGACCTTCTGCCCGCTACCGCCCAGATTGGTGTTCATTTGCCGCCCGCCCACCTTCGAGGGACCTCGGCGATGAATATCCCGCCTGAAGTACCTCGGCGGCACTTTTCTGGACACCATCTTGTTGAGCATGGTAAGGCAACCGTTAGAAGTGCGCACTGGAAGTATGGTAAGGAGGCAGATTGTGACGTCATCGTTGGTACTAATGCTTGTATTAACCTTGCACAGCTGAACATGCATTAAGCAGCAGCAACGGCCCACCCCCCCCTCCTCCCCTATTTAAAGGGATCATCAACAACTTTCAGATAACTTGCTTTTTGATTTCTCCTGGTTCTGTGTAAGTTTGTGAAACTGTTTGGAGCTTTCCAGAGTTCTTTAAAGTTGGTTAAGTGACAGGGAGTGGTGCTGCAAGTAACGAAGGTCTTGCTTTTGACTTCAAAGGTTCTGGTCAGACCACTTGCTCCCCAGACAAGAAAGTTGGATCTCAAACCAGCGTACTATGCTTAAATAAAGGTATGAGGGCAGAGTTGGCTAAAGTGGACTGGGAAAATAGATTAAAGTATAGGATGGTTGATGAACAGTGCTGCATATTTAAGGAGATATTTCATAACTCTCAAGAAAAATATATTCCAGTGAGGAGGAAAGGATGTAAAAGAAAAGATAGCCATCTGTGGCTAACGAAAGAAATAAAGGGTGGTATCCAATTAAAAACAAGGGCATACAAAGTGGCTAAAACTAGTGGGAGGATAGAAGATTGGGAAGCTTTTAAAAGCCAGCAAAGAATGACTACAGAAATGATTAAGAAAGGGAAGATAGACTATGGGCTCAATTTTCCCCATTGATTTTCGCCATTTTTTTGGAGTAGGCTGATTTTTTTGGTGTATTGAGTTACATTTTTGGCGTATTCTTTTTTCAAACTTTTCCCCTGCGATCTGCGCCGGCGTAACGGACTTAGTTACGATTTTTCCAGGCCAGTTTTTTAGAAAGGGTGTCTTTCTGCGGGGTGGGACATATACAGCTGGTCACATTTACAATTGCATTGAATAAATGAAAATATTACTTACACTAACTACTTGACCAAGGTCCTGCCATTTCTTTTTACACTGGCTTCCAGATCTCGTTGTGTTCACCATTGCACAGTAATCTTCTGCAACTTGGTTCCAGCGTATTTTCATTTCTTTGGGTGGAACTTTTATGTGGCCTCTGCTGGTATCCAGCTCCTGCCATCTGTTCTCAATCACAGTAACTAGTGCCTCCACTTCTTCCAGCAAGAAATTCTTGGTCCTTGGTCCGCGTTACATCTTGTATTGCTCCAGCTGTGATTTTTCCAATGCTCTCACACATACAGCACTCCTTCTCTCACTCACACAAACTGACGCTTTAAAAATGTCCGATTACCAAATCCAAGCTGTACTGAGCATGTTCATTGGAACAACGTCAAAACTGTAACTTTTTTTTCCGTGCATGCGTAGAAGGTGCGGCTTCATTTTTTGGCGCAGACAGCAGGCTCCTCCCCCGAGGAGACTGGACACGCTGCGCGGCGCCAAATTTGAATTATACATCGGGGGGAGTTTGGCAAAATATTTCTGCCGCATTTCTGGCCTAGAAAACCTGGCATAACTCTGGCAATATGCCAGAAAACGGGCTTGGGGAAAATTGATCCCTATGAAAATAAACTAGCACGAAATATAAAAACAGACAGCACGAGTTTCTACAGGTATAGAAAAAAGAAAAGAGTGGCTAAAGTAAATGTTGGTCCCTTAGAAGATGAGACCGGGGAATTAGTGATGAGGAACATGGAGATGGCAGAAACTCTGAACAAAGATTTTGTATCAGTCTTTCCGGTAGAGGACATTAACAATATTCCAGCAGTGGATAGTCAAGGGGCTATACGAGGGGAGGAAGTTAACACAATCACAATCACTAAGGAGATGGTACTCAGTAAGATAATGGGACTAAAGGTGGATAAATCCCCTGGACCTGATGGCTTGCATCCTAGGGTCTTAAGAGAAGTAGCGGCTGGGATAGTGGATGCATCGGTTGTAATTTACCAAATTTCTTTGGATTCTGGGGAGGTCCCAGCAAATTGGAAAACTGCAAATGTAATGCCCCTATTTAAAAAAGGAGACAGACAAAAAGCAGGAAACTATAGACCAGTTAGCCTAACATCTGTGGTTGGGAAAATGTTGGAGTCCATTATTAAAGAAGCAGTAGCAGGACATTTGGAAAAGCATAATACAGTCAGGAAGAGTCAGCTTGGATTTATGAAGGGGAAGTCATGTTTGACAAATTTGCTGGAATTCTTTGAGGATGTAACGAACAGAGTGGATAAAGGGGAACCAGTGGATGTGGTGTATTTGGATTTCCAGAAGGCATTTGACAAGGTGCCACATAAAAGGTTACTGCACAAAATAAAAGCTCACGGGGTTGGGGTAATATATAGATAGAGGATTAGCTAACAAACAGAAAACAGAGTGTCAGGAAAAATGGTTCATTCTCGGGTTGGCAACCAGTAACTAGTGGGATGCCGCAGGGATCAGTGCTGGGTCCCCAAATATTTACAATCTATATTAACGACATAAATGAAGGGACCAAGTTTAACATAGCCAAGTTTGCTGATGATACAAAGATGGGAGGAAAAGCAATGTGTGAGGAGGACACAAAAAACCTACCAAAGGACATAGACAGGCTAGGTGAGTGGGCAAAAATTTGGCAGATGGAGTATAATGTTGGAAAGTGTGAGGTCATGCACTTTGGCAGAAAAAAATCGAAGAGCAAGTAATTATTTAAATGGAGAAAGATTGCAAAGTGCTGCAGTACAGCAGGACCTGGGGGTACTTGGGCATGAAACACAAAAGGTTAGTATGCAGGTACAGCAAGTGATCAGGAAGGCCAGTGGAATGTTGGCCTTTATTGCAAAGGGGAGTATAAAAGCAGGGAAGCCTTGCTACAGTTATACAGGGTATTGGTGAGGCCACACCTGGAATACTGCGTGCAGTTTTGGTTTCCATATTTAAGAAAGGATATACTTGCTTTGAAGGCAGTTCAGAGAAGGTTCACCAGGTTGATTTGGGGGTTGGCTTATGAGAAAAGGTTGGGCCTCTACTCATTGGAATTCAGAAGAATGAGAGGTGATCTTATTGAAACGTGTAAGATTATGAGGAGACTCGACAAGGTGGATGCAGAGAGGATATTTCCACTGATAGGGGAGACTAGAACTAGGGGGTATAATCTTAGAATAAGGGTCTGTCCATTTAAAACTATGAGGAGGAATTTTTTCTATCAGAGGATTGTAAATCTGTGGAATTTACTGCCTCAGAGAGCCCATTTAAAGCTGGGTCATTTCTTAACCAATAAGGGAATAAGGGGTTATAGGGAGCGGGCAGGGAAGTGGACCTGAGTCCATGATCAGTCAGCCATGATCGTATTTGTTATGTATTTAACCTCTTGTAACCTGCATCACACCTGCCCACCAGAGGGCCTACCTGTTGGAGTCCCAAGGGATCCCAGCATCCCTTGGGAGCACTGTATATAAACAAGCTACCCACGAGGTACCTGCATTCTGGAACTTTAATAAAGGAGCTAAGGTCGCACTTGCTCATTACGCACAGTACTCAGTCTGACTATTTATTATTAGTGTAACAATTGGCGACGAGGTAATGAACAACCGCATGAAAATGCAAGAACAGTCGGCATTCTGGAGAAGTTCTCAGAGGGGAACAACTGGGAGACCTTCGTGGAGAGACTTGACCAATACTTCATGGCCAACGAGCTGGAAGGGGACGAGAACGCGACCAAACGAAGGGCGATCCTCCTAACTGTTTGTGGGGTAACAACCTATGGCCTCATGAAGAATCTCCTGGCCCCAGCAAAACCAACAGAGAAATCCTACGAAGAACTGTGTACTCTGGTCCGGGAGCACCTAAATCCTAAGGAAAGCGTTTTAATGGCGAGCTATCGATTCCACACATGTCAACGATTGGAGGGCCAGGAAGTGGCGAGCTACGTCGCCGAACTAAGGCACCTTGCAGGACATTGTGAGTTTGAGGGATTCTTAGAAAAATGCTCAGAGACTTTTTTGTACTGGGCATCGGACATGAGATAATCCTTTGCAAACTGTTAACTGTAGAAACTCCAAATCTGAGTAAAGCCATAACGAAAGCCCAGGCATTTAAGTCTACCAGCGACAACACCAAGCAGATTTTGCAGGACAAAGAAGTTTCAGACAGTACTGTGCATAAAGTAACGTCGGTTTTGAGCAGAAATGTACAGGGCAGAACGTACACGCCGGCTGCTGTGGCCCGACTTCAATTGACCCAGAGACCGCCATCATCTGTTAATGTGAGGCAGTTAACACCCTGTTGGCGCTGCGGAGGTGATCATCGGCCTCATCAATGCCGCTTTAAGCATTATGCGTTCAATAGCTGCAGAACAATGAGACACCTCCAATGAATGTGCAGACGAGCTGCAAACCCTGCAATCCCTGCAAACCACCACTTTGCAGAGGAAGATCGACCCACAGTGGATCAGGCGAAATTGAAAACTTGTACGGAGGAGGCAGAGGTGTACGTGATACACACGTTCACGATGAAATGCCCACCAATAATGTTGAAAGTAGAACTAAACGGTATTTCAGTGTCTATGGAGCTGGACACGGGGGCAAGTCAATCCATAATGAGTAAAACGGCCTTCGACAGGCAGTGGGGAAAGAAGGCACAAAGGCCCAAGCTCAGCTCCATTCACACCAAACTAAGGACTTACACAAAGGAACGAATCCCAGTAATTGGCATTGCTCAAGTCAAAGTCTCCTATGATGGAGCAGTACACGAACTCCCGCTGTGGATTGTGCCAGGGGATGGCCCCACGTATTTTGGCAGAAGCTGGCTGGGGAAAATCCGCTGGAACTGGGACGACATCCGAGCACTTTTGTCCGTCGACGACACCGCATGTACCCAGGTTCTAAGCAAGTTCCCTTCGTTATTCGAGCCAGGCATTGGAAACTTTTTGGGGGCGAAAGTGCAGATCCATTTGGTTCCCGGTACGCGACCCATCCACCACAAGGTTCAGGTGGTACCGTACATGATGTGTGAAAAAGTGGAAATCGAACTGGACAGACTGCAATGCAAAGGCATCATCGCGCTGGTGGAATTCAACGACTGGGCCAGTCCGAATGTTCCAGTACTCAAGGAGGACGGTATGGTTAGAATTTGCGGGGACTATAAAGTAATGATTAACTGTTTTTCGCTGCAGGACCAGTACCCGCTACCCAAGGCAGACGACCTATTCACGACCCTGGCTGGAGGGAAGACATTCACCAAGCTGGACCTGACCTTGGCCTTCATGACGCAGGAGCTAGAGGAGTCTTCGAAAGGCCTCACCTGCATCAACACGCACAAAGGTCTGTTTATCTACAACCGTTGCCCGTTCTGAATTTGGTCAATCGCAGCGATCTTCCAGCGGAATATGGAGAGCCTGCTAAAGTCGGTTCCTTGCACAGTGGTCTTCCAGGACGACATATTGATTACAGGTCGGGACACCATGGAACACTTGAAGAATCTGGAGGAGGTTCTTAGTCAGTTGGATCGCGTGAGGCTCAGGTTGAAATGCTCAAAGTGTGTTTTCCTGACACAGGACGTCGAATTCTTAGGAAGGAGAATCGCAGCAGAAAGCGTTAGACCCACCGACGCCAAGACAGAGGCCATCAAGAACGCGCCGCGACCACAGAATGTGACGGAGCTGTGGTCGTTTCTGAGACTCCTTAACTACTTCGGTAATTTCCTACCTGGGTTAAGCACCCTGCTAGAACCCCTACATGCGCTACTGCGCAAGGGAGATGACTGGATATGGGGGAAGTCACAAGAGGCTGCCTTTAATAAAGCCAGAAACTTATTGTGTTCTAACAAACTCCTTGTCCTGTATAATCCATGTAACCGATTGGTGTTAGCTAGCGATGCGTCGTTATATGGTGTCGGGTGTGTGTTACAACGGGCTAATGAATGAGGAATTTTACAACCAGTTGCGTATGCATCCAGGAGTTTGTCCAAAAGGACCTACAGCATGGTTGAAAAAGAGGCTCTGGCGTGCGTTTACGGGGTAAAAAAAAAATGCACCAGTACTTATTTGGCCTCAAGTTCGAGCTTGAAACTGACCACAAGCCGCTCATATTGCTATTCTCGGAGAGCAAAGGGATTAATACCAATGCCTCTGCCCGCATCCAAAGATGGGCGCTCACACTGTCGGCATACAACTATGTAATCCGCCACAGACCGGGCACAGAGAACTGCGCAGATGCTCTCAGTTGGCTACCATTGCCCACCACCAGGGTGGAAATGGCACAGCCAGTGGACTTGCTCATGGTCATGGAGGCATTTGAGAACGAGAAGTCCCCCGTTACAGCCCACCAGATCAGGACCTGGACCAGCCAGGATCCTTTACTGTCCTTGTTAAAAAAAACTGTGTCCTCCATGGGAGCTGGTCCAGTGTCCCAGTGGAGATGCAGGAAGTGATTAAGCCGTTCCACAGACGCAAAGATGAGCTATCCCTGCAGGCGGATTGTCTTTTGTGGGGCAATCGCGTAGTCTTGCCCAAGAAAGGCAGAGACATATTTATTTGCAAACTGCACAACACCCACCTAGGCATCGTAACGATGAAAGCCATAGCCAGATCCCACGTGTGGTGGCCCGGCATCGACTCAGATTTAGAGTCATGTGTGCGCCAGTGCAACACTTGCTCTCAGTTGAGCAATGCACCCAGAGAGGCACTGCTAAGTTTGTGACCCTGGCCATCCAAACCGTGGTCGAGGATCCATGTAGACTATGCAGGCCCATTTCTGGGCAAAATGTTTTTGGTTGTCGTGGACACTTACTCAAAGTGGATTGAATGTGCAATAATGTCTGTAAGCACATCCAGTGCCACAATTGAAAGTCTACGAGCTATGTTTGCCACGCACGGCTTGCCTGATGTCCTAGTCAGCGACAATGGGCCGTGCTTCACCAGTGCTGAATTCAAAGAATTCATGACCCACAACAGGATCAAGCATGTCACGTCTGCCCTGTTCAAGCCCCCATCCAATGGCCAGGCAGAACGGGCAGTTCAGACCATCAAGCAAAGCTTGAAATGCGTGTCGGAAGGCTCCCTGCAGACCCGGTTGTCCCGAGTACTGCTCAGCTGCCACACCAGACCCCGCTCACTCACCGTGATTCCCCCAGCTGAGCTGCTCATGAAAAGGGTGCTTAAAACAAGGCTCTCTCTGGTCCACCTTGATCTACATGATCACGTGGCGGTCAAGCGGCATCAACAAAGTGTGTACCATGACCGTGCAAATTTGTCATGTGATATTGAGATCAATGATCTTGTGTTTGTGCTCAATTATGGACATGGTCCCAAATGGCTCGTTGGCATGGTCACAGCCAAAGAGGGGAGTAGGGTATTTCATGTCAAACTGACCAATGGACAAACGCACAGAAAACACTTGAACCAAATCAAATTGAGGTTCACCAACAGCTACGAACAACCTGAAGAGGACACCACCAACTTTGACCTTCCAACACACACACAAGTGGCAACTGACATCACAGTTGACCACAAAACTGAACTCATCACCCCCAGCAGCCCGGCAAGGCAAGCTGCCCAACAGCCCAGTGAAGAACTGACCAACCCACCCACACCAGCTTTTGTACCAAGACAATCGACAAGGGAGCGCAAAGCCCCAGATCGTCTCACCTTGTAAATAAGTGTACTGTTGACTTCACAGGGGAATGATGTTATATATTTAACCTCTTGTAACCTGCATCACACCTGACCACCAGAGGGCCTACCTGTTGGAGCACAGTATATAAGCAGGCCACCCACGAGGTACCTGCATTCTGGAACCTTATTAAAGGAGCTAAGGTCACACTTGCTCATTACACACAGTACTCAGTCTGACCATTTATTATGAGTGTAACAGTATTAAATGGCGGAGCAGGCTCGAGGGGCCGTATGGCCTACTCCTGCTCCTATTTCTTATGTTCTTATATTCTTATGTTAATTCTCCTGCCGGCATTATGGTGAGAAACTTGCGGAACCTCAGAAGAATTTCAGCACATTGCAACTTAAACCAAAAATCCTTTTGAGGCCAACTAAGGAAAAACCTGAAAACATAACAGGTATCCCAGGGATCAGTCTTAGGACTGCTACTGTTTCTAATTTACATAAATTACATGGGTTTGCCAGTATAGCAGACTTCTCCATGTTGCAGGGCTTCATTGACTGCAGGCATGAGGCTTTGCAGGCACCGCATCTAAATGCTAAGATGTACTGTAATCACTCACTTAATGTGCAGTTGGGATGCGACCATGCTCAGCACATCATGTGGTAAATGCCCAGTATCCTGGCAGCAATCATGACGCTTTGGTTCTGTGCCAGTCCACAGTTCCCTCAGTCTTTGCATCACCAAGACAAACTAAGACTCCACTTCATAACCCAGCCACACCTGGCCAGTCATCATCATCATCATCATCGTGGCCAGTATGCATACAATGAGAGCCATGCTGCCACACAAAACATCATAGAGCAGACCTTTGGCGTGCTGAAGCAATAGTTCTGCTGCCTGGACCGCTCTGAAGAAGCCCTACAGTACTCACTAGAATATGTGTCCCGATTCGTTGTGGTCTGCTGTATCCTCCACAACTTGACCATCCTGAGGGAACAACCGTTGCCACCAGGTATACGGCCACAGCTCAGGAGAAGGAGGAGCAAGAGGAAAAGAAGGAAGCAGAAGGAAGGCGTCAACCCAGACTGCCCCTTACTTTCCAGAATATCCGAGATCGAATCATCCACCTGCAGTATGAGTGAACGCAACCCCAATCCCCCTTTCAACATTAGTCCCACACCTTAACTTCCCTCTGTTATTGACCATCACAGCGTCCGCTTGGCTACAATTCTGAAATAAAAGTCACCACAAAGCAAACATTGCAATCCAACTTTTTACATATATCCATTCAATATTACATTTTAAAAAATCAACTTATCACCCTTACGCATTTCTTTAGTGATTGTCTTGTGTGTGCCTTTGCCTATCATGGTGCTCCTACACAGTCATCATCATCATAGGCAGTCCCTCGGAGTCAAGGATGACTTGCTTCCACACTAGAAATGAGTTCTCAGGTGACTGAAACATCCGATACGGGATCTACAGTCTCTGTCACAGGTGGGGCAGAAGGTGGTTGAAGGAACAGGTGGGTGGGGTGCCTGGGGTGCCACACCCTCCTTCCACTGTCGACGCTTGGCTTCAGCTTGCTCTCAGTGCCTTCCCGGATGCCTTTCCTCCACTTTGAGCGGTCTTGGGCCAGGGATTCCCAGGTGTCGGTGAGGATGTTACATTTTTTCAAGGAAGCTTTGATGGTGTCCTTGAAACATTTCCTCTGCCCACCTGGGGCTCGCTTGCCATGTTGGAGCTCCAAATAGAGCACTTGTTTTGGGAGTCTCGTATCAGGCATGCGGGCGATGTGGCCTGTCCAGCGGAGCTGATCGAGCGTGGTCAGTGCTTCGATGCTGGGGATGTTGGCCTGAGCGAGGACACTGAAGTTGATGCGCCTATCCTGCCAATGGATTTACAGGATCTTGCGAAAGCAGCGTTGGTGGTACTTCTCCAGTGTTTTGAGGTGCCTGCTGTATATAGTCCATGTCTCTGAGACATAGAGAAGGGCGGGTATCACCACTGCTCTGTAGACCATGAGCTCAGTGCTGGGTTTGAGGTCCTGGTCTTCAAACACTCTGGTCCTCAGGTGACTGAAGGCTGCACTGGCACACTGAAGGTGGTGTTGGACCTCGTTGTCGATGTCAGTCCTTGTTGACAGTAGGCTCCCAAGGTATGGAAAATGGTCCACGTTGTCCAAGGCCTCGTCGTGGATTTTGATAACCGGGGGGCAATGCTGTGTGGCAGGGGTGGGTTGGTACAGGACCTTTGTCTTACGGATGTTTAGTGTAAGGCCCATGGTCTTGTACACCTCGGTGAAGTTGTTGACGATGGCTTGAGTTCAGCCTCCGGCACAGACGCAGGTGTCGTCTTCTTGCTGTAGTTCAATGACAGAGGATGGGATGACCTTGGATCTGGTCTGGAGGCAGCGGAGGTTGAACAGATTCCTGTTCTGTAATTAAGCTCCACTCCAGTGGGGAGCTTGCCGAGGGTGAGATGGAGCATTGCAGCAAAGAAGATCGAGAAGAGCATTGGTACGATGGCACAGCCTTGCTTTACTCCGGTCCGAATGTGGAATGGGTCTGTGGTGGATCCATTGGTCAGGATCATGGCTTGCAGGTCATCATGGAGCAGGCGG
Source organism: Pristiophorus japonicus (assembly GCF_044704955.1). Lineage (NCBI taxonomy): Eukaryota > Metazoa > Chordata > Chondrichthyes > Pristiophoridae > Pristiophorus > Pristiophorus japonicus. Next base: position 131,749,785 of record NC_091978.1, on the reverse strand, counting down.
AGAATGATGACAAACTTTTGAGGACAGCCGAATCTGAGGAGGACGCTCCACAATCCCTCACGGTTGACCGTGTCGAAGGCTTTTGTGAGGTCGAAGAAGGCCATGTACAGGGGTTGGTGCTGTTCCCTGCATTTCTCTTGTATCTGCCACGGGGTGAAGATCGTGTCCATTGTGCCCCTTAGTGGGCGGAATCCGCATTGCGACTCTGGGAGGAGTTCTTCAGCCACAGGAAGAAGGCGGTTGTGATGACTTTCCCGGTAGTCGACAGCAGGGAGATTCCTTTGTCGTGACCGCAGTTGGACTTGTCACCTTTCTTGAAGATGGTCACGATCACACCATCTCTGAGATCTCCTGGCATGCTCTCCTCCTTCCAGATAAAAGAGATGAGGTCATGGATCTGCGCCAGTAGGGTTCTCCGCCATATTTTAGTGTTACCCCAGTGCTACCCTGGTGGCTGCAGCATGGCTGGTGCAAGGCTGCTGACTTTCAGTGGGGGAGACTGCAGATGGCCTTGCAGGATGACCTCAAGAAGCTCTTGGCCTAGTAGGTGTCGGACTGTACCACCTCGGCATGGGCGGCAGCAGTGGGGACTGGCTGGCTGACGGGCAACAGCAAGGGCACTGGCAGAGTGACAGTGGTGGGAGGAGGAATGCGAGAGGACAGCAGGGTCGGCCTGAATGGATCCTTTCCCACTACCCCAGGACAGCACCTCAGAAGACCTAGTAATCTGTAGGAGCACAGATGTGACACCCTGTAAGCCCTTTTGAAAACTGGTAAATGCAGCCATGATGTTAGCAGTCTGTGCTTGCATGGCAGCAAGCTGAGCTTACATGACTTCAGTCTGAGCTTCCACTGCAGCACTCAAATATTGGGTGACTTCTGCTTGTGCTGCAATGGAAGCTGGGACATCAGCCATCAGGCATGGCATGATGGTTGGGTCCATCATCACCATCATCATGATAGACAGTCCCTCGAAATCGAGAAAGACTTGCTGCCACTCTTAAAATGAGTCCTTAGGTGGCTGAACAGCCCAATACGAGAACCACAGTCCCTGTCACAGGTGGGACAGACAGTTGTTGAGGGAAAGAGTGGGTGGGACTGGTTTGCCACATGCTCTTTCCGCTGCCTGCGCTTGATTTCTGCATGTTCTTGGCGATGAGACTTGAGATGCTCAGTGCCCTCCCGGATGCACTTCTGCCACTTAGGGCGGTCTTTGGCCAGGGACTCCCAGGTGTCAGTGGGGATGTTGCACTTTTTCAGGGAGGCTTTTAGACTGTCCCTGTAATGTTTCCTCTGCCCACCTTTGGCTCGTTTGCCATGAAGGAGTTCCGAGTAGAGCGCTTGTTTTGCGAGTCTCGTGTCAGGCATGCGAACGACTGGTTGGGTCCACAAGTGTGTTAATTGATCGGTCTATCCCTTCCATGCTGGAAAGGATGGGCTCCAAGCTCTGTCAAAGCCCTGTGCAAGGCTAAACCTGGACTCCTCCATGCTCCTTGATATTGCATTCAGGCTTTCTGGCAGGCCTGCCAATGCACCAAGCATTTCATTGTGGATACCCATCAGCGTTCTTTTGTAGGCCGCCCCATCAAAGTTTTCATCTGAGTCCTCTGCAGCAGAACTCGCGTGCAACTTTGTCCTCTGTGAAGCTGACACCTGAGCTACCCTTTCCCCCTGCCCTGGCTGCAGGCCACTCGAGCCCAGTGCCTCACTGTGTAGAGATCCCGCATCTAACCTATCCTCTACAGTATTCAGAGTGTCAGAATCTGAGCTGATGGTTGGGAGTATGAAATCGAGTGACTATGTTTCTTCTTCTTCACTCTGCTCTCCACCTTCATGTTGATCCACTGGCTGGACAAGCTGTATTTCTTGTGTGTCTGAAATGAGAAAGGCACAAGGGCAAGCTTGTGGTGAGAGGGGCGGGGGGCGGGGAGAGAGTGGGAGGGTGTTGGTGGCCGCTGAAGCAAGATTACACCATGTGTAGATTGTAAATCATAAGCGATTGTGAGATGAGGGGTAATTTAACTATGAAAAGCAGGATACCATGTAAGGATACCGGCATCTTCTATTCTTTGAGTTGTACCGCTAGCCACGGGCTCAGCCATGCCCCTGCCAAGAATGGCCAGCACCATTTCCTCCAAGGGGGTGGGGTGATGCAAGCGAGCCTGTCCCCGCCGGTTAAAGTCTGCTGATGCCAGTTATGCACCACTTTTTCTTGCAAGAGATAGGAAAGTGTGTCAGTGAGTGGTGTAATGTGTTGGGGTGATGTGATTGTCATGTTTGAAAAGCTGTGTGTTCAAGTTGTGAGATGTGGGCGTGAGGCTTGCAGGAGTAATAAGTGTGTACGAGTGAGGTGAAGCTATGAATGTGAGGTGTGAGTCATGTTTGGTAGAGATTGTTGGCAGATGAGTGATGAGGGTGTGGTGCATTTAGCATTGTGTGAGATGGTGGGATATGGCATTTGAACATGATTTATCTGACCTTGACCACTTGTTTGAAATCATTAAACTTATTCTTGCACTGAGTCCCGGTCCTCGGGACGACACTGCTGCCATTCACCACAGTGGCTATCTGCTCCCACTGCACTTTGCATTATTGCCTTGATGGCCTCCTCGCACCCCCCCCTCCCCCTGTGGAAAAGGGACATCACCCCCCCCCCTATCTTCAGTGGCTAACTGCTCCTACTGTGGTCTGGCCTGTTGCCTGGAGGGCGTCCCGCTCCCCTGTGGAAAAAGGACCTTTCTTCTGCAGTTGACCTCTAGTGCTGCATGAGAGAACCATGGAGACCTTTCACAAGCCTGTTGAGCCATTTTTCAGAATTCTTCCTCCTGACACTTCCCTCTACAGCCAGTTCCAGCAGCTGCTGCAGGCAGAATGCATCGCCCCTTTAAGAGGTGCAGACTGCCTTTAAGAAGTGGAGGCTAGTTTTAACTGGAACTAGCCTCACATGAACTTGAGCCCCCTGCTGAGCTTCAGCCATTCAGCAGTGCATTTAGCACTGGGCTGAATGCTATAATCAGAGAAAGGAAGTCTTGCTACAATTGTACAGGGCTTTGTGAGACCACACCTGGAGTACTGTGTATAGATTTGGTCTCCTTACCTAAGGAAGGACATACTTGCCTTAGATGGGATGCAACGAAGGTTCACTAGATTGATTTCTGGGAAGAAAGGGTTGTCCTATGAGGAGAGATTGAGTAGAATGGACCTATACTCTCTGGAATTTAGACAAATGAGAGGTGATCTCATTGAAACATAAGATTCTGAGAAGGCTTGACAAGGCAGATGCTGAGAGGTTGTTTCCTTGGCTGGAGAGTCTAGACCTAGGGGACGATTTTCAGCAAGGCCTCCGCCTGCCCAAGTGCCGCCGATGGCCGCCGAGGTACCGGTCGGTACTTTGGGCGGGATATTCAGGAAGAAGGTCACTAGAAGGTTGGTGGGTGGCAAATCTTGGTGGCAGTGGAGGGAAGGTCTCATTCTGAGTGGCAGAGGTGCTTGACGCCCAAGTGCCACCGAGGATGGAGTTGGGCCCATGGAGGGTCGAAGACCTGCAAAAAAAACAACAGCAAAAAAATGTTTAAGTATCCGAAGACCTTCAGGGGACCTCATGCAGGTAAGTCGCTGTTGAAAAAAAGTATTACAATGTTCATTTACCTTTTTTCCAGGTTCTTCATACTCATCGTCGGGGACAGACCCGCCTCCAACCAGCGGTCCACCTCCGTTCTGCAGCCAAGTCTCACCCACTCCCGCCCACAGGAATCTGGGAGCTCAGCGGGCGGGAGGTCAGTTGTGCCACTCGGCCGTCTGCTGATGTCAGCGGGCGGTTCCCGGCGGTTCTCCCCTCCCGCCCGCTCCAGGCCACCCTAAAAGTGGCACTGGGTGGGTCTTCTGGAGGAATGTTGGTGGGAGTGGGTGGCAGTCTGCGGCAGCGGGCGGTGAGGTGCTGAAAATCGACCCCATAGTCTCAGGATAAGGGGTCAGCTATTTTGGACTTAGATGGGAAGAAATGTCTTTACTCAGAGGGTTGTGAATTTTTCGAATTCTCTACCTGTGGATGCTCAGTCGTTGAGTATAGTCAAGCCTGAGATTGATAGATTTTTGGACTGTAAGGGAATCAAGTGATATGGGGATAGGGCACAAAAGTGGAGTTACAGAATCATAGAAATTTACAGCAAAGAAGGAGACCATTTCAGTCCATTGTGGCTGCACTAACCGACCAAGAGCTACCAGCCTAATCCCACTTTCCAGCTCTTGGTCCATAGCCCTGTAGGTTACAGCACTTTAATAACAACATAAGAACATAAGAAATAGGAGCAGGAGTAGGCCATACGGCCCCTCGAACCTGCTCCGCCATTTAATATGATCATAGCTGATCCGTTCATGGACTCAGGTCCACTTCCCTGCCCGCATCCTATAACCCCTTATTCCATTATCGGTTAAGAAACTGTCTATCTCTGTCTTAAATTTATTCACTGACCCAGCTTCATCCAAGTGCACATCCAAGTATCTTGTACTGTGGTGAGAATTTCTGCCTCTATCACCCTTTCAGGCAGTGAGTTCCAGACCCCCACCACCCTCTGGGTGAAGACATTTCCCATCATACTCCTTTAAACCGCCCCCAATTACTTTAAATCTATGCCCCCTGGTTGTTGACCTTTCAGCCAAGGGAAACAGGTCCTTTTTATCCACTCTATCCAGGCCCCTCAAAACGTTATACACCTCAATCAGGTCTCCCCTCAGCCTCCTCTGTTCCAAAGAAAACAGACCCAGCATCTCCAATCTTTCCTCATAGCCACAATTCTCCAGTCCAGGCAACATTCTTGTAAATCTCCTCTGCATCCTTTCCTGTGCAATCACATCTTTCCTGTAATGTGGTGACTAGAACTGCACATAGTACTCCAGCTGCGGCCTAATCTGTGTTTTATACAGTTCAAGCATAACGTCCTTGCATCTTGTATTCCATGCCTCGACTAATAAAGGCAAGTATTCCATATACCTTCTTAACCACCTTATCTACCTGGCCTGCTATCTTCATGTATCAGTGGACCTGCACTCCAAGGTCCCTTTGTTCCTCTACACTTTTCAATGTCATACCATTTAATGTGTATTCCCTTGCCTTGTTAGACCTCCCCAAATGTATTACCTCACACTTCACCGGATTGAATTCCATTTGCCACTGTTCTGCCCACTTGACCAGTGCATTGATATCTTCCTGCAGTCCGCAGCTTTCTTCTTCATTATCAAACTACACAGCCTATTTTAGTGTCATCTGCAAACTTCTTAATCATACCCCCAACATTGAAGTCTAAGTCATTAATGTATACTACAAAAAGCAAGGGAGTTAGCATTGAGCCCTGCAGAACCCCACTAGATACAGTCTTTCAGTCACAAAAACACCCATCAACCATTACCCTTTGCTTCCTACCTCTGAGCCAGTTTTGGGTACAACTTGCCACTTTGCCCTGGATCCCAAAGGCTTTTACTAGAAGGTCGTGGTGGATCTTTTTTTGGAACAACTGCAGTTCGTATGATGAAGGTGTTCCCACAGTACTGTTTGGGAAGGAGTTCCAGGATTTTGACCCAGCAACGATGAAAGAATGGCAGTATATGTCAGGATACTGTGTGACTTGGAGTTCCCATGCAACTGCTGCATTTGTCCTTCTGGATGGCGGAGGTCATGGGTTTAGGTAGTGTTTCTGGAGAAAGTTGAGGGGTGATCTAATCGAGATGCATTAAATAATAAAGGGATTTCACAGGGTAGATAGAAACTATTTCCTCTGGTGGGGGAATCCAGAACAAAGAGGCATAATCTTAAAATTAGAGCTAAGCCGTTTAGGAACAAAATCAGGAAGCACAAATGGTACTGGAAGCCTGGAACTTTCTCTCTGAAATGGCCTATGGTCTGTGGATGCTGGTTCAATTGAAACTTTCAAGCCTAAGATCGATAGATTTTTGTTAGGTAAGTGCTATGTATGTATGTAAACCTCATCAATATGTAAGACTTGCCACTAGGGGGTACACCTGTGGGAGACCTAACAGTCACCTGTGCACCCTGCGGCAAGCAGGTATAAAAGGTGATTCACCATGCTGCTTCCGCACTCTGGAGTCTGAATAAAGAGACTAAGGTCACAACAGTTTGAGCTTGCAATACAGTCCTGTGGATTTATTCTGAGTGCAACAAATTGGCGATAAGTAATGGATCATGAACTTTCACGTGGTAATGGCTGCCGTTGGTATTCTTGAAAGATTTGTTGAGGGTGAGGATTGGGAAGCCTTCGTTGAGCGCCTCGACCAGTACTTCGTGGCCAACGAACTGGACAAGGCTGAGACGGCGATCAAGCGCAGGGCAATTCTCCTCACCGTATGTGGGTCAGCAAGGAAGATGACTGGGTTTGGAACAAAGGTAAAGGGGCGGCCGCTGAGAAGGCCAGGAACCCACTACATTCAAATAAGTTGTTTGCACTGTGTAACCCATGTGACCGTTCTTTCGCTCACATGGGTTACATAGTGCAAACAATTTATTGGAATGTAGTGGGTTCCTGGCCTTCTCAGCGGCCGATGATGTACTATCATATGGGGTTGGGGTACCTTACAACAAGCCAAAGTAGTGGGCGAACACCAACCAGTCGAATATGTATCTGACAAAGTACTTGTAACAAGTGATGTGTTATCACACAGGGTCGGGTGTGTTGTACAGCAAGCCAAAGTAGCAGGCAAACCCCAACCAGTTGTATGTGTATCTAACAAAGTATTCGTAGCAAGTGATGTGTTACCGCATGGGGTCGGGAATGTTGTGCAGCAAGCCAAAGTAGCGGGCGAGCCACAAACGGTTGTACATTTGTCCAATAAGTTAACCAAGGCAGCAGCTTGGGTCCATGGGACAAAAGGGACGTACCAAAGAAGGTCCCAATATTTGCTTGAGTCACACAAGCTGCCCATCCCAGTTTTGGGAGAGCAGAGGCACCATTATCAATGCATTGTTTCAAGAATGTCTAACACTGCCTGTGCATTGTAACATGATCCGCCATGGGCCAGGCACTGAGAACGGCGCTAATATTTTCAGTTGGCTACCGTTGCCCACCACTGGGGTGGAAACGACGCAGCCTGCAGACCTACTTGTGGTCATGGAAGTGCTAGAAAGCGAGGGGTCAACCATAACGGGCCCCCAGTTTAGGACCTGGACCAGCCAGGATCCCATGTTACTGCCTGCCAACGGTGAACCGCTAGACGGGATGTTGCAGCTTATCCGTCGCAAAGACAAAAGGCTTATCCCATCAGATTGCCCCCTATGGGGCAACCCTGCAACATTGCAAAGAAAGGCAGGGAGGCTACACACAGTCGGTGGTCCGGGGCCATGGCCCAGGATCCACGGAGACCACGAGGCCTCCCGCCACTACTGAAAGTCTCAAGCCCATATCGGCCATCCTGGGCTTGCCAGACCTTAGGGTTAGCGACAATAGACCAGAGCAGGCAGCTCAAATCACAAAGCCAAGCACCACATGTGTCACGGTAGATTCCCTACAGACCCGGCTATCCCGGGTGCTACACAGTCATCAGACAGAATCACTCAGAACCGAGCTTTCCGTATGCTATCAGCAGAGAATGTATCATGATCGCACGGCTCCTCCACGCGACATCAGAATAAATGATGTAGACCATGTTCAGGGCCCCAGATGGGCCGCTAGCACTGTATTAGCCAAAGGGGGGGAATGCAGAGTGTGTGATGAAAATGGAGCATTTGATTGTGAAACCATGTACTGGGCAAATGCAGAAAGAAATTGGACCGGACCAAACTGAAAGAAATTGGACCGGACCAAATTACAGATAGCCAGGAATCTCTGTGAAAGGACCTGGCCCCCAGCGACCCACTAACACAATTGACCTCGCCGTCAACCACGAAGATGAACCAACCACATCAAGACTTCAACTCAGGTGATCGACCCGGAGACGCAGGGCGCCAGATCGCCTCAACTTGCAAATAAGTTGTACATAAGACTTTGGGGGGAGTGATGTTATGTATGTATGTAAACCTCACCAATATGTAAGACATGCCACTAGGGGGCACACCTGTGGGAGACCTAAGGGTCACCTGTGCACCCTGCGACAAGCAGGTATAAAAGGTGATTCACTATGCTGCTTCCGCACTCTGGAGTCTGAATAAAGAGTCACAACAGTTTGAGCTTGCAATACAGTCCTGTGGATTTATTCTGAATGCAACAGTAAGGGTATTAAGGGAGATGGAACAATGGCATTACTGTGTATGGTAGCATAGTGGTTATGTTACTGGACTAGTTAAACCAGAGGCCTGGACTAATGATCTGGAGATATGAGTTCAAATCCCACCACAGCAGCCGGAAAATTTTAATTAAGTCAATTAAATAAATCTGGAATAAAAAGCTAGGATCATGAAACAACTGGATTGTCATAAGAACCTATCTGGTTCACTAATGTCCTTTAAAGAAGGAAATCTGCCGTCCTTACCTGGGCTGGCCTTTATGTGACTCCAGACCCAAAGCAATGTGGTTGACTCTTAACTGCTCTCTGGAATGACCGAGCAAACCACTCAGTTGTACCAAACTGCTACAAAGAAGTATTGACAATTAGGGATGAGCAATAAATGCTGGCCTTACCAGTGATGCCCACATCCCATGAATTAAAAAAAAGATAGATGGAGTTGAAGTACAGATCAGCCATGATCTAATTGAATGGCAGAGCAGGCTCAAGGGTCTGAATGGCTGACTACAGCTCCTAATGTTCCTATCATCAGGTGTCAGTGAGGACAGGGGTGATCGGTGAGAAAAACTTGGTGTGGGATAGCATATGGGCAGCAGAGTTTTGGATAAGTTAAAGTTTAGAGGCTGGAGCATCGGAATAGTCGAGTCTAGAAATAACAAAGGCATGAATGAGGGTTTCAGCAGCAGATATCCTGAGGTAGGGGCATGGCCCGATTATATTACAGAGGTGGAAGTAGTAAATATTGTGTTCCTAACACAGATGAGACTGCACACAGGGAGGTTAAAGTAAGTGACCTCAGTCTTTATTAAGACACTCCAGAGTGAGGAACAGGCCTTTGGGGTCGGCTTAAATACAGTGCTCCCAAGGGACGCTGGGATCCCTTGGGACTTCAGGGGATGCGGAACATGGGAGTACATGCTTTACAGATACACAACATCACTCCCCCCCCCCAAAGTCAAATTGAAAACTATTTACAAGGTGAGGCGGTCGGGAGCCTTTCTTTCCCTGGTGGACCGCCTCGGTACAAATGTCTGTTCTGGTGTGTTGGCTGTGCCCTCGCTGGGCTGGCATGTTGTTGGCCCTGCAGGGCTGCTGGGTGAACCTGGGCTGTTGGGCGTGATGGGTTCAATTTCCTGGTCCATGGTGGTGTCGTTGATCCTTTGGGTGTGTGTTGTGGGCTCGAAAAAGGTGGTGTCTGCTGTGGGTTGTTCAGGGCAGTTTGTGAACCGCAGCCTCATTTGGACCAGGTGCTTTCTGCAAATTTGTCCATTGTCTAGTTTGACTACAAACACCCTACTCCCTTCTTTAGCTACCACCATGCCCGCGATCCACTTGGGACCATGTCCACAGTTTAGCCCATACACAGGGTCATTCAGATCAATTTCCCGTGACACAATGGCACGACCATTGTTTACATTTTGTTGCTGCCGCCTGCTCTCTACCTGATCATGCAGGTTGGGGTGAACCAGCAAGAGTCTGGTTTCAAGTGTCCTTTTCATGAGTAGTTCAGCCGGGGACACCCCTGTGAGCGAGTGGGGTCTCATGCGGTAGCTGAGCAGTACTCGGGACAGGCGGGTTTGGAGTGAGCTTTCTGTGACTCATTTAAGGCTCTGTTTGATTGTTTGTACTTCCCACTCTGCCTGCCCATTGGAGGCTGGTTTAAATGGGGCCGAGGTGACATGTTTGATCCCATTGTGGGTCATGAATTCTTTAAAGTCGGCACTGGTGAAACATGGCCCGTTGTCACTGACCAGTATGTCAGGCAGGCCGTGGGTGGCAAACATGGCCCTCAGGCATTCAATAGTGGCGGTGGTGGTGCTTCCCGACATTATTTCACATTCAATCCATTTTGAAAAAGCATCCACCACCACCAGGAAGATTTTACTGAGAAATGGGCCCGCATAGTCAACATGGATCCTCGACCATGGTCTGGAGGGCCAGGACCACAAACTTAGTGGTGCCTCTCTGGGCGCGTTGCTCAACTGAGCACACACGCGGCATTGCCGTACACAGGACTCTAAGTCAGAGTCGATACCGGGCCACCACACGTAGGATCTGGCTATCGCTTTCATCATTACTATACCCGGGTGTGTGCTGTGGAGATCCGAGATGAACGGCTCCCTGCCCTTTTTGGGTAGCACTATGCGGTTACCCCACAACAGGCAGTCTGCCTGAATGGACAGCTCGTCCTTTCGCGGCTGGAACGGCTTGATTAGCTCTTGCATTTCAACAGAGATGCTGGCCCAGCTCCCATGCAGTACACAGTTTTTTACTAGGATCTTGGCTAGTCCAAGTCCTAATCTGGCAGGCCGTGACAGGTGATTTATAATTTTCAAACGCTTCCATGACCATCAACAAGTCTGCAGGCTGCGCCACCATGAACAAGTTTGCAGGCTGTGCCATTTCCACCCCTGTGGTGGGTAACGGTAGCCGACTGAGAGCATCTGCACAGTTCTCGGTGCCTGGCCTGTGGCAGATGGTATAGTTATACGCTGATAGCGCGAGTGCCCATCTTTGTATGTGGGCTGAGGCATTAGTATTTATCCGCTTGTTTTCAGCGAACAGCGATATGAGGGGCTTGTGATCAGTTTCCAGCTCAAATTTGAGGCCAAACAGGTACTGATGCATTTTCTTTACCCTGAACACACAAGCTAATGCCTCGTTCTCAATCATGCTATAGGTGCTCTCGGTCTTAGACAAGCTCCTGGAGGCATAGGCGACAGGTTGCAACTTCCCAGCAACATTAGCTTGTTGTAATACACACCCGACTCCGTACGACGACGCATCACATGCTAGCACAAGTCTTTTACACGGGCCTTAGGGGCTGACTTATATATAGTGCTTCCAAGGGATGCTGGGATCCCTTGGGACTTCAGGGGATGCGCTCTCTGGTGGCGGAACATGGGAGTGCATGCTTTACAGATACACAACAGGAAAACTTTGTGATGGAAAGGACATGGAGTCAGAAGTTCAGGGTCAAAGAGGACGCTGAGGTTACGAACAGTCTGACACAGTGGTCAAAGAGGGGGATGGATTCATTGTAAGGCAATGGTGTTTGTAATGGCTTTGATTTTCTGAATGTTTAGTTAAAGGAAACTGCAGCTCATCTAAGACTGAATGTTGGATAAGGTGATGGAACGGTAAAGCTGGATATCATTGGTATACATACGGCAGCTGACCCCATGTCTACAGATGATGTTGCTATGGAACAGCAGGGAGATAAGAAAGAGAAAGGGGCAAGGATAGATCCTTAGTGTACTCCAGAGGTAATGGCTGGGAAGAGAATTCATTGATAGACATGCTCTGCTACAATTGGAAAGGCAAGAGTCGAACCAAGCAAGGGCAGTCCCACTGAGTTGGACAACGGAGAGGTGTTGGAGAAGGATGGTGTGGTCGACTGTAGGCATCGGCTCCCCAAGGATTGTTGGACATTATCTGGACATTGCTTTTTAATATTTCTCACTGCAGAAAAGCTGGAAGCCTTTTGTGGAAGGGCCCAGGTACTTTTCCATGTTGTACTTGAAATCCACATGTGATGGGCGTGGGTGGTCTGGGAAGACAGTGGCTAGGATAAGGCAACTCACCACAGGTAATTGGCATGGAGGGTCCATTGTTAAGCAATGTGAACTCATCAGAGTTAGATTAGATATGAACTGATCAGTGATCAAGCCATTACCTGGATGAGATAACCCCGGAGAGGCAGGAAACAAGAACAATAGAAAGCCATTAAGCCCCAGACCGGTTGGAAGCAAAACCCCATACCAGCCATCGGTGGAATACCCAGAAGACACACAAACAGGAAGCCTCGAACCAAGAACAAACTTTATTCGGCCTGAAAGGGCAAACAGCAGTGGGGTATAAAAGGGGCTGTGTGGTCACAGCTCTTTCTCTTGCTCTCGCTTGCTTCACCTCGACAAGAACTGAGCACTCCATGTGGGACGGAGAGAATAAACCAGTAAGGAACCAGAAGAGACACGTTTTTACCAGGAGAGGCACCGAGTAAGCCAATGAATCGGTGAGCATCATCCCTGCTCACGCATCTTTAAGATCTCAGCCCCAGTGTGAGGAGGTGTAGTGTGCTCTCCCAACCAAGCCTTAGTAAGGGTTTTAGTGGGCAGGTTTTGCTGGAAGGACCATAGGGCGTACACTGTGGATCCGAGCAGAGGGTTTAGATGTTGGGTACTTTGCGATAGGGGCGGTTTAGACACGCCAGAGTATTGTCACTGTGTTTACTTGTTTTGCTGTAATGAAGTAGCTTTAATAAAGCATTGCTGGTTGAGACCGAGATATTTATCCGTGACTCATTCATCTGTTCAGTACAGTGATCACTACCATTATTGTAATTTGGGGGTGCATCGTAAACACCTAAGGGAAATCACTTACACAACCATATGAAAGGCTGCAGAGGAAACGTAGAGGACTAGGATAGGGAACCAGTTACATTGTCAGCTTGCATGAGGGCCAGGAAGGGAACTTGGGTGGCCAGCAATTTAGTGGGAATGGGTTCAAGGAAAAAGAACTGGACTCATAGATGGGTGAGCTTGGAGAGGCGAGAGGAGAGGTGAGAAAGAGATATGGGAATTCAAGGCTAGTGTTGGGGCTGGAGATAGGTTTGGCTTGATCGGCAAGACGAAGGAGGAAGCAAGAGAGGCAGCTGAAAGGATAGTCTTTATATTGGCAACTAAGTTCATAAGTTCCTCACATGCCTGGTAAAGCACAAGAGGTTGGAGTGAGAGGAATGGAGAGTTTCAGTCGGGGGAAGGGGGGGTCATTTTCGGGCTTGAGGAGGTGAGGGTGGAAAGGGGTGGAGGAAAGGGTTTTAAGAAAATGGTTGGTAGTAAAGAAGGCAGCATTATCTTTGCTTCCCATGATGATCCTAAAGTAGTGGAAAATTTTGGCAGAGGAGAGTGAGGCCCAGTCAAGCTTGATGTGGTCCAGATAGATCTAGCGATGAAAGGGTAAGGCAGTTGTGCATCACATATGCTCATGTCTGCACCTCTTCGAGTTGAAGAGTGAAGCTGGAGACTTTATGGTTCACAGCAATAATGTTCCTTTACAGTGATTGTTGTGTTCATACTCTGTTTGTTACACGAACCCACATTGACAGGAATTAGGACCCTGCGGGAGCTATTCACAGTTGCTGTAAACAAACTAGTGCATGCTGGTTTTGGGGCACCATTTTGGGTCGTTGCTAAGAAGGACACAGTTAAGTTACTTTTCTCCTGTTTCAGTTAATCTATTTATTTATGTACACAATAATTTGGCGACGAGGATGAATCAAATTAACCTCCCTCCCCCACCTTTCCTCTCCACAACTGGGGACCCTCCAATTCCGTGGCTGAGATGGATAAAAAGCTTTCTATGTAGATCACGGTAAGTGGGTTAGACGGTGACAACGTAACACCAGCTCGCTGCCGTGCAATACTTATCCACTGCCTCGACACCGAAGGCCAACGCATTACTGGCCATTTCGAAGACACGGAGTCCTACGACAAAGTAGTAAGTGCTCTAGAGAAATATTTTGGGCCAAAGAAAAGTATCATGACGGAGAGATACAATTTTCGTCAAAGGGAGCAAGGGAACGGTGAACCAATCAAACAGTATATCATTTCATTAACTGAATTGGCCGCTCTGTGTAACTTTGGAGCACTCACAGAGGAAATGATCAGGGATCAAATTATTGAGAAAACAATGATCCCCCGCATTCGGGAATGCTTGCTAATGAAGGATGACAAAATGACATTGGATAAAGCAACTCATTTGGCCATCCAAATCGAATCAGCGCTTTCCGATTCAAAAGCGATCGGATCCCCTGCTTCCCCTGTGCAGCAGACTTCAGCTATAGTCCATGTGCAAGGCGTTCATCCAAAACAAAAATCACAGCAGAGACCCAGGGCTAATAATCAGCCACCACTACAGATCGCGGACCTAAATTCCACTGCTTTCACTGTGGGGATAAATCACATTCAGCAAAGAGTCCTAACTACCCTGCATGTGGGAAGAAATGCACTGCATGTGGTAAAATGAACCATTTTGCTAGTGCTCATCGCAGGATATTCGACATGTGGACAACTCCGATAGTGATGAACCCAGTATGGTTTATACTGTTAGTGACATTTCGCACATCAGTTCGGGCAAATTCAAGGACTGTGATGTAAACATTGATGGCATGCCCAATTGCCTCCTCATTGACCTTGGAGCCAAAGTCTCCATATTGAGCGAGGATGTGTACAAAACCCACTTCACGCACTGTCAACTGCAGCCCACAACTTCCACTCTACATGTATAGTCCAACTCCAAAATTGAGGTACTTGGGGTCATATCTGTCCCAATATGCTACAAGGACATAACATTAGAAAACGTTTCCTTTCATGTCGCGAAGGAACGAAGCCTCATGGCTGTTGACCTTTTTGACAAGTTTGGATTCAAAGTTTACGGCCCAACTGGCACACCTGTGTACAGGGTGGACTTTGACAAGCAGTATCCCTCAATCTTCACAGGGTTTGGAGTGACAACAAAATTCTGCCATCATCCCCGCGTTGACCCTTCCGTCAAACCGGTTACGCAGCGACTTCGCCGTCTCCCATTCGCGTTCGTGACCAAGTATCCGCAGAATTAACATGACTCAAATCTCAGGGAATCATTCTGGGCATCGACTCCTCACCCTGGATCTCGAATTAGTCATCGCTTGGCATAAAGTAAAGGGATGCTATCAAATTGAAAACAAGGGCACACAATGTGGCCAAGACTAGTGGGAGACCAGAGGATTGGGAAACTTTTAAAAGCCAGCAAAGAATGACTAAAAAAAATAAGAGAGGGAAGATAGATTATGAAAGTAAACTAGCACAAAATATGAAAACAGAAAGTAAGAGTTTCTACAGGTACACAAAAAGGAAGAGAGTGGCTAAAGTAAACGTTGGTCCCCTAGAGGATGAGACTGGGGAATTAATAATGGAGAACAGGGAAATGGCAGAGACTTTGAACAAGTATTTTGTATCGGTCTTCACATTAGAAGACAGTAAAAACATCCCACTGGGGGATAATCAAGGAGCTATTGGGGGGTGGGGGGAGGAACTTAATACAATCACTATCACTAAAGAAGTAATACTCGGTAAAATACTGGGATTAAAAGCGGATAAGTCCCCTGGACCGGATGGCTTACATCCTAGGGTCCTTAAAGAAGTGGCTGCAGAGATAGTGGATGCATTGGTTGTAATCTACCAAAATTCCCTGGATTCTGGGGAGGTCCCAACGGATTGGAAAACTGCAAATGTAGCGCCCCTTTTTAAAAAAGGAGGCAGACAGAAAGCAGGAAACTGTAGACCGGTTAGACTAACATCTGTCATTGGGAAAATGCTGGAGTACATTATTAAGGAAGCAGTAGCAGGACATTTGGAAAAGCATAATTCAATTAAACAGAGTCAGCATGGTTTTATGAAAGGGAGATCATACTTGACAAATTTGTTGGAGTTCTTTGAGGACATAACAAGCAGGGTGATTAAGGGGGAACCAGTGGATGTGGTGTATTTGGATTTCCAAAAGGCATACTATAAGGTGCCACATAAAAGGTTACTGCACAAGATAAAGTTCACGGGGTTGGGGGCAATATGTTAGCATGGATTGAGGATTGGCTAACTAACAGAAAAGAGAGAGTTGGGATAAATGGGTCATTTCCAGTCGGCAAACTAGTGGGGTGCCGCAGGGATCGGTGCTGGGTCCTCAACTATTTACAATCTATATTAATGACTTGGATGAAGGGACCGAGTGTAATGTAGCCAAGTTTGCTGATGATACAAAGATGTGTGGGAAAGCAAATTGTGAGGAGGACACAAAAAATCTGCAAAGGGATATAGACAGGCTAAGTGAGTGGGCAAAAATTTGGCAGATGGAGTATAATGTAAGAAAATGTGAGGTTATCTACTTTGGCAGAAAAGTAGAAAAGCAGATTATAATTTAAATGGAGAAAAATTGCAAAGTGCTTCAGTACACAGGGACCTGGGGGTCCTTATGCATGAAACACAAAAAGTTAGTATGCAGGCAGAGCAAGTAATCAGGAAGGTTAATGGAATGTTGGCCTTTATTGTGAGGGGGATAGAGTATAAAAGCAGAGAAGTCCTGCTAAAACTGTACAGGATATTAGTGAGGCCACACCTGGAGTACTGTGTGCAGTTTTGTTCTCCATATTTAAGAAAGGGTGTATTTGCATTAGAGGCTGTTCAGAGAAGGTTCACTAGGTTGATTCCGGAGTTGAGGGCATTGACTTATGAAGATAGGTTGAGTAGGTTGGGTCTATAATCAATGGAGTTCAGAAACATAGAAACATAGAAAATAGGTGCAGGAGTAGGCCATTCGGCCCTTCAAGCTTGCATCACCATTCAATAAGATTATGGCTGATCCTTCACCTCAGTGCCCCTTTCCTGCTTTCTCTCCATTCCCCTTGATCCCTTGAGCCGTAAGGGCCATATCTAACTCCCTCTTCAATATATCCAATGAACTGGCATCAACAACTCTCTGCGGTAGGGAATTCCACAGGTTAACAACTCTCTGAGTGAAGAAGTTTCTCCTCATCTCAGTCCTAAATGGCTTACCTCTTATCCTTAGACTGTGTCCCCTGGTTCTGGACTTCCCCAACATCGAAAAAACATTCTTCCTGCATCTAACTGTCCAGTCCCGTCTAAATTTTATATGTTTCTATGAGATCCCCTCTCATCCTTCTAAATGCCAGTGAATACAGGCCCAGTCGATCCAGTCTCTCCTCATATGTCAGTCGAGCCATCCTGGGATTCAGTCTGGTGAACACTCGCTGCACTCCCCCAATAGCAAGAACGTCCTTCCTCAGATTAGGAGACCAAAACTGAACACAATATTCTAGGTGAGGTCTCACCAAGGCCCTGTAAAACTGCAGTAAGACCTCCCTGCTCCTATACTCAAATCTCCTAGCTATGAAGGCCAACATACCATTTGCCTTCTTCACTGCCTGCTGTACCTGCATGCCAACTTTGAATGACTGATGTACCATGACACCCAGGTCTCATTGCAACTCGCCTTTTCTAATCTGCCGCCATTCAGATAATATCCTGCCTTCCTGTTTTTCCCTCCAAAGTGGATAACCTCACATTTATCCACATTATACTGATTCTGCCATGCATTTGCCCACTCACCGAACCTGTCCAGATCATCCTGCAGCCTCTTAGCATCCTCCTCACAACTCACACTGCCACCCAGTTTAGTGTCATCTGCAAACTTCGAAATATTACACTCAATTCCTTCATCTAAATCATTGATGTATATTGTAAAGAGCTGGGGTCCCAGCACTGAGCCCTGCGGCAATCCACTAGTCACTGCCTGCCATTCTGAAAAGGACCCGTTTATCCTGACTCTCTGCTTCCTGTCTGCCAACCAGTTCTCTATCCACGTCAGTACATTACCCCCAATACCATGTGCTTTAATTTTGCACAACAATCTCTGGTGTGGGACCTTGTCAAAAGCCTTTTGAAAGTTCAAATACACCACATCCACTGGTTCTGCCTTGTCCACTCTACTAGTTAGATCCTCAAAAAATTCCAGAAGATTTGTCAAGCATGGTTTCCCTTTCTTAAATCCATGCTGACTTGGACCGATCCTGTCATTGTTTTTCAAATGCGCTGTTATTTCATCTTTAATAATTGATTCCAACATTTTCCCTGCTACTGATGTCATGCTAACCGGTCTATAATTAACTGTTTTCTCTCTCCCTCCTTTTTTTAAAAAGTGGTGTTAAATTAGCTACCCTCCAGTCCATAGAGACTGATCCAGAGTCGATAGACTGTTGGAAACTGATCACCAATGCGTCCACTATTTCTAGGGCCACTTCCTTAAGTACTCTGGGATGCAGACTATCAGGCCCCAGGGATTTATCGGCCTTCAATCCCATCAATTTCCCTAACACAATTTCCTGACTAATAAAGATATCCATCAGTTCCTCCTTCTCACTAGACCCACTGTCCCCGAGTATTTCCGGAAGGTTATTTGTGTCTTCCTTCGTGAAGACAGAACCAATGTATTTGTTCAACTGGTCTGCCATTTCATTGTTCCCTATTATAAATTCACCTGATTCTGACTGCAAGGGACCTACGTTTGTCTTCACTAATCTTTTTCTCTTCACATATCTATAGAAGATTTTGCAGTCAGTTTTTATGTTCCCGGCAAGCTTCCTCTCATAATCTATTTTCCCCCTCCTAATTAAACCCTTTGTCCTCCTCTGCTGAATTTTAAATTTCTACCAGTCCTCAGGTTTGCTGCTTTTTCTGGCCAATTTATATGTCTCTTCCTTGGATTTAACACTATCCTTAATTTCCCTTGTTAGCCACGGTTGAGCCACCTTCCCCATCTTATTTTTACTCCAAACAGGGATGTACAATTGTTGGAGCTCATCCAAATGAACCTTAAATATTTGCCATTGCCTATGCACCGTCAACACTTTAAGTATAATTTGCCAGTCTATTCTAGCCAATTCACGTCTCATACCATCGACGTTACCTTTCCCCAAGTTCAGGACCCTAGTCTCTGAATTAACTGTGTCACTCTCCATCTTAATAAAGAATTCTACCATATTATGGTCACGCTTCCCCAAGGGGCCTCGCACAACAAGATTTCTAATTAGACCTTTCTCATTACATACCACCCAGTCTAGGATGGCCAGCCCTCTAGTTGGTTCCTCGACATATTGGTCTGGAAAACCATCCCTAATACACTCAAGGAAATCCTCCTCCACCGTATTGATACCAGTTTGGTTAGCCTAATCTATAGGTAGATTAAAGTCACCCATGATAACTGCTGTACCTTTATTGCACGCCTCCCTAATTTCTTGTTTGATGCTGTCCCCAACCTCCTTACTACTGTTTGGTGGTCTGTACACAACTCCCACTAGTGTTTTCTGCCCTTTGGTATTCCGTAGCTCCACCCATACAGATTCCATATCATCCAAGCTAATGTCCTTCGGCACTTGCAACTTCTATCTGAAGTTCATCCAGCACTACGTGCACATTGCCAAACCACTTCACAAGTTGCTGCACAAGAACATAAGAACATAAGAAATAGCAACAGGAGTAGGCCATACGGCTCCTCGAGCCTGCTCCCCCATTCAATAAGTTCATGGCTGATCGGGATCATAGACTCAGCTCCACTTCCCTGCCCACTCCCCATAACCCCTTATCCCCTTATCGTTTAAGAAACTGTCTATTTGTGTCTTAAATTTATTCAATAACCTAGCTTCCACAGCTGACTGAAGCAGCAAATTCCACAGATTTACAACACTCTGAGAGAAGAAATTTCTCCTCATCTCAGTTTTAAATAGGTGAATGAGAGGTGACCTTATCGAAACATATAAGATCATGAGAGGGCTGGACAAGATGGATGCAGATAGTATATTTCCACTCATGGGGGAAACTAAAATAGGGGGCATAGTCTCAGAATAAGGGGCCGCCCAGTTAAAACTCTGATGAAGAGGAATTTTGTCTCTCAGAAGATTGTAAATCTGTGGAATTCACTGCCCCAGAGAGCTGTGGATGCTGGGTCTTTGAATATATTTAAGGCAGAGATAACCAGATTTTTGAGCGATAAGGAAATAAGGGATTATGGGGAAGTGGGCAAGGAAGTGGAGCTGAGTCCATGATCAGATCAGCCATGATCTTATTGAATGGCGGAAGCAGGCTTGAGGGGCCGTATGGCCTACTCCTGTTCCTATTTCTTATGTTTTTGTGTAAAAATGGGGAGATCCGCCTTTGCATCGACCTATACAAGGTATTGGTGAGGATACACCTGGAATACTGCGTGCAGTTTTGGTTTCCATATTTACAAAAGGATATACTTGCTTTGGAGGCAGTTCAGAGAAGGTTCATTAGGTTGATCCCGGGGATGAGGGCGTTGACTTATGAGGAAAGGATGAGTAGGTTGGGCTTCTACTCATTGGAATTCAGAAGAATGAGAGGTGATCTTATCGAAACGTATAAGATTGTGAGGGGGCTTGACAAGGTGGATGCAGTGAGGATGTTTCCACTGATGGGGGAGACTAGAACTAGAGGGCATGATCTTAGAATAAGGGGCCGCCCATTTAAAACTGAGATGAGGAGAAATTTCTTCTCTCAGAGGGTTGTAAATCTGTGGAATTCGCTGTCTCAGAGAGCTGTGGAAGCTGTGACATTGAATAAATTTAAGACAGAAAAAGACAGTTTTTTAAACGATAAGGGGATAAGGGGTTATGGAGAGTGGGTGGAGAAGTGGAGCTGAGTCCATGATCTGCTCAGCCATGATCTTATTGAATGGCGGAGCAGGCTCGAGGGGCCGTATGGCCTACTCCTGCTCCTATTTCTTATGTTCTTATGAAAGAGGTCAACATGGCCATCACCCCGACAAGAGGCCTCTTCCAACCATCAACGAATTGTCTTCAGAATTCCACAACTCAATAAATTTTATGAAACTCGACATACGGTACAGTTATCTGCAAATACCCTTAGCGAAGGACAGCAAACCGCTCACAGCATTCACAACGCATGATGGTCTGTATCAGTATTGACGCATGCCCTACGGACTATCTTCTGCACCGTGCATTTCAGAAGATTGTCACAATTATGCTAGCAGGCATAGAGGGAGCCCTCAATCTGCTTGATGATATCGTCGCCTATGGACGGACAATGGAAGAACATGACCAGCAACTTCACGCAGTTATAGCTAGACTTGCAACACATAACATTACACATAATGCCAATAAGTGTACATTCGCTGCTGGAGAAATAAACTTTCTGGGCTACAGAGTTGCAGCACAAGATGTCAAGCCGACGTTTGACAACATTGTCACGATCCAGCGAATGCAGGAGGCTACCAACGTCAAAAAACTTTCATGATTCTGCGGCACTTGCAACTTCTATCTGAAGTCCGTACCACACTATGCGCACATTGCTGAACCACTTCGCAAGTTGCTGCACAAGGATGTCCCTTGGGAATGGACAGAGTCCCAGGCTCAGGCATTCACCACGCTTAAGGAGAAAATCACATGTCCTCCTATCTTCGCGCATTTTGATCCAATTTCCTCTCTGTACGTCACCACGGATGCATCAGGCACCGCCATGGATGCTGTGCTCTCGCAATGGATTGATGGCCTGAAACACCCAGTCGCCTTCATCTCTCGCACGCTCTCATCTGCAGAATGTAAATACTCTTCAGGGGAACGCAAAGCATTCACTTGCATTATGCATGTGAACACTGGCACATCTATCTCTATGGCAGAAAATTTACCCTCCGTACGGATCACCAAGCGCTAACTCCGTTACTTGCTACAACTGGATCTGGGCACAGGCCACTACGAATCAGCCGATGGTCAGTTCGCCTTCATTAATATAACTTTGATGTACAGTACATCCCTGGCAGTCGCAACCACATAGCTGACATGCTCAGCCGCTCGACACCTGCTTCGGACTCTGGTGCTGACTTGTTCACAGATGACGACACATATGTCACGTCGATCATCACTCAGTCCATCAGAAACCTTGTCTCCTGCGACAAACTCAAAACTGAATCACAGCGTGATGCTCCACTCCAGCATGTGTGCCACTTCCTCCAGACCGGCCTAAGCAAATTCCGGAAGAGCTGAATATCTTCCACAGACTTCGCGATGAATTTTCCGTTTCGAACAATGGCTGCCTAGCTCATGGTGATAGAGCAGTAATTCCCAAATCACTTCAACAGCGCATTCTCTCATTGGCACACGATGGACATCCTGGTATTGTCCACATGAAGCAGAGATGTTGCGATTCAGTATGGTGGCCTGGGATTGACATTTGCATCGAGGAGTTCGTCTCACTGCGAAGCATGCAGCCTGAGCGAAAAGGCCACAAACATCCGACCAGTGCCAATGAAGCTCATTCCATGGCCACAAAGACCATGGCAACAATTTCAGTTGGATATCTTCCGTCCAGTTGAAGCAGCTCCACAACACCAGCATTTCCTGTTGTAGTACATGACCTGCATTCCAAAACAGATCGGGCGAAGGTTCAATGATGGAACTCGATGGAATGCTCCTAGACTGATCCCAACTCACAGGCCAAAAGACTAGCAGGATGGAACAGAGGCACCATTCTGTTTCTCAACCAAAAGCCTTGATCAAACACCGCAAGCTCCAAGCCGGTTTCAGCGTATCAGAACACGGCCTGGCTATCTCAAGGACTTTGTCTGTTCATAGACTATGTTTTCAGAAGGTGGGAAATATGTTGTGTTCATACTCTAGTTGTTTGTTACACAAACCCTCACTAGATAGGCATTAGGACCCAGCGGTAGCTATTCACAGTTGCTGTAAACATGCTAGTTCATGCTGGTTTTGGGACACATTTTGGGTTGTTGCTATAAAGGACAGATTTAAGTCACTTTTCTCCTGTTTCAATTTGTTTATTTACATACACAACAGTGATCATTCTGAAACTTTCTTAAACAATAATTTCTGTGAAGTTTGATTGTCTTTGGAACAGGATCATCAAAAATGAATAATTCAATGAATAATATGATAAAACATGTATATTGATTTTAAAATAAAACTGTTGGAAATACAATAATAAACTACAGGAGGCAATATATTAAAGCATGAAGCAAGGGCAGTCCCACTGAGTTGGACAACGGAGAGCTGTTGGAGAAGGATGGTATGGTCGACCATGTGAAAGGCTGCAGAGGAATCGTAGAAGACTAGGATAGGGAACCAGTTACAATGTCAGCTAGCATGAGGGCCAGGAAGGGAAACACAGTGGTTCTATCAATGACAGGCAGGACTTTAAGAACAGTGCAACCTTTTTGTAGTTTAAAGCCCCAGTAAATGTAGTCTGAAAACTCCCAAAAGATCTCTCAGTTACTCTGTTGGGCTAAACATTCGTCGGTATTTGCACAATATTCAGTCAGAATTTTCCAGCACTTAGTCACATGCTCACATCTGTGTATAAAATGCACAGAAAAATCTTACAATTGAACATGGATACTTACAGAGGGAATAACAGAACACAGGGCTGCAATTAACTTTTCTTAATTTCATCTGGTTCTAGACACTGCCATAAAATGCTCCAATCTCTACTAGAAAGGCCTCTTACAAAACAGGTAAGTGAATTAAATAACTGAACATTTTTATTCAAAAAGCTATTAATAGTTCCTGTAACTGCAGGAACCAGAATACCATAACACACACAGTTCATTTCAAGAACACCCTATTAAAAATATCCAGGAAAAAGGATAACACAGCTTCAACATTTCATGTTATTATTAATTAAATGATCAAATCTTTTCCTTTCTTTGAAACAGGTGTTTAAATTGATTCTTACTGCTCACATATGTTTAGGATTTAATACTTAAGTACTTAAGCTGTCTATTAATCATATGGATTGTGTAAAAAAAAACACTTCCTTGGTCTGCTGTAAAGTCCAGACTTGATAGAATGATCTAAAGCATTCTACACAGATGTAGCTGATAAGTTTTGGGGAATCAGTGACAATCAAATCAGTTCAGATGGAATTCTTAGGAGGTTGAGTTCCAGGGCTGAAGTAGTAAGTTTGACTGTGTCTGGAAATGAAATGTTTTTTAAATCGTTTCCTAGGTAGTTCTTAATAGTGTTCATTTAATGTTCTAATCAATATGACCCAGCTGTAGAAGTTGACTTTGATCAATCCAGTCTGTAAGTTACTTTTCACTTCCGTGCCTCTGTATAACTTGTGCAGTGCCTTAGCCAGAATGCAGATTTTGTTCCATTTTTACGTTTTTGTACTAAGTTAGGTAGAAGATAAAAATATATTGAGCAAAAGAAGCACTTCCAGGTGGTGTTGTGGTATAGCATGCAGAGGCACCAACAGGTTTGTTTAATTCTTCACTCTGCCCTATGTGGGAAGGGTGCTGAGCAGAGCCATTGTTATAAAATAATGTTTTGTATGTTTTTTTTATTGATGAAGGAATCATAAACAATATGTATTATTATTTGAGAATGTGGTATAGGAGATAGTGTATAGGAGGAGCAACTGTAATAGAGATAATTTTCTTGAAGGCAAACACACTGGTTCAGTATATAGAGTTTGAACTTCAACACAAGGTACCATGGAGTACCATGGTACATGTACAATTTCTCCAAGCTGCCATAATCCCAATGGAAGTGCTGAATCAAGGCTGTATTATTTGCCATAGAGAAGGGAAATTGGATGGATAGCCATCTCAGGGTTTGTCAACATGCTTTCTGGAGGCTGGTTTAGAATGGCAGAGGCTTGGGAGTTTGTAGCTTATCGCTTTGCTCTTGGACTAGTAATTTGTGGCCTACAGAATCATTGAGGAGAAAATTGGGGGAAAAGACTACAGGTTAAATATCACCCCCAAAAAAGTCAGATATGCTTAAACTTTCAGAAACTATCTGTTCTTTTGCAAGCGTCATTTGAGTTAGCCAACAATTTGCTGCTGGATCTTTGTCAATTTCTCTCCAAACTGGATGCCAGAAGACACTGACTTCCCATGGACACTATGCATAGCAATACAGTAAAAGCACTCATTTTGAACATGTTTATGATTTTGTTAGAAATACCAATCAAAGGCAACTTTCTCACATTCATTTGTGATATTATTATACATAGCAACAAGAGACAATCATTCCCACTGCAGAGCTTGAGTCACACGAGGAAATTCATTCTTTGTACAGAAATTACTTGTGATCTACAGAAAATGAAAAGCTGAAGGATATTGTTCAGTGGAAGCTGTTCTTTCTCAGTTTGGTAGATTTTGGTGTCTAAACATTTTTTTGCAGTAACTGGTCTGTATCTTATAGGATCCAGCTGTTCACCAGTTGGACCATTTTGTTCACTAGTGTTTGGTTTTAATCACTTATTTTATACACAGTCAGTAGAATGCCATAAATCGGAACCTCTTGGGGCTGTGCTTTGGATTCAGGGTCATTTAGATTCACAATAAGATATTATTTGGGGTTTTTTACAATCTCAGTCTGCAGAGGTTCTCCACATGCACACATCCTGTCCTCAAAGCAGAAACAAGGACAGAAATGAATAAATCTGAAACTGACCAAGAACTGTTGACAGCCAAATGAAAATGTTGGAGATTATTTGGCAGTGTACAGACAGCATGATAAGGACAACTCGATACACTTCAAGTCATCCCTCTCATTGACTCCACTTCAGTACCACAATTAGAAAGAGTTAAAATTGCATAATACAGAACTCTGCATGGGGACAGGGATGGCCAATTCAATGTTTCAGTTTTCGTATATTTCAACTGACAACATATGTATTTACAGCATATTACTGTATACACAGACAACTTCACATACTGCACTCAGAACTTTAATCTGAACAACACCTTATCAAACACCATAGCTTTAATGTGAGAAACACATTGGCCCACATTTTGCTGTCAAATTAACGGTATGACTAATAACACTCACCGTTATTTTTGCGTAAATGGTACAGCAACTTCGGTTGAGGGGCAGATGCCCTCATATTAACGACTTGGAGGAAGGGACTGAGTGTAACGTAACCAAGTTTGCCGACGATACAAAGATGGGAGGAAAAACAATGTGTGAGGAGGACACAAAAAATCTGCAAAAGGACATAGACAGGCTAAGTCAGTGGGTAAAAAATTGCCAGATGGAGTATAATGTTGGAAAGTGTGAAGTCATGCACTTTGGCAGGAAAAATCAAAGAGCAAATTATTATTTAAAAGGAGAAAGATTGCAAAGTGCTGCAGTGCAGCGAGACCTGGGGTTATTTGTGCATGAAACACAAAAGGATAGTATGCAGGTATAGCAAGTGATCAGGAAGCCCAATGGAATCTTGGCCTTTATTGCAAAGGGGATGGAGTATAAAAGCAGGGAAGTCTTGCTACAGCTATACAGGGTATTGGTGACACCACACCTGGAATACTACATGCAGTTTTGATTTCCATATTTACGAAAGGATGTACTTACTTTGGAGGTAGTTCAGAGAAGATTCACTAGGTTAATTCCAGAGATGAGGGGGTTGACTTATGAGGAAACGTTGAGTAGGTTGGGCCTCTACTCAGAAGAATGAGAGGTGATCTTATCGAAATGTATAAGATTATGAGGTGGCTTGACAATGATATGTCCGTACTATGCAGTCTAAATGCACACGAGGCCCATACTTGAGAGAAGGTCACTCTGTGACCAGTCACCTTTATTACCAAGACCTTAAGTGATGAAGGTGGGTGGAGCTTCCCCTTTTATACCTGAAAGTCCAGGTTAGGAGTGTCTCCCACAAGTTCACCCCTTGTGGTCAGTGTTCTCAAGGTGTACAACTTAGGTCAGCTTATACATGGGTTACAATGATAGTTGAATACATGACATCACCTCCCCCCAAAAGTCTTATTGGGATCACAGGTTAAGTCTCTCTGGTGGTTTATGCTCCCTTGTAGAGCGCCTGAGTTGGGGCTCCGGTTGTTGGGCGCTGGCCTGAGTGTCTGCTGTTTGCGGTGCCTCAGGCCTGTCCGGACTGCCCACAGTGACTGGGCTCTCCACCACTTGGTTCCAGTATTCGGTCACCTGTGGTGGAGTAAACTCTATGTCGTGTTCTTCCTTTGCTTCTTCTATGGGGTTGCTGATCCTCCTTTTAGTTTGATCCACGTGTTTGCGGCAGATTTGTACATTGGTAAGTTTAACTACCAAAACCCTATTCCCCTCTTTGGCAATCACAGTGCCTGCAAGCCATTTGGGCCCTGCAGCGTAATTAAGGACAAAAACAGGGTAATTGACATCAATACATCGCGCCCTCACATTCCTATCGTGGTAGTTACATTGTGACTGACGCCTGCTCTCAACAATTTCTTTCATAGTAGGGTGTATAAGGGATAATTTAGTTTTGAGCGTCCTTTTCATTAGCAGTTCTGTGGGTGGAACCCCTGTGAGTGAGTGTGGTCGGGATCTATTGGCCAACAGGAGGCGTGATAAACGGCTTTGTAGGGAACCCCCTTGGATTCTGAGCATCCCCTGTTTGATTATCTGCACTGCTCGTTCCGCCTTGCCCTTTGAGGCCGGCTTGAACACGGGCCATGTCGCTGACCAAGACATCCGGAAGACCATGGGCGCCGATCATTACCGGTAGACTCTCTATCGTGGCAGAGGATGTGCTTGAATTTAAAAGGCACACTCAATCCTTTTGGAGTAGGCATCTACTACAACCAAAAACATTCTTCCTATGAAAGGACCTGCGTAGTCCACATGGATGCGTGACCATGGCTTGGCGGGCCAGGACCAGGGGCTAAGAGGGGCTTCCCTGGATGCATTGCCCAGCTGAGCACACGTGTTGCACATGCGAACACGAAGTTCCAGGTCTGCATCTATCCCTGGCCACCAAACGTGTGACCTGGCAATTGCCTTCGTCATGACAAGGCCCAGGTGCTCATTGTGAAGTTCTCTGATAAACACCTCTCTGCCCATCTGGGGCATGACTACTCGGTTTCCCCACAGTAGGCAATCGGCCTGAATCGAGAGTTCATCCTTGCGCCTATGAAACGGTTTAAATTCCTCATAGCATTCCCCGTACGTGGCTGCCCAGTCCCCATTCAGGACACATTTCTTAACTAAAGACAGTAGCTGGTCTTTATTTGTCCAGACTTTAATCTGACAGGCTGTCACAGGTGAGCGTTCGCTTTCGAAAGCTTCAACAGCCACGACCATCTCAGCATCATGCTCAGTTGCCCCCTCAGTGGTGGTTACTGGGAGCCTGCTGAGTGCATCAGCGCAGTTTTCAGTGCCCGGTCTGTGCCGAATTGTACAGTCATAGGCGGCTAACATAAGTGCCCACCTCTGTATGCGGGCCGATGCATTCGCATTTATGGCCTTTTGTCGGCCAAAAGGGACGTTAGGGGTTTGTGATCTGTCTCCAGCTCAAACTTCCTGCCAAACAGGTACTGGTGCAATTTTTACTGCATATACACATGCGAGCGCTTCCTTTTCTACCATCCCGTAGCCCCTTTCTGCCTGGGACAGACTTCTGGAGACATAAGCTATCGGTTGTAACTGATCATTGACATTCACATGCTGCAACACACACCTGACCCCATAGGACGACGCATCGCATGTTAAAACTAGTTTCTTACACGGGTCATATAACGTTAACAGTTTGTTGGAGCATAACAAATTGCGTGCTCTATCAAAAGCCTTTTCCTGGCTGTCACCCCAGACCCAATCGCGACTTTTGCGTAGGAGCATGTGTAGCGGCTCTAACAGCGTGCTCAATTTGGGAAGAAAGCTACCAAAATAGTTCAGGAGCCCCAGGAACGAACGCAGCTCTGTCATGTTACGGGGTTTGGGTGCTCTCTGGATCGCTTCCGTTTTGGACGCAGTAGATCTAATCCCGTCTACTGCTACCCTCCTCCCCAGGAATTCTACCTCTGGAGCTAAGAAAACGCACTTCGCCTTTTTCAGTCGCAGCCCTACCCGGTCCAGTCTGCGTAGCACCTCCTCCAGGTTGTGGAGGTATTATTCAGTATTGCGACCCACGATGAGGATGTCGTCTTGAAAAACCACCATCCCTGGAATCGACTTGCGGAGGCTTTCCATATTTCGCTGAAAGATCGCGGCGGCCGAACGAATCCTGAACGGACATCTGTTATACTCAAACAACTCCTTGTGTGTCGTGATGGTGGTCAGCTTCTTCGACTCACGCGCCAGCTCCTGGATCATGTAAGCTGAGGTCAAGGCCCATTTTGAAAAAAGTTTGCCACCGGATAGCGTCGCAAAGAGGTCCTCCTCTCTCCGTAGCGGGTACTGGTCTTGGAGTGACACCCGATTGATGGTGGCCTTGTAATCGCCACATATCCTGACTGACCCATCCGCCTTGAGCACCGGCACAATCGGGCTCGCCCAGTCACTGAATTCGATTGGCGAGATGATGCCTTCCCTCAGCAGGCAGTCCAATTTGCATTCTATCTTTTCCTGCATTACGTATGGCACCGCTCTGGTCTTGTGGTGTACTGGCCTGGCGTCCGGGTTTATGTGAATCACTACCTTGGTCCCCATGAAAGTGCCGATTCCGGGTTGAAATAATGAGTCAAATTTGTCCAGCATGATGTGAGCATGATGATACTCGCTCCACAGAAGAAATTGCATTGACATCGCCCCATTTCCAGTTCATGACAGCAAGCCAACTCCTCCCTAGCAGTGCGGGACCGTCCCCTGGGACAATCCAGAGTGGCAACCTGTTCTCCGAATCTTTGTGGGTCACGACTACCGTGGCGCTGCCCAGCACCGAAATGATCTCCTTTGTATATGTCCGTAGCTGTGCGTCAATTGGCAATAATTTTGGCTGCCTGGCCTTGGACACCCACAACCTTTTGAACTGTTTAATACTCATCAGGAACTGACTGGCCCCCGTATCTAGCTCCATTAATACTGAGATGCCACTGAGCAGCACTTTCATCATTATCGGTGACATCCTGGTATATGAACTTTATATGTGCTCCACATGAGCTCGCTGAACTTCAGCTTCCAGCAATTTCCCCCAGTATTAATTTGGCCTCGTAGGGCTTACATTGGGCCCGTCCTCCTCGTACATCAATCTGGCTGCAGGCTTCCTGCACATACGCGCCAAGTGACCGCTGACGTTGCAGTTTCTGCAGGTATATTGCTGATACCTGCAAGCTCTGGCTGGATGTTTGCCTCCACACCTCCAGCATGAGCTGGAGGCCCCGTTGTTGGAAACAAAAGGTCCATTACCAGTCGATCGTCTCTGACTGTCTCTGTAACTGTCCTTAAGCACACCATTAACAGGTGTTGATGGCCCCATTACTGGCCGCATTGTCCATTGCGATGGCATGAATCACCGTTCAGCTAGCCATTGTCTCTGTTGAATTCCCCCTTTGGGTTCGACTACATGCTGGGGCATGTCCGATTGCCCTTGTCTGCCTAGAGAACTGTGTGCCGCGTTAACAATGTTGACTCCCTGGTCGTTTGCCGCATTTGAGCCAAGATTTTTGTCATACATCATTCTGGTCTCTTCCTCCCCTGAGATAAATGTCTGGGCTATCAGAGCCGCCGCTTCCATGGTCAAGTCTTTGGTCTCAATCAGTTTCCTGAAAACCCCAGCGTGCCCGATGCCCTCAATAAAAAAGTCTCGCAGCATTTCCGCTCTGCATGCATCTGGGAACTTACATAGACTCGCCAGTCGCCGGAGATCTGCGACGAAGTCAGGAACGCTTTGCCCTTCTCGCCGTCGGTGCGTGTAAAACCGGTGTCTCGCCATATGCATGCTGCTCGCTGGTTTAAGGTGTTCCCCGATCAACTTACTGAGCTCTTCGAACGTCTTGTCCGCTGGCTTCTCTGGCGCTAGAACGTCCTTCATCAGGGAGCATGTTCTGGATCCACAAACCGTCAGGAGATGAGCCCTGCGTTTGTCGGCCAAATCCTGTCCCAACCATTCCTTAGTGAAAAAACTTTGCTGTAGTCTCTCAATAAAGTCGTCCCAATAAAATCATCACCAACACAGTAGCTCTCTTCTGTGCTGCTAGTGGCCATGCTCGCGTGGTTTAAATCTCAGTTTCTCGTCGCCAATGATATGTCCTTACTATACAGTATAAAAGCACACGAGGCCCATACTTGGGAGAAGGTCACTCTGTGACCAGTCACCTTTATCACTGTGACCATGCCCCCCAATGCCTGTAGGATCTGGTGACCTATGTCAACAGTCCTCCTGGACAACTCTACCACGTCACCGCTCTCAACCGGCACTCATGGAACAGACCTGCCGCGTCTACAAAACCTCCGTGGGGTTGGCGCTGTCCTGCATTGCAATGATTCTCATGAGGCCAGCATTATTTAGAGGACACTTTTAGAAATCATCTATCATATATTATTGTTCGGATATGAGTGGGTGTGGCATCTATTGACTTCACATCACGTGTAATCACTTCAGTTTCTGCAGCTGCCTCGTGGCCATCTGGGGGTGGGTCCCCACGAGTGAGAGCACCCGCTCCTCGATGTCAGTAAGGTAATTGATGATTGGTGGTCCCCCACCCGTTCGCCTCTGCTCAGCCCGATTCCTCGAAAGCTTCTTCTGTAAAAGGTAACAACAGGACGACATGGCATGAAATCATTTTGTGATATCATTGCTAGGTTCTGTCACAGGAACTGATACATCATTGACTGATACAACACATAACCAACAGATGTAATCATGATTATTATGATAATTATCATTCTTTACCGAAAGATGTACACCATGACCACAGGCTTTGAGAACAACATTCCCAGTAAAAGTGAAAGACCTCACATTTAATTATAATCACTCATGACTCTTACAAATCAAATTATGTAAATATATAAGTACATGTAAATAAATGTAATATTTACTCTTGCAGATCCGACAAGTTCGTTCCATCGCTTGCGACATTGGTTGCCCTCACACACCTCGTTGGTCGCCAACGAGACCACTTCTGCTATCTCGGCCCATATCTTCTGGTAGGCCTTTAGGCTTCCCACACCCTCCTTGGATCAAATCACCTCAGCGTGATTCGACCTCCTGCATGAGGGAGGTATTTGCCTTGTCCAAGAACCTCCTCGCTCTCTTTCGTCCTCCCATTTGTTCCTCTCCCAGCTCACTGCTCTCGCCAGCATCAGTCTCCACAGCGTGCTGTGTCGCCTCCTCCACTCCCTCCATTATAGGCATCAAATTCTTGAAAATATCTGGCTGGTAACAGCTAACTTTTTTCGCATAATTTGCTATAAAGCTCGAAACTCTCTCTCCTACTTCCCAAAGCAGCCAGACAAGCACACACCACACACACACACACACCTTCACTCCCTCTCTGCTCCCTCTCTGACTCCTCTTATGCGCATGTAATAATGACCCCCTGACTTCCTGAATCATGGGAAACGAGCGTTGCCATGCCATTGCTAAGGACAATGACACTTTACTGCAGAAGGGCAGAGAGATTTAATGCTAATGCCCATTTCAGATCACTCGCGGTAACGCCCAAATTTTAAAATGGAAACTAGGGGCTTTGAAAATGGGCGAAAATCCGGCAATCTGAAAACACATATTTACTGCCCACACCGGAAATACTGCCCATTTTTGGGTGATCTGCACAAAAATGGAAAATCTAGCCCCATAACTTAAATCTGAGAAACACAATAATAAACCCCAGTTTATGCCTGATTTATCCAGTCCTTGGTTAAATGCAAGTCTGATTCTAAATAAACTGTTTGGTCTGTTCCAACCCATCACAGTTCTTGATTGAATCATTTTCACAACATATAACCGATCTTTAAGAATGCGCTAAAATGTATTTATTTTCATCAGTAATGTGTTCAGACTTTTTTGTGGGGAAGATGCATGCTCTTGGGATCTCCTCACAAATTTTGACAATCCTGAATACCTCTATCCTAAATTCTGGAAGAAGGCATCAACTATCCTGAAGAAAACAGGGAACAGAAAACAATTGTTAATGGTATACTGTGGACAGGATGGGAACAGTTACCCAGAAAAGGGTCTGTACACGAATGCACTTAGCATAAGAAATAAAACAACGGGTATGATGTACTAGCCATTACAGACACCTGGTTACAACCGGTGCATGATTGCGAGCTAAATATACCAGGCTATCGGGTCTTTAGAAAGGAAAGGGACATTGGGAAAGGAAGGGGAGTAACAATATTGATAAAAGACACAATGACCACAGTAGAAAGAGGGTTAAGGTTAGGGTGATCGGACAGTGGAAGCACAGTAGGCAGAGTTCAGGAACAGCAAAGGATGTAAGACTCTGGTACAGACCATCTAATAATAGTAATCAGTGAAGCATGTAGCAGAAACAATGGCGTTATAATGGTAGATTTAGATTTTCACAGACTGGGAGAAGCAGAAAATCTCAAGTAATAAAGGCAATAAATTTCTAGAATCTATTCAGGATCATTTTCCAGAACAATATGTTCTTAGAACCAACAAGGGAACAAGTCATACTTGGTTTATTGATGAATACCAAATCTGAATTAGTTAACAATCTGTTGATAAGGGAATATCTTTGCAAATCGTGACCAAAATTGACTACAGTAAACTGGACTGAACTGTTAACGGGCAAACCAACAGTATAAAGTATTCAAAGAAGTATTTGGTATGTGCATATCCCTAATAGAAAAAGGCTCTAATTGTGTAGTTAAGCAACCGTGGTCAACAAATGAGATAAGAGACAATGGGGCTAAAATTGTGGCCTCGCAAAAGCCGGTTTTGGGGCGAGATGTGTATGCGCCGAAAGTTGGCTTTTCCGATCTGTCAAAGATTTCTCTTGACAGCCGGGAGAAGGACATTCGTGCGGGAGAGATTGAGCTATTTGCCCAACTCATGCCCAGCAAATGTCCTTCAAACTGCAGCAAATTTTGGGGAGAAAATGGCATTTTTTAACTTACACCAGAAAAAACAACTTACTCCAAAAAAATTGATGTAAGTCATGGCCAAAGTTGGGCCCATGGAGTGGAGATACTGATCAGCCATAGTCTAACTGAATGGTGGAACATGTTCAAGGGGCTGAATGGCTTACTCCTGTTCTTATGATTTTAAACCTATCCTTGCCAGTAATTTTACTTTCAGATCTTAATTGGTGAGTAAAATCTGTGATATTTAAAGAGGTAATACTCTTTTTTAGGAATACTCTTGCCTTACTATGTTAGCTTGGCTCAATATGACTGACAATGGATTTCAGCACTGAGGGAATACTCATTGTCAGAAGTGCCCTACCTACCGTGTATGCTCAGGTATCTACAAAAACTCACTTTCACAGCCACATCTCATTCCTCAGCAACTGTCTTCGGTTTCAACTTATTCCACCCTTCATGTTTCGGATCCACCGAGGATTCCAGATATCTCCAAGATATTCAATATTCCTCGAACCACTGCTCTGGCCGCATCCTTAGATTCACGCTCAACGCCATGCACCCCCACATGCACGATCTCGACCTCTCTCTTCAGCAGCACCGACTCACTCCATCTCAAAGCTGTCCTGGTCCACGGTTCCATTTTAGCCTTCGCCTCATCCGGCGCTTTAACAAAAACATTTTTTTCTTTCTTTCAGGTGTCAAGGATCGAAAGCTTCAACAATTCTTGGATACCAGCCAGAATGTGCTTCTCCTTCACTTTCCTCTGACCTCATCCCATCTTCCAATCTCACCCATTACTATGTTTTCACTATCCCCTTTGATATTCCCCTCTCTGACCCCAAATGATCAGTCCTCAACAAAGGCCTGAGATTCATTCCCTTATGCCCGCATCTCAATGAAATTCGAGCTTAGAATCATAGAATGGTTACACTACAAAAGGAGGCCATTAGGCCCGTCGAGCCTGTACGCACTCTCTGCAAGAGCACTTCAGCTAGTCCCACTCCATCACCCTTTCCCTGTAGACCTGCACGTTTCTTTCCTTCAGGTACTTATCTAATTCCCTTTTGAAAGCCAAAATTGAATCTGCCTTTCGGGCAGTGAATTCCAGATCCTAAAAACCTTTTTCCTCATGTTGCCTTTGGTTCTTCTGCCAAACACCTGAAATCTATATCCTCTGGGTCTGCCAATGGGAACAGTTTTTCTCTACTCTGTTTAACCTCCTCAGCTTCTCCAACATATCAACGTAGCTGAAGTTCCTCATCCCTGGAACCATTCTTGTAAATCTTTTCTGCGCCCACTCTAAGGCCGTCACATCCTTCCTAAAGTGCAGTGCCCAGAATTGGACACAATACTCCAGATGAAGCCAAACCAGTGTTTTATAAAGGTTCATCATAACTTTCTTGCTATTGTACTCAATGCCTCTATTTTTGAAGTCCAGGATCCCGTATGCTTTTTTAACCGCTTTCTCAACCTGCCCTGCCACTTTCAACGATTTGTGCACATATGCCCCCAAGTCTCTCTGTTCATGCACCCCCTTTAGAATTGTATCCTTTAGTTTATATTGTCACTCTTCGTTCTTCCTACCAAAATGTATCACTTCGCACTTTTCTGCATTAAATCTCATCTGCCACGTGTCCGCCCATTCCAACTACCTGTTTATGTCCTCTTGAAGTCTATCACTATTCTCCTCACTGTTCACTATACTTCCAAGATTTGTGTCATCTACAAATGTTGAAATTGTGCCTTGTACACCCAAGTCTAAGGGCTAGAAATTCGGTATCGCCCAATTTGAGGCGGTAATCCCGACTGGTCGGTAAGTGTAGCGCCTTATGAAAGTTAATGCCTTCTCCCACGAAATTTGGTTTCAGCACCCCAAGAGCAAAATGGATTGGTAAATCAGTCGTTGCACAATTCTCTTAGGGCGGTGAAGCCGAAAATCATAGCAATAAATTCCCAGAGCGAATGTGGATGAGACAATGGTTGTTAGACATTCCGGCACCAGCCTCTTCTTAAAAGGGATGTAAGATGACTCTGTGTAGGCAGTCAGTGCGGCAACATGGCTGAGGTTACAGTTCGCCAGCGTGCCTACCGCTTTTCCAACATGGCCCTGGAGGTTTTGATGGAGGCTGTGGAGAGGTGAACGGATGTACTGCAGCCTGAGAGTGGCAGGAGGCCACTGCCTCGAGATTTCAGAAGTTTGTGGAGGGAGGTGGCACAGCACGTGTCTGCAAGGAGCACGGTGCCCAGAACTGCAACACAATGTTGCAAGAAGTTGAACGACTTCACTCGGGTCATCAGGGTGAGTTCCCTTTCTATTAACTATTAAGTCTTCTTTCTTTCTTTAACCTTACAATGCCATAATTTGAACCTCACTGTCTCACACAATGTACAGTCTGTGCAGTACCTGCTCCTTCATTATGTGTACCAGGCCATGGTCTTCATTGCTGAAAAGAGCTGCAAAGTTCCGCCTCAGTTTGGCAGCCATACCCTGGGCCTCCATGCTTAGCTTTCCTTCTTGGTCCCTACTCAGCTCCACCCCATCTCTTACTACCTTTTCACTCTTTATATGCGTTTGCAAAACATTAGCCGAACCATTAACCTTAGCTGGTAGCCACCAAATCCCATCGCTCACACAGCCACTCTGCGCAGCTACTGAGAGTCAAATGGACATCTGCACACTTCCATACAGTAGCAGCTATTAAACTTTACAAGGCACATGTTGTAATGTATGTACATAAGGTCTGCCCACCACCAGAGGGCATTATCGTCGGAGGTCCAAGGGTCATAGGTACACTCGTGCTGGGCCCGGTATACAACCTGAACTTCACCTTTATATTGTCACTTCCAGAAGCCATTAAAGACTGACCAGGTTACACCTGGTCACTGGCTCGCAGTACGGGGTTCATTGTATCATTTCATACACCATAACTGGTGATGAGGCAAATACGAACTAAAGCAAAAGTATGGCGAGCACAGCACAATCGAGTACTGTTGGAATTCTCGAGAGATTCAATGAGGGAGAGGATTGGGAAGATTTCACGGATCGTCTTGACCAGTATTTCGTGGCAAACGACTTAAACAAAGACAAGGATGCAGAGAAGCGCAGGGCAGTTCTTCTCACCGTCTATGGCCCCACGATCTATGCACTCATCAAGAATCTGCTCCCACCCACTCTTTCTACAGAAAAGGATTACAAAGAACTGTGTGCTCTAGTTCAGGAACACCTTAAACCCACAGAAGGAATCCTCATATCCAGATATCGCTTCTATACGCACGTTCATCCAGAAGGCCAGGACGTAGCAGCATTTGTTGCCGACCTGAGACGTCTTGCAGGGCCTTGCAAATTTGGGCCTGCGCTGGAAGACATGCTGCGTGACTTTTTCGTGATCAGGGTCAACCACGAGGCGATCTTAAGTAAGCTGCTGGCTGCGGAGACGCCGGACCTCAGCAAGGTCATCACCATCGCCCAGGCTTGCATGTCCATGCAGAAAAGCACGAAGCAGATATCGTGACAAAACAGGAACTCTACGGCAAATACGGTGTACAGAATTGTATCGACAGCCGGCAGAGCTGCACATGGCAGGGCCTACTCGACTGCGTCTGTGTCATGTATGTAACCTTTATGTAACAACACTACAATACTGTATATATGTAAGAAATGCACACCTTGACCACAGGGGGTGAACTTGTGGGAGACACTCCTCACCTGGTCATCCAGGTATATAAATGGAGGTCCCACGCAAGGTCATCACTTCTTGGTCCTGTGAATAAAGGTTCAAGTCATGGAGTGACATTGTCCATAGAATGTGCCTCGTGTAGATTTGTGGTATTGTGTAAGGACTTTACATTGGCAACGAGAAACGGGAATCAGCGACCCACGAGAATGGCCACCGGCAGCACAGATGAATGGTACTGTGTTGGTGAAGACTGCGACGATTTCATTGAGAGGCTCCAGCAGAGATCTGTCACGAAGGACTGGCTGGGAAACGCGGCGGCCGACAAGCGAAGGGCTCATCTGCTGACCAGCTGTGGACCTAAGACTTACGCGCTCATGAAAGACCTGCTAGCACCCGAGAAGCCGGCAGACAAAACCTTTGAAGAGCTCAGCAAACTAATCGGTGAGCACCTCAAACCGACGAGCAGCAAACACATGGCCCGACACAGATTCTATACCCACCAACGTCGTGAAGGACAGAGCATACCGGATTTCATTGTGGACCTCCGGCGCTTGGCCAGCCTCTGTAAGTTCACAGACGCCTGCAGGGGGGAGATGTTAAGAGATTTCTTGAGGGCATCGGTCATGCTGGGATTTTCAGAAAGCTAATTGAGACCAAGGACTTGACCTTGGAAGCGGCGGCATTGATGGCTCAGACTTTTATGGCGGGGGAGGAGGAAACCAAGATAATATATGCGCGCAATTCTGCCTCCAACGTGGCGATGGATCTGGGAGTCAATATCATAAACGTGACACAGAGCCCCGCAGGCAGGCAAGGGCAGTTCGACACATCCCAGACAGCAATAGACCCAAGAGTAAGTCTCCAACAGAGACAATGGCAGGCTGAATGGACATTTACGCCCCCCCAGTGGACAATGTGGCCTGGGATGGGGCCATTGACACCCACTAACAGGGTGCTCAAGAGCAGTCAAAGGGACAATCAGTGAGGAATGCCTTGTAACAGCTCTTTTGTTCACAACAATGGGAATCTCAGCTCATGCTGGAGGCATGGGGGCAGACATGCTGCCAGGACTTGCAGGTTTCAACAGTTCATCTGCAGAAATTGTAACCTCAGTGGCCATTTAGCCAGAATGTGCAGAAAGCCTGTAACCAGGCTAATATATGAGGCGGATGAACCAGATGAGGGGTCTGCGATGCAGGATGATGCTTGGGACAAATCAATGGACGCTGAAGTTCAGCGGGTTCATGTGGCAAACATTCACAGCTCATATACCAAAACGCCACCTATGATGATGAAAGTCCGATTAAATGGCATCCCTGTACGCATGGAGCTGGACACGGGGGCCAGTCAGTCACTCATGAGTGTTCAACAATTCAAAAAGCTGTGGCCACTCAAAGCCAGCAGACCCAAACTAGAACGCATTGAGACGCAATTATGGAAGTACACCAAAGAAATCATTCCAGTGCTAGACAGTGCAATGTTGGTGGTCACACACAATGGATCGGTGAACCGGCTGCCGCTCTGGATTGTCCCGGACAATGGTCCCGCACTGTTGGGGAGGAGCTGGTTAGCTGAGATGAATTGGAAATGGGGGCGATGTGCATGCCATGTCATCTGTGGAGCGAAGTTCATGCTCACAGGTCCTACAGCAATTTAAATCACTATTTCAACCTGGCGTCGGGACGTTCAAAGGTACCAAAGTAGTGATACGCATCACCCCGGACGCCAGACCAGTGCACCACAAAGCCAGAGCTGTGCCGTATGTGATGCGGGAGAAAATTGAAAGTGAGTTGGACAGGTTGCTGAGAGAGGGCATCATCTCGCCCGTCGAATTCAGCGACTGGGCGAGCCCCATCGTTCCCATCCTAAAAGCGGATAGCTCGGTCAGGATCTGTGGCGACTACAAGGCCACTATCAACCAGGTGTCCCTACAAGACCAATACCCGCTCCCGAGAACCTTTTCACCAAGTTGGACCTCACTTCAGCCTACATGACCCAAGAACTGGCCGACGAATCTAAACTACTGACCACCATCACCACACACAAGGGACTGTTTGTTTACAACAGGTGTCCGTTTGGCATTCGATCAGCGGTCGCGATTTTTCAAAGAAACATGGAAAGCCTGCGCAAATCCATTCCCGGAACAATCATATTTCAGGACGACCTCCTCATCACCGGTCGTGACACCGAGGAACACCTCCACAACCTGGAGGAGGTGCTACCCCGACTGGACCGGGTAGGCCTGCGACTCAAGAAGTCTAAATGTGTGTTTTTGGCTCCTGAGGTTGAGTTCCTGGGCAGGAGGGTTGCTGCAGATGGGATTCGGCCCACCGAATCCAAAACTGAGGCGATTCGACAAGCGCCCAGGCCCTGCAACACATCGGAGTTGCATTCATTTCTGAGACTCTTGAACTATTTTGGGAACTTTCTGCCAAACTTAAGCACATTGTTGGAGCCGCTACACGTGCTCCTGCGTAAGGGTTGCAATTGGTTTTGGGGGGACTGTCAGGAACGGGCTTTCAACCGGGCGCGGAACCTATTTTGTTCAAATAAGTTGTTGACCCTGTACGACCCCCGTAAGAAATTGGTTCTGACGTGTGATGCATCGTCCTATAGGGTTGGGTGTGTGTTACAGCAGGGTAACGCTGAGGGCCAACTACAACCTGTGGCTTATGCCTCCAGGTCGCTCTCTCAAGCTGAACGGGGATATGGGATGGTTGAGAAGGAAGCATTTGCATGTGTCTATGGGGTGAAAAAGATGCATCAGTACCTTTTTGGCAGGAGGTTCAAATTAGAAATGGACCACAAGCCGTTAACATTCCTGCTGTCAGACAGGAAGGCTGTCAATGCCAATGTGTCAGCTCGCATACAGCGATGGGCTCTCACGCTCGCTGCGTATGACTACACCATCCGGCACCAGCCCGGCACGGAAAACTGCGCTGACGCACTCAGCAGGCTTCCACTGGCCACCACTGAGGGGGCAGCGGAGCAAAGCGCGGAGATGGTCATGGCTGTCGATACCTTTGACAGCGCAGGCTCCCCCATCACAGCCCGCCAGATCAAAATCTGGACCAACAGAGATCCCCTCCTATCTTTGATTAAGAAATGTGTCCTGACTGGGGATTGGGCGCCCGCACACGGAGCATGCCCTGAGGAGGTCAAACCGTTTCACAGAAGGATGGATGAACTCTCCATCCAAGCCGACTGCCTGCTATGGGGCAGCCGGGTAGTCATGCCCCAGAGGGGCAGGGAAGCATTCATCAGGGAACTCCACAGCGAGCACCCAGGTATCGTGCTGATGAAGGCCATTGCCCGGTCACGTGTGGTGGCCGGGAATTGATTCAGACTGGAACACTGTGTTCGCAGGTGCACGACATGTGCCCAGCTAGGTAATGTCCCGAGGGAGGCCCCGCTCAACCCGTGGCCCTGGCCCACCAGGCCATGGTCATGTATTCATGTAGATTACGCAGGCCCGTTCATGGGAAAAATGTTTCTCATCGTGGTTGATGCGTACTCGAAATGGATCGAGTGCATCATTTTGAATTTGTGCACGACATCCACCACCATGGAGAGTCTGCGTGTGGTCTTTGCGACCTACGGCTTGCCGGACATCCTTTTTAGCGACAACGGCCCGTGTTTCACAAGCTACGAATTCCGGGAGTTCATGTCGGGTAATGGCATTAACCATGTCAGGACAGCACCATTCAAGCCGGCCTCCAATGGCCAGGCGGAACGTGCGGTCCAAATCATAAAACAAGGCATGCTCCGGATTCAAGGACCCTCCCTTCAATGCCGCCTATCGTGACTCCTGCTGGC
This sequence comes from Pristiophorus japonicus, assembly GCF_044704955.1. NCBI lineage: Eukaryota > Metazoa > Chordata > Chondrichthyes > Pristiophoridae > Pristiophorus > Pristiophorus japonicus. The sequence continues at coordinate 131,708,688 of NC_091978.1, read as the reverse complement.
CTATAGGTCCCGACTGCACTCACTCACGGAGGTCCCGCCCGCGGAGCTACTCATGAAACGTACACTCAAAACTTGGCTGTCCCTCATTCACCCAGTCCTGTCCGACATTGTTGAGGGCAAGCGCCAGTCCCAAAACGAGTACCATGACCAAAATTCAAGGGGGAGATGTATAGAAATTGATGACCCCGTATTTGTTCTCAATCACGCTTTGAGGCCCAAATGGCTTGAGGGTACTGTAATAGACAAAGAGGGGAATAGGGTCATTGTGGTTAAACTTAACAATGGGCAGATATGCTGCAAGCATCTGGACCACGTAAAAAAAAGGTTCAGCATGGACACTGAGGAACCTGAGGAAGATCATGAGGTGGTATTCACACCACCGCCAGTGAATGAGCAACAAGAACTTTCAGCAGCATGCACAGTCCCTGCGGTCAGCCCAGACAGGCTGGAATCACCACAGGTGACAGACACGCTTACCAAGGCTCAACAACCAGAGCCCCAACTGCGGCGCACCACGAGAGAGCGCAGACCACCCGAGAGACTTAACCTATGATCCCAATAAGATGTTGAGGGGGAGGTGATGTCATGTATGTAACCTTTATGTAACAACACTGTACACTATATATACGTAAGAAATGCACACCTGGACCACAGGAGGTGAACTTGTGGCCGATATTCCTCACCTGATCATCCAGGTATATAAAGGGAGGTCCCACGCAGGGTCATCACTTCTGGGTCCTGTGAATAAAGGTTCAAGTCATGGAGTGATCTTGTCCACAGAATGTGCCTCGTGTGGATTTGTGGTATTGTGTAAGGACTTTACAGTCTGCAAGTCCGGGGGCCGCTCAAAGTTCGCCATCGAGGGCCTACTCGACTGCATATGCAAGAACGGGAGCTGTTCAAAGCACGCCATTGGGCGCAAATCCAAGCTCAACGTGTTGGCGTTGCGGGGGCAATCACCGACCCCATCAGTGCCGCTTCAGGCAGTATGTATGCAGAGGGTGTGCGAAGACGGGGCACCTTCAGCCGACGTGTCCACAGCAGAGCAAGCGAGCTGCGACACACTACGTGGATGATGATCAATCCAGTGTGGATCTGGCGATGCAGCCCGAGGCATTCGAGAGCTCCGAGGAGGAAGTGTATAGCGTACGTGCATTTCTAACAAAGAGCTAACCGATAATGATGGAGGTAAAATTAAACGGCGTGCCGGTATCCATGGAATTAGACACGGGTGCGAGTCAATCAATAATGAGCCAGAGAACTTTCGAAAAGCTGTGGGAGACCAAGGCAGAGAGACCCAAGCTGAGTCTGATAAATGTGAAGTTGCGTACCTACACCAAAGAGCTCATACCAGTGATCAGTAGAGCAGCAGTAAGAGTGTCGGATGAGGGAGCGGTTCATGATCTACCGTTATGGATTATCCCGGGCAACGGCTGATCGTTATTCGGCAGGAGTTGGCTCGAGAAAATAAAATGGAAATAGTACGATACCAAAGCTTTGTCATCAGCGGATGATGATTTGTGCGCTCAAGTGCTGAGCAAATTTCCCTCACTGTTTGAATCGGGAATTGGCAGCTTCAAGGGAGCCAAGGTGCTGATTCACCGAGGCCCAGACGCAAGGCCCATCCATCACAAAGCCAAGGCGGTCCCGCACATGATGATAGAAAAGGTCGAGCTCAAATTGGACAGGCTACAACGTGAGGGGGATTTAATGAATGGGCCAGTCCCATTGTTCCGGTGTTAAAGAGCGATGGCACAGTCAGGATTTGTGGAGACTACAAGGTCATGATCAACCAAGTTTCGAAACAAGATCAGTACCCAATACTGAAAGCAGATGACCTGTTTGCAACACCAGCCAGGGGAAAATTGTTCACCAAATTGGATCTAATGTCGGCTTACATGACACAGGAACTGATTGAATCATCAAAGAAACTTACATGCATCAATACGCACAAAGGATGTTTATTTACAACAGGTGCCCTTTTGGCATTCGTTCGGCGGCAGCCATATTTCAGAGAAACATGGAGAGCCTATTGAAATCTGTCCCCAGGACCGTGGTATTCCAAGACAACATCCTAGCCACAAGTCGTGACACTGCTGAGCACTTGCACAACCTGGAAGAGGTTCTGCATCGTCTGGACAAAGTGGGACTCAGGCTGAAACATTTGAAGTGCGTTTTCATGGCACCAGAGGTCGAATTCTTTGGTCGAAAGATTGCTACAGACGGAATCAGGCCTACAGACATGAAAATAGAGGCCATCAAAAATGCGCCCAGGCCCCAGACTGTGACGGAGCTGCGTTCGTTCCTGGGTCTGCTCAACTACTTTGTTAACTTCTTACCCAAATTGAGCACAGTAATAGAGCCTTTGCACAAGCTGCTCAGGAAAGGAGATGATTGGGTGCAGGGTGAACTTCAAGACAGAGCCTTTGAGAAGGTTAGAAATCTGTTGTGTTCCCACAAGCTACTGGTACTGTATGACCCATGCAAGCGACTAGTTTTGACCTGTGATGCGTCGTCCTATGGGGTTGGCTGCGTACTCCAGCAAGCCAATGAGTCAGGCAAACTACAACCAGTTGCATGCACGTCTCGAAGCCTGTCTAAGACGGAAAGAGGCTACAGCATGGTAGAGAAAGAGCATGTGTTTATGGGGTAAAAAAAATGCACAGTACCTGTTTGGGCTTCGCTTCGAGCTGGAAACCGATCACAAGCCGCTTATATCATTGTTCTCGGAACACAAAGGTATCAATACCAAAGCATCGTCCCGCATCCAGAGGTGGGCGCTGACATTATCTGCTTATGATTACATCATCCGTCATAGACCAGACACCGACAACTGCGCTGATGCATTGAGCTGGTTATCGTTGCCTACACCGGAGGTGGAAACGCCAATGCCCACAGAGCTAGTCATGGTCATGGATGCCTTTAAGTATGAAGGGTCGCCTGTCACTACTCAACAAGTTAAGACCTGGACCAGCCAGGATCCGACCCTATCAGTTGTAAAAGGTTGTGTTCTTAACGAGGACTGGTCGACCATCCCCAAGTAAATGGGTGATGAAACCAAACAGCACAGCCGTCGCAAAGATGAGCTTTCCATCCAGTCCGACTGTTTACCGTGGGGTAATCGTGTTGCAATGTCCAAGAAGCAGAAACATAGAAAATAGGTGCAGGAGTAGGCCATTGAGCCCTTCAAGACTGTACCACCATTCAATATGATCATGGCTGATCATGCAACTTCAGTACCCCTTTCCTGCTTTCTCTCCATATCCCTTGATCCTTTAGCCATAAGGGCCACGTCTAACTCCCTTTTGAATATATCTAATGAACTGGCCTCAACAACTTTCTGTGGTAGAGAATTCCACAGATTCACAATTCTCTGAGTGAAGAAGTTTCTCCTCATCTCGGTCCTAAATGGCTTACCCCTTATCCTTAGACTGTGACCCCTGGTTCTGGACTTCCCCAACATCGGGAACATTCTTCCTGCATCTAACCTGTCCAATCCCGTCAGAATTTTATATGTTTCTATGAGATCCCCTCTCATTCTTCTAAATTCCAGTGAATATAAGCCTAGTCGATCCAGTCTTCATAGGTCAGTACTGCCATCCCGGGAATCAGTCTGGTGAACCTTCGCTGCACTCCCTCAATAGCAAGAATGTCCTTCCTCAGATTAGGAGACCAAAACTGAACACAATATTCAAGGTGTGGCCTCACCAAGGCCCTGTATAACTGCAGGAAGACCTCCCTGCTCCTGTACTCAAATCCTCTCGCTACGAAGGCTAACATGCCATTTGTCTTCTTCACCGCCTGCTGTATCTGCATGCCAAACTTTCAATGATTGATGAACCATGACACCCAGGTCTCGTTGCACCTCCCCTTTTCCTAATCAGTCACCATTCAGATAATATTCTGCCTTCCTGTTTTTGCCACCAAAGTGGATAACCTCTCATTAATCTACATTATACTGCATCTGCCATGCATTTGCCCACTCACCTAACCTGTCCAAGTCACCCTGCAGCCTCTTAGCATCCTCCTCACAGCTCACACTGCCACCCAGCTTATTGTCATCTGCAAACTTGGAGATATTACATTCAATTCCTTCGTCTAAATCATTAATGTATATTGTAAACAGCTGGGGTCCCAGCACTGAACCCTGCGGCACCCCACTAGTTACTGCCTGCCATTCTGAAAAGGACCCGTTTATTCCTACCCTTTGCTTCCTGTCTGCCAACCAGTTCTCTATCCACGTCAATACATTACCCCCAATACCATGTGCTTTAATTTTGCACACTAATCTCTTGTGTGGGACCTTGTCAAAAGCCTTTTGAAAGTCCAAATACACCACATCCACTGGTTTTCCCTTGTCCACTCTACTAGTTACATCCTCAAAAAATTCTAGAAGATTTGTCAAGCATGATTTCCCTTTCATAAATCCATGCTGACTTGGACCGATCCTGTCACTGCTTTCCAAATGCGCTACTATTACATGTTTAATAATTGATTCCAACATTTTCCCCACTACTGATGTCAGGCTAATCAGTCTATAATTCCCTGTTTTCTCTCTCCCTCCTTTTTTAAAAAGTGGGGTTACATTAGCTACCCTCCAATCCATAGGAACTGATCCAGACAGGACAAGATTTGCATGGGAGTTACACAGTATGCATCCCGGTATTGTCATGATGAAGGCCATCGCCAGGTCCCATGTTTGAATCGGACTTAGAGTCATGCGTGCATCAGTGCAGCACTTGCATGCAGTTAAACAATGCGCCAAAGGAAGCTCCACTCAGTCTGTGGTCATGGCCATCCAAACCATGGTCTAGAATCCTCATCGACTTTGCGGGCCCCTTCCTTGGTAAAATGTTTTTTGTGGTGGCGGATGCATACTCCAAATGCATAGAATGTGTGATCATGTCATCCAGGACTTCCACTGCCACCATTGAGAACCTGAGAGCCATGTTTGCCACACATGGTCTGCCAGACATCGTTATCAGCGACAACGGACCGTGTTTCACGAGCCTGGAGTTTCAAGAGTTCATGAAACGCAACGGCATAAAACACGTGAGGTCAGCCCCGTTCAAACCCGCATCCAATGGCCAAGTGGAGCGGGCAGTTCAAACCATCAAGCAGAGCCTGAAACGCATAACTCACGGTTCCATGCAGACATGCTTGTCACGCATACTGCTCAGTTACAGGACAAGGCCACACACGTTCACCGGGGTCCCGCCTACGGATTTATTGATGAAGAGAGGCCTCAAAACCAGGCTCTCTCTAGTCCATCCTGACCTTAACGATCATGTCGAAACCCAATGTCAACGCCAGTAGTGGTATCACGACTGCGCCGCAGTGTCACGTGGCATATCTTTAAATGACCCAGTGTATGTACTTAATCATGGTCAAGGGCCCAAGTGGCTCCCGGGTAACATTACGGATAAGGAGGGTAACTGGGTGTATATGGTTAAGCTCAAGAATGGGTAGATGTGCAGGAAACACATTATCAAATCAAGCTAAGGCACACTAACGAAGAGGGGAAGGCAGCAGCAGCCAAGTTCATGGCACCACGGGTGGCTCTGCTGCACAGGAGGGCAGGAAAAAGAGTGGGAGGGCTATAGCGGTAGGGGATTCTATTGTAAGGGGAATAGATAGGCGTTTCTGCAGCCGCAATCGAGACTCCAGGATGGTTTGTTGCCTCCCTGGTGCAAGGGTCAAGGATGTCTCGGAACGGCTGCAGGGCATTCTGGTGGGGGAGGGTGAACAACCAGTTGTCGTGGTGCATACCAACGATATAGGTAAAAAAAATGGGATGAGGTCCTACAAGCTGAATTTAGGGAACTAGGGGTTAAATTAAAAAGTAGGACGTCAAAAGTAGTAATCTCAGGATTGCTACCAGTGCCACGTGCTAATCAGATAGCAGGATAGTTAAGATGAATACGTGGCTTGAGGAATGGTGCAAGAGGGAGGGATTCAAATTCCTCGGATATTGGAACCGGTTCGGGGGGAGGTGGGACCAGTACAAACCAGACAGTCTGCTCCAGGGCAGGACCGGATCTGATGTCCTGGGGGAGTGTTTGCTAGTGCTGTTGGGGAGGGTTTAAACTAATATGGCAGGGGGATGGGAATAGAAACATAAAAACATAGAAAATAGGTGCAGGAGTAGGCCATTCGGCCCTTCGAGTCTGCACCACCATTCAATATGATCATGGCTAGTCAAGCAACTTCAGTACCCCATTCCCGCTTTCTCTCCATACCCCTTGATCCCTTTAGCCGTAAGGGCCACATCCAACTCCCTTTTGAATATATCTAATGAACTGGCCTCAACAACTTTCTGTGGTAGAGAATTCCACAGGTTCACAATTCTCTGAGTGAAGAAGTTTCTCCTCATCTCGGTCCGAGATGGCTTGCCCCTTATCCTTAGACTGTGACCCCTAGTTCTGGATTTGCTCAACATCGGGAACATTCTTCCTGTGCAGGGAGACAGAGGGAAGTAAAATGGGGGCAGAAGCAAAAGGTAGAAAGGAGATAAGGAAAAGTGGTGGGTAGAGAAATGAAAGGCAAAAATCAAAAGGGCCACATTACAACATAATTCTAAAAGGTCAAAGAGTGTTAAAAAAACAAGCCTGAAGGCTGTGTCTCAATGCGAGGAGCATTCGTACTAAGCTGGATGAATTAACTGCGCAGATAGCTGTTAACGGATATGATGTAATTGGGATTACGGAGACATGGCTCCAGGGTGACCAAGGCTGGGAACTCAATATGCAGGGGTATTCAATATTCAGGAAGGATAGACAGGAAAAGGAGGTGGGTAGCGTTGCTGGTTAAAGAGGAGATTGACGCAATAGTAAGGAAGGACATTAGCTTGGATGATGTGAAATCTGTATGGGTAGAGCTGCGGAACAGCAAAGAGCAGAAAACGCTAGTGGGAGTTGTGTACAGACCACCAAACAGTAGTAGTGAGGTTGGGGATGGCATCAAACAGGAAATTAGGGATGCGTGCAATAAAGGTTCAGCAGTTATCATGAGTGACTTTAATCTACATAGAGATTGGGCTAAGCAAACTGGTAGCAATACGGTGGAGGAGGATTTCCTGGAGTGGATAAGGGATGGTTTTCTAGACCAATATGTTGAGGAACCAACTAGAGAGCAGGCCATCCTAGACTGGGTGTTGTGTAATGAGAGAATTAATTAGCAATCTTGTTGTGTGAGGCCCCTTGGGGAAGAGTGACCATAATATGGTAGAATTCTTCATTAAGATGGAGATTGACACAGTTAACTCAGAGACTAGGGTCCTGAACTCAAAGAAAGGTAACTTCGATGGTCTGAGATGTGAATTGGCTAGGGTAGACTGGCGAATGATACTTAAAGGGCTGACGGTGGGGATAGGCAATGGCAGACATTTAAAAGATCACGTGGATTGAAATGCATGCAACACCTTGTAACCAGCATTCTACTACCGCAGAGGGCGCATCTGTTGGAGTCCCAAGGGATCCCAGCATCCTTTGGGAGCACTGCATATAAGCAGGCCTCCCATGCTGTGCCAGCACTCTGGAGTCAGAATAAAGAGACTAAGGACACACTTACTCAAGTCTACAGTACTCAGTCACATTGCTTTATTTCAGACATAACAACTGGCAACGAGTAATAGATAATGAACCATCACGCGAAAATGCACAAAACTCTTGGTATCCTGGAGAAATTCTCAGAAGGTGATGATTGGGAGGCCTTCATGGAGCGACTTGACCAATACTTTGTGGCTAACAAGCTGGAAGGGAATGAGAACGCTGCCAAACGAAGGCCGATCCTCCTCACTGTCTGCGGGGCAACAACCTACGGCCTCATGAAGAATCTTCTTGTTCTGGTGAAACCAACAACCAAATCGTATGAAGAACTGTGTACTCTGGTCCGGGAGCACCTAAATCCAAAGGGGAGCATTCTGATGGCAAGGTATCGATTTTACACATGTCAACAGTCTGAAGGCCAGGAAGTGGCGAGCTACGTCGCAGAACTAAGGCGCCTTGCAGGACATTGCGAATTCGATGGATTCGTGGAGCAAATGCTAAGAGACTTTTTTGTGCTTGGCATTGGCCATGAGGTTATCCTTTGCAAACTATTGACTGTTGAAACACCGTACCTGAGCAAAGCCATAAGGATAGCCCAGGCATTTATGTCCACCAGTGATAATACCAAACAAATTTTGCAGCATAAAGATGCATCGGCAAGTACTCTAAACAAATTAACGTCGTTTTCAGGCAGGAATGCATATGGCAGAACATACACGCCTGCAGCTGCACCACCTCAGATGACTCAGAGTCCGCCATCAAGTGTGAATACGAGGCAGTTAACACCTTGTTGATGGTGCGGAGGTGATCATCGAGCCCATCAATGCTGCTTCAAACACTGTGCGTGCAAAGGCTGTGGAACAATGGGACACCTCCAGCGAATGTGCAGACGAGCTGCAAACCCTGCTAACCACCACGTTGCAGAGGAAGACCGATCCATGACGGATCAAACTGAACTAGAGACTCGAACCGAGGAGGCAGAAGTGTACAGGGTACACATCTTCGCCACGAAATGTCCAGCGATCATGTTAAAAGTTGAACTGAACGGAATTCCAATATCCATGGAATTGGACACACGTGCGAGTCAGTCTATCATGAGCAAAAAGGCCTTTGAGAGGCTACGGTGCAACAGGGCACAAAGGCCCAATCTGAGCCCTATTCATACCAAGCTGAGAACTTACATGAAACAGCTGATCCCTATAATTGGCAGTGCAGCAGTAAAAGTCTCCTATGATGGAGCGGTGCATAAACTACCACTATGAATTGTACCAGGAGATGGTCCCATACTGTTTGGCAGATGCTGGCTGGGAAAAATACGCTGGAACTGGGACAACATCCGAACGCTTTCATCTGTCGACAGCGCCTCATGTGCCCAAGTTTTGAGCAAGTTCCCATCGTTGTTTGAGCCAGGCATCGGAAATTTCTCTGGGGCGAAGGTGCAGATCCTTGATTCCCGGTACATGACCCAGCCACCACAAGGCACGTGTGGTGCCAAACATGATGCGAGAGAAAGTGGAGATCGAGCTGGACAAGCTGCAACAAGAGGGCATCATCGCGTCGGTTGAGTTCAACCAGTCGGTTGAGTTCAACCAGTCCGATTGATGCAGTTCTCAAGGGCGATGGCATGGTCAGAATTTGTGGGGACTATAAAGTAACGATTAACCGTTTTTCGCTGCAGGACCAGTACCCACTACCCAAGGCAGACGACCTATTTGCGACATTGGCAGGAAGGTTCACCAAGTTGGACCTGACCTCGGCCTACATGACGCAGGAGCTGGAGGAATCGTTGAAAGGCCTCACCTGCATCAACACGCACAAAGGTCTGTTCATCTACAATAGATGCCCATTTGGGATTCGATCGGCCTCGGCTATTTTTCAAAGGAACATTGAGAGTTTGCTAAAGTCGGTTCCGCACACCATGGTTTTCCGGGACGACATATTGATCACAGGTCGGGACACCATCGAACACTTGCAGAACCTGGAAGAGGTTCTAAGTCGGCTAGATTGTGTGGGACTCAGGTTGAAACACTCGAAGTGTGTTTTCCTGGCGCCAGAGATCGAGTTCTTAGGGAGAAGAATTGCAGCAGACGGCATCAGACCCACCGACGCCAAGACGGAGGCCATCAAGAATGCGCCGAGACCACAGAATGTGACGGAGCTGCGGTCGTTCATAGGACTCCTCAATTATTTTGGTAATTTCCTACCCAGATTAAGCACGTTGCTAGAACCTTTACATGTGTTGCTACGCAAGGGAGATGACTGGGTATGGGGGAAATCACAAGAGATTGCTTTTGAGAAAGCCAGAAATCTGTTATGTTCCAACAAACTGCTTGTTCTGTATGACCCATATAAACGTTTAGTGTTAGCTTGCGATGCGTCTTCGTACGGGGTCGGGTGTGTGTTACAACAAGCAAACGAATCAGGAACATTGCAACAGGTCGCTTATGCATCCAGGAGTTTGTCCAAGGCCGAAAGGGCTGACAGAATGATTGAAAAAAATGCTCTATCATGCGTTTACGGGGTGAAAAAAATGTACCAGTATCTGTTTGGGCTTAAGTTCGAGTTAGAAACTGACCATAAGCCACTCGTATCGCTATTCTCAGAGAGCAAAGGTATTAATACCATTGCCTCTGCTCGCATCTAAAGATGGGCGCTCACACTGTCTGCATATAACTATGTAATTCGCCACAGGCCAGGCACAGAGAACTGCGCTGACACCCTCAGTCGGCTACCATTGTCCACCAGGGTGGAAATGGCACAGCCTGCAGACTTGTTCTTGGTGATGGATGCATTTGAAAACGAAAAGTCACCCGTGACAGTCCGCCAGATCAGGACCTGGACCAGCCAGGATCCTTTACTGTCCCTTGTAAAAAACTGTGACCTCCATGAGGCGATTAAGCCATTCCAGCGGCGCAAAGAGGAATGTCCATACAGGCGGATTGTCTTTTGGTGGGGTAATCACGTGATTTTGCCTAAGAAAGGCAGGGAAACGTTCATACGCGACCTACACTATACCCACCCAGGCATAGTAATGATGAAAGCTACAGCCAGATCCCATGTGTAGTGGCCCGGCATCGACTCAGATTTGGAGTCTTGTGTGCACCACATCTAATGGCCAGACAGAACAGGCAGTCCAAACCATCAAGCAAAGCTTGAAATGCATGTCGGAATGCTCCCTGCAGACCCGCCTGTCCTGAGTCCTGCTCAGCTACCGCACAAGACCCCACTCGCTCACCGGGGTTCCCCCTGCCGAACTGCTCATGAAAAGGGCATTCAAAACAAGGCTTTCTCTAGTCCACCCTGATCTCCATGATCATGTCGAGGGCAGGCGGCATCAACAATGCATTTACCATGATCGCGCAAATTTTTCACGTGATATTGAAGTCAATGACCCTGTATTTGTACTCAGCTATGGACAAGGTCCCAAATGGCTTGCTGGTACTGTCGTAGCCAAAGAAGGGAGTAGAATGTTTGAGGTCAAACTTGCAAACGGACTAACTTGCAGAAAGTATTTGGACCAAACCAAACTGCGATTCACAGACAGCCACGAACAACCTGAAGGGGACACCACAAATTTCGACCCTCCGATACACACACAAGTGGCAACTGACATCACGGTTGACCACGAAGCTGAACTCATCATCCCCAGCAGCCCAGCGAAGGCCCAACCAACTCACCGACACCTCTATTTGTACCGAGACAATCGACTAGCGAGCGGAAAGCCCCAGATCGTCTCACCCTGTAAATAAGTGGGGGGGGGGGGGGGGGGGGGAGTGATGTTATCTATGCAACATCTTATAACCAGCATTCTACCACCACCAGAGGGCACATCTGTTGGAGTCCCAAAGGATCCCAGCATCCCTTGGGAGCACTACATATAAGAGTGCTTTATCAGAATAAAGAGACTAAGGTCACACTTACTCAAGTCTACAGTACTCAGTCACATTGCTTTATTTGAGACATAACATGGATAGAAACATAGAAACATAGAAAATAGGTGCAGGAGTAGGGCATTCGGCCCTTTGAGCCTGTACCGCCATTCAATGAGTTCATAGCTTAACATGCAACTTCAGTACCCCATTCCTGCTTTCTCGCCAAACCCCTTGACCCCCCTCGTAGTAAGGACTACATCTAGCTCCTTTTTGAATATATTTAGTGAATTGGCCTCAACAACTTTCTGTGGTAGAGAATTCCACAGGTTCACCACTCTCTGGGTGAAGAAGTTTCTCCTCATCTCGGTCCTAAATGGCTAACCCCTTAACCTTAGACTGTGACCCCTGGTTCTGGACTTCCCCAACATTGGGACCATTCTTCCTCCATCTAACTTGTCTAAACCCGTCAGAATTTTAAACGTTTCTATGAGATCCCCTCTCATTCTTCTGAACTCCAGTGAATACAAGCCCAGGTGATCCAATCTTTCTTGATATGTCAGTCCCGCCATCCCAGGAATCAGTCTGGTGAACCTTCGCTGCACTCCCTCAATAGCAAGAACGTACTTCCTCAAGTTAGGAGACCAAAACTGTACACAATACTCCAGGAGTGGCCTCACCAAGGCCCTGTACAACTGTAGTAGCACTTCCCTGCCCCTGTACTCAAATCCTCTCGCTATGAAGGCCAGCATGCCATTTGCTTTCTTAACCGCCTGCTGTACCTGCATGCCAACCTTCAATGACTGATGTACCATGACACCCAGGTCTCGTTGCACCTCCCCTTTTCCTAATCTGTCACCATTCAGATAATAGTCTGTCTCTCTGTTTTTACCACCAAAGTGGATAACCTCACATTTATCCACATTATACTTCATCTGCCATGCATTTGCCCACTCACCTAACCTATCCAAGTCACTCTGCAGCCTCATAGCATCCTCCTCGCAGCTCACACTGCCACCCAACTTAGTGTCATCCGCAAATTTGGAAATACTACATTTAATCCCCTCGTCTAAATCATTAATGTACAATGTAAACAGCTGGGGCCCCAGCATAGAACCTTGCGGTACCCCACTAGTCACTGCCTGCCATTCTGAAAAGTACCCATTTACTCCTACTCTTTGCTTCCTGTCTGCCAACCAGTTCTCAATCCACGTCAGCACACTACCCCCAATCCCATGTGCTTTAACTTTGCACATTAATCTCTTGTGTGGGACCTTGTCGAAAGCTTTCTGAAAGTCCAAATACACCACATCAACTGGTTCTCCCTTGTCCACTCTACTGGAAACATCCTCAAAAAATTCCAGAAGATTTGACAAGCATGATTTCCCTTTCACAAATCCATGCTGACTTGGACCTATCATGTCACCTCTTTCCAAATGCGCTGCTATGACATCCTTAATAATTGATTCCATCATTTTACCCACTACCGATGTCAGGCTGACCGGTCTATAATTCCCTGCTTTCTCTCTCCCTCCTTTTTTAAAAATTGGGGTTACATTGGCTACCCTCCACTCGATAGGAACTGATCCAGACTCTATGGAATTTTGGAAAATGACTGCCAATGCATCCGCTATTTCCAAGGCCACCTCCTTAAGTAATCTGGGATGCAGACCATCAGGCCCTGGGGATTTATCGGCCTTCAATCCCATCAATTTCCCCAACACAATTTCCCGACTAATAAGTGATACGTCCTTACTACACAGTATAAATGCACACGAGGCCCATGCTTGAGGGAAGGTCAGTCTGTGACCTGTCCTTTATTCCTTAGCACTCAAGTGATGAAGGTGGGTGGAGCTTCCCTTTTGATACCTGAAGGTCCAGGTTAGGAATGTCTCCCACCTAGTGGTCAGTGTTCTCACGGTGTACAACTTAGGTCAGTTTATACATGGGTTACAATGCTGGTTGAATACATGACATCACCTCCCCCACCAAAGTCTTATTGGGATCACAGGTTGAGTCTCTCTGGTGGTTTACGCTCCCTTGCAGAGCGCCTGAGTTGGGGCTCCGGTTGTTGGGCGCTGGCCTGAGTGTCTGCTGTTTGCAGTGCCTCAGGCCTGTCCGGACTGCCCACAGTGACTGGGCTCTCCTCCCTTTGGTTCCGGTGTTCGGTCACCTGTGGTGGAGTGAACTCTATATCATGTTCTTCCTCTGCTTCTTCTATGGGGTTGCTGAACCTCCTTTTTGTTTGATCCACATGTTTGCGGCAGATTTGTCCATTGGTAAGTTTAACTACCAGAATCCTATTTCCCTCTTTGGCAACCACAGTGCCTGCGAGCCATTTGGGCCGTGCAGCGTAGTTGAGGACAAAAACAGGGTCATTTACATCAATACATCGCGCCCTCGCATTCCTGTCATGGTAGTGATATTGTGACTGGCGCCTGCTCTCAACAATTTCTTTCATGGTGGGGTGTATAAGGGATAATCGGGTTTTGAGCGTCCTTTTCATTAGTAGCTCTGCGGGTGGAACCCCTCTGAGCGAGTGTGGTCGGGATCTATAGGCCAACAGAAGGCGTGATAAGCGGGTTTGTAGGGAACCTCCTTGGAATCTGAGCATCCCCTGTTTGATTATCTGCACTGCTCGTTCTGCCTGGCCGTTTGAGGCCGGCTTGAACGGTGCCGTTCTAACATGGTTAATTCCATTGCCTGCCATGAAGTCCTGGAATTCAGTGCTTGTGAAGCACGGGCCATTGTCACTGACCAAGATGTCCGGTAGACCGTGGGCGGCGAACATTGCCCGTAGACTTTCTACCGTGGCAGAGGATGTGCTTGAATTTAAAATGTCACACTCGATCCATTTGGAGTAGGCGTCTACTACAACCAAAAACATTTTCCCCATGAAAGGACCTGCGTAGTCCACATGGATGCGTGACCAAGGCTTGGCGGGCCATGGCCAGGAGCTAAGGGGGGCTTCCCTGGGCGCATGGCCCAGCTGGGCACACGTGTTGCACATGCGAACACAAAGTTCCAGATCTGCGTCTATCCCTGGCCACCAAACGTGTGACCTGGCAATTGCCTTCATCGTGACAATGCCCGGGTGCCCATTGTGGAGTTCTCAGATGAACACCTCTCTGCCCATCTGGGGCATGACTACGCGGTTTCCCCACAGTAGGCAATCGGCCTCAATCGAGAGTTCATCCTTGCGCCTGTGAAATGGTTTAAATTTCTCAGGGCATGCCCTGTACGTGGCTGCCCAGTCCCCATTCAGGACACATTTCTTGACTAGAGACAATAGCGGGGCTCTATTTGTCCAGACTTTAATCTGACGAGCTGTCACGGGTGAGCCTTCGCTTCCGAAAGCTTCAACAGCCATGACCATCTCAGCACCATGCTCAGTAGCCCCCTCAGTGATGGCTAGTGGGAGCCTGCTGAGTGCATCGGCGCAGTTTTCAGTGCCCGGTCTGTGCTGAATTGTGTAGTCATAGGCAGCTAACATGAGTGCCCACCTCTGTATGCGGGCCGATGCGTTTGCATTTATGGCCTTGTTGTCGGCCAAAAGGGACGTTAGGGGTTTGTGATCTGTTTCCAGCTCAAATTTCCTGCCAAACAGAAACTGGTGCATTTTCTTTACAGCATATACACATGCGAGCGCCTCCTTTTCTACCATCCCGTAGCCCCTTTCTGCCTGGGACAGACTCCTGGAGGCATAAGCTACCGGCTGTAACTGACCCTTGGCATTGACATGCTGCAACACACACCCGACACCATAGGACGACGCATCGCACGTTAGCACAAGTTTCTTACATGGGTCATATAGCGTTAACAGATTGTTGGAACATAACAAATTGCATGCTCTATTAAAAGCCCTTTCCTGGCTGTCCCCCCAGACCCATTTGCGACCTTTGCGTAGGAGCACGTGTAGCGGCTCTAGCAGCGTGCTCAATTTGGGAAGAAATTTACCAAAATAGTTCAGGTGCCCCAGGAACGAACGCAGCTCCGTCATGTTACGGGGTCTGGGTGCTCTCTGGATCACTTCCGTCTTGGATTCAGTAGGGCTGATCCCATTTGCTGCTACCCTCATCCCCAGGAATTCTACCTCTGGAGCTAGGAAGACGCACTTCGCCTTTTTCAGTCGCAGACCTACCCGGTCCAGTCTGCGTAGCACCTCCTCCAGGTTGTGGAGGTGTTCTTCAGTATCGTAACCCGTATTGAGGATGTCGTCCTGAAAAACCACCGTCCCTGGAATCGACTTGAGGAGGCTTTCCATATTTCGTTGGAAGATCGCGGCGGCCGAGCGAATCCCGAACGGACATCTGTTGTACTCAAACAACCCCTTGTGTGTCGTGATGGTGGTCAGCTTCTTCGACTCACTCGCCAGCTCCTGGGTCATGTAAGCTGAGGTCAGGTCCAATTTTGAAAAAAGTTTGCCACCGGATAGCGTCGCAAAGAGGTCCTCCGCTCTCGGTAGCGGGTACTTGGAGTGACACCCGATTGATGGTGGCCTTGTAATCGCCACATATCCTGACCGACCCATCCGCCTTGAGCACTGGCACAATCGGGCTCGCCCAGTCACTGAATTCGACTGGCAAGATGATGCCTTCCCTCAACAGGCGGTCCAATTCACCTTCTATCTTTTCCCGCATCACGTACGGCACCGCTCTGGCCTTGTGGTGTACTGGTCTGGCGTCCGGGTTTATGTGAATCACTACCTTGGCCCCCATGAAAGTGCCAATGCCGGGTTGAAATAATGAGTCAAATTTGTCCAGGACCTGTGAGCATGATACTCGCTCCACAGAGGAAATTGCATTGACATCGCCCCATTTCCAGTTCATGACAGCAAGCCAACTCCTCCCCAGTAGTGCGGGACCGTCCCCTGGGACAATCCAGAGTGGCAACCTGTTCTCCGAATCTTTGTGGGTCACGACTACCGTGGCGCTGCCTAGCACCGGAATGATCTGCTTTGTGTAAGTCCGTAGCTGTGCGTTAATCGGCGATAATTTTGGCCTCCTGGCCTTGGACGCCCACAACTTTTCGAACTGTTTGATACCCATCAGGGACTGGCTGGCACCCGTGTCTAACTCCATTGATACTGGGATGCCATTGAGGAGCACTTTCATCATTATCGGTGGCGTCCTGGTGTATGAACTGTATATGTGCTCCACATGAACTCGCTGAACTTCAGCTTCCAGCGATTTCCCCAGTGTCCATTTCTGCAATTTCTGCAGGTATTTTGCTCATCTCTGCAAACTCCGGCTGAATGTATGCCTCCACGCCTCCAGCATGAGTTGCGGTTTGAAACAAAAGGTCCCTTGCCAGTCGATCGTCCCTGACTGCCCCTGTTATTGTCCTTGAGTGCACCATTAACAGGTGTTGATGGCCCCATTACTGGCTGCATTGTCCCTTGCAATGGCGTGAATCGCTGTTCAGCTTGCCATTGTCTCTGTCGAACTCCCCCTCTGGGTTCGACTACATGTTGGGGCATGCCTGACTGCCCTTGTCTGCCTGGAGAACTGTGTGCTGCTTTAACAATGTTGAACCTCTGTCCCAACCATTCCTTAACACAGTACCTCTCGTCTGTTCTGCTAGTGGCCATGCTCGCGTGGTTTAAATCCCAGTTTCTTGTCGCCATTGATACGTCCTTACTACACAGTATAAATGCACACGCGGCCCATGCTTGAGAGAAGGTCAGTCTGTGATCTGTCCTTTATTCCTTAGCACTCAAGTGATGAAGGTGGGTGGAGCTTCCCCTTTTATACCTGAAGGTCCAGGTTAGGAGTGTCTCCCACCTAGTGGTCAGTGTTCTCACGGTGTACAACGTCGGTCAGTTTATACATAGGTTACAATGCTGGTTGAATACATGACAATAAGGATTTCCCTCAGTTCCTCCTTCTTACTAGACCCTCTGACCCCTTTTATATCCGGAAGGTCGTTTGTGTCCTCCTTAGTGAATACCGAACCAAAGTACTTGTTCAATTGGTCTGCCATTTCTTTGTTCCTAGTTATGACTTCCCCTGATTCTAACTGCAGGGGACCAATGTTTGTCTTTACTAACCTTTTTCTCTTTACATATCTATCGAAGCTTTTACAGTCCATTTTAATATTCCCTGCAAGCTTCCTCTCGTACTCTATTTTCCCTGCCCTAATCAAACCCTTTGTCCTCCTTTGTTGAGTTCTAAATTTCTCCCAGTTTCCGGGTTCGCCGCTATTTCTGGCCAATTTGTATGCCACTTCCTTGGCTTTAATACTTTCCCTGATTTCCCTTGATAGCCGCGGTTGAGCCACCTTCCTTTTTTATTTTTACGCCAGACAGGGATGTACAATTGTTGTAGTTCATCCATGCGGTCTCTAAATGTGTGCCATTGCCCATCCACTGTCAACCCCTTAAGTATCATTCGCCAATCTATCCTAGCCAATTCACGCCTCAGACCTTCAAAATCACCCTTCTTTAAGTTCTGGACCATGGTCTCTGAATTAACTGTTTCATTCTCCATCCTAATGTAGAATTCCACCATATTATGGTCACTCTTCCCCAAGGGGCCTCACACAATGAGATTGCTAATTAAACCTCTCTCATTACACAACACCCAGTCTAAGATGGCCTCCCCCCGAGTTGGTTCCTCGACATATTGGTCTAGAAAACCATCCCTTATGCACTCCAGGAAATCCTCCTCCACCGTATTGTTTCCGATTTGGTTAGCCTAATCTATTTGCATATTAAAGTCACCCATGATAACTGCTGTACCTTTATTGCATGCACCCCTAATTTCCTGTTTGATGCACTCCCCAACATCACTACTACTGTTTGGAGGTCTGTACACAACTCCCACTAGCGTTTTCTGCCCCTTGGTATTCCGTAGCTCCACCCATACCGATTCCACATCATCCAAACTAATGTCCTTCCTTACAATTGCATTAATTTCCCCTTTAACCAGCAATGCCACCCCGCCTCCTTTTCCTTTCTGTCTATCCTTCCTAAATGTTGACTACCCTTGGATGCACAGAGCCTTCAGGCTTGCCTTTTTAACACACTTCGACCCTTTAGAATTTTGCTGCAAAGTGGCCCTTTTTGGTTTTTGCCTTGGGTTTCTCTGCCCTCCACTTTTACTCATCTCTTTTCTGCCTTTTGCTTCTGTCTCCATTTTGTTTCCCTCTGTCTCCCTGCATTGGTTCCCATCCACCTGCCATATTAGTTTAACTCCTGCCCAACAGCACTAGCAAACACTCCTCCTCGGACATTGGTTCCAGTCCTGCCTAGGTGCAGACTGTCTGGCTTGTACTGGTCCCACCTCCCCCAGAACCAGTTCCAATACCCCAGGAACTTGAATCCCTCCCTGCTGCATCACTGCTCAAGCCACGTATTCATCGGAGCTATCCTGCGATTCCTACTCTGACTAGCACGTGGCACTGGTAGTAATCCCGAGATTACTACTTTTGAGGTCCACCTTTTTAAATTTAGCTCCCAGCTCCTTAAACTCATCTCGTAGGAACTCATCCTGTTTTTTACCTATATCGTTGGTACCAATGTGCACCACGACAACTGGCTGTTCACTTTCCCTTTTCAGAATGTCCTGCACCCGCTCCGAGACATCCTTAACCCTTGCACCAGGGAGGCAACATACCATCCTGGAGTCTCGGATGCGGCTGCAGAAGCACCTATCTATTCCCCTTACAATTGAATCCCCTATCACTATCGCTCTCCCACTCTTTTTCCTGCCCTCCTGTGCATCTTCAACAATTATACATCCCTGTCTGGCATAAAAAATAAAACAGGGAAGGTGGCTCAACCGTGGCCAACAAGGGAAATTAGGGATAGTGTTAAATCCATGGAAGATGCATATAAATTGGTCAGAAAAAGCAGCAAACCTGAGGACTGGGAGAAATTTAGAATTCAGCAGAGGAGGACATAGGGTTTAATTAGGAAGGGGAAAATTGAGTATGAGAGGCAGCTTGCAGGGAACATAAAAACTGTCTGCAAAAGCTTTTTTGATATGTGAAGAGAAAAAGATTAGTGAAGACAAATGTAGGTCCCTTGCAGTCAGTATCAGGTGAATTTATAATGGGGAACAAAGAAATGGCAGACTAATTGAACAAATACTTTGGTTCTGTCTTCACGAAGGAAAACACAAATAACCTTCCGGAAATTCTAGGGGACCAAGGGTCTAGCGAGAAGGAGGAACTGAAGGAAATCCTCATTAGTCAGGAAATTGTGTTAGGGAAATTGATGGGATTGAAGGCTGATAAATCCCCAGGGCCTGATAGTCTGCATCCCAGAGTACTTAAGGAAGTGGCCCTAGAAATAGTGGATGCATTGGTGGTCATTTTCCAACATTTTATAGACTCTGGATCAGTTCCTATGGATTGAAGTGTAGCTAATGTAACCCCACTTTTTAAAAAAGGAGGGAGAGAGAAAACAGGGAATTATAGATCGGTTAGCCTGACATCGGTAGTGGGGAAAATGTTAGAATCAATTATTAAAGATATAATAGCAGTGCATTTGGAAAGCAGTGACAGGATCGGTCCAAGTCAGCATGGATTTATGAAAGGGAAATCATGCTTGACAAAGCTTCTGGAATATTTTGAGGATGTAACTAGTAGAGTGGACAAGGGAGAACCAATGGATGTGGTGTATTTGGACTTTCAAAAGGCATTTGACAAGGTCCCACACAAGAGATTGGTGTGCAAAATTAAAGCACATGGTACTGGGGCTAATGTATTGACGTGGATAGAAAGCAAAGAGTAGGAATAAACGGGTCCTTTTCAGAATGATAGGCAGTGACTAATGGGGTACCGCAAGGTTCAATGCTGGGACCCCAGCTATTTACAATATACATTAATGATTTAGACAAAGGAATTGAATGTAATATCTCCAAGTTGCAGATGACACTAAGCTGGGTGGCAGTGTGAGCTATGAGGAGGATGCTAAGAAGCTGCAGGGTGACTTAGACAGGTTGAGTGAGTGGGCAAATACATGGCAGATGCAGTATAATGTAGATAAATGTGAGATCATCCACTTTGGTGGCAAAAACAGGAAGGCAGAATATTATTTGTATTATGTCTTGAATAAAGTCAGGTTAGATACTGCAAGTTCCGAGTCAGGTGTGACCGTAGTCCTTTATTACAGATCTCAGAGTGCCTCTCCAGCCTGTGAGGCCTCCTTATATGCAGGTGCTCCCAAGGGATTGTGGGATCCTTTGGGACTCCATGGAATGAGCCCTCTGGTGGTTCGACATGGTATTTACAGGTTTACATACATAACAACACCCCCCCCCCTCCCAAAAGTCAATGGTGTAACTATTTACAATGTGAGTCCATCTGGGGCCTTCCTTTCCCTGGTTGATCGTCTCGGAGCAAATGCTGGTTTTGGTGAGTCGTTTGTTGGGCCCTCGCTGGACTGCTGTGCAGCTGGCCTTGCTGGGCTGCTGGGGGTGATGAGTCCTGCCGGGCTGCTGCGGGCGATGGGTTCTGCTTCATGGTCAACCGCTGGGTCGGTTGCCACTTGTGTGTGTGTTAGAGGGTCGAGAAAGATTCAGTCTATTGTGGGTTGTTCTGTATAGTCCATAAATCTGAGTTTGGTTTGGTCCAAGTGTTTCCTGCAGGTGAGTCCACTTGCGAGTTTGACCACAAACACCCTACTCCCCTCTTTGGCCAAAACAGTGTCAGGAAGCCACTTGGGACCTTGTCCATAGTTCAACACAAATACAAGATCATTTATCTCTATTTCACGTGACACATTTGCATGATCATGATATGTATTTTGTTGAAGCCACCTGCTCTCTACCTGTTCATGTAAATCAGGCTGGATTAACGAGAGCTTTGTCTTAAGTGCCTTTTCATGAGCAGTTCAGCGGGAGGGACCCCATTGAGCGAGTGGGGTCTTGTGCGGTAACTAAGTGGGACTCGGGATAGGCGAGGCTACAGTGAGCCTTCAGTTACCCTTTTCAAGCTCTGCTTGATTGTTTGAACAGCTCGTTCTGCCTGACCATTGGTCGTTGGTTGAAACAGGGCAGATGTGACATGTTTGATCCCATTGCGGGTCATGAACTCCTTGAACTCGGCACTGGTAAAGCATGGCCCATTGTTATTCACAAGGACATCAAGCAGGCCGTGCATGGCAATCATGGCCCGTAGGCTTTCAATGGTGGCAATGAATGTGCTTGCCGACATTATCCATTTGGAGTACGCATCTACAACCATTAAGAACATTTTTCCCAAGAATGGACCTGCATGGTCGACATGGACCCTGGACCACAGTTTGGAGGGCCAGGACCATAAACTTAATGATGCCTCCCTGAGTGCATTGCTTAACAGTGAACATGTATTACATTTGTGCACACAGGACTCTAAGTCTGCATCGATACCGGGCCATCACACATGGAATCTGGCTATCGCTTTCATCATTACGATGCCTGAGTGGGTACTGTGGAGATCACTAATGAAAGTGTCCCTGCCCTTTTTTGGCACCACTACCCGATTACCCCAAAGGAGGCAGTCTGCCTCTATGGACATTCCATCTCTGCGCCGTTGGTACGGCTTTATTTCTTCCTGCATCTCTAACGGGACACTAGACCAACTCTCGTGGAGTACACAGTTTTTTTTACTAAGGACAGTAAGGGGTCCTGGCTCGTCCAGGTTCTAATCTGTCGGGCGGTAACAGGTGATTGCTCACTCTTGAATGCTTCCATTACCATAACTAAATCTGCGGGCTGCGCCATCTCCACCCCGGTGGTGGGCATGGGCAATGGCAGCCTACTGAGAGCATTGGCACAGTTTTCTCTGCCTGGTCTGTGGCGGATGGCGTATTTGTATGTGGACAATATGAGTGCCCATCTCTGGATGCGGGCCGATGCATTCGTATTTATCCTCTTGCTTTCAGAAAAGAGGGATATAAGTGGCTTATGGCCGGTTTCCAATTCAAATTTGAGCCCGAACAGATATTGATGCATTTTCTTTTTCGATCATGCTGTAGGCTCTCTCAGCCTTAGACTTCTGGATGCATAAGCAACCGGTTGCAATTTCCCAAATTCATTAGCTTGTTGCAATACACACCCGACCCCATACGACGACGCATCGCATGCTCGTACCAAACGCTTACATGGATCGGACAACACAAGCAATTTGTTTGAACATAACAGCTTCCTAGCTTTCTCAAAGGCACTTTCTTGGCGTTTACCCCATACCCATTCATTTCCTTTACGCAGTTCTAACAATGTGCTAAGACCCGGTAAGAAGTTACCAAAATAGTTCAGGAGTCCTAGAAACGACCGCAGCTCCGTCACGTTCTGTGGTCTCAGTGCGTTCTTGATTGCCTCCGTCTTCGAATCGGTGGGCCTGATGCCGTCCGCCGCGATTCTTCTCCCCGGGAACACCACTTCAGGCGCCAGGAAAACGCACTTCGAGCATTTTAGCCTGAGCCCCACACGATTGAGCAGACTAAGAACCTCCTCCAGGTTCTGCAGGTGCTCAACGGTGTCCCGACCTGTAACCAAGGTGTCGTCCTGGAAGACCATGATGCGTTGGACCGACTTCAGCAGGCTTTCCATGTTCCTCTGGAATATCACCACGGTTGATTGAATCCCAAACGGCCATCTGTTAAAAATGAAGAGATCATTGTGCGTGTCGATGCAGGTGAGACCTCCGAAAATTTCTCCAGGTTGTCCACGGTTCTCCGCATTGTTGCGGTGGGGTTCGTCATCTGTATCGCGTCGCCAGTTGTTATGTCTTGAATAAAGAGTCAGACTAGATACTGCAAGCTCAAAGTAAAGTGTGACAGATCTCAGAGTGCCTCTCCAGCCTCTGAGGTCTCCATATACCCAGCTGTTCCCAAGGGATTGTGGAATCTCTTGGGACTCCAGGGAATGAGCCCTCTGGTGGTTAGACATGGTATTTACAGGTTTACATATATAACAATCTGAATGGTGACAGATTAGGAAAAGGGGAGGTGCAACGATACCTGGGTGTCATGCTACATCAGTCATTGAAAGTTGGCATGCAGGTACAGCAGGCGGTGAAGAAGGCAAATGGCATGTTGGCCTTCAGAGCAAGAGTATTTGAGTATAGGAGCAGGGAAGTCTTACTGCAGTTGTACAGGGCCTTGGTGAGGCCTCACCTGGAATATTGTGTACAGTTTTAGTTTCCTAATATGAGGAAAGACATTCTTGCTATTGAGGAAGTGCAGCGAAGGTTCACCAGACTGAATCTCGGGATGGCAGGACTGACATATGAAGAAAGATTGGATCGACTAGGCTTATATTCACTGGAATTTAGATGAATGAGAGGGTATCTCATAGAAACCAATAAAATTCTGACAGGATTGGACAGATTAGATGCAGGAAGAATGTTCCCGATGTTGGGGAAGTCCAGAACTAGGGGTCACAGTCTAAGGATAAGGGGTAAGCAATTTTGGACCGAGATGAGGAGAAACTTCTTCCTGGAACCAGTGGCCTGCAGCAATGCCCAGTGCGAAGGTAAGCTCGGGGCCCAGCTCAGCGTCGGAGTCCTGCTGAGCATGACTCAGATATGGACTTGGATTTGGAGGGTGTCATTGATGTACATGCTGTTTGTTGCCACCAGATGGTGTCATTGTTGGAAGTCACTGAGCAGCACGCACATGGTGCTGCTCTGGTATAAAAGGCCAGCCATTTTGTGAGTCAGGCACTTTGGGCCATAATAAAGCAGAACAAGGATGTACCTTGTTCAGTTAAACAGTACTCAGTCTGTACCTTTATTGCATACTTAACATTTGGCGACAAGAATACAAGAACCTTTGTTTGCAAAATGAGCACAATTGGATTTTTAGAGCGATTCGTAGAGGCAGAAGATTGGGCAGACTTTGTGAACTGTTTGAACCAGTAATTCATGATCAACAAATTGAAGGGGATAGACGATGCAGATCGGCGCCGGGCCGTAGTCCTCACTATGTGCGGTTCAAAAATCTATGGTCTGATAAAGAATCTACTGTAGAATTTACCAATATTTCGCAAAGATTCCTTGTACCTTTTCCCCTGCAAGGTACACTTCCTGGAAGTGGAACACACAGGGGATATTAACGGGTGCGATGATTCAGAGCAGACTAAGCTGTTGCTCTTCTCGCTAGACACCAAGCTGTGCCATTCCCTCTCTGCAGACAGCAGAAAGGGACGAAACACGTACGCTACAGTTAAGGAGGAGGTTCTAGAGGCCATGGGTATGAACCACGGGAGTCCTTTCTCCCGAGTGGACAAAACAGTGCAGCTCTATGGGGAGACTCCACAGGCTTTCGCTGACAGGTTGTGGCCGGTCTACGAAAGGGCCTGTAGTGGTGTTCTTGACCGGGCCCACCTGGCCCCTAATGAGCTGGCTCACTGGCTCCGCAGCCTGGTGGCAAACAGCTTACCTGGAGTAAAGGCAAAAGCCGAGGTCTGGTTCAATCCAAGAAATCCCAGAACCACCGAGGAGACAGTGGTCAGACAGTTGACCCTGGCTTACCAGAACGGTGGAGGGACAGAGGAGCCCTCCTCTAAAGGGAAGGTCCATGAGATTAAACCCAGCGAAGACAAGAGAGAGTGGCATCAGGAAGGTGGGAACCCTCCCCACAAAGGGGGCGAGTGTTTTGGGTGTGGGAAAAGTGGGCACTGGAAGAAGGACTGTAGGAACCTCTGGAAAGAGACTAAGGGAAAGGCCGCTCCAGCCCCAGCCCGTAAGGCCGGGGAAGGAACACCCGACTCATATGAGACACGCATAGCCGTCCTACAGACACTCAAACGGACAGGGAACAGTAGCTGGTATGGTAAAACCCTCTGCTCCAACCCACCCAGATGCATGACTAGAGCCAGCGCAGCCTGTGTACCTGTTCCCTAGAGTACGATGTAGGTGGAGAAAGTGAAAGGGACCTACCTGCTAGATACTGGTGCTTCCATAACCCAGCTATCTCACCTCTATCGAACGGGGTCCCGTACAGTCTAGTGGGGTTCACAGGCAATGAGCAAACTGGTTCGTTTTCCATCCCACTCACCATTCAGTTGAGACACTCAAAACCAAATGGAAGTGTGTCCTGATGAAATGGGAGCAGGAGGCAAAAGGGATCCTGGGGGCTGATTTTATCATTGGCCACCAGATCCTAGTGGATCTCAGGAACCACTGTCTATGGGGAGCCATAGGGATAGACAGGGAAAGTGAGGTGACGGTGATCCCAGAAAAAGGGGGCCAAGGGAACGTTGTGTACTGTGAAGCCAAAGGAGGGTTATAACTTGGAATTACTGGTCAGTAACACCCCAGTGGAGTACCAGGCATATGTACGGGCACACCTTGCAGCAGTCGCCACCAACAAACATGACTGTGGTAGGGTAACGGGGGTGGAAGTTAGTATAAAAGGGGACCCCATGACCTGACCACAAAAGCAATATAACTTCCCCAGAGAGGCAGAGGCAGACCTGACAACGGCGCTGGGATCACTGGTAGAGCAAGAGGTGTTAAGACCGATAGCTACCCATGTGAACTCTTCACTGTGGCCAGTTAAGAAACTGGACAACTCATGGAGGGCCACCGTGGACTATCGAGTACTAAATAAGAATATCCCTGCCTGTGCACCCACTGTAGCAGCCGTAGCAGATCTCATAGGGAGTATTCCAGCATCCGCGACCACTTTCACGGTGCTGGACATTTCAAATGGGTTCTGGTCCATTCCTTTAAAACGGGAGGACCAGTACAAGTTCGCCTTTACCTTTAAGGGCCAACAATACACGTGTAACTGTCTTCCCCAAGGCTTCCACAACAGCCCCAGCATTTTTCACCAATGCATGGTGAACTGTTTAAAGGGCTTTAGTAGACCCCAGCAGTTGGTGCAGTATGTGGATGACCTGCCCCTGTTCACCGATCAGGGGGAGGAGCATGGCCCACTGCTGGCTGAGCTGCTGGAGCTGCTAAAAGAAGAAGGGTTTAAAGTAAACCCCAAGAAGGCACAGATTGGCCAGAAGGAAGTCAAATTCCTGGGGCTGACTGTGCGCGCTGGGGAAAGGGCTATAGACAAGGCTAGAAGGGAGGCAGTGCAGGAGTTACCAGCCCTCAACATAGTGACAGGGGTAAGATCCTTTCTAGGGCTCATCAGGTACTGCAGAGACTTCATTGAGGATTATGCAGCCACCGCAGCCCCTCTGCTCAGGCTCCTACACAAGGGTGTAGAATGGGACTGGGATGAGGGTTACGAGGCAGCATTTAATCAGCTCAAGAAGGACTTGCAGACCGCACCAGCCTTAGAAGCGATAGATGTAGGAAAGGAGTTTTTCCTGGAGGTGGCAGCCAGCGGGGACAGTTTGAGCTCAGTGCTGTTTCAAGAGCGGCACGGCCAACTGAGACTGGTGGTTTACTCCTCCAGGATCCTCACAGATGTGGAGAAGGGGTACTCCAACTGTGAGAGACACCTCCTAGCCACACATTGGCAGTGAAAAGATCCTTGATCTTCACGGGAGAGTCTCCTCTAACACTCCTAACCCACCACACACCTACTCAGATGCTCCTAGATGGGAGGATTAAGGACGGGACGGTGAGCAGTGCCCGCATTGCTCGCTGGACCCTGCTCCTCTCCCAGATGAACCTCAGAGTAGAAGGCCCCCGCGAGCCAAGGTTCGCAGCCAACCTAGTCCACCCAGGGAAAGCCCACAGGTGCTCCATAGAAGGGGTATGGGAGGTGAACATTGGTCTTTGGGCTGGGTTACATCCTACAGGCCGGGACATCTATGTGAATGGGTCCAGCACGGTATCTGCTGGCGAGCGACTCACTGGGTGTGGAGTCTATGACCCAAGGGCAGGTATTGCCCTGGCAATCAAGCTCCTCAGCACCATGAGCGCCCAGCATGCTGAACTGTCGCCGTAATGTATGTGGTGACCCACCCCGAGGAATTCCCTACCCCGTACATGATTTGCTCGGACAATATGTTCACCTGCAATTCGTGTACGGAGTACCTGGCTATCTGGTCCCGTCGCGGATACACGTCCGCTGACGGGAGACCCCTGGCAATCAAGCCCCTGCTGGAGAAAATCATGACAGCGGTGGGGGAAGAAGGAAAGGTCTACATACATAAGATGAAGACCGATTCAAAAACCGAACCCCGGCAGAGGGAAACCAACAGGCTGACAAACTGGCCAAAGAAGGTGCCCGCACAGGAAAGTTCTGGGATTCCTATGACACCGGCCATATAGCAGCGGTCAAGAATAAGAACAGGGCAGTAGAGAGCACAGGGATAGCTTTGGCCCCGGACTTAAAAACAGTTCAGGCACAGGACCCGGTCCTAAAAGCTGTCCTGAACGCGCTAGCTAGAGGAGAGAGAGTAGAATGTCCATACGGCACAGCAGCCATTACCGTTAAGGAAGGCATGCTGTTTAAAGAGGGACAATGGGTCGTGCCACAGCAGCACCAGAGGGAATTCCTAAAACTGTCCCTGAGGGTCCAGGAGCAGGATACCCCGGGCCTGAGACCACTTGGCAATGGGTGGAACAGGCAGGATGGTGGCCAGGACTCAGGGAGGACGTCCGCAAGTTCTGTGCAAATTGCCTGGTGTGTGCTGCGAACAACCCTGACCCCCAGAAAAGGAAGGTGTCCCTAGGACATGTCAGGAGGGTAGAGGGACCATGGCAGTTAATCCAAATTGACTACATCGGGCCCCTACCCACTGCCCAGGGAGGCTACAAATACTGCCTAGTCCTGGTGGACTTGTTCTCAAAATGGGTTGAAGCCTTCCCCTGCTGAACAGCCACCGCACTAGGGACAGCTAAGATTCTAGTGAGGGAAGTGTTCTCCCAGTGGGGACTCCCACAGTATGTGGATTTGGACCAGGGGAGCCATTTCACCGGGCAGGTAATGCAGGCAACCCTTAAGGTGCTCGGCATTGAGGGGAAATGGCACGTTGCCCACAATCCACAGTCATCTGGTATTGTGGAGCGTTTAAACCGCACCATTAAAGAAAGGCTGCGGAAGGAGTCGGGAGACTCACCCTAAAAGTGGGTGGAGGTCTTACCGTTGGTCCTAATGGGGATCCGAGCCAGCCAGTCAAAGAGCACCGGGTATTCCCCATACGAGCTCATGACTGGCCAGATCATGCGGACCCCCACCCATGTCCTAACCCCGGTGCTCCCAGAAGGTCAGCTCAGAGAGGTGAACCGGGACCGGTTTGTCAGGAACCTGTTTGAACACCTCAAACAGATTCACTGGCAGGCTGCTAGTAACATGGGCAGACAGCATCGGAGTAACCGATTGCTGCTAGAACCCAGCAAACACCACGAATGGGAGATAGGGGACCAGGTCATGGTGAGGAACTATGCTCGGGTAGGGGTTTTTGAAGCATTATATATGTCATGTATCTCACATTACGGTATATAACTGTATCTTACCATGCTATACATGACTGTAACTGGATATGTACCTGTAACAATAAGCATACCTTACCACCAGGGGTGCACTTGCAGGAGACACTCCATACCTGTCCCACTGTGGTATATAAAGGGAGGTCTCAGGCAAGTGCAGCACTGGAGAGCTGGAATTAAAGGTGCAGGTCCTGAGTGACCTTGACTTCAGCATGTGTCTCGTGTAAGTCAGTACATTAGAGTCAGGACTTAACAATATATGGAGCCATACAGCATTGTCGACAAGGCAAGCCCAATGATCTATGCCATAAAGCTGCCCCGCCGTACTAAGTGGTTCCACATCAACTAGTGCAAGTTGTACAACCCAGGGTCGGCCAAGCACAGAGTGCAGCCTGGAGGGGTGAACCGTCCTCAGGACGAGGACCCTCCGTTGGTCGCCCCAGACGGTGGAGGGCCCACATGGAATGTGGTAGGCTCAGAAACCGTGCCTATAGGGGCAGTGAATTGCACTACTGGAGGGGCTATCCCACCCATCGTTTGGGATTCGGGTGCACCCCCAGTAACCGAAGCCCTGAGAAGGACCCTCCTTACACCACGGCCAAAGATACCGTGGTCTCCAGCATCTGAGCCTCAGCGATTCTACCCTAGGAGAAGGGCAGCCTGACAGGAAAGGCCGAAGGTCAGAAGTACAAAGGTCGCTCAGAGTAGGGACCCCCAGCCAGCCGCCTCCAGTGGTGAGGGTCTCACAGGAGCAGTAGCAACGAGCTGTCCCAGAGACAAGGGTCTCCAGCTCACCGGCAGCCGGGAAACCCGAGCATCCACGCGGCTATCAGTCCGCACAAGGCATGGGCTTGACAGGGATTAACCAGGCCGGCCACCCGGAGACAGGTGGTGGTTGTACATTGCTCTAATTTTCAGTTTAAGGCAGCTAACTGCACCGTTTTATATTTTAAGTTTAGTTTAGAATTAAGGTTGATGTTGCAGTAATGTTTAGATGATTGTTTTGAGTTTGTCTTGTGTGTCAGCCAGCCTGAGAGTAGTTCTCAAGGGCAGGATTCAGACATTACCAGGTGATGGACAAACCTCAGGAGACCAATTGATGTTGTTTAATTTTAATCTATGTTCTTCCTTCTGTAATGTGTTTGTACGTCGCCTACATGCTGGTGAATATAATGTAATTGAAATGAAATGTAACTGTGCTGAAATGCAATTGTAATGATTGAACCTCCTCCAAGCTGGGAGGATGTAAATCTAAAAAGTTTGTACCTGTAAAGGGAAAAGTGTGTATCGATGGTGATGTTGCATAAGTGTAATGCATATTTTGGGTATTAGTTTAGTTAATTTACGGGGAAGGTTATCTCTTGGGAGTCAGGAACTTTGCTCACCTGGAAGATGATACCATAAGTGGTATGGTATCACAGGGGGGTGTGTAGAATTTACCAATATTTCGCAAAGATTCCTTATGCCTTTTCCCCTGCAGAGGAGAAGAATCCCTTTCTGGACTTTTAAAATGGAAGGAAAAATTTCGGGACACAAATGAGTTTAAAGGGGCAGATGAGGCCTGCAGGGAATAAAAGGGGATGCATTCATGGAGACCACCCCACCCCAACCCCCACCCCCAGTGTTTGGACTCATAGGAAAGGGAATTTAATTTGGAACTCAATGAACATTTTGGTATCCGAGGAAAAACTCTGAGGAAGATACCTAAGAGCTTTACAAGTTTAAGATCTCTAAAGGAACATTTGGAACAGACTGCCAGGACAGAGGGTGGGACTTCACTCAGGAATTGGGTATTGGAGCTAATTCAATCTGTCTGGGAGAATGAGTCGATCGATAACTAACAAGAAGTGTGAGACATAAAAATTCGCTCCCTAGTGACAATAAACGCATCAAGAGCTATCAGGCTAATCATCGGAGACCATTAGTGGTATGCATGTGCAAATAGACCTAAAGAAATCACGGGCCCAGCCCAACGGCCCAAGAGTTTAAAGACTGCTCCAACAATGCCAACAGGTGATTTTCCACATTAACACATCATAATCAAATTACTGCTGAACCAGCCCGACAAATTCTGACAAAGAAGAGAGCTCAAAACTAATGAGCAGCTCCTTTGAAACAAAGAGCTGGGCCAGATTTGGTGGGAGATAAGAAAGCCTTTTTGGGGTATATCTATACCCAGTTTTACAAGGAAAAGAATACAAGCAGCAGAAGGTAGGGAGTGAAGAAATGGAGTAGTGGAGAAAACTACAAGAAATCATCAAGGACCGACCGAGCATGAGGCCCACGAAATGTAAGGTTGTCAGCAACCAAACTGACAACCCGGGCCACCACAACCAGCGAAACCCACTCAGCAAAAACAGAAGAATCAACATTTATTTCCACTCTACAATCTATTTCTGAATGACCAATGGGTGTGAAATTACCAAAAGGGACTAACTAAAACTATTCCTAACCAAAGAAAGTGGGTACTTACCCCATACATCCAAAACGCAACTTACGCATCAACGGACTTACCCCAACTGAAGACTACACAGTCCAAAGTCCTCTCCTCTGTCTGGGGTACGGCTCGCCTAGAAGGCCAAGTGCAGTGAACCCTGAAACCGCGATTCACCGGCAACTGTCAAATTGGATTGGTGAGCATAGCCCCTGAACCCCCAGAGCTATGACTTAGTTGGTTAGGGGAATTGGGAGGGAGAGGCTGGGATAACTTGTGTAAATGTATCTGCGTTCTCCTCTTTACCCCATTTAGAGTTTAAGCTGTATTATTTTCCCCACAGGCTGTATGTTGACAATTTATTCAATGTGTTGTACCCCTCAGTGTGTATTGGTATTACTATTCTGTGTGTGTTATTAAAGATGTGCCTTTTACTTCCTTTTAAACACAATAAAGCCATACCTGCTTCCTACCTTGAAACCAATTGTCTGTCCAAGTCTGTCACAGTCCCTTCATAATTCCAGAGTCTAGAACCAAGGGATGTGGGAGCGATTCGAAACCGCTCTTATAAGGTCAGAAGGGAAAGCTGACCCCCCGCCCCCGAAGACCACCCCTTACACTACTCATGCCTAGTGATCCAACAGAGAAAACATACGAGTTATGGTGTACATTGGTATGGGAGCACCTGCCGATGGCATCATCATCTCGAGATACAGGTTTTATACACACGTTCGATCGGAGGGTCAGAGCGCAGTGGAATTCGTTGCCAACCTGAGACGTCGAGCGGGACCTTGCAAGTTCGGGATGGTGTTGGCAGACATGTAACGGAACTTCTTTGTTATCGGTATCAACCACGAGGTGATCCTGCGCAAACTTCTGGCGGTGGAGGAGTTGGATTTAAAAAGGGCCATCCAGATCGCTCAATCATGTAAGACGACGGACGGGAGTTTAAAGCAAATATCGGTGAAGAACCAAACCTCGGCAAGTACTGTAAATGTGATTGATTCAGCGTTTGGCAGAGCGGCACATGGCAGGGCCTATTCGGCTGCGTTCACAAATGATTTGGTGTTCGGCAAAGTGGCACATGGCAGGGCCTATCCAGCTGCGTTCGCGAAACCTGTGGCTGCTCAAAGTCCGCCAGCGGGAATGTATCCGACTTCTCCGTGTTGGCGCTATGGGGGAAATCATCGGCACCAGCAGTGCCGATTTAAACAATATAGTTGCAAAGGCTGTCTGAGAGTAGGGCATCTCCAGCGCAAGTGTCCGCAGATGAGCAAGTGAGCTGCGACACACCACGTGAAGGATGAGAGTCAGACTAGAGCGGACCCGGATACGCAATCCAAAATGCCAGAGGAGGAAGTGTATGGACTGTATTCTTTCATAACCAAGAGTAAACCAATTTTGATTAATGTGAAGCTTAATGGGATATCGGTATCGATGGAACTGGACACAGGGGCGAGTCAATCGATCATGAATGAGAGGGCATTTAATAAGCTGTGGGATACTAAGACTGTGAGGCCCAGACTGAGCCCTGTTAATACCAAGCTGCGCATGTACACCAAAGAACTGATAAAGATGATTGGCAACACACAAATTAATGTGTCGTATAACGGTGCGGCTCACGAGTTACCGCTGTGGATTGTTCCAGGCAATGATCCAACGCTGCTCGGCGGCAGCTGATTGGAGAAAATCAGATTCGACTGGAACAACATAAAGGCGTTGACGTCAGAAGATGATACATGTGCCCAAGTAATGAGCAAGTTCTCCTCGCTATTCAAACCGGGTATCGGCAATTTCACGGGAGCCAAGGTGCAGATTCACGTGGACTCAGATGCAAGACCCGTCCATCATAAAGCCCAGTCAGTGCCGCATATGATGAGGGAGGTCGAAATTAAACTGGACAGACTCCAGCGTGAAGGGATCATATCACCGGCCGAATTTAATGAATGGGCCAACCTCATTGTTCCTGTGCTGAAAAGTGATGGCTACAATCAACAGGGTTTCGAAACAAGATCAGTACCTATTACCGAAGGCTGATGACTTGTTTGCGACGCTAGCCGGAGGGAAGTCGTTCACAAAACTGGACTTGACGTTGGCCTATATGACGCAGGAATTGGTCGAGATGTCGAAGAGACTTACGTGCATTAACACGCACAAAGGACTGTTTATTTACCACAGGTGCCCGTTTGGAATTCGCTCGGCTGCAGCAATATTCCAAAGGAATATGGAAAATCTACTGAAGTCCGTTCCCAGAGCCATCGTGTTCCAAGATGACATCCTGATCACCGGTCATGACTCCAAGGAACATCTGAACAACCTGGACAAGGTTCTACTGCATTTGGAAAGAATGGGACTCAGACTTCAAACGCTCGAATTGCGTCTTCTTGGCACCGGGGGTCGAATTCCTCGGGAGGAAAATCGCCGCTGATGGCATCAGATCTACTGACTTGAAAACCAAAGCCATCAAGAATGCAGCCAAGCTGCAGAACATGACGGAGCTGCGTTCGTTCTTGGGTCTACTCAACTACTTTGGTAACTTCCGACCTAAATTGAGCACCTTACTTGAACCACTGCACATGCTATTGAGAAAAGGCAACAACTGGGTGTGGGGCGCATTGCAAGACAGAGCTTTCGAGAAAGCCACCAATCTGCTTTGCTCGAACAAGCTGCTGGTACATTATGACCCATGTAAACGTTTAGTTTTGGCCTGTGATGCATCATCATATGGAATTGGTTGCGTGTTACAACAAGCCAATGAGTCGGGGAAACTTCAACCTGTCGCGTATGCATTTAAAAATTTGTCTAAAGCAGAAAGATCCTACAGTATGGTAGAAAAAGAAGCTTTGGCGAGTGTGTATGGTGTTAAAAAGATGCATCAATACCTGTTTGGTCTGGGGTTCGAATTAGAGACCGATCACAAGCCGCTCATTTCGTTGTTTTCCGAGAACAAAGGTATCAATACCAATGCTTCATCCCACATCCAAAGGTGGGCACTGACCTTATCTGCCTATTATTATGTCATTCACCACAGACCTGGCACAGAGAATTGTGCCGATACTTTGAGCCGGTTGCCGTTGCCCACACCGGAGGAGGAAATGCCACAACAGGCAGATTTAATGTTAATCATGGATGCTTTTGATAGTGAAGGTACCCCTGTCACGGCTCAACATGTTAAGACCTAGACCAGCCAGGACCCGATATTATTGGTGGTAAAGGGTTGCATCCTCAAAGGGGATTGGTGTGCCATACCTAAGCAAATGTGCGAGGAGGCCAAACCGTACAGACATCGCAAGGACGAACTGTCTATTCAACCAGATTGCATATTGTGGGGCAATCGAGTTGTAATGCCTAAGAAAGGGAGAGAGAAGTTTGTGCGTGAGTTACACAACACACATCCGGGTATAATGATGATGAAGGCCAACGCCAGGTCCCACGTATGGTGGCCAGGAATTGATTCTGAACTGGAAGCATGCGTGCATCAGTGCAACACCTGCATGCAGCTCAGCAAAGCACCAGCAGAATCGCCGCTGAGTCTGTGGTCATGGCCATCCAAACCTTGGTCCAGGATCCATGTAGATTTTGCAGGTCCCTTCCTGGGCAAGATGTTTTTCGTGGTGGTAGATGCTTATTCGAAGTGGATAGAATGCATAATCATGTCATCCAGTACGTCCAGGGCAATCAGAGAATCTCAATGTCATGTTCGTGACACATGGCCTGCCTGACATAGTGGTGAGTGACAATGGGTCATGCTTCACCAGTCAGGAGTTTCAGGAATTTGTAAAACTTAACAGCATAAAACATGTAAAGTCAGCACCATTCAAGCCTGCATCCAACGAGCAAGCAGAATGTGCAGTACAAATTATCAAGCAAAACATGAGGAGAGTAACCCAAGGGTCACTGCAGACCCGCTTGTCTTGCATACTGCTGAGTTACAGGACAAGACCTCACACACTCACAGGGGTCTCGCCTGCTGAACTCATGATGAAAAGAGGTCTTAAGACCAAGTTATCTCATGTACACCCAGATTTAAGTAATCATGTTGAATACAGAGGACAAAGTCAACAAGGGTACCACAATCGCGCAACTGTGTCATGCGAGATTTCTGTTAATGATCCTGTATATGTGTTGAATTATGGTCAGGGTCCCAAATGGATTTCTTGTATGGTCATGGCCAAGGAGGGCAACAAAGTATTTGTTATTAAGCTCAAGAATGGGCAAACTTGCAGGAAACACATGGATCAAACAAAGCTGAGGTACACAGACGAGCCAGAGCAGTCGGACGAAGAAACCGTCGATGACCAATCAACCTACCAGCAGCCTTCAGTGCACTCAAGGGTCATCAGTGAACCCGGAATTTCCATCACGGACTTGTTCAATAAAAATGGACTTGCAATTCCTGACATGGCCATTGCCACCCCCAACAAGTCAGCCATCCAGCCACCAGCCATAACAGACTCCGCACATTCACCCAAGGCAAGAATCGAACTGAGACGGTCAACCCGGGAGCGTAAAGCACCTGTGAAAGACTATGACAAGATCTCAGAGGATCTTTCTGTTAATAAAAGATGATATCAGGGCAGTTGTGAGAGATGATATTGGCTCTAATGAACAAAATGTTGAATCATTGTGGGTGGAGATTAGAGATAGTAAGGGGAAAAAGTCACTGTTGGGCGTAGTTTATAGGGCCCCAAATAATAACTTCACGGTGGAGCGGGCAATAATCAAGGGAATAATGGAGGCATGTGAAAAAGGAACGGCAGTAATCATGGGGGATTTTAACCTACATATCGATTGGTCAAATCAAATCGCACGGGGTAGCCTGGAGGAGGAATTCATAGAATGCATACAGGATTGTTTCTTAGAACTGTATGTTACAGAACCTACAAGGGAGCAAGCTATCTTCGATCTGGTCCTGTGGAATGAGACAGGAATAATAAACGATCTCCTAGTAAAAGATCCTCTCAGAATGAGTGATCACAGTATGGTTGAATTTGTAATACAGATTGAGGGTGAGGAAGTAGTGTCTCAAACGAGCGTACTATGCTTAAACAAAGGGGACTACAGTGGGATGAGGGCAGAGTTGGCTAAAGTAGACTGGAAACACAGACTAAACGGTGGCACAATTGAGGAACAGTGGAGGACTTTTAAGGAGCTCTTTCATAGTACTCAACAAAAATATATTCCAGTGAAAAAGAAGGGCAGTAAGAGAAGGGATAACCAGCAATGGATAACGAAGGAAATAAAGGAGAGTATCAAATTAAAAACCAATGCGTATAAGGTGGCCAAGGTTAGTGGGAAACTAGAAGAGAGGGAAAATTTTAAACGACAGCAAAGAATGACTAAGAAAGCAAGAAAGAAAGGAGAGATAGATTACGAAAGTAAACTTGCGCAAAACATAAAAACAGATAGTAAAAGCTTTTACAGATATATAAAATGGAAAAGAGTGACTAAAGTAAATGTTGGCCTCTTAGAAGATGAGAAGGGAGTTTTAATAATGGGAAATGTGGAAATGGCTGAGACCTTAAACAATTATTTTGCTTCGGTTTTCACAGTGGAAGACACAAAAACCATGCCAAAAATTGCTGGTCACAGGAATGTGGGAAGGGAGGACCTTGAAACAATCACTATCAATAGGGGGTTAGTGCTGGACAGGCTAATGGATCTCAAGGTAGACAAGTCCCCTGGTCCTGATGAAATGCATCCCAGGGCATTAAAAGAGATGGCGGAAGTTATAGCAGATGCATTCGTTATAATCTACCAAAATTCTCTGGACTCTGGGGAGGTACCAGTGGATTGGAAAGCAGCTAATGTAACGCCTCTGTTTAAAAAAGGGGGCAGACAAAAGGCAGGTAACTATAGGCCGGTTAGTTTAACATCTGTAGTGGGGAAAATGCTTGAAACTATCATTAAGGAAGAAATAGCGGGACATCTAGATAGAAATAATGCAATCAAGCAGACGCAGCATGGATTCATGAAGGGGAAATCATGTTTAACTAATTTACTGGAATTCTTTGAGGATATAATGAGCATGGTGGATAGAGGTGTACCGATGGATGTGGTGTATTTAGATTTCCAAAAGGCATTCGATAAGGTGCCACACAAAAGGTTACTGCAGAAGATAAAGGTACGTGGAGTCAGAGGAAATATATTAGCATGGATCGAGAATTGGCTGGCGAACAGAAAGCAGAGAGTCGGGATAAATGGGTCCTTTTTGGGTTGGAAATCGGTGGTTAGTGGTGTTCCACAGGGATCGGTGCTGGGACCACAACTGTTTACAATATACATAGATGACCTGGAAGAGGGGACAGAGTGTAGTGTAACAAAATTTGCAGATGACACAAAGATTAGTGGGAAAGCGGGTTGTGTAGAGGACACAGAGAGGCTGCAAAGAGATTTAGATAGGTTAAGCGAATGGGCTAAGGTTTGGCAGATGGAATACAATGTCGGAAAGTGTGAGGTCATCCACCTTGGGAAAAAAAACAGTAAAAGGGAATATTATTTGAATGGGGAGAAATTACAACATGCTGCGGTGCAGAGGGACCTGGGGGTTCTTGTGCATGAATCCCAAAAAGTTAGTTTGCAGGTGCAGCAGGTAATCAGAAAGGCGAATGGAATGTTGGCCTTCATTGTGAGAGGGATGGAGTACAAAAGCAGGGAGGTCCTGCTGCAACTGTACAGGGTATTGGTGAGGCCGCACCTGGAGTACTGCGTGCAGTTTTGGTCACCTTATTTAAGGAAGGATATACTAGCTTTGGAGGGGGTACAGAGACGATTCACTAGGCTGATTCCGGAGACGAGGGGGTTACCTTATGATGATAGATTGAGTAGATTGGGTCTTTACTCATGGGAGTTCAGAAGGATGAGGGGTGATCTTATAGAAACATTTAAAATAATGAAAGGGATAGACAAGATAGAGGCAGAGAGGTTGTTTCCACTGGTCGGGGAGACTAGAACTAGGGGGCACAGCCTCAAAATACGGGGGAGTCAATTTAAAACCGAGTTGAGAAGAAATTTCTTCTCCCAGAGGGTTGTGAATCTGTGGAATTCTCTGCCCAAGGAAGCAGTTGAGGCTAGCTCATTGAATGTATTCAAGTCACAGATAGATAGATTTTTAACCAATAAGGGAATTAAGGGTTACGGGGAGCTGAGTCCACGGCCAGATCAGCCATAATCTTGTTGAATGGCGGAGCAGGCTCGAGGGGCTAGATGGCCTACTCCTGTTCCGAATTCTTATGTTCTTTTGAGGGTATTTTCATGTATGAACATGCTGTTTGTAGCCACCAGATGGTGTCATTGTTGGAAGCCACTGAGCAGCATGCACATGGTGCAGCTCTGGTACAAAAGGCCAGCCATTTTGTGAGTCAGGCACTTTGGGCCGTAATAAAGCAGAGCCAAGGTTGTACCTTGTTCAGTTAAACAGTACTCAGTTTGTACCTTTATTGCATACATAACAGAGGGTATGGCGAGAGAGTCTCAAGGGATGCACTGCAAGCTTATGGGTGCATTGGCAAGGGTCCCGCAGAGTATGGATGTACTTGCTGTGAGGTTGAGGGACACCGCCTCAAGCATTACCAGTGCCTCTGGGGATTCCATTGAGCCCATCCTTGGCAAGTACCAAAGAATTTGAGAGTCGATGAGCGACCGTGGGGAACAAGAGATGATGGCGCGTGCCATTGCTGACATGGCAGCAGCTATCACAGCTCGGGCCGAAGCTATGCAAGGCCTTCGTGATGTGATGCAGTCACGGGTTTATCAGTTTGCTTTCATGCAGACTCAGATTGATACCACTCAAGCACTGACTGCTGCCATCCTATCTGGATTCCCCACAGTCCAACGAGGAACTCACAGTGCCGAAGCAGGCCACCAATCTGTTCTCCAGCCGATTGCTCCAGATGCTGAGGCTCTGTCCCAGGGGAGTGGCAGTGTGTCAATGGAAATGGAAGGTGCTATCCTCTCTCACGATGACAGCATTCCGGCTCCCACTGTTGTGTATCTGTAAAGCATGCACTCCCATGTTCTGCCACCAGGGAGCGCATCCCCTGAAATCCCAAGGGATCCCAGTATATAAGCCAGCCCCCAAGGCCTGTTCCTCACTCTGGAGTGTCCAGACAAAGACTGAGGTCACTGTTACTTTAACCTCCCTGTGTGCAGTCTCATCTGTGTTAGGAACACAATAACTGGCGACGAGAATACGAATCCAACGCAAAGATGCAGCAAACTGTGGGAAGCCTGGACAAGTTCTCGGAGGGTGAGGACTGGGAAGCCTATGTCAAACGGCTAGACCAGTACTTTGTAGCCAACGAGCTGGACGGAGAAGGAAGCGCTGCAAAAATGAGAGTGGTCCTCCTCACGTTCTGCAGGGCACCGACCAACAGCCTCATGAAGAATCTTCTGGCTCCAGTGAAACCCACAGATAAGTCATATGAGGAACTGTGTACACTGGTTCGGAAACATCTTAACCCGAGGGAGAGCGTGCTGATGGCAAAGTATCGGTTCTACATGTGCCAGCGATCTGAAGGTCACGAAGTGGCGAGCTACGTCGCCGAGCTAAGGCGACTTGCAGGACAATGTGAGTTTGATGGCTACCTGGAGCAGATGTTCAGAGACTTTTTGTACTGGGCATTGGCCACGAGACCATCCTACGAAAACTTTTGACTGTAGAGACACCGACCCTCAGCAAGGCCATTGCGATAGCACAGGCGTTTATGTCCACCAGTGATAACACCAAACAAATCTCTCAGCACACAAGTGCTAGCAATGTTCATAAATTAACTGGATCTGTGTTTGCGAGCAGAAATGTACAGGGCAGAAACCATGAGTCTGCAACTGCCAGCAGGCCTCAGCTGACCCAGATGACTCAGAGTCCGCAACAAAGGATGAATGCAAGGCAATTCACACCTTGTTGGCGTTGTGGAGGCTTCCATTCAGCCTATTCATGCCGCTTCAAAGGGTATGTTTGCAAGAGCTGTGGAACAATGGGGCACCTCCAACGAGTTTGCAGACGAGCTGCAAGCTCTGCAAAACCTGCTAACCACCACATGGCAGAGGAAGATCGGTCCATGGTGGATCAAAGCAATTTTGAGTCTCAGAGAGAGGAGGCAGATGCTGAAATACACGGGGTGCACACATTTTCACCGAAATGTACACCTATAATGCGAAATGTAAAATTGAATGGCTTACCCGTAGCCATGGAACTGGACACTGGTGCTAGCCAATCCATCATGAGTAAAAAG
Organism: Pristiophorus japonicus; assembly: GCF_044704955.1. Taxonomy (NCBI): domain Eukaryota; kingdom Metazoa; phylum Chordata; class Chondrichthyes; family Pristiophoridae; genus Pristiophorus; species Pristiophorus japonicus. The sequence continues at coordinate 131,668,274 of NC_091978.1, read as the reverse complement.
ATGTTTGAGAGACTGTGGTGCAACAAGGCACTCAGACCAGCCCTGAGCCCCATCCACATGAAACTGAGAACATACACCAAAGAGCTCATCACTGTCCTGGGCAGCGCCATGGTCAAGGTCACCTACGTGGGCACGGTGCACGAACTGCGACTCTGGATTGTCCCGGGCGATGGCCCCACACTGCTTGGAAGGAGCTGGCTGGACAAAATCCGCTGGAACTGGGATGACAACCAAGCACTATCACATGTCGATGAGGCCTCATGTACCCAGGTTCTTAACAAATTTCCTTCCTTTTTTGAGCCAGGCATTGGAAACTTTTCCGGAGCCAAGTTGCGGATCCACTTGGTCCCATTCACAAGGCGCAAGCAGTACATCACATGATGAGGGAGAGAGTGGAAATCAAGCTGGACAGGCTGCAACATGAGGGCATCATCTCTCCAGTGGAATTCAGTGAGTGGGCCAGCCCGATTGTTCCAGTACTCAAAAGTGATGGCATGGTCAGGATTTGCGGCGATTATAAAGTAACTATTAATCGTTTCTCACTACAGGACCAATACCCGCTACCTAAGGCAGATGACCTATTTGTGACGCTGGCAGGAGGCAAGATGTTCACCAAGCTCGACCTGACTTCGACCTACATGGCGCAGAAGCTGGAGGAGTCTTCAAAGGGCCTCACCTGCATCAACACGCACAAGGGACTGTTCATCTACAACAGATGCCCGGCTGCAGCGATCTTCCAGAGAAACATGGAGAGCCTACTCAAGTCGGTACCACGCCCAGTGGTTTTTCAGGATGACATATTGATCACGGGTTGGGACACTGTCGAACACCTACAAAACCTGCAGGAGGTCCTCCAGCGACTGGATCGTGTAGGGCTGCGGCTGAAGAGGTCGAAATGCGTCTTCATGGCAATAGAAGTGGAGTTTTTGGGGAGAAAGATCACAGGGGACAGCATTCGGCCCACAGACACCAAGACAGAGGCTAGCAGGAACGCGCCCAGGCCACAGAACGTCATGGAGCTGCGGTCGTTCCTGGGACTCCTCAACTATTTTGGTAACTTCCTACTGGGGTTAATCACCCTCTTAGAGCCCCTACATGTGATATTGCGTAAAGGTGAGAACTGGGTATGGGGAAAAAAAACAAGTAATTGCTTTTGAAAAAGCCAGAAACATTTTATGTTCCAACAAGCTGCTTGTATTGTATAACCCGTGTAAAAGACATGTGCTAGCATGTGATGCGTCGTCGTACAGAGTCGGTTGTGTATTACAACAAGCCAATGTTCCGGGGAAGTTTCAACCTGTCGCCTATGCCTCCAGGAGCTTGTCTAAGGCCGAGAGGGCCTACAGCATGATTGAGAAAGAGGCATTAGCGTGTGTGTTCGGGGTAAAGAAAATGCATCAGTACCTGTTTGGCCTCAAATTTGAGCTGGAAACAGATCACAAGCCCCTCATATCCCTGTTCGCTGAAGACAAGGGTATAAATACTAATGCCTCAGCCCGCATACAAAGGTGGGCACTCGCGCTATCAGCGTATAACTGTACCATCCGCCACAGGCCAGGCACCGAGAACTGTGCGGATGCTCTCAGTCGGCTACCATTGCCCACCACGGAGGTGGAAATGGCGCAGCCTGCAAACTTGTTGGTGGTGGCGCAGCCTGCAGACTTGTTGATGGTCATGGAAGCATTTGAAAATGATAAATCACCTGTCACGGCCCGCCAGATTAGGACTTGGGCCAGCCAAGATTCTCTGCTGTCCCTAGTAAAAAACTGTGTACTGCATGGGAGCTGGGTCAGCATCCCCATTGAAATGCAAGAGCTAATCAAGCCATTCCAGCGGCGAAAGGACGAGCTATCCATTCAGGCAGACTGCCTGTTGTGGGGTAACCCAAAAAGGGCAGGGAGATGTTCATCTCGGATCTCCACAGCACACACCTGGGTATAGTAATGTTGAAAGCGATAGCCAGATACCACGTGTGGTGGCCCGGTATCGACTCTGACTTAGAGTCCTGTGTACGGCAATGCAGCATGTGTGCTCAGTTGAGCAACGCGCCCAGAGAGGCACCACTAAGTTTGTGGTCCTGGCCCTCTAGACCATGGTCAAGGATCCATGTCGACTATGCGGGCCCGTTTCTCGGTTAAATGTTCCTGGTGGTGGTGGATGCTTTTTCAAAATGGATTGAATGTGAAATAATGTCAAGCAGCACCGCCACCATCACCATTTAAAGCCTGAGGGCAATGTTTGCCACCCACGGCCTGCCTGACATACTGGTCAGTGACAACGGGCCATGTTTCACCAGTGCCTAATTTAAAGAATTCATGAACCGCAATGGGATCAAACATGTCACCTCGGCCCCGTTTAAACCAGCCTCCAATGGGCAGGCAGAGCGGGCAGTACAAACAATCAAACAGAGCCTTAAACAGCAAGGCCAGCCTCACCCAGCAGCCCTGCAGGGCCAACAACACGTCAGCCCAGCGAGGGCACAGCCAACACACCAGAACAGACATTTGTACCAAGGCGGTCCACCAGGGAAAGAAAGGCTCCCGACCGCCTCACCTTGTAAATAGTTTTCATTTTGACTTTGGGGGGGGGGAGTGATGTTGTGTATCTGTAAAGCTTGCACTCCCATCTTCCGCCACCAGGGAGCGCATCCCCTGAAGTCCCAAGGGATCCCAGCATCCCTTGGGAGCACTGTATATAAGGCCTGTTCCTCACCCTGGAGTGTCTTAATAAAGACTGAGGTCACTGTTACTTTAACCACCCTGTGTGCAGTCTCATCTGTGTTAGGAACACAATACCCACCACTGACACTTTGCCTTTGCACCTGCCGTGGTCTGCACCACACCCATCCCAGACTGCTGCCGCCCATGCTGAGGTGGTACAGTCTGCAGCCGGGCCTTCCAGGCCCAGAGCTGGGCCAGGGTGTCCTGCTCGGCCATCTGCAGTCTCTGCCTCACCACTACAGCAGCCTTCAAGCAACCTTGCTGGAGGCACTGTGGACACATTAAGGAGAAGCACTAGGCGTGGGAGGGAGGGAAAGGGAAGTGGTGGGAAATATGCGAGTAAGTCGCAATAATGACTTTTCCCACCATAGCCAGATGTCCACATCTTGTAAACATAATTGTACATATTTCATTGGTGATGTTTGACACCTGCTATTTGTAGATGGGTCTTGGTATAATATGGTTCATGGGAGCTGGTCTTGCATTTCAGATGGGAGGGGCGTTTGTATATACAATCATGAAGTTGCTTGTGTGTTATACTGTTTCAAGGGGCATTTGTTACATTCTTTATTAGTTGCTGGTGAAGGGTTGTTGGTGTGCTGCTTGAGGACACATTCTTGTTAGAGATAATGAAGTGTTGATTTGTCCGTTTGCATTGCCGCCATGTGTGTGAATTGAGAATTTCACTGAGCTGCACCATCAGCCTAGCACATAGCGATGTGCCTATGAAGCCCTGTCATTGTCTGGTCGTTGATTTATTGGCATCAATGCAGGATGAGATGCTGACGTGCGACCCTTGCAGTGGCAGCAATAGCATGGTGCCTCCTCCGTGGCTGCTGATCATCCTCCTCCTCATCTGCCTCGCCATGCTGTACGTAGTCATGCTCCTCTTCCTTTTCCTTCTCCTGAGGTGGAGCTGCAATCCCCAATGGCAATGCCTGGGCCCTCATGATGACCAGGATGTGCAGCATAGGGAGTACTGAAAGCTGCCTCCAGAGTAGTCAAGAGATCGGAAACGCTGCTTTAGTACCCTGATAGTCTACTTTATGAGGTTCCAAGTGGCCGCATGGCTCTCGTTGTACCGATGCACAGCACGGGTGTTAGAGTTGCAGAGGGGTATCATGAGCCATGTGGCTAGAGCATAGCCTTTGTGGCCGAGCAGCCAGCCACAACCTTCATGGCACAGTGCTCTCCCACAGGATGAAAGCATCGTGTGTGCTGCCAGGATAGCTGGCATTCACTGCGAGGATACACTGCCAGGATAGCGGGCATTCACAGGGAGGATACACTGCCAAGATAGCGGGCATTCACAGGGAGGATACACTGCCAGGATAGCTGGCATTCACTGCGAGGATACACTGCCAAGATAGCAGGCATTCACAGGGAGGATACACTGCCAGGATAGCGGGCATTCACAGCGAGGATACACTGCCAGGATAGCGGGCATTCACAGGGAGGATACACTGCCAGGATAGCGGGCATTCACAGGGAGGATACACTGTCAGGATAGCTGGCATTCACAGCGAGCATATACTGCCAGGATAGCGGGCAATCACAACGAGCATATACTGCCAGGATAGCGGGCATTCACAGTGAGGATGTACTGCCAGGATAGCGGGCATTCACAGCGAGGTCGCGCTGTGTGTGGTCCCACACCAACTGTACATTGAGAGAATGGTATCCCTCGCACCTCCGCATTCTGGTGTGGTGCACGCAATGCCACATGACGCCCTGAACCATCGAAAAGCCTGCTATCCTGGCGAACCCACATGACCGTTCCTCCTGTTTCTCCCTTATCATGGGAACGTTTATGTATGCCATTCTCCTGCGATATAAAGCATCTGTGACCTTGCGGATGTAGCAATGAGCAGCAAATTGCGACATGCTGCAGATATCCCCTGCTGTAGCCTGGAAGGAGCCAGAGGCACAGAAACTGAGCACCACAGTTACCTTCACTGCGACAAACAGCGAAATCCTGGTCCTGATATTAGCCTCTAGGTCTGGCTGCAGGAGATGGCATAGCTCGGTGACTACCTCCTTGTGGAACCGCAGCCTTCTAACGCACTGGTCCTCAGACATGTCTAGGTATGATACGTGCTCCCGATAAACCCACGGGGGTAAGGCCTCCTACCCCGACGTCTACGGGGACTCCTCATTTGTGCTCCCACGTTCCCAATCTCCCTTCTCTGTAGATGCCACCTACCAATTGCTTCGAGGAAGCGAAGGTAGCGTGTTTGCACTGCACCCATCTAAATGCACACCTCAAATCGCTACTTAACTGTAACTTTGAAGTCAATCTGCCTCAGCAATCCCACAGATACACGCACTGTGCTATGTGGAAACGTAGCACTCACTGCAAACTCTGAGTAAACCGGTTGTTCATCGTTTTAAATACCCTCCCGGCATCGCCCAAAGCAGCTGGGACCGCCTGCTTTCTTTGGCGTGTTCAGCAGTTGTCGGTAAGTGTGGTGCACAAACCGAAGTTCACGTCCGGGGTGCTAGCGGGGTGTTGCACGTGTACTGACATCATGATCCGGCTGGCGTTAGATGGCGAGGCAATAAATGTTAGCGTGCTGGTAAAAGTCAACCAAAGTTTCTGGGCGTTAAACCATGAGCGACGCTTTACCGCTACTCTGGGGCGCTAACGGGAGGCGATACCCAACCAAATGACTTTAATATGCATCAAGAAAAGTGGTGGTCCTAGTATCGAACTCTGGGGAACACCATTGTACACCTTCCTCGAGTCCAAAAAGCAACCATTTAGCACTATTCTCTGTTTCCTATCACTTAGCCAATTTTGTATCCATGCGGCCATTGTCCCTTTTATTCCATGGGCTTCATCTTTGCTGGCAAGCTTATTATGAGGCACTTTATCAAATGTTTTTTGGAACCCCATGTACACCACATCAACCGCATTGCTCTCAGCAACACTCTCTGTTACCTCATCAAAAAACTCAATCAACTTAGTTAAACATGATTTGCCTTTAACAAATCTGTGCTGGCTTTCCTTAATTAATCCATACTTGTCCAAATGACTGTTAATTTTTCCCTGATAATAGTTTCTAAAAGCTTCCCCACTACCGAGGTTAAACTGATTGGCCTGTAGTGCTGTGTTTATCTTTACACCCTTTTTGAACAAGGGTGTAACATTTGTAATTCTCACCATATCCAAGGAGGATTGGACGATTCTGGCCAGTACCTCTGAATTTACTTCCTTTACTTCCCTCAGCATCCTAGGATGCATCCCATCCTGTCCTGGTGACTTATCCACTTTAAGTACAGCCAGCCTTTCTAGTATCTCCTCTTTATCAATTCTATGCATCCCATCCAGTATCTCAACGACCTCCTCTTTCACTATAACTTTGGCAACATTATCTTCCTTTAGTACTCATTTAGTACCTCAACCATGCCCTCTGCCTCCATACGTATGTCTCTATTTTGATCCGTAATCGGCCCCATCCCTCCTCTTACTACCTGTTTACTATTTATATGCCTATAGAAGTCTTTTGGATTCCTTTTTATGTTAGCTGCCAATCTTTTCTCATACTCTCTCTTTGCCCCTCTTATTTCCTTTTTCACTTCCCCTCTGAGCTTTCTATATTCAGCCTGTTTATCACTTGTATTCTTAACCTGACATCTGCCAAAGGCACTGGTTTTCTGCTTTATCTTTCTATCTCTTTCATCATCCAGGGAGTTCTGGCTTTGGCATAAGCTTGGTACAACGCTGAGCTCTTTTTCTATTTCCTTCGTCTCCATGCCCACTTCTTTGGCCAGGTGTCTTCCCCCACTTTCTCCTGTTTTCAGAATTCTCATCCAAACTGGACCCCTCACTCTGGCCTCTTATCCTCTTTAGATCTTTGCATTGCAAACTGCTGGCGTAACATCGGCCGTCTTAATTTCTCTGCTCCTCTCACTCACTTCAACCTATCTCCCACTGAACTTGCAGCACTCCGTCTTTCAGATCCAACCCTAACATCGTCATTAAACCTGCTGACAAGGGTGGCACGGTTGTTGTTTGGTAGACCGATTTCTACCTTATGGAAGCTAACACCTCTGACGCCTCCTCCTACCTCCTCCTGGACCATGACCACACGACTGAACATCAAGCCATCGTTTCCAAGACTGACACTGACCTCATCTCCTCTGGAGATCTTCCCTCCACGACCACCAACCTCTTAGTCCCCCAACCCCGCACAGGTCGCTTCTCCCTCCTTTACAAGATCCATAAACAGCATTTCCTTGCTAGACCCATCATTTCAGCCTGTTCTTGCCCCATGAAACTGATTTCTTCCTATCTCGACTGTATTTTTTCTCCCCTTGTCTAGTCTCTTCCCACCTACATCCGCGAGTCTTCCCACGTCCTCCACCACTTTAACAGTTTCCAGTTTCCTGGCCCCAACCGTGTCCTTTTCACCAAGGTCGTCCAAACCCTCTACACCTCCATCTCCCACCAGTATGGCCTGAGGGCACTCCACTTTTTCCTTGAACAGAGGCCCAATCAGTCCCCATCCACCACCACCTTCCTCCACCTGGCTGTACTTGTTCTCACATTGAACAACAACTCCTTTGACTCCACTCACTTCCTCCAAATAAAAGGTGTTGCTATGGGTACCCGCATGGGTCCCAGCAATACCAGCCTTTTTTGGGGGACATGTGGAACATTCTTTGTTTCAGTCCAACTCAGGTCCCCTCCTTGTTTCCTGGTCATGACTGAGCAGCAGTGCTTCAGGAGGCTCATGCTATTGATTCAGGTCATCGCAAACATTACTATCTTGCTGAAACAAGATCTGCGTCCCAGAGAAGCTGGTGGACACTTCTTACCAGTAGTTGTCAAAGTCACCACCATCATCAACTTCTTCACCTCAGGCTCCTTCCAGGATCTGCATTAGACATTTGCAGGATCACACAGTCGGTCGCCCACAGATGCATCACCCAAGTGACTGATGCCATGTCTCACAAGACAGACAGTTATGTAAACTGTGCCTCTGATGAAGCCAGTGTGACTGAGTGGGCGCTCGGCTTTGCGGCTCTGGCTGGCTTCCCACAGGTGCAGGGCATCATCGACCGCACACATGTGGATATCAAGGCACCCCCACAGGTGTGTTTGTGACAAATCACTGGAGAAATCCCACCAACGATGTCTCCGCAAGATCCTGCAAACCCCCTGGGAGGACAGACGCACCAACATTAGTGTCCTCGATCAGGCCAACATACCCAGCATTGAAGCACTGACCACACTCGACCAGCTCCACTGGGCAGGCCACATTGTTCGCATGCCTGACACAAGACTCCCAAAGCAAGCGCTTTCCTCAGAACTCCTATATGACAAGCGAGCCCAAGGTGGGCAGAGGAAATGTTTCAAGGACACCCTCAAAGCCTCCCTGATAAAGTGCAACATCCCCACTGACACCTGGGAGTCTCTGGCCAAAGACCGCCCTAAGTGGAAGAAGTGCATCCGGGAGGGCATTGAGCACCTCGAGTCTCATCACCGGGAGTATGCAGAAATCAAGCGCAGGCAGCGGAAAGAGCGTGCGGCAAACCAGTCCCACCCACCCCTTCCCTCAACGACTATCTGTCCCACCTGTGACAGAGACTGTAATTCCCGTATTGGACTGTTCAGTCACCTAAGAACTCACTTTTAGAGTGGAAGCAAGTCTTCTTCGATTTCAAGGGACTGCCTATGATGATGATGTTTATGAACCAGAAGGGCTTGCACTTTCTCAATGTGCAGCTCATCTGCAACCATAAAAAGATCATCATGCATGTGGGCGGTGGATTCCCTGGCAATTGTCATGATTCTTTCGTGCTGCTTCAGTCCACCATCTCTCAGCTATTTGCACCTCCAAACAGACTTACCTGTTGGCTGCTTGGAGACAAGGGTTATCTGCTGAAGACGTGGCTGATGACACCTTTGAGGATGCCAGGCAATAAGACCAAGGAGCATTATAATGACAGCCACATGTCAACCAGATGTGTCATAGAGCAAGCAATTGGCATAATGAAGATGCACTTCAGATGCCTTGACACATCTGGAGGAGCCCTTCAGTACGCACTAGCCAGGGTCTCCAGAATCATCGTCGTATGCTGGGCGTTGCATAACAGGATTGGAGCTGTAGGGGGAGCAAGGCACAGTGTGCACAGCAGCTTCAGAGGAGGAGGAGGAGCAACATGTGATACACGAGGAGGAGGAGGAGGACGTGAAGGAGGAACCTGATGTGGAGATGGCAACAGCAGTGGTGCACATTGCCTTATAATAGCCAGAATTACTTAACTTGCACCAATGCAGCCATATGGCTTCCAAATGTTGTACTAACTTCCCTCTGAACACCACCACAAAGCAGTCTTACAATAACCAAGCCATTCCTGTCACTCAAAGCCCCATTGCCTGAGGTTAAGTAATGTCTCACTATTCACTCCAAGTGACAAAGCCACTTCCCAGGTAGCAGGCAAAAATGGACAAGACCGGAAAGTTGTGCAAAGAAATACATTTACTTGCATCATAAATATAATTGAAACTTAACATTAACATTTTGTCATACACCCATGTGCATACCTTTGTGCATTTAGGATTGTGTCTTTTTTCATTAACAAGTGCTTCTATGAAATGCAACCCGTGGCTTCAGCAGAGGTAAAGGCAGGCTGCTCATTTCCCTGCTGCGATTGCTTTGACAATTTTGGCGGATGTCCTCTGGGTTTTGGAGCCTGTGATGGCCCGGCCAAAGACTGCTCCTCCTGCAACTGTGCAAAAGGGGGAGGCATCAGGGGAAAAGTGGAAGCCTCTACTTCTATGCCCCCTCTCACCATCATCCCTCCCATGGGCCAACCGCACTTCCCTGCTAGCAAGGAGCTGTACAGCAACGGGGTGAGGAATGCACAAGTCTACGTTAATATCCCTCCTCGAGCTGAGTGTCTGCAATCTTTTGCTCACAACAAGCAAGTTCTCTTTGGACTGGCGCATTTGCTGCTCCTTGCAGGTGACATCCTTTCCATGGATCAGCACATCGCCACCATTGCCTGCGAGATGGTGGTGTTCGTGTTAGAAATGGACTCCTCCATTCTCTGTACAGTTGCACACATCGCTGCAAGATCACCCTCTTTCTAGATGGCCTCCCGAGGATCAGCATCTGCAGATAGCTCAGCTGAACTTGGAGCATCCACTGCTGTCACTGTCGCCACCATATGCTCTTGCTCACTTGTGAAGTGTGAGACAGCAGGTGACAACACTACTCTATCTCTCATAGGACCCATCGAGGTGTGAGTATCTGTGCTGGTGATGGGTGCACATGGATCTGCTGACGGTGTACCCTCAGAGACTGGAGCTTCCTCTGAGGAGTCATCTTCCTCCTCTAGCTGGACAGTAGTGGGGTGGGGGAGCAGTGGCACTTGATGAACCTGTGGGAGAGGCAACGGAGGTTTGTTCTGTAAATAAGCTCCATTCCAGCGGGAGAGATGGAGCATGCAGCAAGGAAGATCGAGAAGAGCTTTGGTGCTTGACCCCAGTCCGCATATGTATTGGGTCTGTGGTGGATCCGTTGGTCAGGTTCACGGATTGCATGTCATCGTAAAGCAGGCGGAGGATGGTGACAAACTTTTGAGGTCAGCCGAATTTGGGAAGGACACTCCATAAGCCCTCACAGTTGACTGCGTCAAAGGCCTTTGTGAGGTCAAAGAAGGACATGTCCAGAGGTTGGTGCTGCTCCCTGCATTTTTCTTGGATTTGACGCGCAGTGAAGATCATGTCCGTTGTGCCCCTTAGTGGGCGGAATCCACATTGCGACTCTGGGAGAAGCTATTCAGCCACTGGGAGAAGGCTATTGAGGAGGCTTCTTGCAATGACTTTCCCTGTGGCAGACAGCAGGGAAACTCCTCTGTAGTTACCGCAATCAGACTTATCACCTTTCTTGTCACGATTACAGCATCTGGCATGTTTTCCTCCTTCCAAATAAAATAAATGAGTTAATGGATTCGTGCCAATGGTGCTTCTCCGCCATACTTTAGTACCTCGGCGGGGATTCCATCTGCTCCTGAGGTCTTGTTGTTCTTCAGTAGTCGAAAGCCCTTTTCAACCTCATGCCAGGTTGGGGTTATGCTGAGGTGGTGGCAGGTAGCATGCTGCGGGATGGAGTCGAGGACACTCACGTCAAAAACAGAGTCTCGGTTAAAGAGATCTTCAAAGTGCTCTTCCAGCGGGCCCTGACTGCCTCTCTGTCCTTAATGAGTACCTCTCCATTCTTGGCCCTCAGTGGGGTAGGACCTTGGGAGCTTGGGCTGTAGGTGGTTTTGACTGTGCTGAAGAATCCACGCATGTCATGGTTGTCGGCTAGATGCTGGATCTCCCGTGCTTTTTCCAACCACTGTCTGTTCTTTAGGTCGTGAGTTTTATGTTGCACCTCGGCCTTCAGACGTCTATAGAGCTGCTTTCTTGCTCTCGAGTTGTGATGCTGTTTCCAAGGCCTTTGTGAGTTCAAAGGCCTTTGTGAGGTTTGCGATTTATTTGCTTCTGGATCTCCTGGTCGTTCTCATCAAACAAGTCTTGATGTTTCCTGGTGGAGTGACAAAGCATCTCTTCAGAGGTGCTAATTATGGAGGCCTTGAGGGCAGACCAGGCACTGTGGACACTCTGTGTCTACATAGAAACATAGAAAATATGTGCAGTATTAGGCCATTCAGCCCTTTCGAGCCTGCACCACCATTCAATAAGATCATGGCTGATCATTCCCTCAGTACCCCTTTCCTGCTTTCTCTCCATACCCCTTGATCCCCTTTGCCGTAAGGGCCATATCTAACTCCCTCTTGAATATATCCAGTGAACTGGCATCAACAATTCTCTGCGGCAGGGAATTCCACAGGTTAACAACTCTCTGAGTGAAGAAGTTTCACCTCATCTCAGTCCTAAATGGCCGACCCCTTATTCTAAGATTGTGTCCCCTGATTCTGGACTTCCCCAACTTTGGGAACATTCTACCCGCATCTAACCTGTCCCGTCCCATCAGAATCTTCTACGATTCTATGAGATCCCCTCTCATCCTTCTAAACTCCAATGTATAAAGGCCCAGTTAATCCACTCTCTCCTCATATGTCAGTCCAGCCATCCCGGGAATCAGTCTGATGAAACTTCGCTGCACTCCCTCAATAGCAAGAACGTCCTTCCTCAGATTAGGAGACCAAAACTGAACACAATATTCCAGAGGCATCACCAAGGCTCTGTACAACTGCAGTAAGACCTCCCTGCTCCTATACTCAAATCCCCTAGCTATGAAGACCAACATACCATTTGCCTTCTTCACCGCCTGTTGTACCTGTATGCCAACTTTCAATGACTGATGAACCATGACATCCAGGTCTCGTTTCACCTCCGCTTTTCTTAATCTGCTGTCATTCAAATAATATTCTGTCTTCGCGTTTTTGCCCCCAAAATGGATAATCTCACATTTATCCACATTATGCTGCATCTGCCATGCATTTACCTACTCACCTAACTTGTCCAAGTCACCCTGCAGTCTCTTAGCGTCCCACTCACAGCTCTCACCACCACCCAGTTTAGCGTCATCTGCAAACTTGGAGATATTACACTCAATTCCTTCATCTAAATTATTGATGAATATTGTAAAGAGCTGGGGTCCCAGCACTGAGCCCTGCAGCACTCCACTAGTCACTGACTGCCATTCTGAAAAGGACCTGTTTATCCCGACTCTGTGCTTCCTGTCTGCCAACCAGTTCTCTATCTACATCAGTATGTTACCCCCAATACCATGCGCTTTGATTTTTCACACCAATCTCTTATGTGGGACCTTGTCAAAAACCTTTTGAAAGTCCAAATACACCACATCCACTGGTTCTCCTTTGTCCACTCTACTAGTTACATCCTCAAAAAATTCCAGAAGATTTGTCAAGCATGATTTCCCTTTCATAAATCCATGCTGACTTGGACCGATCCTGTCACTGCTTTCCAAATGCGTTGCTATTTCATTTTTAATAATTGATTCCAACATTTTCCCCACTACTGTTGTCAGGTTAACCGGTCTATAATTATCTGCTTTCTCTCTCCCTCCCTTTTTAAAAAGTGGTGTTACATTAGCCACCCTCCAGTTCATAGGAACCTATCCAGAGTCGATAGACTGTTGGAAAATGATCACCAATACATCCACTATTTCTTGGGCCACTTCCTTAAGTACTCTGGGATGCAGACTATCAAGCCACAAGGATTTATCAGCAATCAATCCCATCAATTTTCCGAACACAATTTCCCGCCTAATAAGGATATCCTTCAGTTCCTCCTTCTCACCCTCGGTCCCTTAGTACTTCCGTAAGGTTATTTGTGTCTTCCTTCGTGAAGACAGAACCAAAGTATTTGTTCAACTGGTCTGCCATTTCTTTGTTCCCCATTATAAATTCACCTGAATCCGGCTGTAAGGGACCTACGTTTGTCTTCACTAATCTATTTCTCTTCACATATCTATAGAAGATTTTTCAGTCTGTTTTTATGTTCCTGGCAAGCTTCTTCTCATACTCTATTTTCCCCCTCCTTATTAAAACCTTTGAACTCCTCTGCTGAATTGTAAATTTCTCCCAGTCCTCAGGTTTACTGCTTTTTCTGGCCAATTTATCTGCCTCTTCCTTGGATTTAACACTATTCTTAATTTCCCTTGTTAGCCATGGTTGAAACACCTTCCCCATTTTATTTTTACTCCAGACAGGGATGTACAATTGTTGAAGTTCATCCATGTGATCTTTAAATGTTTGTCATTGCCTATCCACTGTCAACCCTTTAAGTATCACTCGACAGTCTATGCTAGCTAATTCACGTCTCATACTATCGACGTTACCTTTCCTTAAGTTCAGGACCCTAGTCTCTGAATTAACTGTGTCACTCTCCATCTTAATGAAGAATTCTACCATATTATGGTCACTCTTCCCCAAGAGACCTCGCGCTACAAGATTGTTAATTAGTTCTTTCTCATTACACAGCACCTAGTCTAGAATGCCCAGCCATCTAATTGGTTCCTCATATTTTGTCCTAGAAAACCATTCCTAATACACTCCAGGAAATTTTCCTCCACCGCATTGCTACCAGTTTGGTTAGCCCAATCAATATGTAGATTAAAGTCGCCCATGATAACTGTTGTACCTTTATTGCACACATCCCTAATTTCTTGTTTGATGCTGTCCACAACCTCACTACTACTGTTTGGTAGTCTGTACACAACTCCCACTAGCATTTTCTGCCCTTTGGTATGCCAAAGCTCCACCCATACAGATTCCACATCATCCAAGCTAATGTCCTTCCTTACTACTGCATTAATTTCCTCTTTAAACAGCAACGTCACCCCACCTCCTTTTCATTTCTGTCTATCCTTCCTAAATGTTGAATACCCCTGGATGTTGAGTTCCCAGCCTTGGTCACCCTGGAGCCATGTCTCCGTGATGCCAATTACATCATATCCGTTAACTGCTATCTGCGCAGTTAATTCGTCCACCTTATTGTGAATACTCCTCGCATTGAGGCATAGAGCCTTCAGGCTTGTCTTTTTAACACCTTTTGCCCCTTTACAATTTTGCTGTAATATGGCTCTTTTTGCTTTTTGCCTTGGGTTTCTCTGCCCTCCACTTTTACTTTTCTTCTTTCTATCTTTTGCTTCTGCCCCCATTCTCCTTCCCTCTGTCTCCCTGCATAGGTTCCCATCCCCCTGCCATATTATTTTAACCCCTCCCTCACAGCACTAGCATACACTCCCCCTAGGACATTGGTTCCGGTCCTGTCCAGGTGCAGACCGTCCAGTTTGTACTGGTCCCACCTCCCCCAGAACCGGTTCTAATGTCCCAGGAATTTGAATCCCTCCCTTTTGCACCACTCCTCAAGCCACATATTCATCTGAGCTATCCTGCGATTCCTACTCTGACTAGCACGGTTCACTGGAAGTCGTCAGGTTGGTTGTGAGGCGCTGGCTGAATAGGGCTTTCTTAGCACGGTCTTTGAGTGCTCCAGCATTGATTTTCCTGCGGTAGCGTTTCTATTGCCACTGTTGTTTTGGGGCTACATTGATGGAAATAACAGGCGGTGGTCAGTCCAGCAGTCGTCAAGTCCTGTCATGGCGTGGGTGATGCGGACGTGCTTGCAGTCTCTCGCTCGGATGATGACGTAGTCTAGTCGATGCCAGTGCTTGGAGCGAAGGTGTTGCCATGAGGCCTTGTACTTGTCTCTCTGATGAAACAAGTTGGTGGTTATGACAAGACCATGTTCTGAGCATTTCATCGGGAGGAGGGTAACGTTGGAGTTGGTTTTCCATACCCCCTCTCTGCCAATTACAACTCTGGCGTTGAAGTTGCCAAGGAGGATCAGCTTGTCGCCTGTTGTTACTCGGTACAGGAATTGTTCAAGGCTGGAGTAGAATTCCTCTTTGGTCTCCTCTGTAGCTTCCAGGGTTGGGGCATACGCATTGATGACCGTAGTGGAGATTAACGCAATAGTAAGGAAGGACATTATCTTGGACGATGTGGAATCTGTATGGGTAGAGCTGCAGAACACCAAAGGGCAGAAAACGCTAGTGGGAGTTGTGTACAGATCATCAAACAATAGTAGTGAGGTTGGAGATGGCATCAAACAGGAAATTAGGGATGCGTGGAATAAAGGTACAGCAGTTATCATGGGTGACTTTAATCTACATATAGATTGGGCTAACCAAACTGGTAGCAATACGGTGGAGGAGGATTTCCTGGAGTGTATAAGGAATGGTTTTCGAGACCAACATGTCAAGGAACCAATTAGAGAGCTGGCCATCTTAGACTGAGTGTTGTATAATGAGAGGATTAATTCGCAATCTTGTGCGAGGCCCCTTGGGGGAAGAGTGACTATAATATGGTAGAATTCATTAAGATGGAGAGTGACACAGTTAATTCAGAGACTAGGGTCTGGAACATAAAGAAATGTAACTTCGATGGTATGAGACGTGAATTGGCTAGAATAGACTGGCAAATGATATTTAAAGGATTGACAGTGGATAGGCAATGGCAAACATTTAAAGATCACATGAATGAACTTCAACAATTGTACACATCTGTCGAGCATAAAAATAAAATGGGGAAGGTGGCTCAACTGTGGCTAACAAGGGAAATTAGGGATAGTGTTAAATCCAAGGAAGAAGCACATAAATTGGCCAGAAAAAGCAGCAAACGTGAGGACTGGGAGAAATTTAGAATTCGGCAGAGGAGGACAGAGGGTTTAATTAGGAGGGGGGAAATAGAGTATGAGAGTAAGCTTGCTGGGAACATAAAAACTGACTGCAAAAGCTTCTATAGCTATCTGAAGAGAAAAAGATTAGTGAAGACAAATGTAGGTCCCTTGCATTCAGAATCAGGTGAATTTATAATGGGGAACAAAGAAATGGCAGACCAATTCAATAAATACTTTGGTTCTGTCTTCGCTAAGGAAGACACCATTAACCTTCTGGAAATACTAGGGGACCGAGAGTCTAGCGAGAAGGAGGAACTGAAGGAAATCCTTATTAGTCAGGAAATTGTGTTAGGGAAATTGATGGGATTGAAGGCCGATAATTCCCCAGGGCCTGATAGGCTGCATCCCAGAGTACTTAAGGAAGTGGCCCTCGAAATAGTGGATGCATTGGTGATCGTCTTCCAACATTCTATAGAATCTGAATCAGTTCCTATGGATTGAAGTGTAGCTCATGTAACCCCAATTTTAGAAAAGGAGGGAGAGAGAAAACAGGGAATTATGGACCGGTTAGCCTGACATCGGTAGTGGGGAAAATGTTGGAATCAATTATTAAAGATGTAATAGTAGCGCATTTGGAAAGCAGTGACAAGATCGGTCCAAGTCAGCATGGATTTATGAAAGGGAAATCATGCTTGACAAATCTTCTAGAATTTTTTGAGGATGTAACTAGTAGAGTGGACAAGGGAGAACCAGTGGATGTGGTGTATTTGGACTTTCAAAAGGCTTTTGACAAGGTCCCACACAAAAGATTAGTGTGGAAAATTAAAGCACATGGTATTGGGAGTAATGTATTGACGTGGATAGAGAGCTGGTTGGCAGACTGGAAGCAAAGAGCAGGAATAAATGGGTCCTTTTCAGAATGGCAGGCAGTGACTAGTGGGGTACAGCAAGGTTCAGTGCTGGGACCCCAGCTATTTACAACATACATTAATGATTTAGACGAAGGAATTGAAGGTAATATCTCCAAGTTTGCAGATGACACTAAGCTGGGTGGCGGTGTGAGCTGTGAGGAGGATGCTAAGAGGCTGCGGGGTGACTTGGACAGGTTAGGTGAGTGGGCAAATGCATGGCAGATGCAGTATAATATAGATAAATGTGAGGTTATCCACTTTGGTGGCAAAAACAGGAAGGCAGAATATTATCTGAATGGTGACAGATTAGGAAAAGGGGAGGTGCAACGAGACCTAGGTATCATGGTTCATCATTCAATTAAAGTTGGCATGCAGGTACAGCAGGCGGTGAAGAAGGCAAATGGTATGTTGGCCTTCATAGCTAGGGGATTTGAGTATAGGAGCAGGGAGGTCTTACTGCAGTTGTACAGGGCCTTGATGAGGCCACACCTTGAATAGTGTGTACAGTTTTGGTCTCCTAATCTGAGGAAGGACGTTCTTGCTATTGAGGGAGTGCAGCGAAGGTTCACCAGACTGATTCCCGGGATGGCAGGACTGACATATGAAGAAAGAGTGGATCGTCTAGGCTTACATTCACTGGAATTCAGAAGAATGAAAGGGGATCTCATAAAAATATGTAAAATTCTGATGCGATTGGACAGATTAGATGCAGGAAAAATGTTCCCGATGTTGGGAAAGTCCAGAACCAGGGGTCACAGTCTAAGGATAAGGGGTAAGCCATTTAGGACCGAGATGAAGAGAAACTTCTTCACTCAGAAAATTGTGAACCCGTGGAATTCTCTACCACAGAAAGTTGTTGATGCCAGTTCATTAGATATATTCAAGAGGGAGTTCGATGTGGCCCTTATGGCTAAAGGGATCAAGGGGTATGGAGAGAAAGCAGGAATTTGGTACAAAGTTGCGTGATCTGCCATGATCATATTGAATGGTGGTGCAGGCTCAAAGGACCGAATGGCCGACTCCTGCACCTATTTTCTATGTTTCTAGCGCATTGGTTCAGGCTAGGGTGAGCCGAAGGGTCATGAGCCATTCCTTCATCCCCCAAGGGGAGTCTCTAAGATGACCAACAATTTTTTATGGCAAAGCCAACCCCATAGAGGCGGCAATCTTCTTCTGATTTGCCTTTCCAGAAGAAGGTGTAACCACCACCTTGTTCCTTGAGCTGGCCTTCCCCTGCCCGCTGTGTCTCGCTTAGGGCGGCGATATCTATGTCATATCGTCTAAGTTCCCAGGCAACGATAGCAGTACGCCGTTCCGGTCTGTCGCTGTTGGGTTGTCCTTGAGTGTCCTGACATTCCAGGTCTCAAACTTCATTTTAAAGGGTGGAAGATGCCTGTGCATGAGTTCTTTTAATGTGGGGTGACCGTTGCACACCAGCTACCACACGGGCTTGATAGAGCAAGGTCTTGATCCAATGGCAAGGGGATCCAAGACGATTGGAGACCAGACTGCTGCATGGGCCTAACACACACACACACACACACACACACACATATTCCTACTGTCCCCCTCTCACATTCCTACAGTTCTTCTCTCCCTGCGTTTCAGTGAATGCAGTGTAGTTCTCCCGACCTCGCTGCTGGCCCATACTGCACCTTCCCTCGGCCTCGACCTCGCTCCTTGGGCCCCGACCTCGCTCCTTGGGCCCCGACTTCGCTCCTTGGGCCCCGACTTCGCATCCTGGGCCCCGGCCTCGCATCCTGGGCCCCGACCTCGCTCCTTGGGCCTCGACCTCGCTCCTTGGGTCCCGACCTCGCTCCTTGGGCCCCGACTTCGCATCCTGGGCCCCGACCTCGCTCCTTGGGCCCCGACCTCGCTCCTTGGGCCCCGACCTCGCTCCTTGGGCCCCGACCTCGCATCCTGGGCCCCGACCTCGCTCCTTGGGCCCCGACCTCGCTCCTTGGGCCCCGACCTCGCATCCTGGGCCCCGACCTCGCTCCTTGGGTCCCGACCTCGCATCCTGGGCCCCGACCTCGCATCCTGGGCCCCGACCTCGCTCCTTGGGCCCCGACCTCGCTCCTTGGGCCCCGACCTCGCATCCTGGGCCCCGACCTCACTCCTTGGGCCCCGACCTCGCATCCTGGGCCCCGACCTTGCTCCTTGGGCCACGACCTCGCATCCTGGGCCCCGACCTCGCTCCTTGGGCCCCGACCTCGCTCCTTGGGCCATGACCTCGCATCCCGGGCCCCGACCTCGCTCCTTGGGCCCCGACCTCGCTCCTTGGGCCCCGACCTCGCATCCTGGGCCCCGACCTCACTCCTTGGGCCCCGACCTCGCATCCTGGGCCCCGACCTTGCTCCTTGGGCCACGACCTCGCATCCTGGGCCCCGACCTCGCTCCTTGGGCCCCGACCTCGCTCCTTGGGCCATGACCTCGCATCCTAGGCCACGACCTCGCATCCTGGGCCCCGACCTCGCTCCTTGGGCCCCGACCTCGCATCCTGGGCCACGACCTCGCTCCTTGGGCCCCGACCTCGCATCCTGGGCCCCGACCTCGCTCCTTGGGCCCCGACCTTGCTCCTTGGGCCACGACCTCGCATCCTGGGCCCCGACCTCGCTCCTTGGGCCACGACCTTGCATCCTAGGCCACGACCTCGCATCCTGGGCCCCGACCTCGCTCCTTGGGCCCCGACCTCGCATCCTGGGCCACGACCTCGCTCCTTGGGCCCCGACCTCGCATCCTGGGCCCCGACCTCGCTCCTTGGGCCCCGACCTCGCTCCTTGGGCCCCGACCTCGCATCCTGGGCCCCGACCTCGCTCCTTGGGCCCCGACCTCGCTCCTTGGGCCACGACCTCGCATCCTGGGCCACGACCTCGCATCCTGGGCCCCGACCTCGCTCCTTGGGCCCCGACCTCGCATCCTGGGCCACGACCTCGCTCCTTGGGCCCCGACCTCGCATCCTGGGCCACGACCTCGCTCCTTGGGCCATGACCTCGCTCCTTGGGTCACGACTTCGCTCCTTGGGCCATGACCTCGCTCCTTGGGTCACAACCTCGCTCCTTGGGCCACGACCTCGCTGCTGGGTCTTGGCCTCACTGTTAGGCCCTGTCCTCGCTGCACCTCTCCCGGGTCCCGCTCCTCCCGATCTCGCTCCTGGGCCCCAACCTCGCTGCCGGGATCGACCTCGTTCCTCCGGACCTCGCTCCTGGGTCACGACCTTGCTGCTGGGCATGACCTCGCTCCTCCGGACCTCGCTCCTGGGTCACGACCTTACTGCTGGGCATGACCTTGCTCCTCCAGACCTCGCTCCTGGGTCACGACCTTGCTGCTGGGCATGATCTCACTCCTCCGGACCTCGCTCCTGGGTCACGACCTTGCTGCTGGGCTCGACCTCGCTCCTCGGGACCTCGCTCCACCCGACCTCGCTCCTGGGTCATGACCTCGCTCATTCGGTCCTTGCTGCTCCTCCCAACCTCGCTCGACCCAACCTTGCTGCTGGACTCAACCTCGCTCCCGATTTCGCTGCTGGCCTCTCTGATTTTTTTTCTTCTTCAAATACACAGGGGAGGGAGCGGGAGCTTCCATGGCAGCCATGTTTAATTTTGTTGTTCACCAACCGATGTTGTCGAATAAGAATGTGTAACGTTATCATTATGCTCATGATGACATTTCATTGGCTACTGACGACAGTTACCATGCCTAACTGTTGTACATTATATGGCTGTATTTTGTATCTCAGTCTTTACGGTAGAGGACACTAATAATATTCCAACAGTGGACAGCCAAGGGGCTATGCCGGGGGGGTGGAGGTGGGGAAGAACTTAACATAATCACAATCACTGAGGAGGTGGTACTCAGTAAGATAATGGGCCTAAAGGTAGATAAATCCCCTGGACCTGATGGCTTGCATCCTAGGGTCTTAAGAGAAGTAGCGGCAGGGATTGTGGATGCATTAGTTGTAATTTACCAAAATTCCCTGGATTCTGGGGAGGTCCCAGCAGATTGGAAAACTGCAAATGTAATGCCCCTATTTAAAAAAGGAGGCAGATAAAAAGCAGGAAACTATAGACCAGTTAGCCTAACATCTGTGGTTGGGAAAATGTCGGACTCCATTATTAAAGAAGCAGTAGCAGGACATTTGGAAAAGAAAAATTCGGTCAGGCAGAGTCAGCATGGATTTATGAAGGGGAAGTCATGTTTGACAAATTTGCTGGAGTTCTTCGAGGATGTAACGAACAGGGTGGATAAAGGGGAACCAGTGGATGTGGTGTATTTGGACTTCCAGAAGGCATTTGACAAGGTGCCACATAAAAGGTTACTGCACAAGATAAAAGTTCACGGGGTTGGCGGGTAATATATTTGCATGGATAGAGGATTGGCTAACTTACAAAATGGCAGGCAGTGACTAGTGGAGTGCCGCAGGGCTCAGTGCTGGGACCCCAGCTATTTACAATATACATAAATGATTTAGATGAAGAAATTGAGTGTAGTATCTCCAAGTTTGCAGATGACACTAAGCTGGGTGGCGGTGTGAGCTGTGAGGCGGATGCTAAAAGGCTGCAGGGTAATTTGGACAGGTTAGGTGAGTGGGCAAATGCATCTCAGATGCAGTATAACGTGGATAAATGTGAGGTTATCCACTTTGGGGGCAAAAACACGAAGGCAGAATATTATCTGAATGGCGGCAGATTAGGAAAAGGGGATGTGCAACGAGACCTGGATGTCATGGTACATCAGTCATTGAAAGTTGGTATGCAGGTACAGCAGGCGGTGAAGGCGGCAAATGGCATGTTGGCCTTCATAGCTAGGGGGTTTGAGTATAGGAGCATGGAGGTCTTACTGCAGTTGTACAGGGCATAGGTGAGGCCTCACCTGGACTATTGTGTTCAGTTTTGGTCTCCTAATCTGAGGAAGGATGTTTTTGCTATCGAGGGAGTGCAGCGAAGGTTCACCACACTGGGATGGCAGGACTGACATATGAGGAGAGATTGGATCGCCTGGGGCTGTAATCACTGGAGTTTAGAAGGATGAGGGGATCTCACAGAAACATATAAAATTCTGACGGGACTGGACAGGTTAGATGCAGGAAGAATGTTCCCAATGTTGGGGAAGTCCAGAACCAGGGGACACAGTCTAAGGATAAGGGGTAAGCCATTTAGGACTGAGATGAGGAGAAACTTCTTCACTCAGAGTTGTTAACCTGTGGAATTCCTTATCGCAGAGAGTTGTTGGTGTCAGTTCATTGGATATATTCAAGAGGGAGTTAGATATGGCCGTTATGACTAAAGGGATCAAGGGGTATAGAGAGAAAGCAGGAAAGGGGTACTGAGGTGAATGATCAGCCATGATCTTATTGAATAGTGGTGCAGGCTCGAAAGTCCGAATGGCCTACTCCTGCACCTATTTTCTATGTTTCTATGTTTTCGACGGGGCCTCGGTTTAACGTCTCATCTGAAAAATGCTCCTTCAGCACTGCACTAGAGTGTCAGCCAAGATTAGACTGGAGCACTTTGATTGAAAGTGATGGAATGAGTGTTAGCAATGGATGGGCTACATCTGTAGAGGGCAACTATGAGGGGGTGGTGTGACATTGCCAAATGCTGTACTTCTGTGGTGTTACTTCCTATGATTGCATTAGGATGAGGGTGAGTGTCAGTGGTGGTTATTCAGATGGGGATTTGACTAGGTGCACAGAGAGAGAGGGATGGTAAGACCTGCAAGGTAGTTTGGTGTGAGGAGTGATGTGCAGGTGTAGGTTTGGAAAAGCAGAATGATGGGGTTGGGGTGACATGCACATCAGAATGTAGGTAAATGTGGCATTGCACTCACCTTTCAGAGCAGAGTCAGCATGGTTTTATGAAGTTGAAGTCATGTTTGACAAATTTGCTGGAGTTCTTCGACGACGTAATGAGCAGGGTGGATAAGGGGGAACCAGTGGATGTAGTATATTTGGATTTCCAGAAGGCATTCGATAAGATGCCACATAAAAGGTTACTGCACAAGATAAAAGTTCACTGGGTTGGGGTTAATATATTAACATGGATTGAGGATTGGCTAACTAACAGAAAACAGAGAGTCGGGATAAATGGGTCATTTTCCAGTTGGCAAACAGTAACTAGTGGGGTGCCGTAGGGATCGGTGCTGGGGCCTCAACTATTTAAGTGACTTGGATGAAGGGACTGAGTATAATGTAGCCAAGTTTGCTGATGATACAAAGATGGGTGGGAAAGCAAATTTTGAGGACGCAAAAAATGTGCAATGGGATAAAAGCAGGCTAAGTGAGTGGGCAAAAATTAGGCAGATGGAGTATAATGTGGGAAAATGTATGGTTATCCACTTTGGCAGAAAAAAATAGAAAAGCAAATTATAATTTAAATGGAGAAAAATTGCAAAGTGCTGCAATACAGAGGGACCAGGGGGTCCTTGTACATGAAACAGTATGCAGGTACAGCAAGTAATTAGGAAGGCAAATGGAATGTTGGCCTTTATTGCAAGGGGGATAGAGTATAAAAGCAGAGAAGTCCTGCTACAATTGTACAGGGTATTGGTGAGTCCACACCTAGAGTACTGCGTGCAGTTTTGGTCTCCGTATTTTAGAAAGGATATACTTGCATTGGAGAAGGTTCACTAGGTTGATTCAGGAGATGAGGGGGTTGACTTATGAAGATACGTTGAGTAGGTTGGGTCTATACTCATTGGAGTTCAGAAGAGGTGATCGTATCGAAACATATAAGAAAATGAGGGGGCTCGACAAGGTGGATGCAGAGAGGATGTTTCCACTCATAGGGGAAACTAAAACTAGGGGGCATGCACTGAATAACGAGCCACCCATTTAAAATTGAGATGAGAAGGAAGTTCTTCTCTTAGATGGTTGTAAATCTGTGAAATTCTCTGCCTCAAAGAGCTGTGGAGGCTGGGTCATTGAATATATTTAAAGCGGAGAAAGACAGATTTTTGCATGCTAAGGGAATAAAGGGTTATGGGGAGCGGGCAGGGAAGTGGAGCTGATTCCATGATCAGATCAGCCATGATCTTATTGAATGGCGGAGCAGGCTCGATGGGCTAAATGGTCTACTCCTGCTCCTATTTCTTATGTTCTTATGATCTTTCCTGATATATTTGAATCTTTTGCGGTACTGGATCCACATCCGCCTCACCACGTCCTGCTGCTGACATCCTCTGCGGTCTCTAGCCATGCCCTCAGTTTTGGCCAGGAGTTGCTGTTTTTTTTTGGAGTAACTGGGTTTTTCTGGCGTAACTTAAAAATCCCCATTTTCCCCAATCAATTTGCACCAGTGTAACTGAGTTAGTTCCGATTTTTTTAAAGTTTATTTTTTTCTCAAAAGGGGGTGTTACCAGTCACCTACGCCAGTTCTGCCCATTTCGGCAACTTTGGCCAGATAATAGTTAGTCCAAATCTACTTAGGCCAGCGTATGTGGCCACTTCAAAAAACCCTTGCGGAGAGTTAAAGAAATTGGCGCAGGTAGGTATATCGGAGGGCATTCAGCCTGGGATAGGGGCAAGAAGCGGAGAGGACCTGCACCTAAACCACCAAGCCTTACAAACCACCAAACCTTGCAAACAAAAAGTAATGCGAATTCAATAAGAAACAAAAAATTGAAGTCTTACCTTCATCTTCAAACTCTGCCCGGGAAGGCAGTGGGCAGCCAGTGAGGGAGGCCACTCGGCCAGGGCTAGGGGTGGGCAGGCAGGAGAACTGATAGAAATCATCGGCAGGCAGGAGCACTCTGCTCCTGCCCGCCCCTAGCCCTGGCCGAGTGGCCTCCCGGTGCGATCGATCTCTTAGAAATTGCACTGGGAGGCCACTCGGTCTGGGCTAGCAGCGGGACAACAACGCACCGGGAGGCCATTCGGTCTGGGCTAGGAGCAGGAGCAATTCAACTGGGCAGCATCGGGGCCCACAGAGCGGCTGCAGCAAGAAAATTAACGGAGAGGCTGCAGCATGCAAACAGAGAGGCTGGGGACGAGGAGCTACTGTGCATGCACAGACATCACTAGCAGACTCCACTGCGCACGTGCAGACGTCCTGGCACAGTTTTTGGCGCAGAATGCTGGCTCCACCCGAATCGACTGGCCACGCTACGTGACTACAGGGAAGAGGCCTGACAGCAGCCAAATTGGCAACAACATTTCTCGGCGCACCTCAGAATGGAGAAAAACGGTGCAATTCCGGAAAGTGTGCTGAAAAACAGGCTGGGCCAAAATTGAGGCCATTTTCTCTGGCTGGACTCTTGTGCCAATCCACAAGGAAGAGGACCTCCCTGTGTGCTCGGACTCCCGGGACCAGCACTTCCAGGGAGGCATAAAGAAATCTTGGCGCAGTCTTCTGTCTGTGTGTCTCCATGATCCACATAAATATCAGGGATATGCAGCAATTTCTTACTCTCCCAAACACCTTGATCTCTCCCACAACAACCTTCATCTGAGAAGTGTGCAAGGCTGCTTTAAATATTCGCACTGAAAACTTGCCATTAGTGACTTCATCAGACCTGCTCCATTTAATTGGGCTGCAAAACCACATGACTCTTTCAAGTGATGTTGTTGAGTTCAACGCGCAGTGCAGAACGAGTTGTTTGAAAGTTCAGGTTAGTGACCCACTATGCACCCACCCCAATGCTCAGGTAAAGATTCCAGCCGTTAACTCTGTATCTCTCTCTCCACAGATGCTGCCTGACCTGCTGAGTATTTCCTGTTTTTATTTCAGATTTCCTGCATTCGCATTATTTTGCTTTTCTGATGGAATACTCTCCACTTGCCTGGATGAGTGTAGCTACAACAACACTCAAGAAGCTTGATACCATCCAGGGCAAAGCAGCCTGCTTGATTGGCACCCCATCGAGCACCTTAAACATTCATCCCTCCACCAGCGCACTGTGACTGCAGTGTGTGCCATCTACAAGATGCACTGGAGGAACTCGCCAAGGCTTCTTTGACAGCATCTCCCAAACCCGTAAACTCTACCACCTCGAAAGATAAGGGCAGCAGGTGCATGGCAATACCACTATTCCCAAGTTCCCCTCCAAGTCACACACCATCCTGACTTGGAAATATATCACCGTTCCTTCATCATCGCTGGGTCAAAATCCTGGAACTCCCTCTCTAATAGCACTGTGGGAGTAACCTTCATCTCATGGACTGCACCAGTTCAAAAAGGCGGCTCACCACCACCTTCTCAGGGGCAATTAGGAATAGATAATAAATACTGGCTTTGCCAGCGATGCCCATATCCCATGAATGAATAATAAAAATAAGAAGTTCCCATGGTATTATTCAGACTAAAGCTGGGAGTTTTTCTGGAATCCTAACTTAACTCTTCCGTCAAGTAACACGAACAAAACAGATTATCTAATCAATCATCTCATTTGCTGTTTATGGAAACTTATTCTGAGTGGTTTGTTGTCATATTTGCAAACAATTGGTTCTTAAATGATTGTGGAACATTGCAAGGATGTAAAAAGGCACAACATAACCCTTAGTTCTTTATTTACTTGTGATCAGATCACAATACACAGAGGAGGACAATTACAATAACTGCTGTCATAACAATTCTTTCACATTTGCACTTGATTGCTACAAAGATTTTATTCTGAATGCATATAGTGGAAGGGTCCTGTTCTTTTTACAACCACTGAAAGACGCGCAGCCATTTGTTACGCAGCCATTAGTCATTTCAGTTATAAGGCTCCAGGCTATGTCCATCAAAGGTAGGTCTTAGTTTAAAGGTTACATACCAGAATTCATGAAGAGAGTAAATAAATCCATGCTTGCATTTTTGTGGCATCATGATTATTTTAAATGTATTTTGGGTCCTATACCTTTAATACAGTAAAAACATGTTAACTTTATATATTACTACTAGAAATACTTACCAGGAGGAAAAAAATAAAATTTGGCAATGAGGTGTAGTCAATATTCATTTAATTAACCTGAAATACTGGTTTTCAAGACTATAAAAGGTTTTACTAATGTCTGCTTTTCACCGGGCTTTAATAACAACCACAACATCAACAACATACTTTTATATAGCATCTTTTGCATAGTAAAAAAAATCCCAAGCGTTAGCAAACAAGTAAGTGTAAGGAGGACAAGTACTTTGGATTCAATTCTATGGGGATGGGGGAGTCAGTAGATGTTGATGAGGGCAGAGGGTTAGGTGAGCAGAATTTTGTACATGTTAGGATATGGGTCAGTTTTGAATCAGTTGGAGTTTATGTAGGATGGATCTTGGGA
The DNA here is from genome assembly GCF_044704955.1 of Pristiophorus japonicus. Classification (NCBI taxonomy): domain Eukaryota; kingdom Metazoa; phylum Chordata; class Chondrichthyes; family Pristiophoridae; genus Pristiophorus; species Pristiophorus japonicus. The sequence continues at coordinate 131,641,220 of NC_091978.1, read as the reverse complement.
TGACAGCAATAACAACATAACCAAAAATTTATACTGACAATTTATATCATAGAATCTGAAATTTACAGCACGGAAGGAGGCCATTTCGGCCTCATCGCACTTTCCAGCTCTTGGTCCATAGCCCTGTAGGTTACGGCACTTTAAGTGCACATCCAAGTACCTTTTAAATGTGGTGAGGGTTTCTGCCTCTACCACCCTTTCAGGCAGTGAGTTCCAGACCCCACTACCCTCTGGGTGAAGAAATTTCCCCTCATATCTCCTCTAAACCTCCCCCCAATTACTTTAAATCTTTGCCCCTTGGCTGTTGAACCCTCTGCCAAGGGAAACAGGTCCTTCCTATCCACTCTATCCAGGCCTCTCATAATTTATGCACTTCAATCAGGTCTCCCCTCAGCCTCCTCTGATCTAAAGAAAACAGACCCAGCATTTCCAATTTTTCCTCATAGCTAAAATTCTCCAGTCCAGACAACATTCTTGTAAATCTCCTCTGCATCCTTTCCAGTGCAATCACATCTTTCCTGTAATATGGTGACCAGAACTGCACACAGTATTCCAGCTGCGGCCTGACCAGTATTTTATACAGTTCAAGCATAACCTCTTTGATCTTGTATTCCATGCCTTGACTAATAAAGGCAAGTATTCCATATGCCTTCTTAACCACCTTATCTACCTGGCCTGCTACTTTCAGGGATCTGTGGACCTGCACTCCAAGGTCCCTTTGTTCCTCGACACTTTTCAGTGTCATACCATTTAATGTGTATTCCCTTGCCTTGTTTGACCTCCCCAAATGCATTACCTCACACTTATCCGGAATGAATTCCATTTGCCATTGTTCTGCCCACCTGACCAGTACATTGATATCTTCCTGCAGTCCACAGCTTTCTTCTTCATTATCAACCAAACAGCCTATTTTAGTGTCAGCTGCAAACTTCTAAATCATACCCCCAACATTTGCATCCAAGTCATTGATATATACCACAAAAAGCAAGGGACCCAGCGCTGAGCCCTGCGGAACCCCTCTCATTTGTGCAAACAGTTGCAAAGTAGTCATTAAGAATCCTGCCCATGTCTTCCGCCTCCACACACAGATTTCCTTTGTGGTCTCTAATAGGCCCCACTCTTTCTCTAGTTATCCTTTTGCTCTTAATGTATTTGTAAAACATCTTTGGGTTTTCCCTGATTTTACTTGCCAACATTCTTTCATGCTCTCTCTTTGCTTTCTTAATACCTTTTTTAATTGCACCCATGCACTTCCTGTACTCCTCTAGAGTTTCTGTGGTATCGCGTTCTCGGTATCTGTCATAAGCTTCCATTTTTTTCTTTATCTTACCCTGTATGTCCTTTGACATCCAGGGGGCTCTAAATTTGTTAGCCGCACCCTTATTTTTAAGGGAGCAAACTTGCTCTGTACCCTCAGGATCTCTTCCTTGAATGTCTCCCACTGCTCGGACACTGATTTACCATCAAGTAGCCGTTTCCAGTTCACTTTGGCCAAATCCCATCTCAGCTCAGCAAAATTAGCTTTACCCCAATTGAGAACTTTTATTCCTGGTCTCCCTTTGTCCTTTTCCATAACTTTCCTAAATCTTACTGAATTATGATCACGAGCACCAAAATGCTGTCCCACTGGTATGCCTTCCACCAGCCCCTCTTCATTCCCCAAAACCAAGTTGAGAACCGTCCCCTCCCTTGTTGAGCTTGTTACATACTGGCTAAAGAAGTTCTCCTGAATGCATTTTAGGAATTCCGCACCCTTTGTACCATTCACACTACCTTTTTCCCAGTTAATATTAGGGTTGTTGAAATCCTCCACTATTACAGCGCTATAGTTTTTGCACTACACAGCAATTTGCCCATATATTTATTCTTCTATCTTCATCTGACTGCTTGGAGGTACACTCCCAGTAGTGTGATCGCCTCTTTTTTCATTCATCCCATATGACCTCATTTGATGACCCCTCCAACATATCATCCCTTCTCATAGCTGTAATTGTTGCTTTAATCAATACTGTGACCCCCTCCTCCTTTTTTACCGCCCCCCCTTCTCTATTCTGGGATAACCAGGAATGCTGAGCTGCCATACTTGTCCTTCTTTCAGCCATGTCTCAGTAATAGCTATAATATCGTACTCCCAAGTGTGCTCTCAGCTCATGTGCCTTATTTCCTATACTCCTTGCATTGAAGTATACACCATTTAGTGGTGCCAAACTCCCCTGTTGTCTATTTTCCAGCTCTTGTTTCCTCTGTCTTCCAAATTCACTTTCTACTTCTACTTCTCTGGTGCCTAATTCCAGCTTTGCTTCTCTCCCCACTGAATGTATTCCTTGGTTCCCATCCCCCTGCCAAGCTAGTTTAAACCCTCCCGAACAGCACTAGGAAAACTTCCTTCGAGGATACTGGTACAGGTCCCACCTCCCCCAGAAACGGTCCCAATGACTCAGGAATCTAAAGCCCTCCCGCCTGCACCATCTCTCCAGCCACGCACTTATCTTCTCTATCCTCCTATTTCTGTACTCACTGAACAGGAGTAGGCCATATGGCCCCTCGAGCCTGCTTCAGTAAGCTCATGGCTGATCTGATCATGGACCCAGCTCCACTTCCCCGCCCGCTCCCCATTATCCCATATCGTTTAAGAAACTGTCTATTTCTGTCTTAAATTTATTCAATGCCCCAGCTGCCACAGCTCTGTGAAGCAGCAAATTCCACAGATTTACAACCCTCAGAGAAGAAATTTTTCATCTCAGTTTTAAATGGGCAGCCCCTTATTCTGAGATCGTGCCCTCTAGTTCTAGTCTCCCCCATCAGTGGAAACATCCTCTCTGCATCCACCTTGTCAAGCCCCCTCATAATCTTATACGTTTCGATAAGATCATCTCTCATTCGTCTGCATTCCAATGAGTAGAGGCCCAACCTACTCAACCTTTCCTCATAAGTCAACCCCCTCATCTCCGGAATCAACCTAATGAACCTTCTCTGAACTGCCTCCAAAGCAAGTATTTTGTAAATACGGATACCAAAACTGCACGCAGTATTCCAGATGTGGCCTCACCAATACCCTGTAGCAAGACTTCCCTGTTTTTATACTCCATCCCCTTTGCAATAAAGGCCAAGATTCCATTGATGTTATGTATTTAACCCTTTGTAATTTGCATTACACCTGACCACCAGAGGGCCCACCTGTTGGAGTCCCAAGGGATCCCAGCATCCCTTGGGAGCACTGAATATAAGCAGGCCACCCACAAGGTACCTGCACTCTGGAACCTTAATAAAGGAGCTAAGGTCACACTTGCTCATTACACACAGTACTCAGTCTCACCATTTATTATGAGTATAAAAATTGGTCTTCCTAATCACTTGCTATACCTGCATACTATCCTTTTGTATTTCATGCACAAGTACACCCAGGTCCCGCTGTACTGCAGCACTTTGCAATCTTTCTCCATTTAAATAATAATTTGCTCTTTGATTTTTTTTCTGCCAAAGTGCATTACCTTACTCTTTCCAACATTATACTCCACCTGCCAAATTTTTGCCCACTCACTTAGTCTGTCTATGTCCTTTTGCAGATTTTTTGTGTCCTCCTCACATATTGCTTTTCCTCCCATCTTTGTATCATCAGCAAACTTGGCTACGTTATACTCAGTCCCTTCTTCTAAGTCGTTAATATAGATTGTAAATAATTGGTGTCCCAGCACTGATCTCTGCGGCACCCCACTAGTTACTGGTTGCCAACTAGAGAATGAACCATTTATCCCGACTCTCTGTTTTCTCTTAGTTAGCCAATCCTCTATCCATGCTAATATATTACCCCCAACCCCGTGAACTTTTATCTTGTGCAGTATCCTTCATCACTCCAACTGTTTATATTACCTCACTGAGGGATATTACCAATTTAATGCTAAGTTATGGATCATCTTTTGCTGTGGGTCCATGCCTGCTAGAAATTGAGTTCAACCTACCCAAACACATTTCATGCCAGACCCTTACAACCATCAGAGGATAGATTTGAACCCAAATCACAGAATAGAAAAGACAGTGTACAAACCAACCATATCACCCAGAGCCTAAAAATGAACTGTTAACATATTGCTAAGTCATTATAGGGTCTCAAATGTAAAAGTAACATAAAATACAGAAGGAAAAGATAAACTTCTCTTGATGTTCATTCACTAGGGAGAGTGTGTTTGCTAGTGCTGTTGGGGAGGGGTTAAACTAATATGGCAGAGGGATGGGAACCTATGCAGGGAGACAGAGGGAAGTAGAATGGGGGGCAGAAGCAAAAGATAGAAAGAAGAAAAGTAAAAGTGGAGGGCAGAGAAACCCAAGGCAAAAAGCAAAAAGGGCCACATTACAGCAAAATCCTAAAGTGTGTTAAAAAGACAAGCCTGAAGGCTCTGTGCCTCAATGCGAGGAGTATTCAGAATAAGGTGGACGAATTAACTGCGCAGATAGCAGCTAATGGATATGATGTAATTGGCATCATGGAGACATGGCTCCAAGGTGACCACGGCTGGGAACTCAACATCGAGGAACTCAACATCTATTGGCGAGAAAGCAGGAGTGGGGTACTGAAGTTGCATGTTCAGCCATGAACTCGAATGGCGGTGCAGGCTCGAAGGGCCGAATGGCCTGCTCCTGCACCTATTTTCTACGTTTCTATGTTTCTATGTATTCAAAATTTAGGAAGGATAGACAGAAAGGAAATGGAGGTGGGGTGGCATTACTGTTTAAAGAGGAAATTAATGCAATAGTAAGGAAGGACATTAGCTTGGATGATGTGGAATCTGTAAGGGTGGAGCTACGGAATACCAAAGGGCAGAAAGCACTAGTGGGAGTTGTGTACAGACCATCAAACAGTAGTGATGAGGATGGGGACAGCATCAAAGAAGAAATAAGGGATGTGTGCAATAAGGGTACAGCAGTTATCATGGGTGACTTTAATCTACATATTGACTGGACTAACCAAACTGGTGGCAAAGCGGTGGAGGAGGATTTCCTGGAGTGTATTAGGGATGGTTTTCTAGATCAATATGTCAAGGAACCAACTCGAGGGCTGGCCATCCTAGACTGGGTAATGTGTAATGAGAAAGGACAAATTAACAATCTTGTTGTGCGAGGCTCCTTGGGGAAGAGTGACAATAATATGGTAGAATTCTTTATTAAGATGGAGAGTGACACAGTTAATTCAGAGATAAGGTCCTGAACTTGGGGAAAGGTAACTTCGATGGTTTGAGGCGTGAATTGGCTAGAATAGACTGGCGAGTGATACTTAAGGGGTTGACGGTGGCTAGGCAATGGCAAACATTTAAAGATCACATGGATGAACTTCAACAATTGTACATCCTCGTCTTGAGTAAATATAAAACGGGGAAGCTGGCTCAACTGTGGCTAACAAGGGAAATTAAGGATAGTGTTAAATCCAAAGAAGAGGCATAAAAATTGGCCACAAAAAGCAGCAAACCTGAGGACTGGGAGCATTTTGTAATACAGCAGAGGAGGACAAAGGGTTTAATTCAGAGGGGGAAAATAGAGTATGAGAGGAAACTTGCTGGGAACATAAAAACTGACTGCAAAAGCTTCTATAGATATGTGAAGAGAAAAAGATTAGTGAAAACAAACGTAGGTCCCTTGCAGTCAGATTCAGGTACATTTATATTGGGGAACAAAGAAATGGCGGACCAGTTAAAGAAACACTTTGGTTCTGTCTTCACGAAGGAAGACACAAATAACCTTCCGGAAATACTAGGGTACCGAGGGTCTAGTGAGAAGGAGGAACTGAAGGATATCCTTATTAGTCAGGAAATTGTGTTAGGGAAATTGATGGGATTGAAGACCGATAAATCCCCGGGGCCTGATAGTCTGCATCCCAGAGTACTTAAGGAAGTGGCCATAGAAATAGTGGATGCATTGGTGATCATTTTCCAACAGTCTATCGACTCCAGATCAGTTCCTATGGACTGGAGGGTAGCTAGTGTAATACCACTGTTTAAAAAAGGAGGGAGAGAGAAAACAGGTAATTATAGACCGGTTAGCCTGACATCAGTAGTGGGGAAAATGTTGGAATCAATTATTAAAGATGAAATAATAGCGCATTTGGAAAGCAATGACAGGATCGGTCCAAGTCAGCATGGCTTTATGAAAGGGAAATCATGCTTCACAAATCTTCTGGAATTTTTTGAGGATGTAACAAGTAGAGTGGACAAGGGAGAACCAGTGGATGTGGTGTATTTGGATTTTCAAAAAGGCTTTTGACAAGGTACCACACAAGAGATTGGTGTGCAAAATTAAAGCACATGGTATTGGGGGTAATATACTGACGTGGATAGAGAACTGGTTGGCAGGTAGGAAGCAGAAAGTCGGGATAAACGGGTCCTTTTCCGAATGGCAGGCAGTGACTAGTGGGGTGCTGCAGGGCTCAGTGCTGGGACCCCAGTTCTTTACAATATATATTAATGACTTAGATGAAGGAATTGAGTGTAATATCTCCAAGTTTGCAGATGACACTAAACTGGGTGGCGGTGTGAGCTGTGAGGAGGACGCTAAAAGGCTACAGGGTGACTTGGACAGGTTAGGTGAGTGGGCAAATGCATGGCAGATGCAGTATAATGTGGATAAATGTGAGGTTATCCACTTTGGGGGCAAAACACGAAGGCAGATTATCTGAATGGTGGCAGATTAGGAAAGTGGAGGTGCAATGAGACCTGGGTGTCATGGTTCATCAGTTATTGAAAGTTGGCATGCAGGTACAGCAGGCGGTGAAGAAGGCAAATGGTATGTTGGCCTTCATAGCTAGGGGATTTGAGTATAGGAGCAGGGAGGTCTTGCTGCAGTTGTACAGAGCCTTGGTGAGTTCAGTTTTGGTCTCCTAATCTGAGGAAGGACATTCTTGCTATTGAAGGAGTGCAGCGAAGGTTCACCAGACTGATTCCCGGGATGGCGGGACTGATATATGAGGAGAGACTGGATCAATTGGGCCTTTATACACTGGAGTTTAGAAGGATGAGAGACGATCTCATAGAAACTTACAAGATTCTGAAGGGACTGGACAGGTTAGATGCGGGAATAATGTTCCCGATGATGGTGAAGTCCAGTACCAGGGGACATAGTCTAAGGATAAGGGGTAAGCCATTTAGGACCGAGATGAGGAGAAACTTCTTCACTTAGAGAGTTGTTAACCTGTGGAATTCCCTACCGCAGAGAGTTGTTGATGCCAGTTCATTGGATATATTCAAGAGGGAGTTAGATATGGCCCTTACGGCTAAAGGGGTCAAGGGGTATGGAGAGAAAACAGGAAAGGGGTACTGAGAGATTGATTGGCCATGATCTTATTGAATGGTGGTGCAGGCTCGAAGGGCTGAATGACCTACTCCTACACCTATTTTCTATGTTTCTAATTCTCCTGATTTGTTGCCCTATACTTTTAAGTATTAGAAGTTGATATTTTCAAATACCCCTCCAGCGATCAATGTTAAAAATGAGTAGATCTCTAATCATACTGCAGACATTCTAGCAATTTTAAACGGCTGTTAATTGTATCAGAAAATGTTTTTAATTTGTGGCACAAAGTTGGGCTCCTGTGCGTTTGCCATTAGTGCCTCCGGGGGCGCTAACGGGGCACAAATGGGTTTTTGCCCGGGCGCAGCAGGAACAGCGTCCCCCGTGAAATTGGGCAGTGGTGTTGCAAAGGTGCTAAGAGATAGCGTCCGCTCCTGCCGTTAGCACCCGCTCCTGCCATTAGCGCCCTGCCCGGCTGCACCCAGCAATGATGATGTCATCACTGTGCGCAGCGCCCAGTTACCGCCCCGGAAGAGAAATTTGGCCCGGCCCCCTCACTTACCGCTTTAGCTGTCGAGTTGCAGTCGAGAATCGGCTGAAGAAGCGCTATTTAAAGGCACCATCTCTACAAACAATTTTGGTTGGCCATTACTCTTTGCAGCTTACTAACACATAGGCAAAGTGGCTGTTGAACAGATTTGAGTGATTTTCACTTCAAGGACTGTTCTGCCTCTTAACTATTCCTTTGTTTCATTGAGGGCAGATTTGAAATGACAACATGAAATGCCTCCCAGTGGTCCCAGAGCACGGCACTCCACCCCTAGGTTCTGCACCACAGATGAGAGCAAGAACCAAGATCCTTCTTCTGCATCAGAGAATGTTGCCCCCTCGACATTCCCAGTTCCCGTACCCGTGCAACCACTGCCTCTGCCTTCATCCCCCCCAATGAGGCAACGCCTGAGGAGCTCCTCGGCCAGGCACCATGGAGCGAGGAGGGGAAGGGATAGAGATGAGGAGAAGAAGGAGGGTGGGTGGAGAAAGGAAGGTGAGGTGCATGTCCGCAGGTGATGGCTGTGTTATATCATCATCTGGGTGTATGCAATTTGCTGTAATGTATGGGGGGAGGGGACCACCCTCCTGCCATGCATTTGTATTCTGTGTTACTGGACATGTTGAACACTTGATTGATGCCAATGGTGGAAAAAGTGGGGTGTGGGCGGAGGTTGGGTGTTTTTGCCCATGATACTTATGATTTCAGACCAATGTTGGTATAAAAAATATTTTATTGCACATAACCTTGTTGCGCATTGTCTCAGATAGCTGGATCGTAACACACTGGTGATTCCTTAACATGAAAGGGTTAACTTAAACTTAACTTTAATCAACGTAAACTTTAACTGGTACTAAGGTGATGGGCACCATTGATGTCTGAGCTGCACACACAGCGGTGTGTCAGCGTTGTCACTCACAGCAATGTTCTTTCAGGCAAATTGGTCAGATATCAGCTCCTCACGTAAGAGTCTTGCAGCTCTGTAGCCACCACGAGCCCTTTCCTGTGGTCTGGATGGGGTCGTGGGCATGGTTGCATAGCCTGCCTGATCAGTCCTTTCTGGCAATACTTGGCCCCTTGTGATAGCTAGATTGTGCAGCATGGAGCACACGACCACAAATTTACCTACTTGCTCAGGGTTGTATTGTAGCTCCCCTCCTGAATGGTCCAGACATCTGAAGCGCTGCTTAAGCACAGTTATTGTTTTGTGGACCTCATTGAGTGTGTCTCTGTGGCTCTGGTTGTATTGCTTCTCGGCCTCGATGTGGGTGTCACGCAGGAGGGTCATCAGCCAGGTGGCTAGGCCATATCAGTTATCACCAAGCATCCAGCATTGTTCTTGTGGCTGACTCTTAAAGATGTCAGAGACAGCGCTCTCACGCAGGATCTGAGCCTCATCGAAGGTGCCCGGACATTTGGCATTCACTGCCAGTATGATCTGGTTGTGGTCGACAACTAGTTGGACCTTCAGGGAGTGAAATCCTTTTGTGTTACGAAAGCGCTGTGGGTCCTGAGAAGGTGCCCGCATGGCGATGTGAGTGCACTGTATTGTTCCCTGCACTCTGGGGAACTTAGCAATGTGGTAGAATGTTCCAGCCCTGTCATGAGCCTCTGTGGTCATGGGGAAGCTGATTAATTCCATCCTTCTCGCGTACAGGGCCTCTGTGACTTATCTAATGTAGCGATGGGTGGCATGGTGAGACAGAGGGCAAATCTCGACCGCGGAGGCCCGAAAGGAACCGGACGCGTAGAAAGGTGACCTTGACCTCGACCGACACTGATGTCCTGATGGCAGGCTGCATATGTGGCCTGATGAGCTCACATAAATCATTGATCATCACCTTGTGGAAGCGCAGTCTCCGAAGGCAGGTGTGGTCGGAGACGTCGAGATAAGACCTCTTTTCCCTGCAGGGTGTGTCTGGTCTGGACCTCCTCCTCATTCTTGCACGTCTTAAATTGGGGACATAATGATGTGCATCACACATTGAGCCATCTGCACTCTGCAGCATCTGCGTATTAATCGATGCAGGCTGAGAAATGGCTGGCCCCATTGCAATGAAAGTATAATAGCGATTGATCAGAAGCAATAATTTCCTCACTAAAATACACCTGGAGTAAACCCCCAATAGTCCAGAGTCTGAAAATATGTCTGTTGAGATGTTCACTTCATCTGAGAAGAACTCGAGTCAATGCAAACTCCCCCGAAGTTGAAGCAGCCTTTTGAATGAAGCGAACTGCGATTCTTAAAATGGCAGCCACACTGCTGGCTTTAGTTCCGAACAGTTCCACTTTTTCTGGGTGGTTTTTTGGGCGAGCAATATTGTGGGCGATATGTGTGCGAGGTAGTGAAAGTGACGGTGGGCGATCTCCTGGGCGTTAGTTTCGGCAGAAGTGCTCTTTACTACAAAATAAAATGGGTGGGTGGTATTATTGAATCTCGACGTTAATTCCGTGCGGAAATTAACGCTGGGCGATATTATGGGCGTTGATTTTGCCCATTCTGATGATTCCGTCCCAAAAAAGCGGGCAGGTTGTATTTTTTCCCGGCATTACGCACATGGGAAAAGTAACGCTCGGCGATAAGTTTCCGAAAAATGCCCGTCAGTTTCCATTTTGTGGCAAAATGGGCGATATACGTCATTTCAGCGGTAAAATGGACATTATTTGGGCGTTAAGCAGGCAAAAAACATGGAAAATCTAGCCCATGGTCACAGAGCTCTGCCATCTCCTGCAACAAGACCTTGAGCCTCAGACCAGGGTGAGGACGGCCCTCTCAGTGGCAGTCAAGGTTACCATCGCGCTCAATTTCTACACCAATGGATCCTTCCAGTGTGCAACAGGCGACATCTCCAACAGCTCCCAGTTTGCCATCCATTGCTCCTTCCGTGAGATCACAGATGCTCTGTACAGAAGGAGAAGGGACAACATTTCCTTCCCCATGACCAGAGAGAAGCAGCAGGAGTGTGCATGTGGTTTCATCAGGATAGTGGGCTTCCCCACGGTGCAGGGCGCCATTGACTGCACCCACATCGCTTTGCAGGCACCGCATAACAATCCTGAGATATTCCGTAACCACAAAGGCTACCACTTTGTGCAGTTGGTGTGCGACCATACACTCAGAATCCTCACCGTCAATGCCCCCTATCCTGGCAGCAGCCATGATGCATCTATCTTGTGCTAGACCGGTGTGCCAGCTCTCTTCCAGCCACCACATCAAGCTCGTGGCTGGCTGCTCGGAGATCAGGGCTATCCGCTTTCCACCTAGCCCATCAGTAACCCCAACATTCCTGCCCAGCACTCATATAATGAGAGCCATGCCGCTACCAGGAACATCATTGAGCAGACCATCGGAGTGCTCAAACAACAGTTCCACTGCCTTGACCGCTCGGGAGGAGTCCTCCAGTACTCGCCTGAACTGGTGTCCCTATTCGTTGTCATCTTCTGCATGCTGCTCAACCTGACCATCATGAGGGCACAGCCATTTCCATCAGGCATAGCCACACCACCTCAGGAAGAGGATGAGGAAGGAGAAGAGGCTGAGGAGAAGCAGGAGCAACAACGCCAGCGACGGAGGAGGCAGCCACTTAAGTGCGATTCTGCAAGGACGGTCTGCGACCGTCTCATCAGACTTTGGTTGCTGCGAATTCCATCCCACTTCCTGGTTCCTCTGGACGTCCCCATTACCACATCAATTTGCCCTTCCATACCAAAGCCCCAAAACTGAAATGAGTCACAACTGCAAATATGAAATATTCCAATAAAAATTTATGTAATAACAATTAACTATCATAATGTATTTAAGAATCACCCTTGTGCATTTCCTTATATCCCCACTTTGCATTAACTATTCTAGTGCTCCTCTGCAATGTGATCCCTGTGGCTGCAGCACGCTGGTGGAAAGCTGCTGTATGTCAGGGCCAGAGACTACAGATACCCTTGACCAGCTCTGTGCCTGGAAGGCCTGGCTGTAGACTGCATCACCTCAGGCTGGGTGGTGACAGTCTGGGCTGGTTGGGTGTCAGGCAGCGACAAGTGCAATGGTGGAGTGGCGGTGGTGGGCTCGGGAATGCTGTCGTCATAAGAGAGGACACCAGGTTCCTGCTCCACTGACCCACTGCCACTCCCCTGGGGCAGCACCTTAGCATCCCCACCAGTCTGCTGCAGCACAATTTGGTGGGCTACTGCGGCACCATGAGATTCCCGGCGGACGATGGTGGACACAGTGTCGATGGCAGCAGTCAGAGCAGGCGTGGCATCAAGCTGCGACTGCATGAGAGCAGTCTGAGCTTCCATGCCACATATCATTGTCTGCATTACAGCACCAAGGCTTTGCGTTGCTTCCACCAGTGCTACAATGGAAGCTGCCACATTGTCCATGACACGTGTCATGAGGTTAGGATTCGCATGGTCTCTCTGGGAGTCCACCATCGTCTGCACACTGGAAATGATGGGCTCCATGGTATGCGCAGAGCTCTGTGCAATGTTGGAGGCAGATTCCACCACGCTCCTCACCACTGCCGAGAGGCTCTCAGGCACCCTAGCCATTGCACCTATTATATCAGAGTGCATGACTATCACCCTTTTTGTGAATACCTCCCCTATGAGGTCCTTCTCTGAGTCCTGTGCAGCAGAACTCATGCGCGAACACGCCCTCTGGGGAGATGGCTCCTGAGGTTCCCTTTCCCCCTGTCCTTGCTGCAGCCCACTAGGCCCCTCTACTAACCTAACTTCTAACAAATATGTAATGTCAGTATATGAGTTGGTGCCTGCAAGTGAGAGATGCAATGACGCAGTGCTTGGCTTCTCCTCCTCTCCCTCCTGACTGTGTTGGGAGGGCTCAGGTACAGGCTGCACATCTTCTGGCTGGTTATCTGAAAGCATAAATGGCACAAGAATCGCATCAAGGTGGGGGCGGGGGCGGGGGGCAGGAATGGAGCAAGGAAGGCAGACAGTATCAGGAGCTGTAAATTGATAAAGCTTTCTGGTTTGACGGGGAAGTGGGATGAGAAAAGGAGAGGGGACCCAGCGGGGTCGACATCTCCACCGGCCACACCGCTCACCACCTGCGGTCCAATGAGCCACAGCACTCGCTTCTCAAGATCAGTGAGCTCCTGCAGTTGCGGTTCCCCCCACCCCACTCCAGTCCAGTCCAGTCCGCTGCTGCTCCCTCCTGTTATGTGCTATCTTGGCCTGCAAAAGAAAGGAACTCGCGGGAGTCCAATTATGTATGTGGAAAATATGCCTGTCGTGGTTGAATAGCTGTGAATGTAAGCAAGGCATGAGGTGAGGATGTGAATATGAGTAGCTGCAGATGCTTGGTGGTTGAGTAGTGGGCAAGTGGATGTTTGCCCAGACAGAAGTACAGAGACTGGTATGTAGGAGGTGTGGAAGCTTGTGCTCACCTTCACCATCTGACTGAGGTTGTTGAATTTCTTACGGCACTGTATCAGGGTTCTGTCTACCACAGTGCTGGCTGACACCACCTCGGCCACTTCTCGCCACATGGCCCTGAATTCCTGTGGAGATGGTCTCCTTCCAGATGGAGGGAACAACAGCTACCTCCTTCTCTCTAGGACCCCCACCAATGTCTCCAATGCCACATTATTAAAGCGCATGGCCCTCTCCCTTGCAGCAGGATTCCATACCAGTCATCGCACAAAGGTGTCTCAGTTGCTGAGAGGCCTGACTCAAGTGCAGCAACGTTGAAAATGAGTAGCTGCAATTTGAAATGACCTCCCCTTTAAGAGCTGGGATGAGGTAGAGGAAATGATTGAAGGCTGATTGCTGAATGCAAGTCAGCTGAAATTGGGTAACTCTCTGGCAATAGTACCCCTGCAGTGCCCCACTGAGGCCAAAAGCACTTCATTTACCATCCCCCTTCACTCCAGGGGCAAAAATGCCCAATTTCCCACAATTTTGCAAACCATTTCGCCGGGCGCTAACTTTTCAAAAAGTTAAAAGTTAACGCCATAACGGGGCGCTACTGAATTTCGGCCAATGTGTCTCAGTCTTGTGACTGAGATCCATGTCATTGGCCCGTGAATTGCAGCCTTTCTGGGTGCATACAATGTGCGCACGCACCTGAAGAGGGGCTGCAAGTTCTGGATTTAGACACGCGAAGCGCATGTGCCTAAACCTGTCACTTGCGATCTGTCAGAATTTCTTTTGACAGATCACGCGTCTTCCCGGGAGAAGGGCCTTTGCGGTTGGAGAGTTGGGCTATTTGCCCAACAAATGTCTTTAAAATGTTTATGCCTGATAAAAGCAAGCGTAAGGCCGCCTTTTACCAGCAGAAGAATCTTAAAAGAGAGAGAAAAAATAATTTTATGCCAAATTTTTACATTACAAATCCTATGAATGTAAGTTTATTTTTTTTTAATTTTTTAAAATGTCAAAAAATACATTTTTCTTTAATACATTTAATTTAATTCAATTTTTATTAATTTTTTAAAAGTGGTGCTTTTTAAAATTAATGTTTGTGGGGTTGTTTTAGGGGTATTATCATTGATAGTAATACGAGCTCGGAGCTCCCATTACTATGAATGAGAATACTCCATTGTGATTGGTGCTCAAGGCCCATGTGATCCCAGGAAGCGCTTATGCTCCTGGGATGCATGGGCCTCTACGCTGGGCAGTACAGCTCAGCCTGGGACCCGACATCTAAGTTGGAGCGGGTCCACCAGGTACTTTTGGATTTTTGTTTATGGTCGGAGGCATCCGCCCGCAGGGAGCCTCTGACCGCAATTTTTGGCCCATTGTTTCATTTTGATCTTCCAATCACAAAAATGCTAAAAATAGACTTTCACTTTGCCTTAATGCAGCTTCTATCAACGTGAAATTTAAAATGAAACTATTTGCCATAAAATGTGGATGCCATTTCACAGAATTTTTGACAATAATTTGACTACGCTGCCCAATTAGAGGATACACACATAGGGTTCGATCTGACCAGTGTGGTAACCAAATGTACATATGGAAGAAGATTTTTAAACAGTAAAAAGCAGAAATATCCAATATAGTGAATGTGACATTAACCAATTAACAAAAACATTTGCTCTTCATGGGAATGGAAAATTACAAATAGAACGTGACAATAAAAGAGATGATAATTGGAGGAGTTATTCAGTTACTTCTTTGGCAGTTAGGGTGAGAAATTTATGGCCTTAGCGCCATGCCATAGCACCATTAAATGGCGCTAAAACTGCGGCCGCCACTCTTTCACTAAGCCCGTGGTGGCCGCTGTTTTGGTCCCTACCTTTGCGCTGCCGGTAACTGCCAACGCTATCTCCAACAAAATGGCAGCGTTCTGACATAAATCGGTGTGCAATGCCGACTTTACATTAGAAAGGAAAACTTTGACCCTAGCACTGAATTCAGCGCTGGGTCCTTAGCACGGCAGCTTAATCTAATGTGCAAGCAGGCTGACAGCGGCGATGTCTGCACCTCTTAACACACACACCATTCAGGTAAGTTTGGATTTAAGGTTTTGGACCTATTTTCTAATATTATTGAAGTGGTGGCTTGCTGCAACATAGGTGAAAAGTGTGTAGGGAGTGCTGCTGGATACTTGCAAGGGGTCGGATAGTAAATGAAAGCCTTTGAGAAGACAGAACATGCTGCAAATATTCAGCAGGTCACGTAACATCCATGGAGAAAAAAGAGTTTACGTCTCAAATCGAGATAGTGCCTGACCAGCTGAGTATTTCCAGCATTTTACACTGTCAGTTCACATTTACAGCATCCGCTTGCAAAGAGAAGAGAAAGACACAGAAGAGCAGGAAGCCAAAGAGGTGGAAGCAGACAGAAGGATGCATCCCAGACAGCCCCTATGTGGCCGGGATATCTGGGATAAAATCATCCACTGTGGTCCCAGTGACCACAACCCCAATTCCCCTTTCAACATTAGCCTCACACCTTACCTTCCAACTGTTCCTGACCATCACAACATCCTCTTGACCAAAATACTGAAATAAAAGCCATCACAAAGAAAAATCTCCAATCCACCTATATATGTTCATCCATCCAATATGACATCAAGAAATCAACTCATCACCCGTATGCATTATTTTAGTGCCTTTGTCTATCCTACTAATGTCACGCAGTGCTACCCCAGTGGCTGCAGCATGGCTGGTGAAAGGCTGCTGTCTTTCAGTGGGGGACATTGTAAATGACTTTGCTAGTTGACCTTGAAGAGCTGGTGGCTGGGAGTCCCAAATCAATCTTCTGCATTTTCACTCTCCTCCCCCTCTTTTTGGTCACCCACTGGCTGGGCAGGCTGCATTTTTCAGGTGTGTGAAATGAGGAAGGCACAATGAAGGGGGAGGGGAAGCATGAAGTGCATGCCAGAAGGATGATAACATATGAAAATACCAGCATCTTGTATCCTTTCAGCCCTGTTGCTGGCCAAAGGCTTAATCATGCTTTTGCCAAGAATGGCCTGTACTGTCTCCTCCAAGCAGGTGAAGCTAGGAATGGGAGATATGCCTCGTGATTGGTGCTGATTGTCGGTGGGTGAGTGATTGTGGGGTGGGGCGCGGGAGACGTGCATTGAGCAGTGTATGAGGCAAGTGGTGCAGTTGGTAGGAGCCGGCTTTGGAAGACGCATTCACTGATTTTGACTCGTGGTCTGAGATTATGAAGCTTCTTTGGGCACTGGAGTCAGATCATCGGGGCAACACTGCTAGCCGTGACAGCCTCGGTGATGTACACCCACATTGTTCTTTCTGGAGGACCTCCTGGCCCTGTGGGTAGAGGGCCTGTCTTGCAGTGTTGACTCCCTACACAAAGCTGGAGTGCTGTGTGCGAGACTCTGGGTGCCCCTTCCCTAGCTTGCAGAGTTATTTGTGTTAGCGCTGAGGCATTTTTCCCATTTTTTGTGGTTAGGAAGGGAATTCACCTTTAAGAGCTGAATATTCACATTTGGGACTTTCGTTAATGTAAATTTTTTTTAGAAGGCAGAAAGGTTTGAAAACTGCATTGTTTCACTTCATTTTAATTTGTATTGCTTCAGTGTGCATGGCTCTTTTTAATTCTCAGATCTCTTCATTACCCACAATTCCTTGCGAGCTGCAAAGCCTCGCTTCCAGAGGCTGTGCGAGGCCCAAAATGCTGCACCAGCACATAAACCTTGGGTAGGATGCCTCCAGTAACACAGCAAGTAAATGCTGCGCCATCAATCTCCATCCCCCCAGATGAATTTTGCTCTGTTAGCATTGCGGCCATTTTTAGCAGTCGTTAACTCTAGTTACCAGTGACACCGGAAAATTTACTGGCCAACACGAATTTCTCCCCCTTAGTTTCTTACAATCACATGGCTCATCCAGGACTGTTTTTTATATAAGTATCATAAGTAAATATATTAATTGTTTGGTAATTGAATAGGAAAAGCACTTGCTCAAAAACAAGCAAAATATTATTAAATATTGGACTGATCAAAGTTTTTAAATGACATAAAACTGAGCAAAATGTGATTATATTCTGTTTTAAATTATTAAAGAGTAATAGCAATAATAATTCAATATTTAAAATAGAAGCCATGAAACTCAACTTAAGGAAATCACAGGTACCTCAAAAGGCTCAGAAAATGTACCTAGTAAGTGACTGAGCCATTCGGTCTCTCAAACCTGCTCTGCCATTCAATAAGATCATGGCTGATCTCATCCTGGCATCAACTCCATTTCCCTGCCCGCTCCCCATTACCCTTGACTCCCTTATCATTCAAAAGTCTGTCTATCTCCACCTTAAATATATTCAAAGACCCAGCATCCACAGCTCTATGGGATAGAGAATTCCAAAGATTCACAACCCTCAGAGAAGAAATTCCTCCTTTCTGTTTTAAATGGGTGACCCCTCATTCTGAAACTATGCCCTCTAATTATAGATTCCCTCGTGAGGGGAAATATCCTCTCTGTATCTACCCCCTCAGAATCTTATATGTTTCAATAAGATCACCTCTCATTCTTCTAAATTCCTATGAGTATAGGCCCAACCTGCTCAACCTTTCTTCATATGACAACCCTTTCATCTCAGGAATCAACCTTGTGAACCTTGTCTGAAATGCCTCCAATGCAAGTATATCCTTCCTTAAATAATGAGACCAAAACTGTATACAGTACTCCAGGTGTGGTCTTACCAATGCCCTGTACAGTTGGAACAGGACTTCCCTACATTTATATGCCACCCCCTTGCAATAAAGGCCAACATTCCATTTGCCTTTCTGATTACTTGCTGTTCCTGCATGCTAGCTTTTGTGTTTCATGCACAAGAACCCCCAGATTCCTCTGTACTGCAATATATTGTAATCTGACCCTATTTAAATAATAATTTGCTTTTTTATTTTTCCTACCAAAGTGGATAACCTCACATTTACCCATATTATAGTTCATCTGCCAATTTTTTGCGCACTCACTGAGCCTATCTATATCCCTTTGTAGATTCTTTGCGTCCTCCTCACAACTTGCTTTCTCACCTATCTTTGTATCATCAGCAAACTTGGCTATGTTACACTCAATCTCTTCATCCAAGTCATTCATATAAATTGTAAATAGTTGAGGCCCCAGCACTGATCCCTGTGGCACCCCACTAGTTACAGTTTGCCAATCTGAAAATTACCCATTTATCCCGACTCTCTGTTTTCTGTTACATAGCCAATCCTCTATCCATGCTAATATATTAACCCAAACTCCGTGAGCATTTATCTTGTGCAGTAACCTTTTATGTGGCACCTTATCGAATGCTGTCTGGAAATCCAAATACACAATATCAACTCATTCCCCTTGATCCTCATTACATCCTCAAAGAACTCCAGCAAATTTGTCAAACATGATTTCCCTTTCATAAAACCATGCTGACTCTGCTTGACAGCATTATGATTTTCTAAATGTCCTGCTATTACTTCCTTATTGATGGACTCCAGCATTTTCCCAATGACAGATGTTAGGCTAACTAGTCTATAGTTTCCTGCTTTCTGTCTCCCTCCTTTCTTAAGTAAGGGTGTTACATTTGCCATTTTCCAGTCCAGCCCAGAATCAAGGGAATTTTGGTAGATTATAACCAATGCATCCACTATCTCTGGAACCACTTCTTTTAAGACCCTAGGATGTAGGCCATCAGTTCCAGGGGACTTGTCCATCTTTAGTCCCATTAGTGTGCCTAGTACCTTATCTCTAGTGATAGTGATTGTTTTAAGTTTTTCTCCCTCACCCCAATAACTCCTTGATTATCAATTATTGGGATGTTTTTAGTGTCTTCTACCATGAAGACCGATACAACATATTTGTTCAATGTCTCTGCCATTTCCCTGTTTCCCATTATTAATTCCCCAGTCTCATCCTCTAAGGGACCAACATTTACTTTAGCTACTTGCTTCCTTTTTATATACCTGTAGAAGCTTTTACTATCTGTTTTTATATTTCTTGCTAGTTTACTCTCTCATATGCTATCTTCTCTGTCTTTATAATTTTTTTAGTCGTCCTTTGCTGGTTTCTAAAAATTTCCCAATCCTCTGGTCTTCCACTGTTCTTCACAACATTGTATGCCTTTGTTTTCAATTTAATACCTTCCTTTACTTCCTTTGTTAGCCAGGGATAGTTCGTCCTTCTCTTAGAGTCTTTGTTTCTCACTGGAATATATCTTTGCTGACAGTTATGAAATATCTCCTTTGGTTGACACACATGAAGAAAAATCACTTGGGGAGGTACTGGAGGATGATCAAAAGTGTGGAACTTTACCCTAGCATGAGTCAATACTAGAGGAGAGCAGGAGGAGAAGGGAGAAAATTGGCAGGAAAAAAATATATACTTCAGTAGTAAGGAACATACATCCTTCTCTCCACTGACTGCTGCGAAGTGTTGGGAGTTAATACTAAATTTTCCAGCTACTTAAAGAGTCAGTTCTGAGAGCTGAAGCTGTTCTGTTTATTTAAACTGATTTGCATTGACTGAGGACACATACAGCTGTCCAGTCGTAAGCGAGGGTTCTACCTACTGATGGAAACGTCTCCTCGGCAATCCCATGTGGTTACGCTGTTCAGTTTTAAATGTTTCTCCAGATGACCCTTATAGTTGCTACAATAAACACAATTTTCACAAACCAGGCAATAGGTACAGCTGCTGTCACCTACTCTAAAGATCAACTCAGCAGATGAAAGCTATGAGCACGGCCTTTTTCCTTCGTGCGAGAAGATACTCCCAATAATGAAGGCAGTACTGTATCTCATTAAGGAAAACTCTGCTTTGTTAAGAACCATAGAAAGTCACTTAAAGCATAATATACTAAAGCTCAAACCTTTGTTTCTTGCCAGACTACAAAATTAAAAATATTGCACACCATTCTACCAATAGCAATAATGTGTTCAGATTTGTGTGCCTTTACCTAATGTCAGGATCACTGTAGAAAAACAATGTTGAATTTGTTTGTAAATTGAGATTAATACATTTTTAAATATTAACCCCAGTAATAGTAAACAATTCACACTCCCAACATCTGAATTCATTTGGACTCACCTTGGTCTGAGACTTAACTCAAATGGAGAAGTGGGTTTTGTCAAACTCCTGAATCCTAAACACGAAAACACATGCCTGCCACTCTCTTGCATATCGATAGTCACTTTGCCCACCCATAACTTTGCCTAAGCATTTTATCCACCATTTATGGGAGGGGAGTGAAATAAAAATCAAGAGGAAAGAAATAGATAATATCTGGTTACATGCAAATACAAGCATGTTGTGAAGTGTAGATACCTGATTTTTTCCTTCATGAACATATTTAAATTAGGGTCAAGTGACGTCAACACAATTTTCCGACCTCACTGCCCAACTAATACCACTTCCTGCTCCCGTCCACCAAACATGAGCGCTACAATTCCTGAGGCAGTCATTTTGGACCCTATTTAAAGGATTCTAATCTGCATACAAAAGCTGTATAGAGTTTTTGGAAACATTTTTCATGCAGTAGCTTCTGGTTTTTTTTCCTTAAAGCATTTGAAAGTGGTTGTAGTTGCTACTGTAGGCACTGAACTGTTAGAGATTTCTTGCATTGTAGGGGGTCTTTCTATGAATTCAGGAAGCCAGCTTCAACCCACCAGCTTCTGCCTTTAATTCGGGTGCATCAGTCAGCGGCCAGAGACCCACTCGGGAGAGGCGGGTGACCTAATTAAAGCAGTTTAGAGTTTGTGAAGAGACTATTAATAGCCTTTTTTAACAACCTGATGTTGCAGCTTTTATTGGCTATCCACAGGATTCCCGGGCTTGCTGAACCTCGCAAAGTGGCCATTGTGGGAGTTGAACAATTGACAGATAAAAAAAAATCACTTAAATACTCACACCGGTTTCCTTGCCTAAGGGAAAGGCTCTTGGTGACACCATTTGTGCTGAGAGTTTGCTTTCAGGAGTTTGCAGGTGATTTCTATAACTTCACAAGTCACTCTCGCTACATTGGAGAATTGTGCCTCTGATCTCCACTTTATCTGGCATATATTATATCAGCATGGGTGCTGCTTATGCCGCTTCATTTTGGACCTCAGATTCAGACCAAAATGAGCCCCAGCAACAACACCAGCAGCAGCAGAAACAATACCAGCAGCCTCCTTCTCACCAACTTGCTGCTCCACAGGAAAGGAGATCAGCACAGAGGTGTACCTCGCAGGAGGCGATGCCCCCAACAGAGGGTATATAGGCAGAAGATGAGCTTCCTGGATGTTACTGAACACCAGTGCCTCAGGAGGCTCAGGCTATTGCGTCAGGTCGTGGCAGACATTGTAGCCTGCTGGGCGAAGACCTGTCGCCAAGTGGACCTGGTGGACACGCGTTACTAACGGCTGTCAAAGTCACCATCGTCCTCAACTTCTTTGCCTCAAGTTCCTTCCAGGGATCTGCAAGCAAAACTTTGCAGGATCTCGCAGTCGGCTGTCCACAAATGCAACATCCAGGTGACCGATGCCATGTTTGACAAGTCAGGCACTTATATACACTTTGCCACTGAAGAAGCCAGTCAGACTGAGCAGGCGCTTGTCTTTGCGGCTCTGGCTGGCTTCCCACAGGTGAAGGGCATCATGGACTGCACACATGTGCCCATCGAGGAACCCCCAGATTGACTAGGAGTATTTGTGAACTCTAAGAGGTTCCACGCCATTAATATGCAGTTCGTCTTCAATCACAAAAAGATCATCATGAATGTTTGTGTGCCAGATTCCCAGGGAGCTGTCATGACTCTTTCGTCCTGCCCCAGTCCACAATCCCTCAGCTCTTCACATTTCTAATCAGACTAACCAGCTGGTTGATTAGAGACATGGGGTATCCACTAAAGATGTGGCTGATGACATCCTTGAGGAGGCTAAGAATGAGGTCTAAGAGCACGAAAGCCAGATGACGACGAGATGTGTAATAGAGTAAGCAGTCAAAATGCTGAAGATGCGCTTCAGATGCCTGGACAGATCTGGAGGAGCTTTTCAGTATGCACAAGCCAGGATCTCCAGAATGATCGTGGTATGCTGCGCTCCGCACAAACAGCGCAGCAGCGAGGATTGGAGCTACAAGAGGAGCAAGGTGCAGAGCTGCTGCTTCAGAGGAGGAGGAACAGGAGGAACCTGAAGAAGTCACGGCACCTGCAGCAGTGCACATAGAAACATAGAAACATAGAAAATAGGTGCAGGAGTAGGCCTTTCAGCCCTTCGAGCCTGCACCGCCATTCAATGAGTTCATGGCTGAACATGCAACTTCAGGTCCCCATTCCTGCTTTCTCGCCATACCCCTTGATCCCCCTAATAGTAAGGACTTCATCTAACTCCTTTTTAAATATATTTAGGGAATTGGCCTCAACAACTTTCTGTGGTAGAGAATTCCACAGGTTCACCACTCTCTGGGTGAAGAAGTTTCTCCTCATCTCGGTCCTAAATGGCTTACCCCTTATCCTTAGACTGTGACCCCTGGTTCTGGACTTCCCCAACATTGGGAACATTCTTCCTGCATCTAACCTGTCTAAACCCATCAGAATTTTAAACGTTTCTATGAGGTCCCCTCTCATTCTTCTGAACTCCAGTGAATACAAGCCCAGTTGATCCAGCCTTTCTTGATATGTCAGTCCCGCCATCCCGGGAATCAGTCTGGTGAACCTTTGCTGCACTCCCTCAATAGTAAGAATGTCCTACTCAAGTTAGGAGACCAAAACTGTACACAATACTCCAGGTGTGGCCTCACCAAGGCCCTGTACAACTGTAGCAACACCTCCCTGCCCCTGTACTCAAATCCCCTCGCTATGAAGGCCAACATACCATTTGCTTTCTTAACCGCCTGCTGTACCTGCATGCCAACCTTCAATGACTGATGTACCATGACACCCAGGTCTCGTTGCACCTCCCCTTTTCTTAATCTGTCATCATTCAGATAATAGTCTGCCTCTCTGTTTTTACCACCAAAGTGGATAACCTCACATTTATCCACATTATACTTCATCTGCCATGCATTTGCCCACTCACCTAACCTATCCAAGTCACTCTGCAGCCTCATAGCATCCTCCTCTCAGCTCACACTGCCACCCAACTTAGTGTCATCCGCAAATTTGAAGATACTACATTTAATCCCCTTGTCTAAATCATTAATGTACAATGTAAACAGCTGGGGCCCCAGCACAGAACCTTGCGGCACCCCACTAGTCATTGCCTGCCATTCTGAAAAGTACCCATTTACTCCTACTCTTTGCTTCCTGTCTGACAACCAGTTCTCAATCCATGTCAGCACACTACCCCCAATCCCATGTGCTTTAACTTTGCACATTAATCTCTTGTGTGGGACCTTGTCGAAAGCCTTCTGAAAGTCCAAATACACCACATCAACTGGTTTTCCCTTGTCCACTTTACTGGAAACATCCTCAAAAAAAAATTCCAGAAGATTTGTCAAGCATGATTTCCCTTTCACAAATCCATGCTGACTTGGACCTATCATTGCTGCCTGAGATGGCCTCATAATTGCACAATTTAATTAAGTTGCACCAATGCACCCATATGGCCAAATGCTGAACCAACTGCCCCCTCATCACCATCAGTCCTAAAATGACCCAATAATTCCTATCACACACATCCATTGCTCAAGGTGAAGTAATGACTTACCATTCACTCCAACTGACAAGGTCACTTGCCAGGCAACAGTCAAAAATGGACAAGGCAGGAAAGTGGTGCAAGGAAATAATTTTATGTGGCCCATAAATTCAATAGAAATGTAACCATCTAACATTTTATAACACACCCATGTGCATACCCTTGTGCATCTACAATTGTGTCTTCTTTCTCTTTCTACAACTCCTATGCTGTGCAACACCTGTGGTTTCAGCAGAGATAGAGGCAGGCTGCTCACGTCCCTGCTCTGACTGTTTAGACACTTTTGACGGATGTCCTCTGGGTTTTGGAGCCTGTGACGGCCCCGTCAAAGACTGCCCCTCCTGCACCTGTGCAGCGGTAGACTTGGCCATCAGGAAACGTGGCAGTTTGTGGGACTCTGACTGAGGAGGGGGAGCAACGGGGAAGAAATGAGAGCACTTTGAGCAGAGTCCCCACTTCCATGTTCCCTCTCACTATCATGCCTCTCATGGGCCACTCACACTTCCCTGCTAGCAAGGAGCTGGAGTGCACTTGGCTGTACATCAGTTGGGTGATTATCGGCCAACTCTAGGTTTTTATCCATCCTAGATATGGCTGCAATCAGGGTCTGCAAGCTGTTATTCACAGCAAGCATGCACTCATTTGGACTGATGCATTTGATGCTCCATGCAGGTGACGAACCTTTCCATGGATGAACATAGCATAGCCATGGCCTGTGACATCATGTTGCTCATGTTGGAGATGGACTCCTCCATTCTCCTTGCAAAGGAGTACATCACAGCTGGAAAAGCTGCCGTAGTCTCCTGCAAGCTTTGTTGTTCCTCAAGAATCATCCACTTTGTCGACGCCCCCCGAGATTCAGCATCATCGTCCAGCTAAGCACTGCTTGGAGCATCCTCAGCCTTCCGACAAGGACGTTCCACTGCTGTCCCTGTCTCCACCACCTGCTCTTCCTCACGTGATCTGCAAGACACCAGGGCCGGAATCTTTACCTTGGAGTTGGTGCGGGTGCGCGTGGGCCACGTAACGAATCGCCATCCTGAAGCTTTCAACAGCGCGTACTGCACTGTGCACTTAACTCAATTGCACCAAATGAGTCATGTGTGTTTCCTGGCCTAATTAAATGGAGCGGAGTTTGATGATATCATCGATGACTTGTTTTCAGCGTGGATATTTAAAGTAGCCTTGCACACAACTTATTTGAAGGTTGCTGTAGGAATGTTCACAGTGCTTTGAAGAGCTACAATGGCTGAATAAAATTGAAAATTCTGTGGGTCATGGTGACACACCGACAGAAGGCAGCACCAAGATTCCCAGATGCCTCCCTGGAAGTGTTGGTCCAGGGAATAAGAGCAGGGAGGTCCTCTTCTCTGCGGATGGTCGATAAAGACCAGCCAGAGACACTAAGAGGGCATGGCTAGAAATCGCAGAGGAGGTCAGCAGCAGGATGTGGTGATGAGAACGTGGATCCAGTGCAGGTAAAGATTCAAATATCTCATGAGGCCAGGAAAGGTGAGTGCAATGCCACATTCACTTACATCCTGATGTGTGTGTCACCCCAACCCATCACTCTGCCTTCCCAAAACTACTCCCACACATCACTCATCACAACAACTTACCTTGAAGGTGCACCCATCCCTCTCTGTCCAAGCACCTACTCACACCCCCCTCTGACCACTGACACTCACCCTCATTCTAATGCAATCATACGAAGTAACACCACAGAATATGGCCGTTTGGCATTGTCATGTCACTCGCTCATAAAAACATAAGAACATAAGAAATAAGAGCAGGAGTAGGCCATTTGGCCCCTCGAGCCTGCTCCGCCATTCAATAAGATCATGGCTGATCCGATCATGGACTCAGGTCCACTTCCCTGCCCGCTCCCCATAACCCTTTATTCCCTTATCAGTTAAGAAATAGGAGCAAGAGTAGGTCGCCGTCTACAGATGTAGCCCATCCAATCCTTACACTCATTCCATCACTCTCACTCAAAGTTCTCTTCTTTCCCTCCTTGCAGGAGGGCCTCCAATATTCACAAATTTGAGTCCGGCAGAGGAGGAGGCCATAGAAATCTCTGGAGTTACAGAGCTGCTGGAGATGGGAGATGGAGAGAGGGGGACCTCCCAGCAACCTGGTGACAGAATTAAATCTCATACAGCCACCAGGCATACAGCAATCACTCATATGGTGACTGATGTCAGCAGCCAGTGAAATGCCATTATGTGCATAATAGTAACGTTATCTATTCTTATCATAACACTTCTAATTTATCTCCATACTCTCCCACAGGTCCATCAAATGCCCCACACTGTCCAGCCAGAGGAGGAAGACGATTCCTCAGAGGAAGCTCCAGTCTCTGCAGGTGCACCGTCAGCAGACCCACGTGCACCCAGCACCAGCACAGATACACACACATCGGTGGGTCCTGTGAGAGATCGAGTAGTGTAGTCACCTGGTGTCTCACACATTACAAGTGAGCAAGAATGAACAAGGGAGCAGCGTCGGGAGTTCATCGAGGAGGCGGTGCAGGAGTCCGGGGGAGGCCTAAAAAGGCCCAGCATCGGGAGTTCGTCGAGGAGGCCAACAGGTACAGTTGCAACAGGGAGAAAAGGCAAAAAAGTAGAAAGAAATAGAAGGTGACGTCATAGCCAAGGGGGTAAGTGATTGGTGAGTAGTTTTTCTTTTTCTTTTCTTTATCAGTAAGTAACCTTTAGCATTGTTGTTGCCAAATTAAATTTATCTAAGGGTTAAGTCATGGCAGGAGATCTCGGACACATGTTATGCTCCTCCTATGCTATGTGGGAACTCAGGGATGCTTCCAGTGTCCCTGATGACTATACTTGCGGGAAGTGCATCTGCCTGCAGCACCTGATAGACTGCATTGTGGCACTAGAACTGCGGGTGGATTTACTCTGGAGCATCTGCAATGCTGAGCATGTCGTGAATAGCACGTTTAGTGAGCTGGTCTTACCGCAGGTAAAGGGTACACAGCCAGATAGGGAATGGGTGACCAACAGGAAGAGGAGTGCAAGGAGGGTAGTGCAGGGGTCCCCTGCAGTCATCCCCTTGCAAAACAGATACACCGCTTTGAGTACTGTTGGGGGGGATGACTCATCAGGGGAGGGTAGCAGCAGCCAAGTTCATGGCACTGTGGGTGGCTCTGCTGCACAGGAGGGCAGGAAAAAGAGTGGGGAAGCTATAGTGATCGGGGATTCAATTGTAAGGGGAATAGATAGACGTTTCTGCGGCCGCAACCGAGACTCCAGGATGGTATGTTGCCTCTCTGGTGCAAGGGTCAAGGATGTTTCGGAGCGGGTGCAGGGCATTCTGAAAAGGGAGGGTGAACAGCCAGTTGTTGTGGTGCATATAGGTACCAAGGATGTAGGTAAAAAATGGTATGAGGTCCTACGAGACGAATTGAGGGAGCTAGGAGCTAAATTAAAAAGTAGGACTTCAAAAGTAGTAATCTCAGAATTCCTACCAGTACCACGTGCTAGTCAGTATAGGAATCGCAGGATAGCTCAGATGAATACGTGGCTTGAGGAGTGGTGCAGAAGGGAGGGATTCAAATTCCTGGGAAATTGGAACCGGTTCTGGGGGAGGTGGGACCAGTACAAACCGGACGGTCTGCACCTGGGCAGGACCGGAACCAATGTCCTCGGGGAGTGTTTGCTAGTGCTGTTGGGGAGAAGTTAAACTAATATGGCAGGGGGGATGGGAAACTATGCAGGGAGACAGAGGGAAGTAGAATGGGGGCAGAAGCAAAAGATAGAAAGAAGAAAAGTAAAAGTGGAGGGCAGAGAAACCCAAGGCAAAAAGCAAAAAGGGCCACATTACAGCAAAATTCGAAAGGAGAAAGTGTGTGAGAAAGACAAGCCTGAAGGCTCTGTGCCTCAATGCGAGGAGCATTCGGAATAAGGTGGACGAATTAACTGCACAGATAGCAGTTAACGGATATGATGTAATTGGCATCACGGAGACATGGCTCCAGGGTGACCAAAGTTGGGAACTCAACATCCAGGGGTATTCAACATTAAGGAAGGATAGACAGAAAGGAAAAGGAGGCGGGGTGGCATTGCTGGTTAAAGCGGAAATTAATGCAATAGTAAGAAAGGACATTAGCTTGGATGATGTGGAATCTGTATGGATGGAGCTACGGAATACCAAAGGGCAGAAAACGCTAGTGGGAGTTGCGTACAGACCACCAAACAGTAGTAGTGAGGTTGGGGACAGCATCAAACAAGAAATTAGTGATGCATGCAATAAAGGTACAGCAGTTATCATGGGTGACCTTAATCTACATATTGATTGGGCTAACCAAACTGGTAGCAATGCATTGGAGGAGGATTTCCTGGAGTGTTTCAGGGATGGTTTTCTAGACCAATATGTCGAGGAACCAACTAGGGAGCTGTCCATCCTAGAGTGGGTGATGTGTAAAGACAAAGAACTAATTAGCAATCTTGTTGTGCGAGGCCCCTTGGGGAAGAGTGACCATAACATGGTAGAATTCTTTATTAAGGTGGAGAGTGACACAGTTGATTCAGAAACCAGAGTCCTGAACTTAAGGAAAGGTAACTTCGATGGTTTGAGGAGTGAATTGGCTAGAATGGACTGGGAAATGATACTTAAAGGGTTGACGGTGGATAGGCAATGTAAACATTTCAAGATCACATGGATGAACTTCAGCAATTGTACATCCCTGTCTGGAGTAAAAATGAAACGGGCAAGGTGGCTCAACTGTGGCTAACAAGGGAAATTAAGGATAGTGTTAAATCCAAGGAGGAGGCTATAAATTGGCCAGAAAAAGCAGCAAACCTGAGGACTGGGAGAAATTTAGAATTCAGCAGAGGAGGACAAAGGGTTTAATTAAGAGGGGGAAAATAGAGTAAGAGAAAAAGCTTGCCGGGAACATAAAAACTGACTGCAAACATTTCTATAGATATGTGAAGAGGAAAAGATTAGTGAAGACAAACATAGGTCCGTTGCAGTTGGATTCAGGTGAATTTATAATGGGGAACAAAGAAATGGCAGACCAATTGAACAAATACTTTGGTTCTGTCTTCACGAAGGAAGACACAAATAACCTTCCGGATGTACTAGGGGACCGAGGGTCGAGTGAGAAGGAGGAACTGAAGGATATCCTTATTAGGCGGGAAATTGTGTTGGGGAAATTTATGGGATTGAAGGCCGATAAGTCCTCGGGGCCTGATAGTCTGCATCCCAGAGTACTTAAGGAAGTGGCCCTAGAAATAGTGGATGCATTGGTGATCATTTTCCACCAGTCTATCGACTCTGGATCAGTTCCTATGGACTGGAGGGTAGCTAATGTAACACCACTTTTTAAAAAGGGAGGGAGAGAGAAAGCGGGAAATTATAGACCAATTAGCCTGACATCAGTAGTGGGGAAAATGTTGGAATCAATTATTAAGGATGAAATAGCAGCGCATTTGGAAAGCAGTGACAGAATGGATTTATGAAGGGGAAATCATGTTTGACAAATCTTCTGAAATTTTTTGAGGATGTAACTGGCAGAGTGGTCAAGGGAGAACCAGTGGATGTGGTGTATTTGGACTTTCAAAAGGCTTTTGACAAGGTCCTGCACAAGAGATTGGTGTGTAAAATCAAAGCACATGGTATAGGGGGTAATATACCGACATGGATAGAGAACTCGTTGGCAGACAGGAAGCAGAGAGTCGGGATAAATGCGTCCTTTTCAGAATGGCAGGCAGTGACTTGTGGAGTGCCACAGGGCTCAGTGCTGGGACCCCAGCTATTTACAATATACATCAATGATTTCATGAAGGAATTGAGTGTAATATCTCCAAGTTTGCAGATGACACTAAGCTGGTGTGAACTGTGAGGAGGATGCTAAGAGGTGCAGTGTTAGGTGAATGGGCAAATGCATGGGAGATACAGTATAACGTAAATAAATGTGAGGTTATCCATTTTGGTGGCAAAAACACGAAGGCAGAATATTATCTGAATGGCGGCAGAATTAGGAAAACGGGAGGTGCAACGAGACCTGGGTGTCATGGTACATCAGTCATTGAAGGTTGGCATGCAGGTACAGCAGGTGGTTAAGAAAGCAAATGGCATGTTGGCCTTCATAGCGAGGGGATTTGAGTACAGGGGAGGGAGGTGTTACTACAGTTGTACAGAGCCTTGGTGAGGCCATACCTGGAGTATTGTGTACAGTTTTGGTCTCCTAACTTGAGAAAGGACATTCTTGCTATTGAGAGAGTGCAGCGAAGGTTCACCAGACTGATTCCCAGGATGGCTGGACTGACATATGAGGAGAGACTGGATCAACTGGGCCTTTATACATTTGAGTTTAGAAGGATGAGAGGGGATCTCATAGAAACATATAAGATTCTGATGGGACTGGACAGGTTAGATGCGGGTAGAATGTTCCCGATGTTGGGGAAGTCCAGAACCAGGGGACACAGTCTGAGGATAAAGGGTAGGGCATTTAGGACTGAGATGAGGAGAAACTTCTTTACTCAGAGAGTAGTTAACCTGTGGAATTCCCTGCCGCAGAGAGTTGTTGATGCCAGTTGATTGGATATATTCAAGAGGGAGTTAGATATGGCCCTTACAGCTAAGGGGATCAAGGGATATGGAGAAAAAGCAGGAAAGGGATACTGAGGGAGTGATCAGCCATGATCTTATTGAATGGTGGTGCAGGCTCAAAGGGCTGAATGGCCTACTCCTGCACCTATTTTCTATGTCTCGAAGCGGGTGCAGGACATTTTGAAGAGGGAAGGTGAACAGCCAGTTGTCGTGGTGCATATAGATACCAACGATATAGGTAAAAAATGGGATGAGGTCCTACAAGACGAATTGAGGGAGCTAGGAGCTAAATTAAAAAGTAGGACCTCAAAAGTAATAATATCACGATTGCTACCAGTGCCACGTGCTAATCAGAGTAGGAATCGCAGGATAGCTCAGATGAATACGTGGCTTGAGGATTGGTGCAGAAGGGAGGGATTCAAATTCCTGGGACATTGGAACCAGTTCTGGGAGAGGTGGGACTAGTACAAATTGGACGGTCTGCACCTGGGCAGGACCGTAACCAATGTCTTAGGAGGAATGTTTGCGAGTGTTGTTGGGGAGAGGTTAAACTAATGTGGCAGGGGGATGGGAACCTATGCAGGGAGACAGAGGGAAGTAGAATGGGGGAAGAAGCAAAAGATAGAAAGAAATAAAGTCAAAGTGGAGGGCAGAGAAACCCAAGGCAAAAAGCAAAAATGGCCACATTACAGTAAAATTATAAAGGGGCAAAGCATGTTAAAAAGACAAGCCTGAAGGCTCTGTGCCTCAATGCGAGGAGTATTCAGAACAAGGTGGATGAATTAACTGCACATATAGCAGTTAACGGATATGATGTAATTGGCATCACGGAGACATGGCTCCAGGGTGACCAAGGCTGGGAACTCAACACCCAGGGGTATTCAACATTAAGGAAGGATAGACAGAAAGGAAAAAGGAGGTGGGGTGGCATTGCTGGTTAAAGAGGAAATTAATGCAATAGTAAGAAAGGACATTAGCTTGGATGATGTGGAATCTGTATGGTTGGAGCTACGGAATACCAAAGGGCAGAAAACTCTCGTGGGAGCTGTGTACAGACCACCAAACAGTAGTAGAGGTTGGGGACAACATCAAATAAGAAATTAGGGATGTGTGCAATAAAGGTACAACAGTTATCATGGGCGACTTTAATCTATATATTGATTGGGCTAACCAAACTGGTAGCAATGTGATGGAAGATTTCCTGGAGTGTATTAGGGATGGTTTTCTGGATCAATATGTCGAGGAATCAACTAGAGGGCTGACCGTCCTAGACTGGGTGATGTGTAAGGAGAAAGGACTACTTAACAATTTTGTTGTGCGAGGCCTCTTGGGGAAGAGTGACCATAATATGGTAGAATTCTTTATTAAGATGGAGAGTGACACAGTTAATTCAGGGTCCTGAACTTAAGGAAAGGTAACTTCGATGGTATGAGACGTGAATTGGCTAGCATAGACTGGCGAGTGATACTTAAAGGGTTGACAGTGGATAGGCAATGAAAAACATTTAAAGATTACATGGATGAACTTCAACAATTGTACATCCCTGTCTGGAGAAAAAAAAAAGAAAATGGGGAAGGTGGCTCAACCGTGGCTAACAAGGGAAATTAAGGATAGTGTTAAATCCAAGGAAGAGGCATATAAATTGGCCAGAAAAAGCAGCAAACCTGAGGACTGGGAAAATTTTGTAATACAGCAGAGGAGGACAAAGGGTTTAATTAGGAGGGGGAAAACACAATATGAGAGGAAGCTTGCTGGGAACATAAAAACTGAATGCAAAAGCTTCTATAGATATTTGAAGAGAAAAATATTAATGAAAACAGACGTAGGTCCCTTGCAGTCAGATTCAGGTGAATTTATAATAGGGAACAAAGAAATGGCGGACCAGTTAAAGAAATACTTTGGTTCTGTCTTCACGAAGGAAGACACAAATAACCTTCTGGAAATACTAGGGGACCGAGGGTCTAGTGCGAAGGAGGAACTGAAGGAAATCCATATTAGGCGGGAAATTGTGTTCAGGAAATTGATGGGATTGAAGGCAAATAAATCCCCGGTGCCTGATCGTCTGCATCCCAGAGTACTTAAGGAAGTAGCCCTAGAAATAGTGGATCAACTTGGCATAATTGAGAAGATGACGCAAAACTTGGCAGATCTTTTTCTGGAGATAAGCTTTGATTTAAAGCTATAACCGGCAGCTCCCAAGAGGAACGTTTCACGTATTAAAGCAAAGTTTAACTATGCCATACAGTTGGGAGTGCTTAGATCAGCTTCCAGAAACCTAATTTTGCTTCTACGAAGTCCGCTGACTCCTTCAAAACAGCAGCTAATCATCTACAGACAGAAGGGAAAGGTTGCTTGTGACTCTGGATCGGTTCCTATGGACTGGAGGGTAGCTAATGTAACACCACTTTTTAAAAAGGGAGGGAGAGAGAAAGCGGGAAATTATAGACCGGTTAGCCTGACATCAGTAGTGGGGAAAATGTTGGAATCAATTATTAAAGATGAAATAGCAGCACATTTGGAAAGCAGTAATGGGATCGGTCCAAGTCAGCATGGATTTATGAAAGGGAAATCCTGCTTCACAAATCTTCTGGAATTTTTTGAGGATGTAACTAGTAGAGTGGACAAGGAAGAACAAGTGGATGTGGTGTATTTGGTCTTTCAAAAGGCTTTTGAAAAGGTCCCACACAAGAGATTGGTGTGCAAAATCAAAGCACATGCTATTGGGGGTAATGTACTGACGTGGATAGAGAACTGGTTGGCAGACAGGAAGCAGAGTGTCGGGATAAACGGGTCCTTTAAGAATGGCAGGCAGTGACTAGTGGGGTGCCGCAGGGCTCAGTGCTGGGACCCCGGCTATTTACAATATACATTAATGATTTGGATGAGGTAATTGAGTGTAATATCTTCAAGTTTGCAGATGACACTAAGCTGGTTGGCGGTGTGAGCTGTGAGGAGGATGCTAAAAGGCTGCAGGTTGACTTGGACAGGTGAGGTGAGTGGGTAAACACATGGCAGATGCAGTGTAATGCGGATAAATGTGAGGTTATCCACTTTGGTGGCAAAAACACGAAGGCAGAATATTATCTGAATGGTGGCAGATTAGGAAAAGTGGAGGTGCAACGAGACCTGGGTGTCATGGTACATCAGTCATTGAAAGTTGGCATGCAGGTACAGCAGGTGGTGAAGAAGGCAAATGGTATGTTGGCCTTCATAGCTTGGGGATTTTGAGTATAGGAGCAGGGAGGTCTTACTGCAGTTGTACAGGGCCTTAGTGAGGCCTCGCCTGGAATATTGTGTACAGTTTTGGTCTCCTAATCTGAGGAAGGACGTTCTTCCTATTGAGGGAGTGCAGCGAAGATTCACCAGACTGATTCCCGCGATGGCAGGACTGACATATGAGGAGAGACTGGATCGACTGGGCCTGTATTCACTGGAGTTTAGAAGGATGAGAGGGGATCTCATAGAAACATATAAAATTCTGACGGGACTGGACAGGTTAGATGCAGGAAGCATGTTCCCGATGTTGGGGAAGTCCAGAACCAGGGGACACAGTCTAAGGATAAGGGGTAAGCCATTTAGGACCAAGATGAGGAGAAACTTCTTCACTCAGAGATTTGTTAACCTGTGGAATTCCCTACCGCAGAGAGTTGTTGATGCCAGTTCATTGGATATATTCAAGAGGGAGTTAAGATATGGCCGTTATGGCTCAAGGGATCAAGGGGTATAGAGAGAAAACAGGAAAGGGGTACTGAGGTAAATGATCAGCCATGATCTTATTGAATGGCGGTGCAGGCTCGAAGGGCAAAATGGCCTACTCCTACACATATTTTCTATGTTTCTATGCAAGAGCAGATGGTGATGAGAGGGACAGCAGTGGAGACTCCTTGCACAGGATGCTCCAAGCTCTGATGAACTGCATGCAGGTGCTGAACCTCGGGGGCCACTGAGAAAGAGAGGGATCTTGGAGGAGTAGCAACAATTGCACAAGGCTCTGGCAGCTTTTGCAGACACAATGTGTACGACTGCACAGTGAATGGAGGAGCCCATCTCCAACACGAACACCATCATCTCGCAGGCGATGACAACGATATGCTCGTCCATGGAAAGGATGGTCACCTGTAAGGAGCATCAAATGTGCCAGTCCAACGAGAACATGCTTGCTGTGAATAACAGATTGCAGACGCTCATTGTCCTCGGCTCGAGGAAGGATACTAATGTAGACTTGAGCCGTCACTGCACCACTGATTTCTATTATGTGTCCTCCTCACAACTTGCTTTCCCACCTATTTTTATCATCAGCAAATTTGGCTACAGTACACTCGGTCCCTTCATAGAATCGTAGAAGTTTACAGCACGGAAGGAGGCCTTTTCAGCACATCGTGTCCGTGCAGGCCGACAAAGAGCTATCCAGCCTGATCCCACTTTCCAGCTCTTGGTCTGTAGTTTTGTACGTTGCAGCACTTAAAGTACAGAGCCAAGTACTTTTTAAATGCGGTGAGTGTTTCTGCCTGTACCACTCTATCAGGCAAGTGAGTTCCAGACCCTCACCACCCTCTGGGTGAAGAAATTTCCCCTCAAATCCCCTCTAAACCTCCTACCAATTACTTTAAGTTTATGTCCCCTGGATGTTGAACCCAGCCTATCCAATCTTTCCTCATAGCTAAAAATCTCCAGTCCAGGAAACATCCTCATAAATCTCCTCTGTACCCTCTCTAGTGCAATCACATTGTCATGTATTCTACTGTCATTGTAATCCATGTATAAACTGACCGAAGTTGTGCACCGTGAGAACACTGACCACTAGGTGGTGAACTTGTGGGAGACATTCCTAACTTGGACTTTCAGGTATAAAAGGGGAAGTTCCACCCATCTTCTCCACGTCAGTGCTGGCAAATAAAGGTTACTGGTCACAGAGTGACCTTCTCTCCAGTATGGGCCTCGTGTGCTGTATAGTAAGGACATATTATTGTACTGTATAGTAAGGACATATTATTGGTGACGACAAACTGGGATTTAAACCACGCGAGCATGGTCACTAGCAGCACAGACGAGAGGTACTGTGTTGGTGATGATTGGGACGATTTTATTGAGAGACTACAGCAAAGTTTCGTCACTAAGGAATGACTGGGACAGGATTCGGCCGACAAACGCAGGGCTCATCTCCTGACGGTCTGTGGATCCAGGACGTACTCCCTGATGAAGGACCGTCTAGCGCCAGAGAAGCAGGCGGACAAGACTTTTGAAGAGCTCAGTAAGTTGATCGGGGAACACTTTAAACCGGCGAGCAGCATGCATATGGCGAGACACCGGTTTTACACGCACCGGCGGCGAGAAGAGCAAAGCGTTCCAGACTTCGTGGCAGACCTCCGGCGACTGGCGAGCCTATGTAAGTTCCCAGATGCATGCAGAGCGGAAATGCTGCGAGACTTTTTTTTATTGAGGGCATCGAGCACGCTGGGGTTTTCAGGAAACTGATTGAGACCAAAGACTTGACGCAGGAAACGGCGGCTTTGATGGCCCAGACATTTATCTCAGGGGAGGAAGAGACAAGAATGATGTTTGACAAAAATCTTGGTTTAAATGCAGCAAATGGACAGGGAGTCAACATTGTTAACGCGTCACATAGTTCTCCAGGCAGACAGAGGCAATCGGACATGCTCGAGCATGTAGTCGAACCCAAAGGGGGAATTCAACAGAGACAATGGCTAGCTGAACGGCAATTCATGCCATCTCAAGGGACAATGCGGCCAGTAATGGGGCCATCAACACCTGTCAATGGTGCACTTAAGGACAGTTACAGAGACAGTCAGAGATGATCGACTGGTAATGGACCTTTTGTTTCCAACAATGGCTCATGTTGGAGGTGTGGAGGCAAACACACAGCCAGAGCTTGCAGGTATCAGCAATATACCTGCAGAAATTGCAATGTCAGTGGTCACTTGGCGCGTATGTGCAGGAAGCCTGCAGCCAGGTTGATGTACGAGGAGGACGGGCCCAATGTAAGCCCTACGAGGCCAAATGGACACTGGGGGAAATCGCTGGAAGCTGAAGTTCAGCGAGTTCATGTGGAGCACATATACAGTTCATATACCAGGCGCCACCGATAATGATGAAAGTGCTCCTCAATGGCATCCCAGTATCAATGGAGCGAGACACGGGGGCCAGCCAGTCCCTGATGAGTATCAAACAGTTCGACAAG
Source organism: Pristiophorus japonicus (assembly GCF_044704955.1). Taxonomy (NCBI): domain Eukaryota; kingdom Metazoa; phylum Chordata; class Chondrichthyes; family Pristiophoridae; genus Pristiophorus; species Pristiophorus japonicus. The sequence goes on along the minus strand of NC_091978.1, from coordinate 131,604,533 downwards.
TTGTGGGCGTCCAAGGCCAGGAGGCCAAAATTATTGCCGATTGACGCACAGCTATGGACATATACAAAGCAGATCATTCCGGTGCTAGGCAGCGCCACGGTAGTCATGACCCAAAAAGATTCGGAGAACAGGTTGCCACTCTGGATTGCCCCAGGGGATGATCCTGCACTGCTGGGGAGGAGTTGACTTGCTGTCATGAACTGGAAATGGGGCGATGTCAATGCAATTTCTTCTGTGGAGCGAATATCATGCACACAGGTCCTGGATAAATTTGACTCACTATTTCAACCCGGCATCAGCACTTTCATGGGGACCAAGGTAGTGATTCACATCAACCCGGACGCCAGGCTAGTACACCACAAGGCCAGAGCAGTGCCGTACGTGATGGGAGAAAAGATAGAAGGCAAATTGGACCGCCTGCTGAGGGAAGGCATTATCTCGCCAATCGAATTCAGTGACTAGGCGATCCCGATTATACCGGTGCTCAAGGCGGATGGGTCGGTTAAGATATGTGGTGATTACAAGGCCACCATCAATCGGGTGTCACTCCAAGACCAGTACCCGCTACCGAGAGCGGAGGACCTCTTTGCGACGCTATCCGGTGGCAAACTTTTTTCAAAATTGGACCTGACCTCAGCTTACATGACCCAGGAGCTGGTGAGTGATTCGAAGAAGCTGACCACCATTATGACACACAAGGGGTTGTTTGAGTACAACAGATGTACATTCGGGATTCGCTCGGCCGCCGCGATCTTTCAACGAAACATGGAAAGTCTCCTCAAGTCGATTCCAAGGACGGTGGTTTTTCAAGACGACATCCTCATCACAGGTTGCGATACTGAAGAACACCTCCACAATCTGGAGGAGGTGCTACGCAGACCGGACCGGGTAGGTCTGTGATTGAAAAAGGCAGAGTGCGTTTCCTAGCTCCAGAGGTAGAATTTCTGGGGATGAGGGTAGTAGCAGACGGGATCAGACCTACTGCGTCCAAAACGGAAGCGATCCAGAGAGCACCCAGACCCCGTAACACAACGGAGCTGCGTTCATTCCTGGGGCTCCTGAACTATTTTGGTAACTTTCTTCCCAAATTGAGCACGCTGTTAGAGCCACTACACTTGCTCCTACGCAAAGGTCGCGAATGGGTCTGGGGGGACAGCCAAGAAAAGGCTTTTGATGGAGCATAACAAATTGCGTGCTCTAACAATCTGTTAACGTGATATGACCCATGTAAGAAACTTGTTTTAACGTGCGATGCGTCGTCCTATGGGGTTGGGTGTGTGTTGCAGCATGTTAATGCCAAGGGTCAGTTACAGCTGGTGGCTTATGCCTCCAGGAGTCTGTCCCAGGCAGAAAGGTGCTACGGGATGGTAGAAAAGGAAGCGCTTGCATGTGTATATGCAGTAAAAAAAAATACACCAGTACCTGTTTGGCAGGAAATTTGAGCTGGAAACAGATCACAAACCCCAAACGTCCCTTTTGGCTGACAACAAGGCTATAATTGCAAATGCGTCGGCCCGCATACAGAGGTGGGCACTCACGTTAGCCACCTATGACGATACAATTCGGCACAGAACGGGCACTGAAAACTGCGCCGATGAACTCAGCAGGTTCCCACTAGCCACCACCGAGGGGGCAACCGAGATGGTCATGGCTGTTGAAGCTTTCGAAAGTGAAGGCTCACCCGTGACAGCCCGTCAGATCAAAGTCTGGACAAATAGAGACCCGCTACTGTCTTTAGTCAAGAAATATGTCCTGAATGGGGACTGGGCAACCACGTACGGGGCATGCCCTGAGGAATTTAAACCATTTCACAGGCACAAGGATGAACTCTCGATTTAGGCCGATTACCTACTATGGGGTAACCGAGAAGTCATGCCCCAGATGGGCAGAGAGGCGTACATCCGAGAACTCCACAATGAGCACCCGGGCATTGTCATGATGAAGGCAATTGCCAGGTCACACATTTGGTGGCCATGGATAGATGCTGACCTGGAACTTTGTGTTCGCAGGTGCAACACATGTGCCCAGCTGGGCAATGCGCCCAGGGAAGCCCCCCTTAGCCCCTGGTCCTGGCCCACCAAGCCATGGTCACACGTCCATGTAGACTACGCAGGTCCTTTCATGGGAAAAATGTTTTTGATTGTAGTAGACACCTACTCCAAATAGATAGAGTGTGACATTCTCAATTCAAGCACATCCTCTGCCACGGTAGAAAGTCTACGGGCAATGTTCGCCATCCATGGTCTACCGGACGTCTTGGTCAGTGACAATGGCCTGTGCTTTACAAGCATTGAATTCCAGGATTTCATGGCAGGAAATGGTATCAACCATGTCAGAACGGCACTACTCAAGCCGGCCTCAAACGGCCAGGCGGAATGGGCAGTGCAGATAATCAAACAGGGGATGCTCAGAATCCAAGGGGGTTCCCTGCAAAGCCGCTTATCACGCCTTCTGTTGGCCAATAGATCCCGACCACACTCACTCACAGGGGTTCCACCCGCAGAGCTGCTAATGAAGAGGATGCTCAAAACCGGGTTATCCCTTATACACCCCATGAAAGAAATTGTTGAGAGCAGGCGCCGGTCACAATGTGACTACCATGACGGGAATGCGAGGGCGCGATGTATTGATGTCAATGACCCTGTCTTTGTCCTCAACTACGCTGCAGGGCCCAAATGGCTCGCAGGCACTGTGATTGCCAAAGAGGGGAATAGGATTCTGGTAGTTAAACTGGTTCCTCTAGTTATGATCACTCTTCCCTAGAGGATCCTTTACTATGAGATCATTAATTAATCCTGTCTAATTATACATTACTAGACCTAAAATAGCCTGTTCCCTGGTTGGATCCACAACGTATTGTTTTAAGAAACCATCCCAAATACAATCTATGAACCCATCCTGAAGGCTACCTTTGCCAATTTAATTTGTGACATGCAGTTAATTGGTCGGGAAACACGGAAGTCTGCTTCAATTGCAGTGGCTTAGTTAAAAAGCCACTGTAAAACGCATCTCTCCAACCTCCAGGTTTCCGATGCAATCAATGCCCCCGCCGATCCACATGCAAAGGTAAAAAATTTGGCCCAATGTGACTGCCTTCATAAGTCAAAATTTGTTCCACTCTATTAATATGTAACTAGTATGTGATGACCAGCAGCATACCATGCAGGTGTACCCAGGTGAAAATGGAACTAAATATCCCTGCCTGTAAAATTTTCAGGATAAATAGAGGAGGAAAAGAGGAGTGATGGCCTTATTAATTTCAAATACTATTACAACCATAGAGAAGAAAACCGATTACTGATGGTGGGTCTCAGATGGATTTTCTCTGTTGAGTTACGAGAATAGGGAGGGATCAATCACTATATAGAATATGGACCACCAAATAATGAGAAAGAAATTTAGATGTTTCCTTTGTGCAATACATTTTTTAGGCCACAGAAAGCCATAGAAGGTTCCAATGAAGATGGGCAGTTATAGTTATGAAGCAAGGCTTGCAAGTATGTAATACAAGTTTTCAAAATTTTGAAAGGTTTAGGGAGGTAAACAGTGAAAGATTATTTCTGCAGCATGGGCATAGAGTGAGGTTTATCCTTAGAAGACTGAAGAGGGAAGTTTGGAAAACAGGTTTTAGAACATTGGGAGCTACTGAACTGTAGAATTTACCACGAGTAAAGAGACAGTGATTAAAACATAATTTAACATGTAAAAGTATTTGAAAAAGGATGCATGTAAGAGCTGGAATGGAATAAGAATAGACAGCTCAAGTGAAAACGTTGCCACTAGCACAGCCATGATGGCCTGAATTGCTTCCTTCTGCCGAGGATTCTTCCTGATCTTCCCAGTACTGACAAAAGAACTTGATAATTATTGAAAGTTGATAACACCTCTGTGTTATAGTTTATACAATACTGGTTGTTTTCTTTACTTCTGAGCATCCTGTATTGCTTATACCTTCCGATGTTGATGCCTTGTCAGAAAAGCCTAAGGGAATACTTAGGATAATAATCTGCTCAAAGGTGACTCCTGTGCAGCCAAAAGAAAAACTGATACAGCAGTAATTTGCCAGTAAACTGAGTACTGTGTGCATAACATACAATTAAACTGGATCAGACAAGTAAATAGTAGAAGCTCAAAACCGAAGCCAAGGAAAACTTTTCCAGAAATGCCAGGCATGAAGCCTATTGGGATAGGGGATGGGGAGAGAAAATTCCCACTGAGACAACTAACTTGATAGAGGATACAATTTTTCAGATTGTGCAGTGAATTGGCATGCAGAGGTATTAACAGTCCCAACAAAAGGCGTATATTCATCAAGTGAAATATTTTCCTGCTCTGGTAAATGTCTATGCTCTCTGAAGATGCTTGGAATCATGTGTGCTGACATATCTCAGGATATTGCCATCATCATCATAGGCAGTCCCTCGGAATCCTGCTGAAGCACAAGACTTATCAGTAGGTTTTCTGTTGCTGTGGCTGTGTCATGGGAAAGTTGATATCATCAGTAAATTTAGTAACAATGCACAGCCACAGAACATGTGCCAAATCTTCAAGGACAACAGCAAACATACCAAGTACATGTTTTATGAGACAAACCTGATCTCTCCAGGCATCCATTTGCCTTTTCCCACATGTCAACATATTGCTACAGCCCTAGAGACCATGAGCTTGGTGGTAGATTTGAGGGTCTTCGAACACTCTTTCCTCAGGCGGCCGAAGGCTGCACTGGCGCACTCGAGGCGGTGTTGAATCTCTGCATCAATGTCTGCCTTTGTTGATAAGAGGATCCCGAGGTATGGGAAGTGGTCCACGTTGTCGAGGGCCGCGCCGTGAATCTTGATGACTGGTGGGAGGACAGGCTGGTGGAGGACCTTTGTCTTATGGATGTTAAGCGTAAGGCCTATTCTTTCATATGCCTCGGTGAATACATCGACTATATCCTGGAGTTCAGCCTCAGAATGTGCGCAGACGCAGGCGTTGTCCGTGTACTGCAGCTCAACGACAGAGGTTGGGGTGATCTTGGACCTGGCCTGGAGGCGGCATAGGTTAAACAGCTTCCCACTGGTTCTGTAGTTTAGTTCCGGCCGTCTGAGGAAAAAAGTTTTTGAAGACTAGGTCCTCAAATCTACCACCAAGCTCATGGTCTACAGGGCTGTAGTAATACCCGCCCTCCTGTATGGATCAGAGGCATGGCACAGAAGATACCTCAGTCGTTGGAGATATATCATAGGCAGTCCCTTGAAACGAGGATGACTTGCTTCCGCGCCAAAAAAGGATGAGCTGACAGGTGTTTCAACAAAGGACATAATATTCCAGGTCCTGAACTACATCTTGAAGGGTGCAAGATGCCTGTGTGTGGATTTAAAAAAAAAAAACGTGTGGTGGCCGTTGCACACCAGCCACCACACGGGCTTGCCTTTATCCAGTGGCAAGGGTTATCCTAGACGACTGGAGACCTGCTCTGCTGCATGGACCTAGTGCGCGCACATATCGCAGTGTGAGCTGGCCCGTGCTACCCCTGGGCCCCTAACTCACGCCTCTCTTGGGCCCCGATCACATCCCTCTATATTCTCTCGCTGCTCCTGCTGAACCTGCCCATGCTACAATCACCGAACTGGACCTTGATGACGTCACTCTTAGCTGCCGTTGCCCTCCTGCACCAGCTCGCACTGGTACCTGAAGTGGCCTACACGCTGCTCACGGGCCGCCGCACCTCTGCTCCTTTTATGGCCCCGACCTGCCGCTGGCCGCCGCACCTCCACAATCCACACGTTCAGCTTTGTAAACATGAAGAGCTAATGTAAAGATACATTTCCCCCCACAATACAAGCTCAACAAGCCTCAGTGTAAAAGTATTTGACAGTTGATAATAAACTCTGGACTGTGGAGATATATCACCAACGATGTCTCCGCATGGTCCTGTAAATCCCCTGGGAGGACAGGTGCACCAACATCAGTGTCTTCGCCCAGGCTAACATCCCCAGCATTGAAGCACTGACCACACTCAATCAGCTTTGTTGGGCAGGCCACATAGTTCGCAGGCCAGAATTGAGACTCCCGAAGCAATTACTCTATGCGGAGCTCCTTCACGGCAAACGAGCCAAAGGTGGGCAGCTGAAACATTACAAGGACACACTCAAAGCCTCCCTGGTAAAGTGTGACATCACCACTGACACCTGGGAGTCCCTGGCCAAAGAGCGCCCTAGGTGGAGAAAGTGCATCTGGGAGGGCGTTGAGCTCTTCGAATCTCAACGCTGCGAGTGTGAAGAGGTCAGGCGCAGGCAGCGGAAGGAGCATGCGGCAAATCAGTCCCACCCCGCCCCACCCCTTCCCCCGACGAATGTCTGTCCCACCTGTGGCACTCATATTGGACTGTTCAGCCACCAAATAACTCACTTTGGAAACATAGAAAATAGGTGCAGGAGTAGGCCATTCGCCCTTCGAGCCTGCACTATCATTCAATATGGCTGATCATGCAACTTCAGTACCCCATTCCTGCTTTCTCTCCATACCCCTTGATCCTTTTAGCCATTAGGGCCACATCTTACTCCCTTTTCAATATATCTAATGAACTGGTCTCAACAACTTTCTGTTGTAGAAAATTCCACAGGTTCACAATTCTCTGAGTGAAGAAGTTTCTCCTCATTTCGATCCTAAATGGCTTACCCCTTATCCTTAGACTGCGACCCCTGGTTCTGGACTTCCCCAACATCGGGAACATTCTTCCTGCATCTAACTTGTCCAATCCCGTCAGAATTTTATATGTTTCTATGAGATCCCCTCTCATTCTTCTAAATTCCAGCGAATATAAGCCGAGTCGATCCAGTCTTTCTTCATATGTCAGTCCTGTCATCCCAGGAATCAGTCTGGTGAGCCTTCGCTGCATTCCCTTAATAGCAAGAATGTCCTTCCTCAGATTAGGAGACTAAAACTGTACACAATATTCCAAGTGAGGCCTCATCAAGGCCCTGTACAACTGCAGTAAGACCTCCCTGCTCCTATACTCAAATCCTCTCGCTATGAAGGCCAACATACCATTTGCCTGCTTCACTGCCTGCTGTACCTGCATGCCAACTTTCAATGACTGATGTACTATGACACCCAGGTCTCATTGCACCTCCCCTTTTCCTAAACTGTCACCATTCAGATAATAGTCTGCCTTCCTGTTTTTGCCACCAAAGTGGATAATCTCACATTTATCTACATTATACTGCATCTGCTATGCATTTGCTGACTCACCTAATCTGTCCAAGTCATCCTGCAAGCATCCTCCTCACAGCTTGCACTACCACGCAACTTAGTATCATCTGCAAACTTGGAGATATTACATTCAATTCCATCGTCTAAATCATTAATATATATTGTAAATAGCTGGGGTCCCAGCACTGAACTTTGTGGTACCCCACTAGTCACACTGCCTGCCATTCTGAAAAGGACTCATTTATTCCCACTCTTTGCTTCCTGTCTGCCGAATGCTCTATCCATGTCAATACATTACCCCCAATACCATGTGCTTTAATTTTGCACACTAATCTCTTGTGTGGGACCTTGTCAAAAGCCTTTTGAAAGTCCAAATACACCACATCCATTGGTTCTCCCTTGTCCACTCTACTAGTTACATCCTCAAAAAATTCTAGATTTGTCAAGCATGATTTCCCTTTCAGAAATCCATGCTGGCTTGGACCGATCCTGTCACTGCTTTCCAAATACGCTATTATTACATCTTTAATAATTGATTCCAACATTTTCCCCACTACCGATGTCAGGCTAACCACGATATATTTCCCTGTTTTCTCGCTCCCTCCTTTTTTAAAAAGTGGGGTTACATTAGCTACCCTCCAATCCATAGGAACTGATCCAGAGTCTATAGAATATTGGAAAATGACCACCAATGCATCAAATATTTCTAGGGCCACTTCCTTAAGTACTCTGAGATGCAGACTATCAGGCCCTGGGGAATTATCGGCCTTCAATCCCATCAATTTCCCTAACACAATTTCCCCTGACTAATAAGGATTTCCTTCAGTTCCTACTTCTCGCTGGACCCTCGGTCCCCTTGTATTTCCGGAAGGTTATTTGTGTCTTCCTTCGTGACGACAGAACCAATGTATTTGTTCAATTAGTCTGCCATTTCTTTGTTCCCCATTATAAATTCACCTGATTCTGACTGCAAGGGACCTACATTTGTTGTCTGTAAGCTTGTAATGTTTGTAGCGCCACACTATGGATGTGGACGTATTGTGTACTGCAATTGCACAGTTAATAATTAAACAGAACCAGGCAGATTTCCGGAGGCTTCCGAGAGAGCTGCCTGCCATGTAGGAAGCTGTGTGTGCTTGTGCTCTGTGAATATATCAGTCTTCACTAATCTTTTTCTCTTCACTTATCTATAGAAGCTTTTGCAGTCAGTTTTTATGTTCCCTGCAAGCTTACTCTCATACTCTATTTTCCCCCTTATAATTAAACCCTTTGTCCTCCTCTGCTGAATTATAAATTTCTCCCAGTCCTCAGGGTTGCTGATTTTTCTGGCCAATTTATATGCCTCTTCCTTGGATTTAATACTATCCCTAATTTCCCTTGTTAGCCACGGTTGTGCCACCTTCCCCATTTTATTTTTATGCCAGACAGGGATGTACAATTGTTGAAGTTCATCCATGTGATCTTTAAATGTCTGCCATTGCTTCTCCACCGTCAACCCTTTAAGTATCATTTGCCAGTCTATCCTAGCCAATTCACGTCTGATACCATTGAAGTTACCTTTCTTTACTTTCAGGACCCTAGTCTCTAAATTAACTGTGTCATTCTCCATCTTAATGATGAATTCTACCATATTATCGTAACTCTTCCCCAAGGGGCCTCGCACAACAAGATTGCTAATTAATCCTCTCTTGTTACACAAGACCCAGTCTAGGATGGCCTGCTCTCTAGTTGGTTCCTCGACATATTGGTCTAGAAAACCATCCCTAATACACTCCAGGAAATCTTCCTCACCGTATTGCTACCAGTTTGGTAAGCCCAATCTATATGTAGATTAAAGTCACCCATGATAACTGCTATACCTTTATTGCACGCATCCCTAATTTCCTGTTTGATGCCATCCCTAACCTCACTACTAGTGTTTGGTGGTCTGTACACAACTCCCATTAGCATTTTCTGCCCTTTGGTGTTCCGCAGCTCTACCCATACAGATTCCACATCATCCAAGCTAATGTCCTTCCTTACTATTGCATTAATTTCCTCTTTAACCAGCAACACAACCCCACCTACTTTTCCTTTCTATCCTTCCTGAATATTGAATACCCCTGGATGTTGCGTTCCCAGCCTTGGTCACCCTGGAGCCATGTCTCCGTAATCCCAATTACATCATATCCGTAAACGCTATCTACGCAGTTAATTCATCCACCTTATTATGAATGCTCCTCACATTGAGACACAGAGCCTTCAGGCTTGTTTTTTTTTAGCACTCTTTGTCCTTTTAGAATTATGTTGTAATGTGGCCCTTTTTGATTTTTGTCTTTGCTTTCTCTACCCTCCACTTTTCCTTGTTTCCTTTCTACCTTTTGCTTCTGTCCCCATTTTACTTCCTTCTGTCTCCCTGCAGATTCCCATCCCCCTGCCATATTAGTTTAAACCCTCCCCAACAGCACTAGCAAACACTCCCCCTAGGACATTGGTTCCGGTCCTGCCCAGGTGCAGACCGTCAGGTTTGTACTGGTCCCACCTCCCCCAGAACTGGTTCCAATGTCCCAGGAATTTGAATTCCTCCCTCTTGCACCATTCCTCAAGCCACGTATTGATCTTAATATCCTGCTATTTCTACTCTGACTAACACGTGGCACTGGTAGCAATCCTGAGATTACTACCTTTGAGGTCCTACTTTTTAATTTAACTCCTAGCTCCCTAAATTCAGCTTATAGGACCTCATCCCGTTTTTTACCTATATTGTTGGTACCTCTATGCATCACGGCAACTGGCTGTTCACCCTCCCCCTCCAGAATTCCCTGCAGCTGCTCCGAGATATCCTTGACCCTTGCCCCAGGGAGGCAACATACCATCCTGGATTCTCGATTGCAGGCGCAAAAACGCCTATCTATTCCCCTTACAATAGAATCATCTACCACTATGGCTCTTCCACTCTTTTTCCTGCCTTCCTGTGCAGCAGAGCCACCCATGGTGTCATCGGAGTGGAAGCAAGTCTTCCTCAATTCCGAGGGACTGCCTATGATGATGACATATTGCTAATGCCAGATGTATTGCTAATGCCAGTAATTTTTCTTTCGGTCTCTTACTATCCACTGAAGGGGAATTGTGGGACCACCATTTTGAGGTGGGGAAGTCTAGTAGGGACATTTTAATTACTTGGTGATACCCACTTCAAAATTAAATATTCATGGATAATTGAGATTTCAAAAAGACAGGCAAAATGGAAAGGGGGCAGGGGTGGCAGGGGAGGGGAGATGTAGCCCTGATAATAAAGGATGACATAAGGACAGTAGTGATAAAGGATCTTGGCTCAGATTAGGAAGCAGAATCAACATGGGTAGATGAGAAATAACAAGTGGTGGAAAACACAGGTGGGAGTAGATTATAGGCCCCCAAGCAGTAGGAGCTTGTAGCAAAGGTAATATAATAATCATGGGAGACTTTAATCTTCATATAGGTTGGGCAGATCAAATTAGCAAAATAGTCTGGAGGATGAGTCCGTGGAATGCATTCGAGACAGTTTCCTAAAACAATATTTCATGGAACAAACCAGGGAACAGGCTATTTTAGATCTTGAATTTTGTAATGAGACAGGATTAATTAGTAATCTCAATGCTCTTTTGGGGAAGAGTGATTATAATGTGATAAAACTTCACATTGAAATACTTCAGTTGGAAACGAGAGTCTTAAACTTAAATGAAGTAACTACATAGATATGAGGGGTGAGTAAGCAAAGCTAGATTGGGAAATTAGATTAAAAGCAATGGCAAACATTTAAAGAAATACTCCAAAATTATCAACGAATATACATTCCATTGAGAATTAAAACTCCACAGAAAAAGTGGCTAACTAAGGTAGTTAAGGATAGTATTAGATTAAAAGAGGCTTATAATGTTGCGAAGAACAGTGGTAAGCCCGAGGATTGGGAGTGCTTTAGAAATCAGCAAAGTATGACCAAAAATTGATAAAAAGGGAGAAAATAGAATGAGAGTAAACTAACAAGAAATATAAAAACAGATTGTAAGAGCTTCTAAAAGTATGTAAAAAGGAAGAGAGTAGCAAAAGTAAGCATTGGTCCCTTTGAGGCTGAGACAGGAGAAATTATAATAGAGAATGAGGAAATGGCAGAGACTTTAAATAAATATTTTGTATCTGTCTTCGCAGTAGAATACACAAAATGCATACCAAAAATAGTGTGGAACTTAAAATAATTAATGCCAGTAGAGAAAAAGTACTTGAGACACTAATGGGACTAAAAGCCGACAAATCCCCTGGATCTGATGGCCTACATCCTAGGATCTAAGAGGGGTGGCTGCAGAGATACTGGATGCATTGGTTGTGATCTTCCAAAATTCCCTAGATTCTAGAATGGCCCCAGCCGATTGGAAGGTAGCAAATGTTCAAGAAAGGAGGGATAGAGAAAACAGGAAACTACAGGCCAGTTAGCCTGACATCAGTTGTTGGGAAATTGCTGAAGTCCATTATTAAGGAAGTGGCAACAGGGCACTTAGAAAATCATAACATGATTAGACAGAGTCAACATGGTTTTATGAAAGGGAAATCATATTTCACAAATTTATTAGACTTCTTTGAGGATGTAGCTAGCAGTGTAAAGGGGAACCAGTGAATGTAATATATTTGGATTTTGAAAAGGCATTCAATAAGGTGTCACATAAAAGTTAAAAGATAAGGTGGCCGAAATTCAACCTCCCGATAAGGCCTCTTACCACCAGAAAGCAGCGGCCAAGCGGTGGAGTTCAGTGGCCGCCACTAGTGAAATTCACCCTGGTGGATTTTTTTTAGCAGTTCCCACTTCTGCTCAGCTGCTGCCGACCAGTCCTAATTGCGTAATCAAAGCGCACACCGCCGATCTCCTGTACCTCCATGTAAATTCAGCTTGAAAAATCTTTGATCCGCCGCACGGTGCCCCCAACAGTTTTTCCTGTCGGTGCACCTTGTTTTGTGCATGTGGAACATGGCTGCGCCGCGGCCATTAAAGGCGCGGGCCCATTGCCGTCGCCACATTTTATTTTTTTTGCCGGCCGACTTCCAGATTGGCCGGACAAATTTACCCCCAGGTTCGGCTGCGCCGCCAACAGGCAGCCTGGCACCCCCTTTTGGGTGCCAGGCTGGTGGCCCGGCCGAAACCCTCCCTGGTGGCCCGGTGGACCTAACTAAAATCTTTGCAGAGCTCGCAGCGGCTCTCCGCTTTAAGTGAAGGGAAGAGACATGATGGCACACATGCGTCATAATGTCATCACCGCTCTGTCGATGATTGACAGCGGCGGTGACTCCATCCCGCCTCCACTTCTGCCCCTCTTGTTGTCGATCTTCTGCTTATCGCTCCACTTCCGCCCCTATTATGACCGACTTCCGGTCCGCTTCCAAAAAAAAGACAAAGATCTGAATTTGATGAAAGAGGCCACCTCATCCACCAGGGCAAAAAAAAAAACACTTCAGAAGTTGTAGGTGCAACCTGTTTCGGGCGGACCTGAATTTTTACCCCAAGGGTTAGGGGTAATATATTAGCATAGATAGAGGATTGGTTAATGGTCAGAAGAGAGCAGGGTTGGCAGGTTGTAACTATTGCGGTGCCACAAGGATCAGTGCCGGGACCTCAGCTATTTACAATCTATGTTAATAACTTAGATGAAGCGACCAAGTGCAATGTATCCAAGTTTGCTGACAATACATAGCTAGGTGGGAAAGTAAGCTGTATGGCGAACACAAAGGGTTGGATTTTCGGTCTTTTGACAGCGGAAAACACTTGTGCCTGGGTGGCCAGCTTCCAGTGCCCCACCGGCACATTCAATGCCGGGTTTGCGGAGCAGTGCAGCCCGGGAGAGGCGAGCCAGTGAGCAATGCCTCTGGTTGCGACATGGGCTTGATATTTGGATCGCATCTGCTCCATAGCGCCCTACTGGGAACGCCAGTGAAAGCTGGAGTTGCAAGCTGTACCGGCCAAAGTGATTGAAGAAATCTCAGGTAAGAGTGATTGCTTTTCTTTTGCGATTTATGTTGGGGTCGCGTCAGTAATGAATTGGGAATATTTTGGGTGTTTTTTTTCTCCACAGAAGCCTGTTAAGGCGTTCCCAGGCCGGCTATTTAGCTCAGTATTTTCAGTGGCTCAGCCAGCCTAGCATCCTAAAAGAGGTGTGGCATGCTGCGCTCCAAACTCAGGGCCCAGCTGGTGAATTTTGGGCTGGAGACACAAACCATTTCCCGGCGCAAAATTTACCGCTCCGCCTGGTTTAACTCCGCAACAGAGGCCGACCGAAATTCCAACCCAAAGGGCCTGTAAAGGGATATAGACAGATAAAGTTAGTGGACAATAAGTGGCAAATGGAGGATAATGTGGGGAAATGTGGAGGTTATTTCATCATCATCATCATCATAAAAGTGAGTTCTCAGATGGCTGTACAGTCCAATGCGGAAATTACAGTCTCTGCCACAGGTGGGGCAGACAGTGGTTGAAGTAAAGGGTGGGTGGGGAGCCTGGAAAAGCAAACCAGAGGAACACCGCCTCCATGGAGTTGGCTTCACCATCAAGAACGAGCTGGTAGGCCGTCTCAGAGACATCCCCTGCAGGATAAGCGAACGTCTCATGACTCCCCGGCTCACCCTAGCCCGGAACCAGTGCGCCAGTCATCAGCACGTATGCCCCAACACTAGACGCAACAGATCAGACCAAAGCGGAACTCTACTCCAGCCTCGAACATTCCCTGCCCTGAGTTCCTACGGACGACAAGCTGATCTTCCTTGGTGACTTCAACGCCAGAGTCGGGAAGGACAAAGACCTCTGGGGAAGGTGTGATCGGCAGAGAGGGGTTAGGGAAAACCAATCCCAACTCCTGACAAAATGACTAGAACATGACCTTGTCACCACCAACACCTTGTTCCGTCAGAGGGACAAGCACAAGTCATCATGGCAAAACCCTCGATCCAAGCATTGGCATCTGCTAGGTCTGAGCGAGGGACCATAAGGAAGTGTGCATCACCCGCGCCATGACAGGAGCCGACGACTGTTGGACAGACCACCACCTAATCCGCTCCTTCCTTAACATCAATATAACCTCAAAGCAGCGATGGCAACAGAAACAATGCCACAGGAAAATCAACACTGGGGCACTCAAAGACCCAGGTAAGAAACCCCGATACAGCCAGCGCCTCACTGCCAACCCTCGATGCCCCAGAGACGCAGAGTGCCCATAGTGCCTGGTCTGAGGTTACTTACTTTTGTAGGAATAGAAAAACAGAATATTTTTTTTAAATGGTGAGAAACTATTAAATGTTGGTGTTCAGAGAGATTTAGGTGTCCTCGTACAGGAAACACAGAAATGCAGGTACAGCAAGAAATTTGGAAGGCAAATGGTATATTGATGGCCTCTAGTTATGCTCTTCCCCACAAGTTGAAAACTTTCTCTGTAACCACTCTATCAAAACCTTTCATAATCTTAAAGACCTCTATTAGGTCACCCCTTCGCCTTTTTTTTTAAAAAGAGAAAAGAGACTCAGCCTGTTCATCCTTTTCTGGTATGTATGCCCTCATATTTCTGGTATCATCCTTGTAAATCTTCTCTGCACCCTCTCCAGTGCATCTATATCCTTTTTATAATATGGCGACCAGAACTGTACGCAATACTCCAAGTGTGGTCTAACCAAGGTTCGATACAGGTTTAGCATAACGTTCCTACTTTTCAATTCTGTACCTCTTGAAATAAACCCTAGTGCTTGGTTTGCTTTTTTATGGTCTTGCTAACCTGTGTCGCAGGGTTTAGACCTGCTCAAAGCCCTTCAGCAATGGCACTGTACAGTTAGCAACTAGGAGATGGATGGAAGTGATCCAGGGTAAAGATCATCTAGTTTAATTTCTTTCCTCCTTCTGTGACTAAGTGCCTAACCTCCCCATAGCAGCTTCGTACTGCAGTGGGCTGGGATTAAAAAGATCTGTATCACACCAGTAGTGTGTTGCGCAGTTGGATCTAATTTGGCAGGTGATGAATACATTTTTAAAACAATGCCTACCCACCTGTGGGTATTTGAAAGCAGCTTGCAACATAAAAGTTAAGTGCTGTCATTAACTTGATAGCTGTAGGTAGCGCTCAACTTCAGGTCATGGGGCTCTCCTCCAGATTAGTTTCTTGCATAGGTCAGCTACCTGCTTATCTGAGAAAAATCTAGACAAAACCTAAACCTTTGATTGGTCAGTGTAATCACATCCTTTCCTCCCCCTCTCTTTGAGTATCCTGGAGATCAACGTCTTGCTGCCATTTGACAGACTGATCTTTCTATTGTCAGTGTAGAGATACCCTTTGTGGGTGATTTAGAACAAGTTAAAAGGTTCGTAAGCAAGGCCATTAATTTATGACTTACATGGAAAAAATGGGGTAGAATTGTAAAATTAAAACTGCAAAACGATGATTAAAAAGTCTTGGAATCTCGTAATAAAAACAGTATTTGACTCATTTAGTGACTATATATCAGTGTCCCTGTCACAAGCTATTAACACACCCGTGGGCTTTGCAGTGAGAATTGTGAAAATAGTACACAGGACCAACATCCCAGAATCTAGCTGCAAGCCTGTTTTGTTTTCTGTAAAGCTGAAAAACCAAGGCACAATTAAAATGTCACAGCTGCTGAAATCCACAAGTAGGGGAAACTGAACATTGCAAATGTTCATGGACAGTTGCAGATCTTTTGAAAAGTTAGTACTTAATTACCTACCGATCAACAGTTAAACGATAATCTGTATAGTCTCATTAACTGCTACTGGATGTCTTTAGAGTGCTTTACAAATGCTCAATTGTTCTGTACCAGTAGTTTTGCATCATCTTCATTTACTTTCTCATCAATTCCATAAGACTGTCACTCATGATGCAATTTAGTTTAATAAAATTTCAATGGAAGGAGGTTTCACTGCATTATTAAATGATATTGGGGCATCCGGTGGTCGTGGGGGGCGCCATATAGATGCAAGTCTTACTTCAAAGTTTGGTCCTGACGTAGAATTTCTCAATGAAGATTTTTCACTGGTTTGAAAATTGGTTGAAAGGAGGGAGAAAATATTACAACTACTGAGTGTTTATAATTTACCTGGGTGAAGCTGTGGCAGAGCAGCCTGTTGGCGGCCCCCATTGCCACGATGCCGCAGCCGACGATGACGCTGCTGTCGAGTCCTCGTCGGGGGCCTCCACTGCTGTCAACAGTCATCAATTGCAGTATGGTCATCGACCGTGGTATTGAGCTGGAGCGCCGGGCCCTGCAACATCATGGGCCGCCCCACCTGTATGGGAACATCTCCGCAGGTCGGGGCTATAAAAAGAGCTGGAGCGCCGGGCCCTGGAACATCATGGGCCGCCCCACCTGTATGGGAACATCTCCGCAGGTCGGGGCTATAAAAAGAGCTGGAGCGCCGGGCCCTGGAACATCATGGGCGAAGGTGCGGTGAATAAGGGTACGGGGCCTAGAAGAGCCGAGGGCCCAGGGGCAGCAAGGGCCTGCCACATTGCCATATGTGTGGCAATAGGTCAGTGCAGCAGAGCAGGTCTCCAGTCGTCCTGGTTAACTCTTGCCACTTGTTAAAGGCCTAGCTCTGTCAAGCCCGTGTGGTGGTTGATGTGCAACGGTCACCACACGTTAAAAAAAATCCATGCACAGGCATCTTCCACCCCCTCAATTGGAGTTCAGGACTGGAACATCGGGTTCTTCATTGAAACATCTGTGAACTCGTGGAAGCAAGTCATCCTCGTTCGAGGGACCGTCTATGATGATGATGATGATGATGATGAAATGATATTTAAATTAAGTACTTTGTACTAGCTTCAATATGATTAAGTAAATGTAAACAAATTATATTTAAGTAAAACACACTTTAAGGACTGGATTTCTCTCTGCAACAGTATCGCTGCTGGAATAAAAACAAAAATGCTGGAGCACTCAGCAGGTCAGGCAGCATCTGTGGAGAGAGAAACAGAATTAATGTTTCAGGTCGATGACCTTTTGTCAGAACTGCTGGAGGCGAGTCAGAGCAGTGCTTCAGCCACCTCTGCTGTGATCCCTAGCTATTTTCCTTGATCGGACCTAATTAACGCTTCTGATGGACTCCTGGCGGGAACACAGCCACATAGAGGGGACTTGCCACTGTCAGGCAAGAAAATGGGGTGTTGTCAACAAGAGGAGGAGGCATGATTAAAGAGAGCAGGAACACCTCAAAAAGGTCTAGCGCCTTCTGACACCACCCTCTGCAGTAATGTCAGAACAAAGGATCTCCCACTACAGTACTATCAAACCCCAGGACTTCCAACCCAGTTCTTTCAAACCATAGAACCCACAGTGCTACCAAAGCCCAGGATCATCCCTCAGTTCTATCAAATACTGGACATTCCCCAAATTGCTGGGGTGGGAATAAGCCCTATTCCCACCACAGCAATGCGAATCAGGGCCTGAATTTCTGTGTCTCTCCCAACCTTTTGCAGTACATTTGATGGAAGATTGGTGAAACCTCTAGAAAATTGGCATGTAGTCATTTACACAATTTCTCTGCAGATCCACCGATCTCCTGTTGGGGAACCCCAACATTTTGAGTAGAGATGTCTACCTCCATTTTGTGCATCTTTTATACCCTATTGTCAGTTTTGAAAATGGTAAGGGATAAAAATTAAATTCATAGGCAATGGAATATATAATATAAAGGTCATGCATTTACAGTTTTTGCAAATTAATGGAATGGAATTTGATTTATTCAGTCCCTGATAGTATTAACACTCTTATTGTTATAAAAAAAAAGCAAATTATCTAACTCATCATGAGCAATAGCACAGGAGAGCTACTAGTTAATTTAAAATCCTAAACCAGGTACTTAGTTAGAATCAATGAAACTTACATCATAGAAGGAGGTCTTTCGGCCCTTCGTATCTGTGCTGACTCTTTGAAAGAGCAGTTGTGCTTAGTCCCACACCCCACATTTTGTTTGTAACCCTGTAAGATCCTCATCCTCAAGTACCTGTCCAATTCTGTTTTACAATTATTTATGGAATCAGCTTCCATCACCTTTTCAGATAGTGTTCAAGATCCCAACAACGTTGGAATGAGAAATCTCCTCTCATGTCATTTGGACTTACCAAGACGGATAATAATGGGAGAAAAGGAACTGGCGATGGCCATCCAAGGGTGTGTTCATGGTCAGGAAAAAAAAAATTGATTTGTAGTTAAAAAAAATCTCTTAAAGGGACAGACTTCCTTGTGACTTTTTTTTCTCTGGTTGTCTATGAAACATGGATTTATAAGAAATAAATTCAAAGCTTTTACTCTGAGTTACATATCTGTAGGGAAATCAAAATATCAAACATTATGTACTACATATGCATTTTGAAAACTTGATTACTTAACTGATCACCAACACATTATGGTAATACTTTTGTGCCAATCTGTTGCTTCAGATCACAAATGTGTCACCTCAACAAGGCAGGTTTATATACTTCACACTTCAGACCTGTCAACATACTGTGGTGGTACTTTGATAAACCTCTTGTCCATTTTTTTTTACTCCTGCCATGAAAACATGCCAACACATTGCTCCATCTGCTCCTCCTAATGATCTTGGATTCCAATGATTTTTAATTTCTTTTGTTAAATGGTGGAATACTAGTAACATTTTCTGTTGAGAGTTTCTGTTGAAAAATACGAAATATCAAAATAATTGGCTTAATTTAAATCATTTTGGATCATATTAAAATCACTTAAATTTTTAAGCCCATTTGGATCATTAGGCAATTGGTCTGTAGCTAGGCTTCCTTTAATGTTATCTCCAGCCAGCTGCTTGTAGACCAGCTCAGGGTAAATCACCATCACATTTTTCCTTACCTGCTGTGCAGAAGTTCATGTCTTCTGGTTTACACTTCCTTAATAGCACACACCAACATATAATATGCCATATGTGGAAATGCAGATGCAAAACTCTGTCCCATTCAACAAACGTGATAATTTCTATCCAATAGAATACCTAGTTCAATCTACAAACAGGAACTAAATTTGAAACTGTAAGGAAAACAATAAAATAATGTAAAAAATACATTTATTGTAAATGAATAAAGAAATTGAGGTTTACAAAAAATCATGTACAAAAAAGAATGATAACTGTTAGAAATTTCCGTGTGTTTATTTTTGTATATATGCAGACCATTCAGCCACATGGGGATGTGATTAATACCATAAAAATGAATTCCATATTTTATGTGCTTAGAATCAAAACTGAGAAGGGTGTAAGGGAGAATGTCTGCTCGTAATAGCTTTTTAAAAATAAACTGAATTTTAATGCTGGACCATGTTAAAATCAGTAATTATTCTGTTTTGTTTGAATAGTATAAGAAATGTAACATTTACATTGGTTTACAAACAGGAAGCAAAGATAGCTATCAATGGGAACTTTTCACTCTGAAAGCAGATTCCGAGGGGGTGGTCCAGTCATCACGTCTTGGGACCATATATAAAAATACACACTTGGTAATAAATCTTCCATGGCATTTCTCAGTGAGTCAGAAGATACGCTGTTTTATAACAATAGAAGTTTTATGCCACATTTGGAGTAGTGTTTAGTTTTGGGCACCGAACCGCAAGAAATATATATTGGCTTTGGAAGGGGTATAGTAGTCACCAGAATTATACCAGGGCTTAAAGAGTTAAATTATGAGGATAGGTTGCATAAATTTATCTTGTAATCTCGAGTTAGAGGTTAAGCGGTGATCTAGTCAAGGTCTTTAAAATGAAAAAGGGATTTGATAATGCAGAAACTATTTCCTCTGGTGAGGGAATGAAGAATAAGTGGGGGGCATAATCTTAAAATTAGAGCTAGGCATTAAATCAGGAAGCACTTTTTCATGCAAAGGATAGTGGAAATCTGGAACTCTCTCCCCTAAAAGGCTCTGGATACTGGGTCAATTGACATTTTCAAGACCGAGATCTCTAAGAGTGCTCACATCATTAAACTTTTTTCTACATTGCAACATAGGTCCTTGGAACAGAGCTGATGCATTGGCATTTTCTGCCACTTCTCCATTTAAATTAGGCCAATGAAAATAAGACAGGCCTCATGTCTCAAGCCAACTCCTTTGGACAGGTGCAGCACAATCTCGGTCTGTCTAATTTGAGCTCCAAACAAAAATCAACCCCTACATATTACGCTGACATTTATTGTAAGGGAGATAGTTAAATTTTTTTTTGCAGAACTTTTGGTAAAGACAATAAAGCACATCGTGCATTAATGAGGGATATCAACAAATATTTAATTATAAAGATGTAGAATCTTTTTAGTGCTACTATTTCAAAATATGTTCACTGTTCTTTCACTCTGTATACAAGATATATCATGTGTATTTGATTACGTTACCTAGTAAACACAGAGCATAAAAAGAATACTGTGCGCTTTGCAGATATTTGCTGTGAACTGATGTTACTGCTCCTGTAAAACAGTTCTTGGAGCCAGCTTAAGTTGAAACTCAGTAACCTGGTTATTGTTGCAGAATGGTACTGAATGGCCAAACTATATTAGCAAATTAAAATACTAAGTTTTGAGAAAAACAATTGAGTGATGCTGAACTAAATGTCTTGCCGTTTTTGCAGATATCACCTAAATCTCTTTCCACCCTCTGTGCATCAGCCATGCATAGGTAGATA
Source organism: Pristiophorus japonicus (assembly GCF_044704955.1). NCBI lineage: Eukaryota > Metazoa > Chordata > Chondrichthyes > Pristiophoridae > Pristiophorus > Pristiophorus japonicus. The sequence goes on along the minus strand of NC_091978.1, from coordinate 131,583,662 downwards.
ATGATGTGCATGATCCTGTACCAATCCTGTGACATGCTGTTGCTACTGGCAGTCTGATTGGCATTCCTGTCCATCTCCTTATCTTATCCTGGCATCTTTTGATGGTTTTCCCTCATCTTTGGTCTTCCATTTCTTCCAGCATGATTGATTTGTCTAGGTGGTCTCCTCCCCTCTGGCTAAATGGCCAAAACACTGAAATGTCCTTTTCAGTGTCTTGGTGAGCATCATTCCCAGTTTTTAGCCTTTCAATCACTTATTTATTATTGTTTGTGGCCCATGGGACTCTGAGGATCTTTCTGTATCTCCAAATTGCAAGCAATATTTTTGTGTCCCGCTTTTTTTTTACAATCTTTGCTTTGTTTATATTATTTCCAGGAGGCATGTCCGTTCTTCAAGTTAAGTCTCTATCCTTTCAAATTTTTCAGCTGTCTTTCTTTCTCTAGTTCTTATCTCTTCTGAACATTTGCATTCTGTGAGCCAGCATCCCAAGCAGCAGCTGCTAAATTGTTTTATCCTCGGTTTGCCCATTCCTGTTGATCCCTTGTTACAAACCATTGCTTTTGTTTGTTGGAGTCCACTCCAGCCCCTCAGTAACAGCTTAGAGTTGGCAGTTTGTCCTTTAGTTCCCACAGATCTCAAGGTTGCAGCTTGGAGTATGCTATCATTTGTATACCTTTTGTTATTATATTTTCTGTTTCTGACTTGCATGCCCCCGTGAAAATCTTAGCGCTACTCTCTAAATTTAAGGATACTGAACAGATTGAAAATAAAGAGATACATTCCTGTAAGGCTTCTTTGTTTATCCTGAATCTCTGAGTTCTTTGTATGTTGTCACAGTTGCAGAGAATTCCAAGGTTGACTGAATCAGAGGCCTTTATATAATCTCTGAAGCAGAGGTATAACGTGTAACTGAATTAACATTTTACCTAAACATCACAGGCAGTTTAGCTTCTGCATTCCATCAACCAGTTCATATTCCGTTAATCAATGTTCTTGATGCATGACAGTAGACAGATCTAATCACGATACCTCTCTTATGCACATATACTAAGAAGTACAATGAGATAAAGCTACTGTAAATGATATTATCTACACAAAAATTAGCACGTTGGACATCCACTTTTAACCTATTTCACCTATTAGGTGGCCATTTTCATATTTTTACAAACACAATTTATATGACAGCTATTTTGAAACACCAAACTTAAACAGGACACTTAAAACATGTGGGGTCAATTGTCACCTTCTTTGCCTGGTGTTAATGACCTCAAACAGAGATCGGTAGATTTACCGCTCTGTTAACATGAGTGATGTGCCGCCATCATTTGGAAAGGGGACTATCACCGGTGTTCAAAGCGTCTGCCTGTTTCATACGAAAGGCCCCTTTTAATATGGAAATCAAGTCTTGTGATCTAAATAGGACCCTGATCAGTTCCATGGGTGATGGAACCGAGTAGGCCGCCAAAATTATGTGTTGAATTACTTTTGTGGGCCCCCGAGAAGCAGGAGTGCTCCCGTGGGCCCCAAAAATCAAAATAATCTGGGTTGTTGCAGCCGCGTGATGCCCACCCTCAACAATCGCGATCCCACCGCCCCACAACTTTCCTTGATGGCAGCCTGATCTTGAGGCCTCAATCCGGCGGGCCTGTTTGGTGCTCCACAGCTTATCTGCCAAATTTAAATGAGGCTAGGGCCTCAAAATCTTTGGAGCCTTTTTGCTGCCGGAATGGGCAGCCCAAAAGACAAAAACGGCTCCTATTTTTTATTATTCAATATAATTTGTGGCCAGCTGCAATATAAAGGACACTCAATTTTACTTTATAATACAGTAACTACTGTAATTATTACTGCTTATTGGGAATGTAAAAACAGCCTGGTGTATTAACAGACCATTGTGAAGTATAGATAACATTACCAGATGAATGCAGCCCACACAGTCAGAAGGAGGTGCTTCAATGTGAGATTAAGGAACAAACACGTCCTCTTTTGCTTCTATTCAGTCCAGGCTGGCACTCTGTTCTACTCCTGTTCATGGTGGCACTGTTTCCCCCTCCTATCCTTGCCGTCACTCCAATCCATGCTGGGACTCTCACCTCTCCACCTGCTGTCCATGCTGACACTGTTTCTCTCCTTCCCTTCCTCCCTTCACCACTACTCTCCACTCCTTATTAGCACTGTGTCCCTCCACTGCTCGCCCTCCCTTCCCTCAATGCATGCTGATTGCTTGCAGTTTTCCAATCCCTCTCGGTCAACCTTTATCCAAATCCTGCTGGGCTGCTCAAGTCAGACCCAACACCGAGTCCAAGTAGTTGCTATTTTATCCACATTCAATCATTTCAACTTTTGGCATGCAGCAACGGTGCTCAACAGGAGCCAATGGGAATCAGGTCTACGGGTGTGAGAAACGTGGAGCACGCTGACAGTGTGAGCGACCAGTTTATGAGTGCATACTCAAATATTTTTTAGTTTCCTAGTGTACATATGCTTGTCACCAAAAATGTACAAGCAAAATACTGCGGATGCTGGAATCAACCCGAGCCCGTTTCTTTTTTTCTCCTCGTCTCTAATGGCAGCTGGTCGTTATGCCGCCATTCGCACCCTATCTTGACTAATGTTTTTCTAACTCCTGGCATTACTGTTTCAATTCAGCCAATCACCCTTTTTGTTTCTCTAATCTCTCCTGCCTTCCACCCGATCACAGACTTTCCCTTTTGTTCTTTCTTTCCCTCTCCCTTTCAGTGCGTGTCAAGAATGTGTTCTTTCCGAATACTCTCCAGTTCTGGCGACGGGTCATCTCTCCACAGATGCTGCCTGACCCGCTGAAATTTCCATCATTTTCTGTTTTTACACCAAAAATTTAAGATGGGTATAGTCCATATTCTTTCATATGCCCTCCACTACACATTTCGGGAATGAAAAATGTCATATTTATGGTTCATTTCAGGACAAGAATCTCTAAACTGTGAAGAGAGGCGATACTCATTGTCATTACAGAAAAGGCCAGAAAGGGTAAATAATACACGTATTTAAAATGGTGAGAGACATGGGAAATTTACACATTATTGGACTTTTTAAACATGAATTCCAAATATAGAACGAGAGGTCAAAATAACTCCCTCCTTGCTCCCCACAGAACTTACCAATGTTTCCAGAAGAAAAGATGTTGATTAACACATTCAAAACTGCTAAACAAATAACTGATTATGATTGGGACTGAAAGTTATAGGGCTACGCATTAAGATACTACCAAATACTCTGTGGAGCACCCGGGATTTTATATTGCTGGGACCATGGAAATGCATCTCTGGAAAGGAACTAGCTAGTCGTGAATAATGAAGGTGCAAATATAGATGGACACAGAGGTTTTGGGAAAAAATATAATTTTTTTCATGAATGTTCCCTGAGGTGATAAGTTGAGCTGAATCCATGATACAACATATTGTGTAATGTCAATCAAAAGAGGTGTTGAGTGACTTTTGCCATTCTGTACTTTCTCATGCTCTTGTTTGTTTATATTTCAGCACATTTTTGACACATACTGGTATTATTAGTGGTCATGATAGAAGCATGTTGTTCAGGGATTCTAGTGTACTTTGGGCTCTCTGAAAATATTTGATGCTTTAATAATAGACGGACAAAGCAACATGGGTAAACAGATTCGTTTTTGTGACCAGTATATATTCGATGTAATCTGCTCACTATAAAACAGTCTAGGGAACACGATACAGTGCCTATGCTACCATAAAACCTAAAAAGCATAGCTTTTTTTCGTATACTTGTCCTGAAAAGGATAATGTAGTATAATGTTTGGTTGAGGTTTGTTGCCGAACTGACACCTTAAGCTCAGAAACAAAAAAAGGAAACACATTAACCCAGGAAGACTGGATTAAATAGCAGAATATTTGATACTCTTTATTTCTGCCTTATGCAACCTACTCCTAACCTACTGTAGAGAGACTGAGACTTTTGACAAGAGACCTGATACAAGGAGCAAAGAACCTTTAGTTGGGGAAAAACAAATGTGTGGCGCCCTATAGCTTTATACAATGTGGAATAGGAGTCTTTGTATGGCCTGCCTTTCTGCAATATCACAGTATGTGTGCTCTGTATCTAGTTTTTTCAGAACGTACCAATCTAGGCTCTACTCTTATGGCATGTGAAGGATTTGGAACGAAAAAATAATCAGTGACCATGGACAGAGTACTTCACCAGCTATGTTACTTGGCCTTTCAAGGATCTACAAACTATAATTTATGAATAGGAGACACAGGCTAAGTGAGTGGGTAAAAATTTGGCAGATGGAGTATAATGTTGGAAAGTATGAGGTCATGCACTTTGGCAGAAAAAAAATCAAAGAGCAAGTTATTATTTAAATGGAGAAAGATTGCAAAGTGCTGCAGTACAGCGGGACCTGGGGGTACTTGTGCATGAAACACAAAAGGATAGTATGCAGGTACAGCAAGTGATCAGGAAGACCAATGGAATCTTGGCCTTTATTGCAAAGGGGATGGAGTATAAAAGCAGGAAAGTCTTGCTACAGCTATACAGGGTATTGGTGAAGCCACACCTGGAATACTGCGTGCAGTTTGGGTTTCCAGATTTACGAAAGGATATATTTGCTTTGGAGGCAGTTCAGAGAAGGTTCACTAGGTTGATTCCGGGGATGAGGGGGTTGACTTATAAGGAAAGGTTGAGTAGGTTGGGCCTCTACTCCTCATTGTAATTCAGAAGAATGAGAGGTGATCTTATCGAAACGTATAAGATTATGAGGGGGCTTGACAAGGTGGATGCAGAGACGATGTTTCCACTGATGGGGGAGACTAGAACTAGAGGGCATGACCTTAGAATAAGGGGCCGCCTATTTAAAACTGAGATGAGCAGAAATTTCTTCGCTGAGGGTTGTAAATCTGTGGAATTTGCTGCCTCACAGAGCTGTGGAAGCTGGGACATTGAATAAATTTAAGACAGAAATAGACAGTTTCTTAAACGATAAGGGGATAAGGGGTTATGGGGAGCGGGCAGGAAGGTGGAGCTGAGTCCATGATCAGATCAGCCATGATCTTATTGAATGGTGGAGCAGGCTTGAGGGGCCGTATGGCCTACTCGTGTTCCTATTTCTTATGTTCTTATAAAATATTCTGCAATATAATAGTGACTGCAGAAGAACAGCAAAACTGCTATAATAAAATTTATTTTCTAGCTATTTGAAGAAAAATCATCAGAAAATGTACTCTCAGTAAGTCATCTTGCAAGTTTGTAACATTACAGACTGCATCAAGCCGCCTAAATACTAGCAGACATCATATAGTGCATATGACTAGGATAGAGCTTATCATTTACATGCAACTTCTACTCATGAGGGCTCATCTTCTCTCTTTCTTCTCTTTCATGATCTTTTTACTTTCTTCCCTCCGTCTTTTGTTCACTGGATTCCGGGGATCATGTATTTCAAAAGTATCTTCATCTTGCACGTTTGCATCTTTTACTTTTCTTGTTTGCTCCTCAAACTGGAGGACATGGGACATCCTAGATTAGAAGGAAATCAGACAAACATGATGTACGAATATAAAATGTGAAATGAAACACACTCAATTATATAAATCATGGATGATTATTTATCACTTGCATCTAATAAACTTAATACAGTAGCATGTTGAAATACAAAAGTATATTTAATCGTCTATGATTATTTTAATATACAACATTCTATGTAAACAAAAGTTCAAGAGAATTAATTAAACACTGACATGGGACAGATTTAAGAAGAATTAAATATAATTTAGGTTGCATTCATCTTTTATTTATACACCAAAGAAAGTTTTAATGCATGTAATCCACTAATTAGAAAGTAACAAACATAGCTGGTATACAATTATAAAGTTATGGACCTCTACAGCAATATTCCACCGAAGGTGCGCGGCTGCACACCAATCGGGAGGTCCCACTTAGGCCGCTCACCAACTGCTGCCGCTAGAAGATATCGTGCCAGCAAATTTAAAGGGGCCGCGCACTTAGACCGCAAATTAGAGGGAACATTGCTCTACAGTATTCTAATACAGCTTCAAAACAAAACAAAAACACCTTTTGTGTAACAATAGGCATGGACCAATTCAGAACTGAATGTCCAGTTAGTACACCGTAAAAATGCCACAAGTAAACTAAAAATATATCCAGATGAATTCTTTGTAAGTAGAGCCCAAAGTATTATTTTCCTCAATGGGGCAAGTTACTAATAGTGGAACAAATATTCCTTCAAAGCTTTTTCACCAAATAATTATTAGACTTTTTTCTACTGTTGCACCATCAGAAACAGTTGCATTATCACTAACTAACAATAGCATCTTGATTTGAGGTGCTGGTATTTTATATTGCTATGAAAATGGCCCAGAACTTGCAGTTGTAATAACAGCAAAACTGTCAGTGTTTGCCGTCGTTACTCTGTAAATGTAGACATGTATTTAATCGCAGTAATCCTAAAGTTGCTGTCAGTGATACCCTGCTCCTCCAGAGTGCGGTGTTGCAGTCCTCACAGATGAAAATCAATTAGAAATCACTGAATTGACATGAACTTCCACTTTTTACGCATTATTCTCGCTGTAAAAACATTTGAAAAAGTTAAGCCTCATTGAATAAGGTGTAACTGGGTTATTAACGGCGTACTAAGTCATAATTACTGAACAACCTCAAATTTCTCCATTCCACAATATAAAATTCCATAGCTTTTTAAAATAATTACATTTTATTTTATTTTTTGTAAAGTTTGTTTGTGATATTTCAGTTTCTAATTTAATCCCATGCGTATGTCCCAATCATTATATCGCTTTCTATAAAATTATAAAAAGTGAATGATAAAACCTGCTTGTTACTTCCTGATTTGCTGACTGTGAGAATTCTTCAATGTGATTGGCTGCTTAGCCTACTTGGTGACATCACTGTTGCTGGATGCCAGAGATCTCCTATAGATGGCGCCAGAATGAAATTAACAGCGGGAAAGGTGAAATCCATGCCACAGAGCCCGCTAAAGGTTTGTGAGCAGCTTTCTCAGAGGCCAGTGGCGAGCACAGTTACTGTGCAGCTGACTGCCAAATCCGGGCCAATATACTTTTACTCCCCCAAATGGTAGCATATTGTGGTGGGTAGCTGGAAAGAGTACATTTTTTATTAATTATTAAAATTAGGAGCTCTTTGGAATGCATCAGTCCATGTCAGAGATATTTTAGTGGCACTAGGCTAATATTTACTGCTGATATAAGAGAAAAATAAAAATAAACATTTGACAGATACATCAGACCCTAACAAGACAGACATTTTTACATCCTTGGTGACTTCCCTGCTTTCTTCACCCAATCCCCACACAGCCAACAGGAGAAGATGGCCGTTTAATTTCAAGTACTATTCTGAAATTATGGTCCACTAATTGAAATTTTGACTATATTAATGATTAAATATTAGTTAAGCAAACTACTCAACCTAGTTCAGAGTGTAAACATATTTTGCACTATGGAGCTCAAAATTATGATTTGCATTGTTATTAATGTGGATGCAGGACATTGACAACACCAATGTTGGTACTTGTAAAGAGTGAAATTCATATGATGAATTAATAAATGATCACAAGTATTCTTATCAACACAGCAAACAAGCAGTAGCCCCCTCTTAAGAGCGCTGGAATTCCCAACACATACCTCACTGACAGTTTCAACACCCTCTTTCAGTAGTACAAATCACCCAAGAACTCTTCACATATTAAGTGTCTTAGTAATACATGCTGTAGGCAAAGTCACTCATCTCACACCCTTGTGGTCAAAGGCTTGAATGCCAGAAGGGGCCAGATTAGACTTTGGAGCAGGCTATCTTCATAGGACAACTCCACAACACACCACAAACCCTCTGGGGAAAGAAATTAATAAGTTTTCTCTCCCACACAAAAACATACTCACACAACGTCGAGCATTCCTTTCTATGTATTACCAGTGTAAAGGTTCTTTTTGGTTAAAATATTTTCAAGCAGGGCTACCTTTGCATTACAGGAGGAGAGTAAATGTGATCCCAGGATTTAAAAAAAGGTGTGGCATGAATCTAAAAATCATAAGACAGCCTAAAATTCATAGTTGGGAAAATACTCGAGAAACATACAGGATGCTATAAATGTTCATCTAAAGGGGTCATAAGGAAAAGCTAGCATAATTTTACATGATGATCATATCTTACAAATCTAGTAGAATTATTTGTGAAAGTAACAATCTAGTAAATCAGTAATGTAATGAATACCTTCAATTATCAGAAAGCACTGATAAAAGTTCCACATAAGAAGCTTTTAAAGGTGGTTATGGCTCAATAGCTACTGGATTTAAAACTGGTTTGGCAATAAAAGGGCAAAAGCTGATAAACGTGCAGTGACTGGTAAAGTTAGGCAGGAATCTGCACTGTTCATGCTATTCATAAATGACATGGAGGAGGCAACTTATTTGTATATAAAATGTGTTGATGACCCTAAGCCATGCGACTAGATAAGTTAGGGGGAAAATTATACCATTCAAAATTATCTGGATCAACTGACATGGATTTTAATATGGATAAATGTAAAATAATGCACATTGGAAAATAAAACATGTCCAAAGGTGTGAAAAAAGATTTAGAGAACATTATTGATCAACGAACACTTCCAGTCAATATGAAACTATCAACAAGGCTAACCAAAGTAGTGTGCTGCACTTTAGAACATTTAATTACAAGTTGAAATGGTTTATCCTAATCTTGTATGGTTAAGTGGTAATATTACAATTACAAATTCAAAATAGTCTGTGCAAGTTTGGACGTCTACCTTCAAAAGGACATAATTGCACTGGAGAGAGTTTAGAGAAAGCATAAAGGACAATTCCAGGACCTAGCGCTTTAAGTTATAATGAGGGAGACTTAAAGAATTCAAGTTATTTTTATTGAACACTATGGGCTAGATTTCCATTTTTGTGCAAATCGGCCAAAAATGGGCGTTATTTCCAGCGTGAGCGGTAAATATGGGTTTTGAGATCGCCGGATTATTGCCCATTTCCAAAACCCTAACTTTCCATTTTTTTAAATGGAAGTTAGCGCAAGCTATCTGAAATGGGCGTTAGGGTTAACATTTTTTGACCTTCTGCCATTAAGTGTTGCCGACCACAGCAACGGCATGGCAATGCTCGTTTCCCGCGTTTCAGGAGGTCAGGGATCATCATTACATGTGCAGAAGAGAGAGAGAGAGAGAGGGAGCAGAGAGGGACTGAAAGCGTGTGTGGGTGTGGTGTGAGCTTGTTTGGCTGTTGTGGGAGGCAGGAGGGAGATTCACCAGCAGCAAAAAGCCTACTAAGCACCAAGAAGGTAGTTAGCACCGAGTTTTTGTCCAACAAATAATATATAACATGGAAGGGATGGAAGAGGCCCTGGAGCTGTTAGCCAGCATCCCAAGGTGCCGCACTACCATTGCCAACGACATGAGAGCCAGGAGGAAGATCTTGCTTCTAGCTCGGAGCATGTTCCCACCTCAGGACTGTCCTCTCCTACATCCGTCCAAGTAGTGGTTCTGCTGTCATCCGTCCCAATGAAGCAGCGCCTGAAGAGCTCCTCGGCCAGGCAGCTTGGAGTCAGGAGGGGAGGCGAAGCGGGCAGGGAGGAGGGGGGGAAGGGGTGGGGGGAGGGGGAAGCGCAAACGAAAGTGAGGTACATGGCCGCAGGTGTTGCCTGTGGCATATTTTTAGGTTGCTGGTGCTATTTTGGTGGGAGCGTCGGGGCAAGGGGCGAGGGGGCTACCTTGTTGGTTTCCATTTGTGTTCTGTTTTGCTGGAAATGGGGACCATTGTAATGTATATGTGATAAATTTGTTGTGGGGTGGGGCGGTGTGTATTTTTTTTTACAGTTATACTTATGATTTCAGACAAATGGTCGGATTAAATGTTTCTTATTTAACATAACCTTGTTGTGCATTGTCTCAGATAGCTGCACTGTTATACACTGGTGATTCCTTAACATGAAAGGGTATAATTACACTTAACTTGAATCAACTTAAACTTTAACGAGGAACTAGTGGAGTGCCGCAGGGATCAGTCCTGGGGCCCCAATTATTTACAATCTATATCAACGACTTGGAAGAAGGGACTGAGTGTAAAGTAGCCAAGTTTGCTGATGATACAAAGATGGGAGGAAAAGCAATGTGTGAGGAGGACACAAAAAATCTGCAAAGGGACATAGACAGGTTAAGTGAGTGGGCAAAAATTTGGCAGATGGAGTATAATGTTAGAAAGTGTGAGGTCATGCACTTCGGCAGAAAAAAAATCAAAGAGCAAGTTATTATTTAAATGGAGAAAGATTGCAAAGTGCTGCAGTACAGCGGAACCTGGGGGTACTTGTGCATGAAACACAAAAGGATAGTATGCAGGTACAGCAAGTGATCAGGAAGGCCAGTGGAATCTAGGCCTTTATCGCAAAGGGGATGGAGTATAAAAGCAGAGAAGTCTTGCAACAGTTGTACAGGGTATTGGTGATGTTATATGTGTAAACGTATATACTCTGTACAGCCACCAGAGGGTTCATCTCCTGGAGTTCCAACGGATCCCATAATCCCTTGAGAGCACAGGTATTTAAGAACAGAAGAATTAGGAACAGGAGTAGGCCATCTAGCCCCTCGAGCCTGCACCGCCAATCAATAAGATCATGGCTGATCTGGCCGTGGACTCAGCTCCACTTACCCGCCCGCTCCCCATAAGCCTTAATTCCCTTATTGGTTTAAAATCTATCTATCTCTGACTTGAATACATTCAATGAGCTAGCCTCAACTGCTTCCTTGGGCAGAGAATTCCACAGATTCACAACCCTCTGGGAGAAGAAATTCCTTCTCAACTCGGTTTTAAATTGGCTCCCTAGTATTTTGAGGCTGTTCCCCCTAGTTCGAGTCTCCCCGACCAGTGGAAACAACCTCTCTGCCTCTATCTTGTCTATCCCTTTCATTATTTTAAATGTTTCTATAAGATCACCCCTCATCCTTCTGAACTCCAACGAGTAAAGACCCAGTCTACTCAATCTATCATCACAAGGTAACCCCCTCATCTCCGGAATCAGCCTAGTGAATCGTCTCTGTACCCCCTCCAAAGCTAGTATATCCTTCCTTAAAGTAAGGTGACCAAAACTGCACGCAGTACTCCAGGTGCGGCCTCACCAATACCCTATACAGTTGCAGAAGGACCTCCTTGCTTTTGTACTCCATCCCTCTCGCAATGAAGGCCAACATTCCATTTGCCTTCCTGATTATCTGCTGCACCTGCAAACTAACTTTTTGGGATTCATGCACAAGGACCCCCAGGTCCCTCTGCACCGCAGCATGTTGTAATTCCTCCCCATTCAAATAATATTCCCTTTTACTGTTTTTTTTCCCCCAAGGTGGATGACCTCACACTTTCCGACATTGTATTCCATCTGTCAAACCTTAGCCCATTCGCTTAACCAATCTAAATCTCTTTACAGCCTCTCTGTGTCCTCCACACAACCTGCTTTCCCACTAATCTTTGTGTCATCTGCAAATTTTGTTACACTACACTCTGTCCCCTCTTCCAGGTCATCTATGTATATTGTAAACAGTTGTGGTCCCAGCACCGATCCCTAACCACTAACCACCGATTTCCAACCCGAAAAGGACCCATTTATCCCGACTCTCTGCTTTCTGTTAGCCAGCCAATTCTCTATCCATGCTAATACATTTCCACTGACTCCGCGTACCTTTATCTTCTGCAGTAACCTTTTGTGTGGCACCTTATCGAAAGCCTTTTGAAAATCTAAATACACCACATCCATCGGTACACCTCTATCCACCATGCTCGTTATATCCTCAAAGAATTCCAGTAAATTAGTTAAACATGATTTCCCCTTCATGAATCCATGCGGCGTCTGTTTGATTGCACTATTCCTATCTAGATGTCCCGCTATTTCTTCCTTAATGATAGTTTCAAGCATTTTCCCCACTACAGATGTTAAACTAACCAGCCTATAGTTACCTGCCTTTTGTCTGCCCCCTTTTTTAAACAGAGGTGTTACATTAGCTGCTTTCCATTCCGATGGTACCTCCCCCAGAGTCCAGAGAATTTTGGTAGATTAGAACGAATGCATCTGCTATAACTTCCGCCATCTCTTTTAGTACCCTGGGATGCATTTCATCTGGACCAGGGGACTTGTCTACCTTGAGTCCCATTAGCCTGTCCAGCACTACCCCCCTAGTGATAGTGATTGTCTCAAGGTCCTCCCTTCCAACATTCCTGTGACCAGCAATTTCTGGCATGGTTTCTGTGTCTTCCACTGTGAAGCCCGAAGCATAATAATTGTTTAAGGTCTCAGCCATTTCCACATTTCCCATTATTAAATCCCCCTTCTCATCTTCTAAGGGACCAACATTTACTTCAGTCATTCTTTTCCGTTTTATATATCTGTAAAAGCTTTTACTATCCGTTTTTATGTTTTGCGCAAGTTTACCTTCGTAATCTATCTTTCCTTTCTTTATTGCTTTCATAGTCATTCTTTGCTGTCGTTTAAAATTTTCCCAATCTTCAATTTTCCCACTAACTTTGGCCACCTTATACTCACTCATTGGTTTTTAATTTGATACTCACCTTTATTTCCTTGGTTATCCACGACTGGTTATCCCTTCTCTTACCGCCGTTCTTTTTCACTGGAATATATTTTTGTTGAGCACTATGAAATAGCTCCTTAAAAGCCCTCCACTGTTCCTCAATTGTGCCACCGTTTAGTCTGTGTTTCCAGTCTACTTTAGCCAACTCTGCCCTCATCCCACTGTAGTCCCCTTTGTTTAAGCATAGTACGCTCGTTTGAGACTCTACTTCCTCACCCTCAATCTGTATTACAAACTCAACCATACTGTGATCACTCATTCCGAGAGGATCTTTTACTAGGAGATCGTTTATTATTCCTGTCTCATTACACAGGACCAGATCGAAGATAGCTTGCTCCCTTGTAGGTTCTGTAACATACTGTTCTAAGAAACAATCCCGTATGCATTCTATGAATTCCTCCTCCAGGCTACCCCGTGCGATTTGATTTGACCAATCGATATGTAGGTTAAAATTCCCCATGATTACTGCCGTTCCTTTTCCACATGCCTCCATTATTCCCTTGATTATTGCCCGCCCCACCGTGAAGTTATTATTTGGGGCCCTATAAACTACGCCCACCAGTGACTTTTCCCCCTTACTATCTCTAATCTCCACCCACAATGATTCAACATTTTGTTCATTAGAGCCAATATCGTCTCTCACAACTGCCCTGATATCATCCTTTATTAACAGAGCTACCCCACCTCCTTTTCCTTCTTGTCTATCTTTCCGAATCGTCAGATACCCCTGTATGTTTAATTCCCAGTCTTGGCCACCCTGCAACCACGTTTCTGTAATGGCCACCAAATCATACCCATTTGTAATGATTTGTGCCGTCAACTCATTTACTTTATTTCGAATGCTGCGTGCGTTTAGGTAGTGTTTTAATACTAGTTTTTAAACCATGATTTTTAGTTTTGACCCCTCCTGCAGCCCCTTTACATTCACTGACTCTTTTTGTTTTTTGCCTTGGGTTTCTCTGCCCTCCACTTTTACTCATCTCCTTTCTGTCTTTTGCTTTTGTCTCCTTTTTGTTTCCCTGTCTCCCTGCATTGGTTTCCATCCCCCTGCCATATTAGTTTAACTCCTCCCCAACAGCACGAGCAAACACTCCCCCGAGGATATCGGTTCCGGTCCTGCCTAGGTGCAGACCGTCCGGTTTGTACTGTTCCCACCTCCCCCAGAACCGGTTCCAATGCCCCAGGAATTTGAATCCCTTACTGCTGCACCACTGCTCAAGCCACGTATTCATCTGAGCTATCCTGCGATTCCTACTCTGACTAGCACGTGGCACTGGTAGCAATCCTGAGATTACTACTTTTGAGGTCCTACGTTTTAATTTATCTCCTAGCTCCTTAAATTCATCTTGTAGGACCTCATCCCTTTTTTTTTACCTATATCGTTGGTACCAATGTGCACCACAACTGGCTGTTCACCCTCCCTTTTCAGAATGTCATGCACCCGCTCCGAGGCATCCTTGACCCTTGCACCAGGGAGGCAACATACAATCCTGGAGTCTCGGTTGCAGCCGCAGAAACGCCTATCTATTCCCCTTACAATCGAATACCCTATCACTATCGCTCTCCCACTCTTTTTCCTGCCCTCCTGTGCAGCAGAGCCAGCCACGGTGCCATGAACTTGGCTGCTGCTGCCCTCCCCGATGAGTCATCCCCCTCAACAGTACTCAAAACAGTGTATCTGTTTTGCAGGGGAATGACCACAGGGGACCCCTGCACTACCTTCCTTGCACTGCTCTTCCTGCTGGTCTTCCATTCCCTAGCTGTCTGTGGATTCTTCATCTGCGGTAATACCAACTCACTACACGTGATACTCATGTCATTCTCAGCATCGTGGATGCTCCAGAGTGAATCCACCCTCAGCTCCAATTCCGCAACACGGTCCGTCAGGAGCTGGAGGCGGATACACTTCCCGCACACGTAGTCGTCAGGGACACCGGAAGTGTCCCTGAGTTCCCACATGGTACAGGAGGAGCATAACACGTGGGACTCAACCCTGGGAGTGCGTGGCTGCACGCCACTTGGACCCGGGGCCTCGGATTGGCCAAAGCCCGAGAATGTGTCTTCCTGGTCAGAGCTACTGGCCGTAGCTAAAAGAGGTGTAGATTGCATCGGACCCACCACCCCCTGAACAGTTTCATGTGTTTCCTCCTCCAGTGGAGGTTCCTCGTCCTCAGTATCTTCGTTGTTCCCCTCCTCCACCCCCACATGTTGGGCTGGGGTGGAGGGTTCCATTGGCGGATGTGGCGCCTCCTCATGCTCAGTTTCGATCAGGGGATCAGCACCCCCACGGGTAGTTGACCTCCCTGAGGCACCGATTATTGCTGCCACTTGCTCCTCCAGGTCCGTCAATGGCAGTGTCTGGGGTGGACCACCCCCTGTGCGCCGTTGCTCCCGGCGGTTGTGCAACAACTTTCCCTGTAAGATGAATATGTCCCTTTAAGAGGTGCTGACATTGCCACTGTCAGCCTGCTTGCACGCCAGGTTTAAACCATCAGGGGATCAGCACAGACCCAAGGATCATGACCTTACGTATTGAAGTCGCAGAGGGCCTCACAGGCTGGAGAGGCACTCTGGAGACCTGCAATAAAAGACTACGGTCACACTTTACTTTGAGCTCACAGTGTTCAGTCTGAGTCTTTCTCCAGAACCGGTTCTGGGGGAGGTGGGACCAGTACAAACCGGACAAGTCTGCACCTGGGCAGGACCGGAACCAATGTACTAGGGGGATTGTTTGCTCGTGCTGTTGGGGAGGAGTTAAACTAATATGGCAGGGGGATGGGAACCTATGCAGGAAGACAGAGAGAAATAAAATGGAGTCAGAAGCAAAAGATAGAAATGAGAATAGTAAAAGTGGAGGGCAGAGAAACCCAAGGCAAAAAACAAAAAGAGCCACATTACAGCAAAATTCTAAAGGGGCAAAGTGTGTTAAAAAGACAAGCCTGAAGGCTCTGTGCCTCAATGCGAGGAGTATTCGGAATAAGGTGGATGAATTAACTGCGCAGATAGCAGTTAACGGATACGATGTGATTGGCATCACGGAGACATGGCCCCAGGGGGACCAAGGCTGGGAACTCAACATACAGGGGTATTCAGCATTTAGGAAGGGTAGACAGAAAGGAAAAGGAGGCGGGGTGGCGGTGCTGCTTAAAGAGGAAATCAATGCAATTGTAAGGAAGGACATTAGCTTGGATGATGCGGAATCGGTATGGGTGGAGCTACGGAATACCAAAGGGAAGAAAACGCTAGTGGGAGTTGTGTACAGGCCAGCAAATAGTAGTAGTGAGGTTGGGGACTGCATCAAACAAGAAATAAGGGAGGTGTGCAATAAAGGTACAGCAGTAATCATGGGCGACTTTAATCTACATATTGACTGGACTAACCTAACTGGTAGCAATGTGGTGGAGGAGGATTTCCTGGAGTGTATTAGGAATGGTTTTCTAGACCAATATGTCGAGGAACCAACCAGAGAGCTGGCCATCCTAGACTGGATGATGTGTAATGAGAAGGGACTAATTAGCAATCTTGTTGTGCGAGGCCCCTTGGGGAAGAGTGACCATAATATGGTAGAATTCTTCATTAAGATGGAGAGTGACAAAGTTAATTCGGAAACTAGGGTCCTGAACTTAAGGTAAGGCAACTTCAATGGTATGAGGTGTGAATTGGTTAGAATAGACTGGCAAAGAATACTTAAAAGGGTTGACGGTGGATAAGCAATGGCAAACATTTAAAGATCACATGGATGAACTTCAGCAATTGTACATCCCTGTCTGGAGTAAAAATAAAACGCGGAAGGTGGCTGAACCATGGCTGACAAGGGAAATTAAGGGTAGTGTTAAAGCCAAGGAAGAGGCATTTACATTGGCTAAATAAAGCAACAAACCTGAGGACTGGGGGAAATTTAGAATTCAACAGAGGAGGACTAAGGGTTTAATTAAGAGGGGGAAAATAGAGTCTGAGAGGAAGCTAGCAGGGAACATAAACATTGATTGCAAAAGCTTCTATAAATATGTGAAGAGAAAAAGATTAGTGAAGACAAACGTAGGTCCCTTGCTGTCGGATTCAGGTGAATTTATAATGGGGAACAAAAAAATGGCAGACCAATTGAACCAAGATTTCGGTTCTGTCTTCACGAAGGAAGACACAAATAACCTTCCGAATGTACTAGGGGACAGTGGGTCTAGTGAGAAGCAGGAACTGAAGAATATCCTTATTAGGCGGGAAATTGTGTTAGGGAAATTGATGGGATTGAAGGCCGGTAAATCCCCGGGGCCTGATAGTCTGCATCCCAGAATACATAAGGAAGTGGCCCTAGAAATAGTGGATGCATTGGTGATCATTTTCCAACATTCTATCGACTCTGGATCAGTTCCTATGGACTGGAGGGTAGCTAATGTCACACCACTTTTTAAAAAAGGAGACAGGAAACGGGTAATTATAGACTGGTTAGCCTGACATCAGTAGTGGGAAAAATGTTGGAATCAATCATTAAGGATGAAATAGCAGTGCAGCTGGAAAGCAGCGACAGGATCGGACCAAGTCAGCATGGATTTATGAAAGGGAAATCATGCTTGATGAATCTTCTGGAATTTTTTGAGGATGTAACTAGCAGAGTGGACAAGGAAGAACCAGTGGATGTGGTGTATTTGGACTTTCAAAAGGCTTTTGACAAGATCCCGCACAAGAGATTGGTGTACAAAATCAAAGCGCATGGTATTGGGGGTAATGTGCTGACGTGGATAGAGAACTGGTTGGCAGACAGGAAGCAGAGAGTCGGGATAAACGGGTCCTTTTCAGAATGGCAGGCAGTGACTAGTGGAGTGCCGCAGGGCTCAGTGCTGGGACCCCAGCTCTTTAGAATATACATTAACGATTTAGAAGGAGGAATTGAGTGTAATATCTCCAAGTTTGCGGATGACAATAAACTGGGTGGCGGTGCGAGCTGTGAGGAGGACGCTAAGAGGCTGCAGGGTGACTTGGATAGGTAAGGTGAGTGGGCAAATACATGGCAGTATAATGTAGATAAATGTGAGGTTATCCATTTTGGGTGCAAAAACACGAAGGCAAATTATTACCTGAATGGCGGCAGATTAAGAATGGGGGAGGTGCAACGAGACCTGGGTGTCATGGTTCATCAGTCACTGAAAGTGGGCATGCAGGTACAGCAGGCGGTGAGGTGGCAAGTGGTATGTTGGCCTCCATAGCCAAGGGATTTGAGTATAAGAGCAGGGAGGTCTTACTTCAGTTGTACAGGGCCTTAGTGAGGCCTCACTTGGAATATGGTGTTCAGTTTTGGTCTCCTAATCTGAGGAAGGACGTTCTTGCTAGTGAGGGAGTGCAGCGAAGGTTCACCAGACTGATTCCAGGGATGGCTGGACTGACATATGAGGAGAGACTGGATCAACTGGGCCTTTATTCACTGGAGTTTAGAAGAATGAGAGGAGATATCATAGAAACTTATAAGATTCTGACGGGACTGGACAGATTAGATGCGGGAAGAATGTTCCTGATGTTGGGGAAGTCCGGAACCAGGGGACATAGTCTTAGGATAAGGGGGAGGCCATTTAGGACTGAGATGAGGCGAAACTTCTTCACTCAGAGTTGTTAACCTGTGGAATTCCCTGCCGCAGAATTGTTGATGCCAGTTCATTGGATATATTTAAGAAGGAGTTAGATATGGCCCTTACGGCTAAGGGGATCAAGGGGTATGGAAAAAAAGCAGGAAAGGGATACTGAAGGAATGATCAGCCATGATCTTGTTGAATGGCTGTGCAGGCTCGAAGGGCCGAATGGCCTACTCCTGCACCTATTTTCTATGTTTCTATGTTTCTAAATCCTGTTAATCCTGCAAACCACCATGTTGCAGAGGAGGACAGATCCACGGAGGATCACGATGAACCACAGCCTCAGACCGAGGAGGCAGAGTTACATGAGGTGCACACATTCACCACAAAGTGTTCCCCGATAATGCTGAATATCGAACTAAATGGAGCTGGACACAGGCACGAGCCAGTCCATCATGGGCAAAAAGACTTTCGAAAGATTGTGGTGCAGCAAGGCCTCAAGGCCAGTCTGAACTCCAGTTCGTACGAAACTAAGAACTTACACAAAAGAACCGATTCCCGTAATCAGCAGTGCTACTGTAAAGGTCTCCTACGATGGAGCAGTGCACAAGCTACCACTCTCGGTGGTACTGGCCGATGGTCCCACGCTGCTCGGCAGGAGCTGGCTGGGAAAGATACACTGGAACTGGGACGACGTCCGAGCGCTATCACCCGCTGACGACACATCATGTGCCCAGTCAGTTAAACAAGTTCCCTTCGCTGTTCGAACCAGGCATCGGGAAATTCCAAGGAGCAAAAGTGCAGATCCACCTAATTCCGGGGGCGTGACCCATCCATCACAAGGCGAGAGTAGTACCGTACATGATGAGAGAAAGGGTAGAGATCGAGCTAGACCGGCTGCAACAAAAGGGCATCATTTCACCGATCGAATTCAACGAGTGAGCCAGTCCTATTGTCCCAGTCTTCAAGGGAGACGGCACCGTCAGAATCTGTGGCGATTACAAAGTAACTATCAATCGTTGCTCCCTGCAGGACCTCTTTGCAACGCTGGCGGGAGGAAAGACGTTCACGAAGCTGGATTTGACTTCAGCCTACATGACGCAGCAACTGAAGGAATCATCGAAGGGCCTCACCTGCATCAATACGCAAAGGTCTTTCCATTTATAACAGGTGCCCGTTTGGAATTCGATCAGCGGCGGTGATATTCCAGAGAAACATGGAAAGCTTACTGAAGTCGGTCCGCGCACCATGGTGTTCTAGAACGACATCTTGGTAACGGGTCGGAACACAGTCGAGCATCTGCAGAACCTGGAGGAGGTCCTTAGTCGACTCAGCTGCGTGGGGCTCAGGTTAAAACGCTCGAAGTGCGTTTTCCTGGTGCTTGAAGTGGAGTTCTTGGGGAGGAGGATCGTGGTGGACGGCATCAGGCCCTCCGATTCGAAGATGGACGCAATCGAGAACGTACCGAGGTCACAGAGCGTGACGGAGCTGCGATCGTTTCTAGGATTCCAGAACTACTTTGGTAACTTCTTACCGGGTCTCAGCACACTGTTAGAACCACTGCACGTCTTACTGAGTAAAGGGGACGAATGGGCATGGGCAAAAGCCAAGAAAATGTCTTTGTAAAAGCTAGAAAATTGATATGCTCAAACAAATTGCTTGTGTTGTATGATCCATGTAAGCGTTTGTTACTAGCATGTGATGCATCGTCATATGGCGTCGGGTGTGTATTGCAACAAGCTAATGATTTTGGGAAACTGCAACCGGTTGCTTACGCATCCAGGAGTCTGTCTAAGGCTGAGAGCCTACAGCATGATTGAAAAAGAAGCGTTAGCAGGTGTTTATGTGGTGAAGAAAATGCATCAATATCTGTTTGGGCTAAAATTCGAATTGGAAACTGACCATAAGCCACTCATATCCTTGTTTTCCGAGAGTAAAGGGATAAATACCAATGAATTGGCCCGCATCCAGAGATGGGCGCTCACGTTGTCTACATACAACTATGCCATCCGCCACAGGCCAGGCACAGAAAACTGCGCCGATGCTCTCAGTAGGCTGCCATTGCCCACCATGGGGTGGAAATGGCGCAGCCCGCAGATTTAGCCATGGTTATGGAAGCATGAGAGTAAGCAATCACCCGTCACTGCCCGGCAGATCAAAACCTGAACGAGCCAGAACCCCTTATTGCACCGAGTCAAAAACTGTGTGCTTCATGGGAGCTGGTCCAGTGTCCCAGTGGAAATGCAGGAAGAGATAAAGCCGTTCCAGCAGCGCAAAGATGAAATGTCTATACAGGCAGACTGCCTTCTGTGGGGCAATCGAGTAGTGGTTCCCAAGAAGGGCAGAGGCACCTTCATCAGTGACCTCCACAATACCCACCCAGGCATCGTAATGATGAAAGTGATAGCCAGATCCCACGTGTGGTGGCCTGGTATCGATGCGGACTTAAGAGTCCTGCGTGCACAGATGTAATACATGCTTGCAGTTAAGCAATGTACCCAGGGAGGCGTCGCTAAGTTTAAGGTCTTGGCCCTTCAAACCGTGGTCTAGGGTACATGTCGACTATGCAGGCCCGTTTTTGGGTAAAATGTTCCTTGTGGTTGTAGATACGTACTCCAAGTAGATTGAATGTGATATAATGTCGGTTAGCACGTCCGCTGCCACTACTGAAAGCCATGTTTGCCACACACAGCCTACCCGATGTCCTGGTGAGCGACAATGGGCCATGTTTTACCAGTGCTGACTTCAAAGAATTCATGACCCACAACAGGATCAAACATGTCACATCTGCCATGTTTAAACCAGCATCCAATGGTCAGGCAGAGAGAGCAGTGCAAACCATCAAGTAGGGCTTGAAGAGGGTCACGGAAGGCTCACTGCAGACTCGCCTATCCCGAGTCCTGCTTAGCTACCGCACGAGACCCCACTTGCTCACTCGGATCCCACCCGCTGAACTGCTCATGAAAAGAGCACTTAAGACAAGGCTCTCGTTAGTTCGCCCTGATCTACATGAACAGGTAAAGAGCAGGCGGCTTCAACAAAGTACATATCATGATCGCGCAAATGTGCCACATGAGATTGAAATCAATGATCCTGTATTTGTATTGAATTATGGACAAGGTCCCAAGTGGCTTCCTGGCACTGTCGTGGCCAAAGAGGGGAGCAGGGTGTTTCGGGTCAAACTTTCAAATGGACTCATTCACCGGAAACACTTGGGACTAAATCAAACTAAGATTGACGGACTATCCTGAGCAACCCACCTTGGACCCTAGCTTCTTTTGACCCCCAACATACACACCAGTGGCAACCGGCACCATGGTTGGCCACGAAGCAGAACAAATCATCCACAGCAGCCCAGCAGGACCCACCACACCAGGCAGCCCAGCAAGGCCAGCTGCACAGCAGCCCAGCGAGGGGCCAACAATTGATTCACCAATACCAGCTTTCACACCGAGACGATCAACCAGGGCAAGAAGGGCCCCAGATCGACTCAAATTGTAAATAGTTACACTATTGACTTTTGGGGGGGGGGGGGGGGGGGGGAAATTGTTATATATGTAAACTTGTATATACTCTACAGCCACCAGAGGGCTCATCCCCTGGGGTCCCAAGGGATCCAATAATCCCCTTGGGAGCACAGGTATTTAAGGAAGCCTCACAGGTTGGAGAGGCACTCTGGAAACCTGCAATAAAAAACTAAGGTCACACTTTACTTTGAGCTCACAGTGTTCAGTCTGACTCTTTCTCCATACATAACAGGTGAGGCCACACATGGAATACTGCATGCAGTTTTGGTTTCCATATTTACGAAAGGATATATCTGCTTTGGAGGCAGGTCAGAGAAGGTTCACTAGGTTGATTCCGAAGATGAGGGGGCTGACGTATGAGGAAAGGTTGAGTAAGGTGGGCCTCTACTCATTGGAATTCAGAAGAATGAGAGACGATCTTATCGGAACGTATAAGATTATGAGGGAGCTTGACAAGCTGGATGCAGAGAGGATGTTTCCACTGATGAGGGAGACGAGAACGAGAGGGCATGATCTTAGAATAAGGGGCTGCCCATTTAAAACTGAGATGAGGAGTAATTTCTTCTGAGGGTTGTAAATCTGTGGAAGTTGGGACATTGAATAAATTTAAGTCAGAAATAGACATTCTTAAATGATAAGGGGATAAAGGATTATGGGGAGTGGGCAGGGAAGTGGAGCTGAGTCCATGATCAGATCAGCCATGATCTTATTGAATGGCGGAGCAGGCTCGAGGGGGCGTATGGCCTACTCCTGTTCCTATTTCTTATGTTCTTATGTTCAACTATCATCAAGGTGATGCACACCATTGATGTATGACCTGCACACCCAGCAGTATTGCAGCTTTGTAAATAACAACGTTCTTTCAAGCAAGCGCTCATTCATACGTCGGCAGCAGTCGGGAGCAGCGTCGGAGGTGTGTGGAGAGGCCTATAAAAAGGCACAGCAGGGAGTCCGGGGCCCAGCGTCGGCGGCAGTCGGGAGCAGCGTCGAGGAGGTACGTGGAGAGGCCTATAAAAGGCACAGCAGGGAATCCGGGGCCCAGCGTCGGCGGCAGTCGGGAGCAGCGTCGAGGAGGTGTGTACTTCTGCAGCTACAGGGAGAAGGCAAAAAAAGTAGAAAGAAACAGAAAGGTGACGTCACAGCCAAGGGGGTAAGTGATTGGCTGGATTGGTGAGTAGTTTTTCTTTTTTCTCTTCTATAACAGTGAGTAAACTTTAGCATTGTTGTTGCCAATTTAAGTGTATCTAAGGTTAAGTCATGGCAGGAGAGCTCGGTCACGTGATATGCCCCTACTGTACCATGTGGGAACTCAGGGACACTTCCGGTGTCCCTGACGACGACGTGTGTGGGAAGTGTATCCGCCTCCAGCTCCTGACGGTCCGCGTTGCGGAATTGGAGCTGAGGGTGGATTCACTCTGGAGCATCCACGATGCTGAGAATGACGTGAGTAGCACATCTAGCGAGCTGGTCTTACCACAGGTGAAGGGTCCACAGCCAGCTAGGGAATGGAAGATCAGCAGGAAGAGCAGTGCAAGGAAGGTAGTGCAGGGGTCCCCTGCGGTCATCCCCCTGCAAAACAGATACACCGTTTTGAGTACTGTTGAGAGGGATGACTCATCAGGGGAGGGCAGCAGCAGCCAAGTACATGGCACCGTGGCTGGCTCTGCTGCACAAGAGGGCAGGAAAAAGAGTGGGAGAGCGATAGTGATATGGGATTCGATTGTAAGGGGAATAGATAGGCGTTTCTGCGGCCGCAACCGAGACTCCAGGATGGTATGTTGCCTCCCTGGTGCAAGGGTCAATGATGTCTCGGAGCGGGTGCAGGACATTCTGAAAAGGGAGGGTGAACAGCCAGTTGTCGTGGTGCACATTGGTACCAACGATACAGGTAAAAAAAGGGATGAGGTCCTACAAGACGAATTTAAGGAGCTAGGAGCTAAATTAAAACGTAGGACCTCAAAAGTAGTAATCTCAGGATTGCTACCAGTGCCACGTGCTAGTCAGAGTAGGAATCGCAGGATAGCTCAGATGAATACGTGCCTTGAGCAGTGGTGCAGCAGGAAGGGATTCAAATTCCTGGGGCATTGGAACCGGTTCTGGGGGAGGTGGGACCAGTACAAACCGGACGGTCTGCACCTGGGCAGGACCGGAACCAATGTCCTAGGGGGAGTGTTTGCTCGTGCTGTTGGGGAGGAGTTAAACTAATATGGCAGGGGGATGGAAACCAATGCAGGGAGACAGAGGGAAACAAAAAGGAGACAAAAGCAAAAGACAGAAAGGAGATGAGTAAAAGTGGAGGGCAGAGAAACCCAAGGCAAAAAACAAAAAGGGACACTGAATATAAAGGGGCTGCAGGAGGGGTCAAAACTAAAAATCATGGTTTAAAAACTAGTATTAAAACACTCTACCTAAACGCACGCAGCATTCGAAATAAAGTAAATGAGTTGACGGCACAAATCATTACAAATGGGTATGATTTGGTGGCCATTACAGAAACGTGGTTGCAGGGTGGCCAAGACTGGGAATTAAACATACAGGGGTATCTGACGGATTCGGAAAGATAGACAAGAAGGGAAAGGAGGTGGGGTAGCTCTGGTAATAAAAGGATGATATCAGGGCAGTTGTGAGAGACGATATTGGCTCTAATGAACAAAATGTTGAATCATTGTGGGTGGAGATTAGAGATAGTAAGGGGAAAAAGTCACTGGTGGGCGTGGTTTATAGGCCCCCAAATAATAACTTCACGGTGGGGAGGGCAATAATCAAGGGCATAATGGAAGCATGTGAAAAAGGAACGGCAGTAGTCATGGGGGACTTTATCCTACATATCGATTGGTCAATCAGATCGCATGGGGTAGCCTGGAGGAGGAATTCATAGAATGCATACGGGATTGTTTCTTAGAACAGTATGTTACAGAACCTACAAGGGAGCAAGCTATCTTAGATCTGGTCCTGTGTAATGAGACAGGAATAATAAACGATCTCCTAGTAAAAGATCCTCTCGGAATGAGTGATCACGTATGGTTGAATTTGTAATACAGATTGAGGGTGAGGAAGTAGTGTCTCAAACGAGCGTACTATGCTTAAACAAAGGGGACTACAGTGGGATGAGGGCAGAGTTGGCTAAAGTAGACTGGGAACACAGACTAAACGGTGGCACAATTGAGGAACAGTGGAGGACTTTTAAGGAGCTCTTTCATAGTGCTCAACAAAAATATATTCCAGTGAAAAAGGGCGGTAAGAGAAGGGATAACCAGCCGTGGATAACCAAGGAAATAAAGGAGAGTATCAAATTAAAAACCAATGCGTATAAGCAATGAGCAGGCTCGAGGGGCTAGATGGCCTACTCCTGTTCCTAATTCTTATGTTCTTATGATCTAAGAGCCTTTTCCTGCAGACTGGAGGGGGGCGGGAGCATGGTTTCAGCGTCAGGCTGATTGTCTGGCCCAAGATCAGAGTCCACCTCCTCATCCTCCTCTTAGAAACATAGAACATAGAAAATAGGTGCAGGAGTAGGCCATTTGGCCCTTCGAGCCTGCACCACCATTCAAATAAGATCATGGCTGATCATTCACCTCATTACTCCTTTCCTGCTTTCTCTCCATATCCCTTGATCCATTTGGCCGTAAGGGCCATATCCAACTCCCTCTTGAATATATCTAACGAACTGGCATCAACAACTCTCTGCGGTAGAGAATTCCACAGGTTCACAATTCTCTGAGTGAAGAAGTTTCTCCTCATCTCGGTCCTAAACGGCTTACCCCTTACCCTTAAGACTGTGACCCCTGGTTCTGGACTTCCTCAACATCGGGAACATTCTTCCTGCATCTAACCTGTCCAGTCCTGTAAGTATTTTAAATGCTTCAACGAGATCCCCTCTCATTCTTCTAAACTCCAGTGACTACAGACCCAGTCGATCCAGTCTCTCCTCATATGTCAGTCCTGCCATCCCGGGAATCAGTCTGGTGAACCTTCGCTGCACTCCCTCAATAGCAAGAACATCGTTCCTCTGATTGGGAGACCAAAACTGAACACAATATTCCAGGTGAGGCCTCACCAAGGCCCTGTATAACTGCAGTAAGACCTCCATGCTTCTATACTCAAATCCCCTAACTATGAAGGCTAACATGCCATTTGCCGCCTTCACTGCCTGCTGTACCTGTATGCTAATTTTCAATGACTGATGTACCATGACACCCAGGTCTCGTTGCAACTCCCCTTCTCCTAATCTGCCGTCATTCAGATAATATTCTGCCTTCATGTTTTTGCCACCAAAGTGGATAACCTCACATTTATTCACATTATACTTCATCTGCCATGCATTTGCCCACTCACCTAACCTGTCCAAGTCACCCAGCAGCCTCTTAGCATCCTCCTCATAGCTCACACCGCCACCCAGCTTTGTGTCATCTGCAAACTTGGAGATATTACATTCAATTCCTTCATCTAAATCATTGATGTATATTGTAAAGAGCTGGGGTCCCAGCACTGAGCTCTGCGGCATCCCACTAGTCACTGCCTGCCATTCTTAAAGGACCCGTTTATCCTGACTCTCTGCTTTCTGTCTTCCTCTCTCTCCTGAGGTGGACCGTCAGTCCCTTCTGGCATTTCTTGTCCCCTCCTGATAGCTAAGTTGTGCAGCATGGAGCTCACCACCACGAATGGAGTTACCTGCTCAGGGTGGTATTAGAGCTCACCTCCTGAGTGGTCCAAGCATCTAAAGCGCTGCTTAAGCACTCCAATAGTTTTCTCAACGATATTGCGAGTGGATCTGTGGCTCTCGTTGTATCGCTTCTCAGCTTCGGTGTGGGTGTCATGCAGGGGGGGTCATCGTCAGATGACGAGGCCATATCCTTTGTTACCAAGCATCCAGCATTGACCTTGTGGCTGATTGGTAAACAGGTCAGATACAGCGCTCTCACACAGGATGTGAGCATCATGGATGCTGCCCGGAAATTTAGCATTTACTGCCATTATAATTTGTTGGTGGTCGACTCCGAGTTGCACATTCAGGGAGTGGAATCCCTTGCGGTTCCTAAAAACCTCTGCATCCTGAAAAGGTGCCCGCATCGCGATGTGCGTACAGTCTATTGCTCCCTGCACCTTGGGGAAGCTAGCAATTCGCTAGAACCCAAAAGCCCTCTCAGTCTGATCCTCCCTGGTCATAGGGAAGCTGATAAAGTCCATCCTGTGTGCGTAAAGGGCTTCAGTGATCTGTCTAATGCAGCAATGTGTGACATACTGAGATACTCCTGCACCTATTTTCTATGTTATAGCGCAAATGTCGCCAGCTGAGGCCTGAAAGGAACTCGACACGTAGAACGAAAGTGCCGCGGTGACCTTGACCTCAACAGACAGTGCGGTCCTGATGATGCTGGCAGGCTGCACATCTCCCCTGCTGAGCTGGCATATCTCACTGATAATCTCCTTGTGGAAGCGCAGTCTCCTAAGGCAGGTGGTGTTGGACAAGTTGAGATAAGACTGCTTCTCCCTGTAAGTGCCGGTGGGTGTAACGTCTGGTTCTCCTCATCAGTCTGACAAGTCTTACATTGGGCACATAATGCTGTCGAATGAACCTTCTGCCATCTCGAGCATGCAACATGTGCGTGGTCATCAAGACAGGCTGAGAAATGACAGGCCCCATTCCAATCAGTATTACACCAATTGTTCACAAGCAATAAATGCCTCCACTAAGACACCTAAGTAAATTCCAATCGTCCACAGGTTGAAAAGATGTTTGTTCAGATGTTCGCATCACCTTAAACGACCTCCGGAGAACATCCAAACTCCCCCGAAGTTGAAGCAGAGCAGCCTTTTAAATGATGCAACCTGCGATTTAGAAAATGGCGTCCATACCGCTGTGATTAGTTCAGGTCAGTTCAACTTTGTCACTGCGGTTTGTTTCGGCGAGCGATATTGTCGGCGAGGTGCCGAAAGTAAAGCTGGCCGATTTTCTGCGTGTTAGTTTCGGCAAATGTGATCTTTACGACAAAAAAGTGGCCAGGCAATATTATTAAACCTCGGCATTAATTACATGCCAAAAGTAACGCTCGCCGATAAGTGATCGAGAAATGGGTGTTACTTTCCATTTTGTGGCTAAATGGGCGCTATATGGCATTACACCTCATTTCAGCATTAAAATAGATATTAAGTGGGCATACAAAAATAATGGAAAGTCTCGTCCTATAAGTCTGAGACAGACATGATACAGGTCTTTGAAATGCCAAAAATAAGCAGAAATCCGCAAGCTACTTAATTTGATGACACGAGTACAAAATTAACAAACCTCAAGTGAAATAACTATTAAGAGATTCCATTCACCCCACCCCCTCA
The DNA here is from genome assembly GCF_044704955.1 of Pristiophorus japonicus. Lineage (NCBI taxonomy): Eukaryota > Metazoa > Chordata > Chondrichthyes > Pristiophoridae > Pristiophorus > Pristiophorus japonicus. The sequence goes on along the minus strand of NC_091978.1, from coordinate 131,555,592 downwards.
TCTCCATCTTGAGTAGTGGACTCTCAGCAAAAACAATAAATACTGCATTCAATAACTCTTTCAAAATTAACTGAATTAAATTGTAATTAGTAATCGTATAGATCAGTTATCTATGCGAAAGAATCTTCTTCACATTTCAAATGATGTGAATTTTCCACATACTTTAAGAGTATAGATAGGTTCTGAGGAACCACATGCTTAGCATCCACTGAAAATATGTGGTACGATGTGTGGTTTCCCACTCCTTAATCATGTTAGGCCCCAGAATCTGCATCATTGTTTCTGTTCATTTTCACTTGTAGTTACATCGAGGGAGGGAGGGAGGGAGGAAGCTGAACGGGCCCGGCTGAAGTGAAGAAGCTGGGCTCAAGACTTCGGGTGGGGCCCGCCCCCAGCAAAGTAGGTGGCCGGGGGGGGGGGGGCTTGCCGGAGCTTGGGGGGGGGGGGGGGGGGAGTCGTCAGAGCGGGAGCGGGGATCATCGGAGTGGGAGCGGGTGGGGGAGGGGGGTTGAGAGAGCCAGCTGGAGCCAGAGCAGGAGCTGGATCAGGGAGGTGTAGCCTGATCCTTGCAGCCCCAATGAGGCCATTCGGCCAGGGCTAGGGGCTGCGTGCTTCGGGCCCCTCCCACACAGTTTCGGGCGTCTGGAGCTACTGCACATGCGCGCCCACTGTAGCACGCCTGTGCAGAGGTCCCGGCACTGATTTCAGCGCAGGGACCTGGCTCCGCCCCCCACAGCTCATGCTGCACTGCGCCGAGCTGCAAAGGACCTGCAGGGAGCCGGAGAATGTGCAGGTATTTTTTTGGCGCACTTTCGGGCGTGAAAAACGGGCGTCCAGGTCGGGGCTGCGCCGTTCTAGGCGCGGCCCGAAACTTGGGCCCAAAGAATGTAAAACACTAACAAGGTAGGTAATCTAAACAGAAAATGCTGGAAATCTCAGCAGGTCAAGCAGCATTTGTGGAGAAAAAGAGAGTTAAAGTTACAGGTGAAATGTTGACTCTGTTTCACGCCACAGATGCTGCTTTACCAGCTGAGATTTCCAGCATTTTCTGTTTTTATTTCAGATTCCAGCATCTGCAAAACTTTTTCACCCAGAGAATTGTGAACTTCTACCACAGAAAGTTGTTGAGTCCAGTTCGTTGGATATATTCAAAAGAGAGTTAGATGTGGCCCTTATGGCTAAAGGGATCAGGGGGTATGGGGAGAAGGCAGGAGTGGGGTACTGAAGTTGCATGATCAGCCATGATCATATTGAATACTGGTGCAGGCTCGAAGGGCTAAATGGCCTGCTCCTGCACCTATTGTCTATGTTTCTATGTATTTTGCTTTTGTGAAGATAGGCAATCTAAACTACTTCTTCATTCTGCATCCTCCATACAGTATAAAAGCATTGTAAAGCAGCATAAGTTTAGGAGGGGTGGCAACAGCATAGGAGCCATATCATCATAGGCAGTCCCTCAAAATCGAGGAAGACTTGCTTCCACTCTAAAAGTGAGTTCTCAGGTTACTGAATAGTCCAATGTGGGAATTACAGTCTCTGTCACAGGTGGGGCAGACAGTGGTTGAAGGAAAGGGTGGGTGGGGAGCCTGGTTTACCGCACGCTCCTTCCGCTGTCTGCGCTTGTTTTCCGCACGCTCTTGGCAACGAGATTCGAGGTGCTCAGCGCCCTCCCGGATGCTCTTCCTCCACTTTGGACAGTTTTGAGCCAGGGATCCCCAGGTGTCGGTAGGGGTGTTGCACTTTATCAAGGAGGCTTTGAGGGTGTCCTTGAAACGTTTCCTCTGCCCACCAGCTATTTTAACTGTCATTAAGTCATTCAAAATGTACAGATTAACAACTTTTCTGAAATAGTACACATAGGAATTTTACATGAGTAAATTTGTCAGTAACCTAAAAATATTGTTCAGTGGAATTTCAACCCATTGGTCTTTAAACTCTAAACATCAAGCTGACATAAACTACAGAGCAAGTTGAATTTAATGTAGGTCTGAATTATTCAATATCCGGGAGTACACATAGATCCTTGTTCTTTACATCAATTTTTTTCTAGACTTCTGATTTTCAAGCTGTCTTGGCATTGATTCAGATGACAATAGGCTTTTCAAATCAACATTCTTCGTTTAAAAAAAACTTCTGAACACAATTCTACTGTTTAGTTTTGAAGTATTCAGCAATTTTTGTCTGTTTATCAGTTGCTCTCGCTACATAATAAATATTAATAATCATTAAGCTGTCATACAAATCTTTTGTTACTTTTTTTTTAGGTAGCCATAACTTATGACTTTATAATCCTCTATAGTTATTCAGAAAATTTATTTGACAATTGCAAAAAGTATTAATCACATATAGTTAAATAAGTGTGTGTACATGCTACATTTGGAATGTCACGATTGCACTCTGGATGGCTCTAGGCTCCCGTTGTGGCAGTTGGCAGGCATGTTAATTTGTTTAGCAGTCACACTGCTGACAGCTTCCCAGTTTCATCATTTAGAATTATAGCTTCTTACGAAACCCTACTGTGCTACACGTGCTTATCAGTATCAGTTGACGGTTAATTTTGAAGTGCTATGACACACTGCCTCAAACCACACAGTTTGTTTTCTTTGCTTTTGAAGAAAAAAGTCATCTCCTTTGAGAGAATGTTTAGACACAGACACAGATGGAATAGTTTACACTCATGGCCCAGACTTGACTTCCAGTGTCTGACCTACTATAACCCACATTCTGTTAGTGGGCCTCTAAAGTCATTGAATGCTTCTTATTCAAAACCTCCCACCAGTGCTTTCTGCAATGCTTCCGTTCTCCTACTTTACTGCTCTCCTATCAACTCCTGTGCTTCATTATGTGCTCTGTGCATCTCCCAATTTTTGGGGGTCTCTCAGTAATTAGTAATGAGAATTCTTAGTTTTAAACCAGTAGGCAGTGTTAAAATGAAAATAAAATAAATTAATGTTCTGCTCTAAGTGGCTGTTAAATGGCTTAGGATGTTGTTGTATGAATATGTTGTAGCACAGATTGGTAACGTGGTTTTCCCCTAATTAATAAGAATATAGAAGCAGGAGTAGGCCATTCGGCCCTTCGAGCTTGCTCTGCCATTCAATAAGATCATGGATTGATCTTCTACCTCAACTCCACTATATCCCTGTTCACATATCCCTTGATTCCTTTAATATTCAAAAATCTACCAATCTCTGTCTTGAATATAAAAACAAAATACTGCAGATGCTGGAACCTGGAATAAAAACAGAAAATGCTGGAAATCTCAGCAGCTCAGGCAGCATCTGTGGAAAGAAAGCAGAGTTAATGTTTCGGGTCGATAACCCTTCGTCAGAACTGGAGAGTGTTCGAAAAGAACAGATTTTTAACAAGCAGTGAAAGGGGGAGGGGAAGAAAGAACAAAAAGGAAGGTCTGTATAGGTTGGAAGACGAGAGAGATTAGAGACAAAAGGGATGATGGCCCAAATTCAATGGAGTGGTCTTAAATGGAGTGGAGTTAAACAGAGTGGTTGATTCGGAAATTTGGAAAGAGTGGGAATTCGGAGAAGATTAATTTAAGAATTACAAATAGGTAAGTGATATTTCACAGAGGCAGCGGACCTGCGTGGGAGCAGCAGCGGGAGCTGAAGCGGAGGCTTAAAAGGCAAGGCTCAACAGGCAACATTCGAAAGGGACATCAAGAGTTTAAAAGTAATGTCGACATAAAGGAAGTAGCTGATTGGTGAATGTTTTTTTACTTTTTTCTCTGTTAAGTTAGTACTTTGTCTTTAAATAAAGGCTAGTTAAATCAGCTGATTGCTGAGTAGTTGCTGCGTGTGTTTTGCTAAGGTTTAGAGTTTATTTTTCCTTGATAGTTCCGAGTCTAACCAGCTCAGTCCTGTGGATTGCACATTCTGTGGCATGTGGGAAGTCCTGGACACTTCGCGCAGCCTGGACGACCACGTGTGCAGGAGGTGTCTCCAGCTGCACCAACTCAAGCTCTGCACTTTGGAGCTTGAGCGGTGGCTGGAGTCACTGTGGTGCATCCGCGAGACTGAGAGCTACGTGGATAGCATGTTTCTTGAGGTGGTCACCCCGCAGCTCAAGAATGTGCAGGCAGAGAGGGAAGGGAGTGGGTGAACGCCAGACAGAAGAGGAGGACTAGGCAGGTAGTGCAGGAGTCCAGAGTCCATCTCACTCTCCAACCAATATTCTCTTCACGTGACTCCAGGATGGTATGTTGCCTCCCTGGTGCCAGGGTAAAGGATGTCACCGAGCGGCTGCAGGGCATTCTGGGGGGAGAGGGTGAACAGCCAGAGGTTGTGGTCCATATCGGGACCAATGACACAGATAGAAAGAGGGATGAGGTCCTGCAGGCAGAGTTTAGGGAGCTAGGAGAGAGATTAAAAAGATGGACCTCAAAGGTAGTAATCTTCGGATTACTCCCGGTGCCACGAGCTAGTGAGTACAGAAATAGGAGGATAGAGCAGATGAATGCATGGCTGGAAAGATGGTGCAGGAGGGAGGGATTTAGATTCCTGAGGCAGTGGAGCCGCTTCTGAGGGAGACCTGTACAAGCTGGACGGGTTGCACCTCAACAGAGCCGGGACCAATATCCTCGAGGGAGGGTTTGCTAGTGCTGTCGGGGAGGGTTTAAACTAGCTTGGCAGGGGGATGAGAACCTGAGAATAGATTCAGTAGGGAGTGGAGTGGTAAAGCTGGAGTTAGAAAGCAAAAATGTAGAAAGTGAGTTTGAAGGACAGAGGGAACAAGCAGGGAAAAAGTGTAAAAAAAATGAATTTAAAAGCTTTTTGTCTAAATGCACGTAGCATTCGTAACAAAATAGATGAGTTGATGGCACAAATAGATACAAATGGGTATGATCTGATAGCCATTACAGAGACGTGGTTCCACGGTGACCAGGACTGGGAAATAAATATTCAGGGGTATTTGACAATTCGAAAGGACAGACAGAAAGGAAAGGAGGTGGGGCAGCTCTGTTGATAAAGGATGGGATCAGTGCATTAGTGAGAAACGATATTGGCTCAGAGGATCAAAATGTTGAATCAGTTTGGGTGGAGATAAGGAATAATAAAGGGAAAAAGTCGCTGGTGAGCATAGTCTATAGGCCCACTAACAGTCGCTACACTGTTGGACGGAGTATAAATCAAGAAATAATGGAGGCTTGTAATAAAGGAACGGCAATAATCATGGATGATTTTAACCTTCATATTGATTGGACAAAGCAAATTGACCAGGATAGCCTTGAGGAGGAGTTCATTGAGTGTATCCGGGATAGTTTCCTTGAACAGTAACGTTGCGGAACCAACCAGGGAGCAGGCTATCTTCGATCTAGTGCCGCGTAATGAGGCAGGATTAATAAATGATCTCATAGTAAAAGATCCTCTAGGAATGAGTGACCATAATATGGTTGAATTTCAAATTCAGTTGGAGGGTGAGAAAGTTGATTCTCAAACCAGGGTCCTAAGGTTAAATAAAGGAGACGACAAAGGTATGAGGGCAGAGTTGGCTAAAGTAGACTGGGAAAATAGGCTAAAAAATGGTACGGTTGATGAGCAGTGGCAGACATTTAAGGAGATATTTCATAACTCGCAACAAAAATATATCCCAATGAGAAGGAAAGACTGAAAGAGAAGGGATAACCATCCATGGCTAACCAAGGAAATAAGGAAGGATATAAAACTGAAAACAAAGGCATACAATGTGGCCAAGACTAGTGAGAGGCCAGAGGATTGGGAAATTTTGAAAAGCCAGCAGGGGACGACTAAAAAAATGATTAAGAGAGGGAAGATAGATTATGAAAGTAAACGAGCATGAAATATAAACACAGATAGTAAGAGTTTCTACAGGTACATTAAAAGGAAAAGAGTGGCTAAAGTAAATGTTGGTCCCCCAGAGGATGAGACTGGGGAATTAATAATGGAGAACAGGGAAATGGTAGAGACGTTGAACACATATTTTGTATCGGTCTTCACGGTAGAAGACACTAAGAACATCCCAATAGTGGATAATCAGGTGGCTATAGGTAGGGAGGACTAATGAAGCAGTACTAGGTAAAATAATGGGACTAAAGGCAGACAAGTCCCCTGGACCTGATGGCTTACATCTTAGGGTCTTAAAAGAGGTGGTTACGGAGATAGTGGATGCATTGGTTGTGATCTACCAAAATTCCCTGGATTCTGGGACGGTCCCAGCAGATTGGAAAACCGCAAATGTAACACCCCTGTTTAAAAAAGGAGGGAGAGAAAAAGTAGGAAACTATAGACCAGTTAGCCTAACATCTATCATTGGGAAAATGCTGGAGTCCATTAATCAGGAAGCAGTAGCGGGACATATGGAAAAGCATGATTCAATCAAGCAGAGTCAGCATGGTTTTATGAAAGGAAATTCGTGTTTGACAAATTTGCTGGAGTTCTTTGAGGATGTAGCGAGCAGGGTGGATAAGCGGGAACCAGTGGATGTAGTGTATTTGGATTTCCAGAAGGCATTTGATAAGGTGCCACATAAGAGGTTACTGCACAAGATAAAAGCTCACAGGATTGGGGGTAATATATTAGCATGTAGAGAGGATTGGTTAACTAACAGAAAACAGAGAGTCGGGATAAATGGGTCATTTTCCGGTTCGCAAACAGTGACTAGTGGGGTGCCACAGGGATTGGTGCTGGGTCCTCAACTATTTACAATCTAGATTAATGACTTGGATGAAGGGACCGAGTATAATGTAGCCAAGTTTGTTGATGATAGAAAGATGGGTGGAAAGCAAATTGTGAGAAGGACACCAAAAATCTGCAAAGGGATATAGACAGGCTAAATGAGTGGGCAAGAATTTGGCAGATGGAGTATAATGTGGGAAAAAGTGAGGTTATCCATTTTGGCAGAAATAATAGAAAAGCAAATTATAATTTAAATGGAGAAAAATTGCAAAGTGCTGCAGTAGAGAGAGACCTGGAGGTCCTTGTGCATGAAACACAAAAAGTGAGTATGCAGGTATAGCGAGTAATCAGGAAGGGAAATGTAATGTTGGCCTTTATTGCAAGGGGGGGATGGAATATAAAAGCAGATAAGGCCTGCTACAACTGTACAGGGTATTGGTGAGGCCACACCTGGAATACTGCATACAGTTTTGGTCTCCGTATTTAAGGAAGGATATACTTGCATTGGAGGCTGTTCAAAGAAGGTTCACTAGGTTGATTCCGGAGATGAGGGGGTTGACTTATGAGGATAGGTTGAGTAGGTTGGGCCTGTACACATTGGAGTTCAGAAGAATGAGTGGTGAACTTATCATAACATATAAAATAATGAAGGGGCTTGACAAGGTGGATACAGAGATGATGTTTCCACTGATGGGGGAGACTAGAACTAGAGGGCATGACCTTAGAATAAGGGGCCGCCTATTTAAAACTGAGATGAGGAGAAATTTCTTCGCTGAGTGTTGTAAATCTATGGAATTTGCTGCCTTAGAGAACTGTGGAAGCTGAGACATTGAATAAATTTAAGACAGAAATAGACAGTTTCTTAAACGATAAGGGGATAAGGGGTTATGGGGAGCGGGCAGGAAGGTGGAGCTGAGTCCATGATCAGATCAGCCATGCCATGATCTTATTGAATGGTGGAGCAGGCTTGAGGGGCTGTATGGCCTACTCGTGTTCCTATTTCTTATGTTCTTATAAAATATTCTGCAATATAATAGCGACTGCAGAAGAACAGCAAAACTGCTATAATAAAATTTATTTTCTAGCTATTTGAAGAAAAATCATCAGAAAATGTACTCTCAGTAAGTCATCTTGCAAGTTTGTAACATTACACTCAAAGGGGAAACTAAAACTTGGGGACATCGGCTTAGAATAAGGAGCCGCCCATTTAAAACTGAGTTGGAGAGATTTCTTCTCTCAGAAAGTTGTAAATTTATGGAATTCTCTGCCCAGAGAGCTGTGGAGGCTGGGTCATTGAATATATTTAAGGCGGAGATAGACAGATTTTTGAGCGATAAGGGAGTAAAGGGTTATGGGGAGCGGGCAGGGAAGTGGAGCTGAGTCCATGATCAGATCAGCCATGATTTTATTGAATGGCGGAGCAGGCTCAAGGGGCCAAATGGCCTACTCCTGCTCCTATTTCTTCCGTTCTTAATTGGTAATGCCAGTAATTAGAAAAATATTCGTCAAGATAGGATGTGAATGATGCGATAATGACCAACTGCCATTAGAGACAAGGAGAAAAAAGGAAACCGGTTCTGGGGGGGGGGGGGGGGGCGAAGAAAGGGAGCCAAAGATTGGCAGCAGTTACGCTCTGAAATTTTTGAACTTGACGTTGAGTCCAAACGGCTGTAAAGTACCTAAACGAAAGATGAAGTGCTGTTCCTCGAGCTGGCATTGAGCTTCGTTGGAACAGTGGAGGAGACCGAGGACAGAGAGGTCAGACTGGGAATGCAGTGGAGAATTAAAGTGACAGAAGACTGGAAGCTCGGGGTCTCACTTGTGGACTGAACGGAGGTGCTCCGCAAGGCGGTCACCCAATCTATGTCTTGGTCTCCCCAATGTAGAGGGGAACACATAGTGAGCGGCGAATACAGTATACTAAACTGGAAGGAATATTTGGAGCCCTGGATAGTGGGAAGGGAGGTAAAAGGACAGGTGTTGCATCTCCTGCGCTTGCACGGAAAGGTGCCGTGGGAAGGGAAGGGGCTGCTGAGGGTGACTGCAGAATGAACCAGGGTGTCGTGGAGGGAGCGGTCCCTTCGTAATGCTGAGAGGGGAGGGGAAGATGTGATTGGTGGTAGGATCACGCTGGAGGTAGCGGAGGATGATCCGTTGAACGTGGAGGCTGGTGAGGTGAAAGGTGAGGACAAGGGGAACCCCGTCATGGTTCTGAGAGGGAGGGGAAGGGATGAGAGCAGAGGTGCTGGAAATAGAACAGACACGGTCGAGGGCCATGTTAACCACAGTGGAGGGGAATCCTCTGTTGAGGAAAAAGGAAGACGTCAGAGGCACTAGTGTGAAAGGTGGCGTTGTCAGAGCAGATGCGACGGAGCCGGAGAAACTGGGAGAATGGAATGGAGTCCTTACAGGATGCAGGTGGGAGGAAGTGTAGTCCAGGTAGCTGTGGGAGTCAGCGGACGTATAGTGGATACCGGTCGAACACCTAACCCAAGAAATGGAGACAGAGAAGGTGAGGAAGGGAAGGGAAGGGAAGAGTCGGAGATGGACCATGTGCAGGTGAGGGAAGGGTGGAAATTGGATGCAAAGTGAATGACATTTTCTAGTTCAGGACAAGAGCAGGAAACGGCATTGATACAGTCATCAATGTACCGGAAAAAGAGGTGAAGGAGGGGACCAGAGTAGGACTGGAACAAAGAATGTTCCACATATCCCACAAATAGCAGGCACAGCTAGGACCCATGTGGGTTCCCATAGCAACACCTTTAATTTGGAGGAAGTGAGTGGAGTTAAAGGAGAAGTTGTTCAATGTGAGAACAAGTTCAGCCAGGCGGAGGAGAGCGGTGATGGATGGGGACTGGTTGGGCCTCTGCTCGAGGAAAAAGCGGAGCGCCCTCAGGCCATCCTGGTGGGGGATGGAAGTATCGTGGGATTGGACGGCCATGGTGAAAAGGAGACGGTTGGGGCCGGGAAACTGGAAATTGTTAAAGTGACGGAGGGCGTCGGAGGAGTCGTGGATATGGAGTGGACAAGGAGAAAAAAAAGTGTCGAGATAGGAAGAAATAAGTTTTGTGGGGCAAGAATAGGCTGAAACGATGGGTCTACCGGGGCAGTCCTGTTTGTGAATCTTGGGAAGGAGGTAGAAGCGGACTGTGTGGGGTTGGGGAACCATGAGGTTGGTGGTTGTGGAGGGAAGATCTCCAGAGGAGATGAGATCACTGACGGTCTGGGAAATGATGGCTTGATGTTCAGTAGTGGGGTCATGGTCCAGGGGAAGGTAGGAGGAGGTGTCAGAGAGTTGGTGATCAACCTTTGCAAAGTAGAGGTCGGTTCGTCAAACAACAACAGCGCCACCCTTGTCAGCAGGTTTGATGACAAGGTTAGAGTTGGATCTGAGCGAGTGGAGTGCTGCAAGTTCAGAGGGAGGTAAGTTGGAGTGAGTGAGGGGAGCAGAGAAATTGAGACAGCCGATGTCCTGTTATCAGTTTATAATGTTGAGGTCCAGAGAGAGTAAGAGGCCAGAGGGAGGGATCGAGGTAGAGCGTGGATTCTGAAAATGGGAGAAAGGGTCAGCTGTGCAAGGGGAAGACACCTGGCTGAAGAAGTGGGCACAGAGACGAAGACGGCGGAAAAAGAGCTCAGCATCGTGCCGAGCTCGAAATTCATTGAGATGGGGGCATAAGGGGATGAAGCTCAGGCCTTCGCTGCCGACTGCCCGTTCGGGGTCAGAGAGGGGAAGGTCAGAGGAGATAGTGAAAACATGGCAGGTGGTGAGATTGGAAGAAGGGACGGGATCAGAGGGAAGTTTGGGGGAAGAAGGTTCCGGAGGTGCATTGGTGTCCAAGAGTTATTGAAGTTTATGATCCTTGACATCTGAAAGGAAGGAAAAAAGTTTTTGGTTAAAGCACCGGATGAGGCGAAGGATGAAATGGAACTGTGGACCAGGACAGCTTAGAGATAGAGTGAGTCGTGCTGCTGAAGAGAGGGGTCAAGAGTGTGCATGTGGCGGGGCATAGCGTTGAGTGTTGATCCCAGGATGCGGCGAGAGCAGTGGTTGGAGGAACGCTGAATATCTCGGAGATATCTGTAATCCTGGGTGGATTCAAAACATGAAGGATGGAATTTCAGTTGGAATCCACGCGGATTAAGTCCGAGGCGGAGACAGTTACTGAGGAAAGAGATGTGGCTGTGAAAGCGAGTCTTGGCAGATACTTGATCAAACACGAAAAGGGAAACAGAAAGCAAAGATGAACAAGGTAAAAGAGACAAATAGAAATCCTCTCCCCCTTTCAGTGCTCGTTAAGAATCTGTTCTTTTCGAACACTCTCCATTTCTGACGAAGGGTCATCAACCTGAAACGTTAACTCTGCTTCCTCTCCACAGATGCTGCCTGAGCTACTGAGATTTCCAGCATTTTCTGTTTTTATTCTGTCTTATGTATATATATATATATTCAAAGCCTGAGCCTTTACAGCCCTCTGGGATAGAGAATTCCAAAGATTCACCACCCTTTAAGTGATGAAGATTCTCCTCATTTCATTCCTAAATGGCCGACCCCTTATTCGAGATTGTGACCCCTGGTTCTCGACTCTCCAGCCTGTGGAAACACCCTCCCTATCAAGCCCTGTAAGAATTGTGTATGTTTCAATTAGATCACCTCTCATTGAGATTATAGCCTAGTCTACTCAATCTCTCCTCACAGGACATTTCCCCCATCCCAGGAATCAGTCTGGTGAACCTTCGTTGTACTCCCTTCTATGCCAAGTATATCCTTCCTTAGGTAAGGAGACCAAAACTGTACACAATACTCCAGGTGTGGTCTCACCAGGGCATAATATAATTGCAATAAGATGTCTTTCTTGAACAGTCTTTTTTTTTCTAGAACCTGGCCTGTTATCTAGGCCTAGGCTCAATAGTTTCTCAAGGGAGTCCTACCTCTACCTTAATGGCCTTCCGCTCAGCAGATTTTCCCAGTTGACTAACTTAAACATGAGTTTTCTCCCTCTTTTTTACTTTTGACCACAGGAAATGTAGTGGAGCTGTCTTTCTGACTTCTTCCCCATTTAGTGATTTGTTAATAGGCCTGTGAATAAAACCAGTCACCTTCTCCTCCCTTCCAAAGACTGCATTCTTGACAACCACCCCATGCTAGACTCAAATTAATTAGGTTATCACAATGAAAATAGATCTTTGTAGGAACTCTAAAATGAGATTTTAAAAATTACCTATTGGAGTCCTTTTCTAGCTCCCATGTTAGCTGACATTGTTAATGGTTCATTTTCCTCATATGTGCCGTCATCACCCCTCTCCTCAAAAAAACAACCTTCGATCCCTCCGTCCTTGCAACCTACCACCCCATCTCCAACTTTCCTTTCCTCTCCAAAGTCCTTGAATGTGTTGTCGCCTACCAAATCTGTGCTCATCTTTCCCACAATTCCATGTTTGAATCCCTCCAATCCGGTTTCCGCGTCTGCCACAGTACCGAAATGGCTCTCATCAAAGTCACAAATGACATCCTTTGTGACTGTGACAAAGACAAACTATCCCTCTCATCTTTCTTGACTTGTCTGTAGTCTTTGACATGGTTGACCACTCTATCCTTCTACAATGCCTCTCCACTATTGTCCAGCTGGGTGAGACTGCACTTACCTGGTTCCATTCTTATCTATCTAATTGTAGCCAGAGAATCACCTGCAATGGCATCTGTTCCCGCCCCCGCATCGTTACCTCTGGTGTCCCCCAAGGATCTATCCTTGGCCCCCTCCAATTTTCATCTACATGTTGCCCCTTGGCGACATCATCCAGAAACACAGTGTCAGTTTCTACATATACGCTGATGACACCCAACTCTACCTCACTACCACTTCTTTTGACCACTCCCTCTACAGTCTCTAAATTGTCAAAGACTGCTCGTCCGACATCCAGTTCCGGATGAGCAGAAATTCTCTCGAATTGAATATTGGGAAGACTGAAGCCATCGGTTTCGGACCCCGCCAAAAACTCCGTTCCCTAGCCACTGACTCCATCCCTCTCCCCAACTCCTCTCTGAGGCTGAACCAGACTGTTCGCAACTTTGGTGTCATATTTGATCCTGAAATGAGCTTTCAACCACATATCCGCAGCATAACTAAGACCACCTATTTCCACCTCCGTAACATCGCACGTCTCAGCTCATTCACTGCTGAAGCCCTCATCCATGCCTTTGTTGCCTCTAGACTTGACTATTCCAACGCACTCCTGGCTGGCCTCCCACATTCTACCTTACGTAAACTAGATGTGGTCCAAATCTCGGCTACCCGTGTCCTAACGAGCACCAAGTCACGCTCACTCATTGCTGACCCACATTGGCTTCCGGTTAAGCAATGCCTCGATTTCAAAATTCTCATCCTTATTTTCAAATCTCTCTATGGCCTTGTCCCTCCCCATCTCTGTAAACTCCTCCAGCACCGCCCCCCCTTCCCTTCCCCAGAGATGTCTGAGCTCCTTTAATTCTGCCCCCCGAGCATCCCTGATTGTAATCACTCAACCATTGGTGGCCGTGCCTTCTGTTGCCTAGACCCCAAGCTCTGGAACTCCCTGCCTAAACCTCTCTGCTTCTCTACCTCTCATTCCTCCTTCAAGGCGCTCCTTAAAACATACCTCTTTGACCAAGCTTTCCTGCGCTAAATTCTACTTATGTTGCTCAATGTCAAAATGTTATCGCATAATACTCCGGTGAAGTGCCTTGGGACATTTCACTACGTTAAAGGCGCTATATAAATACAAGTAGTTGTTGATTATTGTGGAGCACATCTTCTACTTCTAACACATAAAACATACAAACTCCGCTTTGTCTCAGTGGCTGCAGCATATGGCTGCATGAAGTTTTTTTACACCTATATGTACCTACTTTAATTTAAAACACACCACTTAAATGTAACTAATTTCCAAAATTCTTCCTGTGGAAAATGGTTAAAAATCCAGAAATGCTACACTCACAAAGGACCAAGTGTGAAATACTAGAGGGCTGGTAGTACCCATGGCCCTCACCCAACTAAGAGTGAACATCTTCAAAAGATGATGTGAAAAATTGGGGAAGAAAAAAAAGTTAGTTATAGAGACAATGTGGAGCAAATCACTGTGGTGACATGTATTGCAAAATCAAGTTAAGATAAAATAACCTGGAGCATTTAAATACATTTAAAGTGCAATGGAGATACAATGCTGTGGGAGAAACTATAACAAATACTACCACAAAAAAGTACAGTGTATACGAAGTGCAAAGATGTATAACAGCATACACTGAATAATTTATTCACCCAAAAAACTGAATCGTACAGTAGCTGCCATATGAAGCAGCAAGCTATCAGGTTCAGAGTTTGTTACCATTTCACTGCTGTCATATCATCTTGCAATTCTTTTCTCCCGCATAAACAAACATTATTCACAGAATCATACAGCACAGGAGGAGGCCATTCTGCCCATCGTGTCTGTGCCGGGTCTTTGAAAGAGCTGTCCAATTAGTCCCGCTCCCCTGCTGTTTCCCCATAGCCCTGCAAAATTTTACACTTCAAGTATTTATCCAATTCCCTTTTGATAATTACTATTGAATCTGCTTCCACCACCCTTTCAGGCTGTGCATTCCAGATCATAACTCGCTGCATAAAAAAAATCTCCTCATCTCACCTTTAGTTCTCTTTCCAATTACTTTAAATCTGTGTCTTCTGGTAACCGACCCTTCTGCCAATGGAAACAGTTTCTCACTATTTGCTCCATCAAAACCTCTCATAATTTTGAACACCTCTATTAAATCTTTCCTTAAATGTCCCAGTCTATATTAAATAAAACAACAAATGTAAATTTTAGTTTAATATAATCTTAGGGTCTTGCCAATATTCATAAATCACTAACTCTTCACTGTCATCACAATCCTGACTGAATTACAGACTTGTAAACTTCTGCTAGCCATACATTATTCCTTATTTATCAGATTTTTTAATAACGAAAGAAACAATTCATTAAATATTTCCAGGTTATTCCACTGAATACAAACAGGGCGAAGCACAGACCTAACTACATTTTCTTTTAACGATAAACAAGGGATGCACTTTATACAATTTTGTTTCACTGCGATGTTTACAACTTGGTAAGTTAATGCGCATATGCAATTCTGAAATTCCTAAAATGTATACCTATTTTTTCCTTCCCAGTCGAACCCAGCAGTACAAATCAATGCTACCTTCCTTAATTACAAGAAATGAATAGCCCAACCGAAGAACAAAACTCCATATGCACAAGCAATATTTGGTGAACCCACACAAGGCAGATTTAAGACATAAATTTTGAACCATATCAACGTAGCTGTGAATACATTTTTTATTCTGTTTTTTGCAATCATAAAGTTATCTGTTGACACCACTGGCCAGAATTTTGCAGTAAAAATAATGGTGAGGCAATCAGCACCCACTGTTATTAAAGAGTAATTCAGAAAGCAATGTCCGGCTATTCTCCAGTAAGCAATAATCAGTCCTTTCAACTCTTACGCTGCAGGCAGCTCCAGGGAATTTGAACCTTTCTGGGTCTGCTATTTTCCAAAGTTTTGAGCTCACAAACAGTAACACTGAAACAAACCTTACTACCACAATTAAGCTGCTGAGAAATCAAGAGTAAATAATGTTGTCACTTTAACCTTATAAAACTAAATTATAATATATATAAATAAAAATAAAATGTTTCAAGAACTTTACTTCCACTCTTACTTCTTTTCCTTCAATTCTTTTTAATACTTTTATTTTGCATGGTTTATTACATAAAACTTATTATTTTAAGTTTTACTTTTTAACCACTTTTAAAAGTTTAAATCAATTTCTTAACTATTTACCCTCTCTCTAGCTCTGGCTCTGATGCATGTATTTTTAAAACTGCCCTGACTAACTTAAAAACTAGCTTATGGAGCCAGATTTTAGACCTCAACACAGCGGGCCCAAGTTTCGGATGTACTCCTCGTCGGCGGCGGAGCCCGCCAGAGCAGCATCTTGTCGGCGGCGGGGCCCACCCGAGCAGCACCTTGTCGCCGGCGGGGCCCGCCCGAGCAGCATCTTGTCACCGGCGGGGCCCCACCCGAGCAGCATCTTGTCGCCGGTTAGTTGGAGTAGCTTTTTGCTGCCTAAACTTGCAAAACAGGCATAAGTGGCTGGTAATGCCCCCTTTTTAAAAAAAAATTGTACTAAAACAAAACTATTCTAACTCACTAGAACTGGAGCAAACTAAATGCCGAGAATTGCAATTTCTAAGATACTCCATAGTAAACTAGTTGCTCCAAAAAAAATAGGATTAACTCGAGCCGAAACTTGCGCCCTGCAACTTGACCTGCTCAAATTCCTGAATTAAAAACAGGTCAACATTCAGTACTCTGAATGAGTGTCCGATTAAATAATTTGTTAACGGTGCAAGCCATTAAAATTAGTTTATTGTGGTGCAATTGCATACCATTTAATTATAACAGCAATAGCATCAAGATACTCTGAAAGCTGCTTCTTTCACAATTGTAAAATAAGCCTCTTTAAAAAAAAAAAGCCTCTGGTGATTTTTTAAATGTTACTTATCTTATTTTCTAATGAGGTTTGCGTGTTCTAGTGTCATCAGGATTTATTTAAAAGTGAGAACTGTTGATTTTTTTTGAAGGATTAAAATTTTGATGTCATCAATAAAAGGAATAAGCTTGATAAGATATACAAATTGTGTAGGACAGTTACAAGTCTCTCAGATACAGCGGCGCTAGTTACTCCTGTATGCAGTCTGAGTGTCTAACATTTAAGGGTGTGT
The DNA here is from genome assembly GCF_044704955.1 of Pristiophorus japonicus. Classification (NCBI taxonomy): domain Eukaryota; kingdom Metazoa; phylum Chordata; class Chondrichthyes; family Pristiophoridae; genus Pristiophorus; species Pristiophorus japonicus. Next base: position 131,539,138 of record NC_091978.1, on the reverse strand, counting down.
CCAATAGCTAATTGTACAACATCGTGACCTGGAGGTATAACAATCGTATCCCCCTTTGATCCCAACCGAATATTTCTGTCTTTTGCACATGTGCTTCCTTCAGGCTCTTCGATGGTGGACTAATAAAAATTTGATGCGCTGGGATCATAAATCAATAAGCTGTTTGATTTCATAGTGAGCGAACATAGAGACAACATCGGGGGCCGGAGGGGAGCGAGACTACATCGGGGGGCCAGAGGAGGATCGGTGGGAGGAGAACATCAGGGCCTAGGAGGGAAAGAGACAACATCGGGGGCTGGAGGAGGATTGGAGGTGAGGGAGAGAACTTCGGGGGCCGGAGGAGGATCGAAGAGGGACGGAGAGAATACTGGGGGCTTGATGAGGATCGGGGGGGTGTGGGGGGGGAGAGTAGGCGAGGGGCGGGGGAGAGAAGGAGAGAAAATCAGGGCCCTGAGGAGGATCGGGAGAAAACATTGGGGACCAGCCTGAAGATCATCGGTGGGGAGAGAGGGGCTGGCCAGGGAAGCGCCCAAAGTTCTCTCCCTCACCTCCGATCCTCCTCTGGCCCCCGATGTTGTCTTTACCCCCCCCCTCCGCCTCTCCCCCCCCCCCCCCGCCCCACCCCCGCCGATGTTCTCTCCCACCCCCCACCCTCCAGGCCCTGATGTTCTCCTCCCACCAATCCTCCTCTGGGCCCCGATGTTGTCTGGCTCCCCGCCAGTCCCTGATGCTGTCTCCCTCCCCCCAATCCTCCTCTGGTCTCCGATGTTCTCTCCCTCTCCCCGATCCTCCTCTGGCCCCCGATGTTGTCTCGCTCATCCCCGGCCCCCGATGTTGTCTCCCTCCCCCCGATTCTCCTCTGGTCTCCGATGTTCTCTCCCTCTCCCTGATCCTTCTCTGGCCCCCGATGTTCTCTCGCTCCCCTCCGGCCCCTGATGTTGTCTCCCTCCCCCGGTCCTCCTCCAGCCACCGATGTTCTCTCCCTGCCTTCTGATGATCGAATCCGAGTCCGATCCCCCGACCTCCACACGATTCCTCCCCCCCTCCTCTCTGCGGCCTAGTGCTGCAGGCTTACCTGCTTGCAGCCAGCCAGCCGTTCCAAAAAGGCAGGTGGAAAACAGAGGTTTGAAATGCAAATCAGGCCCTGCCGTCGGGAAACCCGTTCTCCCGGGTTTCCCACCCACTTCCTAGCCCCCCTCCACTCAATTACGGCCAATAATTCCTCACATCAGTGGATTATCTTACTTGACTTAACAGAATATCTCTTAACTATGCTCCTTCATTCTCTCAGCCTGGCAAAAGTTTTCACTCACAACTTTCTGCTTTATAAAGTCTGACTGCCTTTGCAGCATTAGCTGGACCTGACTGTCTGCCTGTGTTTCTGTGTTTTTTAAAATCTCCTTCTGTTTATAGTTAGACAGGAAGATCTGCCAGACCCTCTGCTGTGTGCCCAAGACTATAGACTTCACAATTCTAAGGATATGAAGTGTTTATCAATTACAGAGACAAGTAACAAACTGTTTATTTTTTAGTCATTGGGGAAAAAAGCATATTAACCACCTCGGTGGTGCCTTTTCCCTAAACTTGTGTAAATACAATTTGCTTAAAAAAATCCAGCATTAAAAAGGAACTTTTTTTCCAAAACCTGTCTGTGGAAAAATGGTCAAAAAATCCCAAAACATAACAGATACCAAGTAAAATATTTTGAGACTGAAGAACAAAATGAAAAACATAGCTAAACAGTCTCTTACACAAAATTATTGCTTACCTAAAATTTATTTTGTGGCTTCCTTGGCTTGTAATTGTGTCCGCTGTTTCCCTCATTTATTTTTGCGCAAAATATCCTTATATTCACATTATCGTTTCTCTTCATGATTTAAAAAGCTAGGATCTTGCTTACCTTTAACTCTTAGACTGCCTACTGATCCAGGGAAATGACCATCTCTCTGGGCCAGATGGTTTTGTAAAGATTGATCTCACAAATCATAATAAAAAAAAAACACACACACCAAAGTAACAAAGCTACTAAAATGCCAGATGTACTTTTATTACTGTAACATTAACTATATAAAACTAAATTTCTGCTTGACTTGTTACTCCAATTAGTGCTCATTTTTTTAAATTTCCCATTCACTGTTCTATCTTTAAAAATTATTTAAGGATTAATCCAGCTTTTATTTACTTTCTTTTTTCTTCTGACTCCGACTATTTATGTTGCAATTTTTACTTAACAAGTGTTGTAACGTCCAATTTTTCAACCCATCAAAAACCCAGATATTGGAGACTGATAGTTACATTGAGTAGGGAAAGGCTCCTCACTGGCCAGCCCCTCTCTCCCCATGGCTCTGTAAGAGGTCTTTTTTTGTTGCCAAGAATTGAGTTTGCTTCCTTATCTTTATATCAAAATGCTCAATGAGCGAAAAGCTGGAAATCATTTTGCTGCTTTACCATGAATTGTTTCCACCGTCTTTATATCTTTTCATAAGTAGAGTGCAACTGGACAAAATACTCAATGTGTGATGTCACTAGTGGTTTAAAGAATGTAAATATTACTTGCTTGGACTTAATTCCATGGATCCTAATATTTGCAGCTGCTGCATTTTTCTGTGAAACACTTAAAATTTGGCCAACTATACCTCCTTATTTTCCGATTGTATGTATCATCAGTAACTTCAAATAGAGATAATATAGAATTCTTACATATAATAGTCTAGTTCTCTCCATTAAGCATGAACCTGCAAGATGAAAGCTTCAATTGATGCATATAAATCAAAACTATGAGTCTCTGAATCCTGAATAATGAAATAATGATATAAGTTTCAGATTCATAAACCTATTTCACTAATTAAATCCATGCAATTGCTATGAATAATCGAAGAAGTATAGAAAATGAATATGACACAGGTTCCTGCTTTAATATATTAGCATGGATAGAGGATTAGCCAACTAACAGAAAACAGAGAGTCGGGATAAATAGGTCATTATCCGGTTGGCAAACAGTAACTAGTAGGGTGCCACAGGTAACAGTGCTGGGGCCTCAACTATTTACAATCTATATTAACGACTTGCATGAAGGGACCGAGTGTAATGTAGCCAAATTTGCTGATGATAAAAAGATAGGTGGGAAAGCAAATTGTGAGGAGGACGCAATGAATCTACAAAGGGATATAGATGGGCTCAGTGAGTGGGCAAAAATTTGGCAGATGGAGTATAATGTGGGAAAATGTGAGGTTACCTACTTTGGCAGGAAAAATAAAAATGCAAATTATAATTTAAATGGGGAGAGATTAGAAAGTGCTGCAGGACAGAGGGACCTGTGGTCCTTCTACATGAAACAGAAGAAGTTAGTATTCAGGTACAGCAAATAATTAGGAAGACAAATGGAATTTTGACATTTATTGCAAGGGGGATGGAGTATAAAAGTAGGGAAATCCTGCTACAACTGAACAGGATGTTGGCGAGACCACACCTGGAGTACTGCATACAGTTTTGGTCTCCTTATTTAAGGAGGGATATACTAACATTGGAGGCAGTTCAGAGAAAAATAGAAAATAGATGGAGGAGTAGGCCATTCGGCCCTTCAAGCCTGCACCACCATTCAATAAGATCATGGCTGATCATTCACCTCACTACCACTTTCCTGCTTTCTCTCCATACCCCTTGATCCCTTTAGCCGTAAGGGCCATATCTAACTCCCTCTTGAATATATCGAACAAACTGGCATCAACAACTCTCTACGGTAGAGAATTCCACAGGTTAACAACTTTCTGAGTGAAGAAGTTTCTCCTCATCTCAGTCCTAAATGGCTTACCTCTTATCCTTAGACTGTGACCCCTGGTTCTGGACTCCCCCAACATCTGGAACATTCTTCCTGCATCTAACCTGTCCAGTCCTGTCAGAATCTTATATATTTCTATAAGATCCCCTCTCATTCTTCTAAACTCCAGTGAATACAGGCCCAGTCGATCCAGTCTCTCCTCATATGTCAGTCCCGCCATCCCGGGAATCAGTCTGGTGAACCTTCGCTGCACTCGCTCAACAGCAAGGACGTCCTTCCTCAGATTAGGAGACCAAAACTGAACACAATATTCCAGGTGAGGCCCCACCAAGGCCCTGTACAGCTGCAGTAAGACCTCCCTGCTCCTATACTCAAATCCTCCAGCTATGAAGGCCAACATGCCATTTGCTTTCTTCACCGCATGCTGCACGTGCATGCCAACCTTCAATGACTGATGCACCATGATACCCAGGTCTCGTTGTACCTCCCCTTTTCCTAATCTGCCGCCATTCAGATAATATTCTGCCTTCATGTTTTTGCCAACATTTATCCACATTATACTGCCTCTGCCATGCATTTGCCCACTCACTCAACATGTCCAAGTCACTCTGCAACCTCTTAGCATCCTCCTCACAGCTCACACCGCCACCCAGCTAAGTGTCATCTGAAAACTTGGGAGATATTACTCTCAATTCCTTTATCTAAATCATTAATGTATATTGTAAATAGCTGGGGTCCCAGCACTGAGCCCTGCGGCATCCCACTAGTCACTGTCTGCCAACCAGTTCTCTATCCACGTCAATGCATTACCCCCCATATACCATGTGCTTTGATTGTGCACACCAATCTCTTGTGTGGGACCTTGTCAAAAACCTTTTGAAAGTCCAAATGCACCACATCCACTGGTTCTCCCTTGTCCACTCTACTAGTTACATCCTCAAAAAATTCCAGAAGATTTGTCAAGCATGATTTCCCCTTCATAAATCCATGCTGACTTGGACCGATCCGGTCAATGCTTTCCAAATGCGTTGCTATTTCATCTTTAATAATTGATTCCAACGTTTTCCCCCAATACTGATGTCAGGCTAACCAGTCTATAATTACCTGTTTTCTCTTTCCCTCCTTTTTTAAACAGTGGTGTTACATTAGCTACCCTCCAGTCGAGAGGAATTGATGCAGAGCTGATATAGACTGTTGGAAAATGATCACCAAATGCATCCACTATTTCTATGGCCACTTCCTTAAGTACTCTGGGATGAAGACTATCAGGCCCCGGGGATTTATCGGCCTTCAATCCCATCAATTTCCCTAACACAATTTCCCGCTTTATAAGGATATCCTTCAGTTCCTCCTTCTCATTAGACCCTCGGTTCCCTAGTATTTCCGGAAGGTTATTTGTGTCTTCCTTCGTGAAAACAGAACCAAAGTATTTGTTTAACTGGTCTGCCATTTCTTTGTTCCCCATTATAAATTCACCTGAATCTGACTGCAAGGGACCTACATTTGTTTTCACTAATCTTTTTCTCTTCACATATCTATAGAAGCTTTTGCAGTCAGTTTTTATGTTCCCAGCAAGCTTCCTCTCATACTCTATTTCCCCCCTCTCCTAATTAAACCCTTTGTCCTCCTCCGCTGAATTACAAAATTTCCCCCAGTCCTCAGGTTTACTGCAGTTTTTAAACTGATCTTTTAAATTTGACAACTTGCCCATGGGTTTCATGCTGGTTGTGAACCACATCTGTGAAGCTGAGGTCAGAGGTCAATGGCCACTGAATCAGCGGAGAGGTTGAATGCTTTGAATGTCAAGTAAAAGCTCCCACCTTACAGAGATATCTTCACTCAGCCACAAACTCTTCCTCACTGCAATAGAGACGTGGCTCCAGGATGATCAGGTCTGGGAACTCAACATCCAAGGGTATTCAACATTCAGGAAGTATAGAATAAAAGGAAAAGGAGGTGGGGTAGCATTGCTGGTTAAAGAGGAGATTAATGCAATAGTTAGGAAGGACATTAGCTTGGATGATGTGGAATCTTTATGGGTAGAGCTGCAGAACACCAATGGGCAAAAAACGTTAGTGGGAGTTGTGTACAGACCTCCAAACAGTAGTAGTGACGTTGGGGAGGGCATCAAATAGGAAATTAGGGGTGCATGCAATAAAGGTGCAGCAGTTATCATGGGTAACTTTAATATGCATATAGATTGGGCTAACCAAACTGGAAGCAATACTGTGGAGGAGGATTTCCTGGAGTGCATAAGGGATGGTTTTCTAGACCAATATGTCGAGGAACCAACTGGGGCGGGGGGAGAAAAAAGGCCATCTTCGACTGGGTGTTGTGTATTGAGGGAGGATTAATTAGTAATCTCGTTGTGCGAGGCCCCTTGGGGAAGAGTGACCATAATATGGTGGAATTCTACATTAGGATGGAGAATGAAACAGTTAATTCAGAGACCATGGTCCAGAACTTAAAGAAGGGTAACTTTGATGGTATGAGACGTGAATTGGCTAGGATAGATTAGATACTTAAGGGGTTGACAGTGGATGGGCAATAGCAGACATTTCGAGACCGCATGGATGAACTACAACAATTGTACATCCTTGTCTGGCGTAAAAATAAAAAATGGAAGGTGGCTCAACCGTGGCTATCAAGGGAAATCAGGGATAGTATTAAAGCCAAGGAAGTGGCATACAAATTGGCCAGAAATAGCAGCGAACCCAGGGACTGGGAGAAATTTAGACCTCAGCAGAGGAGGACAAAGGGTTTGATTAGGGCAGGGAAAATGGAGTACGAGAAGAAGCTTGCAGGGAACATTAAGACGGATTGCAAAAGTTTCTATAGACATGTAAAGAGAAAAAGGTTAGTAAAGACAAACGTAGGTCCCCTGCAGTCAGAATCAGGGGAAGTCATAACGGGGAACAAAGAAATGGCAGACCAATTGAACAAGTACTTTGGTTCGGTATTCACTAAGGAGGACACAAACAACCTTCCGGATATAAAAGGGGTCAGAGGGTCTAGTAAGGAGGAGGAACTGAGGGAAATCCCTATTAGTCGGGAAATTGTGTTGGGGAAATTGATGGGATTGAAGGTCGATAAATCCCCAGGGCCTGCATCCCAGAGTACTTAAGGAAGTGGCCTTGGAAATAGCGGATGCATTGACAGTCATTTTCCAACATTCCATTGACTCTGGATCAGTTCCTATGGAGTGGAGGGTAGCCAATGTAACCCTACTTTTTAAAAAAGGAGAGAGAGAACAGGGAATTATAGATCGGTCAGCCTGACATCGGTAGTGGGTAAAATGATGGAATCAATTATTAAGGATGTCATAGCAGCGCATTTGGAAAAAGGTGACATGATAGGTCCAAGTCAGCATGGATTTGTGAAAGGGAAATCATGCTTGACAAATCTTTTGGAATTTTTTGAGGATGTTTCCAGTAGAGTGGACAAGGGAGAACCAGTTGATGTGGTGTATTTGGACTTTCAGAAGGCGTTCGACAAGGTCCCACACAAGAGATTAATGTGCAAAGTTAAAGCACATGGGATTGGGGGTAGTGTGCTGACATGGATTGAGAACTGGTTGTCAGACAGGAAGCAAAGAGTAGGAGTAAATGGGTACTTTTCAGAATGGCAGGCAGTGACTAGTGGGGTACCGCAAGGTTCTGTGCTGGGGCCCCAGCTGTTTACATTGTACATTAATGATTTAGACGAGGGGATTAAATGTAGTATCTTCAAATTTGCAGATGACACCAAGTTGGGTGGCAGTGTGAGCTGCGAGGAGGATGCTATGAGGCTGCAGAGTTACTTGGATAGGTTAGGTGAGTGGGCAAATGCATGGCAGATGAAGTATAATGTGGATAAATGTGAGGTTATTCACTTTGGTGGTAAAAACAGAGACAGACTATTATCTGAATGGTGACAGATTAGGAAAAGGCGAGCTGCACTGAGACCTGGGTGTCATGGTACATCAGTCATTGAAGGTTGGCATGCAGGTACAGCAGGCGGTTAAGAAAGCAAATGGCATGTTGGCCTTCATAGCGAGGGGATTTGAGTACAGGGGCAGGGAGGTGTTACTACAGTTGTACAGGGCCTTGGTGAGGCCACACCTGGAGTATTGTGTACAGTTTTGGTCTCCTAACTTGAAGAAGGACATTCTTGCTATTGAGGGAGTGCAGCGAAGGTTCACCAGACTGATTCCTGGGATGGTGGGACTGACAGATCAAGAAAAACTGGATTAACTGGGCTTGTATTCACTGGAGTTCAGAAGAATGAGAGGGGATCTCATAGAAACGTTTAAAATTCTGACGGGTTTAGACAGGTTAGATGCAGGAAGAATGTTCCCAATGTTGGGGAAGTCCAGAACCAGGGGTCACAGTCTAAGGATAAGGAGTAAGCCATTTAGGATCGAGATGAGGAGAAACTTCTTCACCCAGAGAGTGGTGAACCTGTGGAATTCTCTACCACAGGTCGTTGTTGAGGCCAATTCACTAAATATATTCAAAAATGAGTTAGATGCAGTCCTTACTACTAGGGGTATCAAGGGGTATGGCGAGAAAGCAAGAATGGAGTACAGAAGTTGCATGTTCAGCCATGAACTCATTGAATGGCGGTGCAGGCTCGAAGGGCCGAATGGCCTACTCCTGCACCTATTTTCTATGTTTCTAGGTTTCTAATTCCACAACAGATTCACCATGCAGCAAGTCTTTACACAAGTCACCATCCAGTCTGAACTGATTACCTCTCTCACCAGTGACAGATCACTTCTGTCATCTCAACTTCACTTGCCACCTATTCCATCAGCATGGGTGCCCTTTATACTCCCTCACCTTGGTCCTCATAATCCCACCAGAATCATCCCCAACACCAGCAGCACTAACAACATCACCAACCTTCTCTGCAATCAACTGATGCTGCACAGGACGGGGACACCAGCTCCTGATCACATTGCTGCCTGGGAGGCCAGCGATGGCCAGATTTACTTCACTTGATGCTGTACACCCTGACTGCCAGGTTGCCACCACCCCACAACAACACTATAAAGTATCCTTACAATGCCCAAGCCATTCCTTTCACACAGATCGTCATTTTTGAGGGGGGGGGGGGGGGGGGGGGGCGGGAATCATTATGTCTCACCATTCACTGCAACTCACCAAGCCATTTCCAAAGGTGCACACAAATCTGCCCAAGAACGCAAAGTGTTGAAAATAAAGGTTTCACTGTTTGACACCAGATTAACAGAAGCTTTACATGGACATTGCATAAGACACCCAAGTGTCTACCTTTGTGTTCTGTTATTTGGTATGATTGCACTAGGATGAGGATGAGTGTGAGGGGTGGCTAGTGAGATGGGGATGTGATAATATCGATAGAGAGAGATGGGTGGAAGTTGGTGTGAGTGAAGATGTGCAGAAGTTGGGTAGGGAAGGCAGAGTGATGGGGTGTGATGAGAGGCACATAAGAACATAAAAAATAGGAACAGGAGTAGGCCATACGGCCCCTCGAGCCTGCTCCGCCATTCAATAAGATCATGGCTGATCTGATCATGGACTCAGGTCCACTTCCCCAACCGCTCCCCGTAACCCCTTATTGCTCAAGAAACTGTCTATTTCTGTCTTAAATTTATTCAATGTCCCAGCTTCCACAGCTCTCCGAGGCAGCAAATTCCACAGATTTACAACCCTCAGAGAAGAAATTCCTCCTCGTCTCTGTTTTAAATGGGCTGCCCCTTATTCTAAGATCATGCCCTCTAGTTCTAGTCTCCCATCAGTGGAAACATACTCTCTGCATCCATCTTGTCAAGCTCCCTCATAATCTTATACGTATTGGCGAGAAAGCAGGAATGGGGTACTGAAGTTGAATGTTCAGCCATGAACTCACTGAATGGCGGTGCAGGCTAGAAGGGCCGAATGGCCTACTCCTGCACCTATTTTCTATGTTTCTATGTTTCTATCTCATTCTTCTGAACTCCAATGAGTAGAGGCCCAACCTACTCAACCTTTCCTCATAAGTCAACCCCCTCATCACCGGAATCAACCTAGTGAACCTTCTCTGAACTACCTCCAAAGCAAGTATATCATTTCGTAACTATGGAAACTAAAACTGCACGCAGTATTCCAGGTGTGGTCTCACCAATGCCTTGTATAGCTGTAACAAGACTTCCCTGCTTTTATACTCCATCCCTTTTGCAATAAAGGCCAAGATACCATTGGCCTTCCTGATCACTTGCTGCACCTGCATACTATCCTTTTGTGTTTCATGCACAAGTACCCCCAGGTCCCACTGTACTGCGGCACTTTGCAATCTTTCTCCATTTAAATAATAACTTGCTCTTTGATTTTTTTCTGCCAATGTGCATGACCTCACACTTTCAAACATTATACTCCATCTGCCAAATTTTTGCCCACTCACTTAGCCTGTCTACGTCCTTTTGCAGATTTTGTGTGTCCTCCTCACACATTGCTTTTCCTCCCAGCTTTGTATTGTCAGCAAACTTGGCTACATTACACTCAGTCCCTTTTTCCAAGTCGTTAATATAGATTGTAAATTGTTGGGGTCCCAGCACTGATGCTTGCGGCACCCCACTAGTTACTGATTGCCAACCAGAGAATGAACCAGCTTGAGGTTGAGTGTGGTTTTAAACTATTGTTTCGTGATCTACTGAGATCATTGAAACGCTTGTGGCATTGCATCCAGGTCCTCCTGACCACATCCCCGCTTGTGCCCTCCTGTGCAATCAAGTTGTGTTGGTGTCCTGGGGAGGTCTCTTCCGCCCATCGAAAGGGAAGAGGACCTCCCTGCTTGCTGTGACTTCCTCCATAAGTACATGGAGGGAGTCATGGGAGAACCTTGTTGTGTAGCCCTGCACCTATATGTGTGCACCATCTCAATGCTGTAGAGCACTGGCAGCACAAATGTTAAACTAAATTTGGGCATGGCCCTTTTAAAGGAAACTGGCTGATGGCGCGTCATCGAATGACTTCACCAGACCTGCTTCCTCTGATTGGCCGGGAAATGCGCTGGGCGAGTTTAACAAGCCCAATCAAGGGAAATTAATTTCAGAGGTCGGGATGGAGCCAGCAGCAGGGTCGGGACTCGCCCCCAACATCGCCCGCCACGAACCCGCCGAGGTCAGCAAAATCGTAGCCCATGTTGTTGACTTCTAATTTCCACTGCAGTGGCCTAGCAAGCCAATCAGTTTAAACCATTGCTGCAGAACACAATCATAAGAGAAATAGTGGATCCACCTATTACCCAGCCATCGGATCAGGATAAGTTTCAGGAAATCCTAGCCCAGTTGAGCCTGAAAAGTCCTCCTTACCAACTTCTGGGGGCTGGAGTTCAAATTCAGATAGCTGCTTTGATAGACTAGTCAAATAACAGCCTGACATAATGGTCCTCACAGAGTCATATCTATCGGCCAGCATCCCAAACTCCTCCAGCAACCAGAGGAAGGCACACAGTTTTACAGTTGGATGGGCTTGGCTCCTGCGAGTTTGCAACAATGACACTGGACTCCATTAAGTATCATGGCTTCAGATCAAACAAAGAAAACCGCCAAATTACAACCTACTGTTCCCCTCAACTGGAGAATCAATACTCCCCTATATTGAACATCACTTGGAGGAAGCACTGTGGGAAGCAACAACAGACAATGTATTCTGGGTGGGCCAAGTCTTGAAGGACACAGCTAGCAGACTGGGTGTGCAACAAATTGTGAAGAAACTTACACAAGCAAATAACTTACTTGAGCTTGTACCTACCAAACTACCTGTTTCTCCACAATACTGGCAGCAGTGACCACCATATAGTCCATGTTAAGACAAAGGGGTGAATTGCCGCAGGGGCTCTTCTGATGTCTGCCATAACTTTGGTGGAAGAGTCGTTGAAACCCCAGAAAAAGGCATAAATAGCATTTATGCCAGATTCCCGGGGTTTTCCCACTGAAACATAGAACATAGAAAATAGGTGCAGGAGTAGGCCATTCGGCCCTTCGAGCCTGCACCACCACTCAGTAAGATCATGGCTGATCATTCACCTCTGTATCCCTTTCCTGCTTTCTCTCCATACCACTTGATCCCTTTAGCTGTAAGGGCCATATCCAACTCCCTCTTGAATATATGTAACAAACTGGCATCAAAAACAACTCTGCGGAAGAGAATGCCACAGATTAACAACTCTCTGAGTGAAGAAGTTTCTCCTCATCTCGGTTCTAAATGGCTTACCCCTTATCCTAAGACTGTGACCCCGGTTCTGGACTCCCCCAACATCGGGAACATTCTTCCTGCATTTAACCTGTCCAGTCCCGTCAGAATTTAATATGTTTCTATGAGATCCCCTCTCATTCTTCTAAACTCCAGTGAATACAGGCCCAGTCGATCCAGTCTCTCCTCATATGTCAGTCCTGCCATCCCAGGCATCAGTCTGGTGAACCTTCGCTGCACTCCCTCAATAGCAAGAACGTCCTTCCTCAGATTAGGAGACCAAAACTGAACACAATGTTCCAGGTGAGGCCTCACCAAGGTCCTGTACAGCTGCAGCAATACCTCCCTGCTCCTATACTCAAATCCCCTGGCTATGAAGGCCAACATGCCATTTGCCTTCTTCACCGCCTGCTGCACCTGCATGCCAACCTTCAATGACTGATGTACCATGACACCCAGGTCTCATTGCACCTCCCCTTTTCCTAATCTGCTGCCATTCAGATAATATTCTGCCTTCATGTTTTTGCCACCAAAGTGGATAACCTCACATTTATCCACATTATACTGCATCTACCATGCATTTGCCCACTCACGAAGTTACGGCAGAAGAGCAGAAGAGCTCCTGTGGAAATTCACCCTCAAAGTCTTATCTTCACAGTGAGGACACCTTTCATTGTGCAGCATTACACTACCACCATGCAAAATGAGAAAGACCAAAGAACCAATCTAGCAGCCCAAATCTGGCCATCCATGAGGAGGAGTGGGTCATCATCAGCTGCATAACTGTATGCCACCACAATCTATAATCTCATGCTCTGGTATATCCTTCACTTCTCCATCTTCACTAACCCCAGTTCAATGTGGAATGTAGAATTGTGTGCCAGGAACAGCACCAGACATATCATGGAAGGAATATACGAAAAATGATGGACAGGAAAAGATGTACCAGTCCATCCAGCCTGTCCTGTATAGGTGTGATGTGACAATGTATCACATTGTTGCATCACAAGACCTTCTGACCATCATAATGTCAGGGGTGGGGCTGTTTGCTTATGATTCTACAGTGCTTGGCTCCATTCACAACTCATGAAGCAGCCATGCCAGACTTCAGAAGGACCTGGACAGCATCCAGGCTTGGACTGACAAGTGGAAGGTAACAGTTACACCAGTTAAGTGTTAGGTAATGACCAGGAAATGGCCCAACAACCATTTATTGGCCTTCAATATCTTGAGGGTCACCGTTGACCAGAGCTTAACTGGATCAGCCATATCAACAATATGGCTGCAAAACTGGGTACTCTTGAGTTGTGCTCACACCTGACCCCTCAAACCCACTCTACCATCTCCAAGTCTCAAGTCGGGAGTGTGATGGACTCACTAATTGTCTGGATGGTTGCTGCTGGACAAAGTCAAGAAACTCAATACCGTCCATGACAGAGCAGTCTACTTGATCAGCACCCCTAACAACTGGACTTAATGGCCCTGAATTTGTGGTTGGTGATGTAGTTAAGAAGTACATCGCTGACATCTGAACAAAATCCACACTTACCTCTTGCGATGCCCCAAGCGAAAATTTGCTTTCAAACGCTGCAGAGTTGTGCACAGCATAGTGGCTCACGGTTCCCAGGGGCGAACCTGGGATCACATGCAGCGGTGTTCCTTTCACTTCTTGACTCTTAGCCAATCAGGAAACCGAGGAGATTGCTGATTTGCCCACAACTCATTTTAAATAATTTAGTTGCCAGAAATGCTACTTTATTAATAAACTAGAATCATTTCAATCATATTTAATACACAAACCAAGATTTCAACATTAATACAATTTGATCAAATACTGAAAAGCTTTGTGATACTTTTTACTGATGGTGTCCTTAAAACCAAAAAACTCGATTAGGATGCTTTTTAAAGGCTGTAGCATAAACCTAGCTCCAAATTAACACTATTTTCTCATCCCCCACTCCTCTTTACGCTATGCAACAGCCTGGGTAATTAACGCATAGTAGGTGGGCAATTAACCAAACCATTTGCCAGCACGTTGATTTCAATGGGTAGCTGAAATGTGTAACGAAGCCGATGTGGAGTCGGAAACTGAAAGTTGGGAATTTAGTGAATGCGCAAGCGGAAATCCCGAACTTGCGGTCAACAGGGCCAATATCTTCCCCCAGTGCACTGTGACTGCCGTATGCGCTACCTTCAGGACGCACTTCAGCAACTCACTTTGGTTACTTCAACAGCACCTCCCAGCTTTGTTACCTCTACCACCAAGAGGGACAACAGCAGCAAGATCATGGAAATACCTCTGAATTTCCCTCCAAGTTCACATCATCCTGACTTGGACATATATTGTTATTCATTCATTATCTATATGCCAAAATCCGTGAATTCCCTACCATTATGGGTGGACTGCAATGATTCAGAAAAAAAGATCACCACCGCCTTCTCCCACCAACGTTGCCCTCATCCCAAAAATTAAAAAATAAAACTGCAACTGATTTTTGGTGCTGAAAAGTAATGTTCCCAGGGGAATTAGTTAAATGAAAAAAGACTGCAGAAGAAGCCAATAGTTCCAGTGAATTTCTTGGCTCCCTTAGTCGAACTAAATTGCATGTCAGACTGACATTAAATGAAAACTGAAACAAACATTTCAAACTGAAGTAAAGAAATGTCACCAAAAACATTTCCCAATATTGAAGAAAGTTACATTTTTATTACTAATATTATATCAATTAATTGCAATAAAGTCAATTTTGTACATAAACGAATGGTTGAAATGACCAAAATATTTAAACCCCTCCAACATGCAACATTTTTAGCGGGGTTTCTGGAATACCAGTTAGATCTCTAACGGTTGTTTCACTAAAGCCCAATTGTCCTATGAACTTCTAAAGTTAACATTACCTCCTTCAAATTTTAAATATAAACTGGAGATGTAAATGTATGATTACAAGACAGCAAAGTTATTTTCATTAGTGGTACAAGCACCAAAATGTAAATTATGTCATCAGAATGCAGCCTTGCAGGTATATTTTGTTACTGAAAGCAAATGCAGTAGCAACAGCTTGGAAAGTACTGAACAAGTAAGAAATATGTTAAAATGTACTTTGTTTCCTGACAGTGACACCAAATTTTTGCAGCTAAATCTGATATTAAGACTTACATACAAATCAGGAATGAAAGTATCTGGATAGTAAGATTAGACAAACTTATTCACTATGTAAACGTATGGCAGACTGCACAGCTGTTTGTCTAGACTTCAGCTTCAATCTGGCTACCCTCTGCTACTTATTTATACCAACTGCATATATAAAAAAAAATCAAAATATCCATGGGACTTTCATAAACATCAACTAAAAACATCAGTATAACATAAATATAAAATATATAAATGACATTAAAATATACAAAGCTAGATCTAAATGCAATACATGCTAATTAAATTCTGACTGTTAATCTTTTTGAAATTGTACTTTTTCCAGAAACAAATCTTTTTGATGCTTATGGCACGCTATATTCTTTTTAATGGGGGGCAGAGGGAAGGGAAGGTTATAAGAGGTAAATGAAGAACAAATACCAGACATTAAACAATATTCACATGGCAACAAAATTGATACTCTAACTTAAACCATTGGTGCGACAAGTGCTTCTTAACCAAATGCTTTATACAGAATATCTATTTACATTTAGATAACAACATAGTTCTAGTTGTTAACAGGACAAGATTGCTTCCTGCTGGCTATAACATAGAATGCATAATCTGATACAAATTAATTTGAATTTCAGGGCAGCTGGCATTCTGAATGCTACATCTGAACGCCTTAAACTCTCTCAGTGTATGTCATGACAGTACAAAATCAAAAATTATTTCAGCCTTCACACATGCATAAACAATACAGAAGCAAACAAAATAAATCAATAGTTTGTGTTTATTCTACTGTAATTTTAATACTGTCTTATTAGCAACAAAATAAAACAATTTACAGCATTAACTGATCAAATTGAGTGGAGACTCAGTCCCTTTGAAAGTTACTTTTAAATCTGCTTCCATCACCCTTTGACATAGTGCATTCCAGATCATAACTCACTATGTAAACAGATTTCTCCTCATTTCGCCCTGGATCTTTTGCCAATTATCCTAAATTGATTATCCACTCTCCTGCCAGTGGAAAGTTTCTGCTTATCTACTCTATCAAAACTCGTCATAATTTTGAACACTTCTCTCTGCTTTCTCTGCTCTAAGGAGAACAATCCCAACTTTTCTTGTCTCTGCACATAATGAAGTCCCTCATCCCTGGTACCATTTCAGTAAATCTCCTCTGCACCCTCTCCAAGTCCTTGACATCCTTCTTAAAGTGGGGTTCCCAGAATTGAAAACAATACTCCAGCTGAGGCCTAACCAGTGTTTTGTAAAGGTTCATCATAACTGCCTTGCTTTTGTACTCTATGCCTGTATTTATAAATCCAAGGATCCCATATGCTTTTTCAACAGCTTCATCAACTTGTCCTGCCACCAAAGATTTGTAAATGTGAACCCCCGGTCTCAATGTTCCTGCATCCCCTTTAAAATGGTACTATTTCGTTTATATTTGCTCTCCTCATTCTTCCTCCCAAAATGTATCACTTCATAATTCTCTGCATTACATTGCATCTGCCATGTGGCCGCCCATTTCACCAGTCTGCCGATGTTCTCCTGAAGTCTGCTGATATCCTCCTCGCTGTTTACTACATTTCCAAGTTTTATGTCATCTGCAAACTTTGAAATGATGCCTTCTACACCCAAGTCCAAGTTATTACTATATATCAAAAAGAGCAGTGGTCCTGATAACAAATGCTGGAGGACACCACAGTATTCTTCCCTCCAGTCTAACTAACCGTTTACCATTACACTCAGATTTCTGTCTCTTAACTAATTTCGCATCCATGCTGCTCCTGTCCTTTTAATCTTATGGGCTTCAATTTTTCTAACGTCTATTATGTGGCACTTTATCGAATGCCTTTGGAAAGTTTATACGCACATCATCAACCCTCTCTATAATTTCATCGAAGAACTCAATCACATTTGTCAGACACGATTTGTGTTGGCTGTCGTTTTTAAACTCATGTTCGTCCAAGTGGCAGTTAATTTTGTCTCGGATTATTGTCTCTAGAAGTTTCCCCACCAATGATGTTAGGCTGACTAGCTTATAGTAACGGGGTTTATCCTTCTCCCCTTCTTTGAACATGGATGTAACATTTGCAACCCTCCAGTCCTCTGGCACCACTCACATCCAAGGAGGTCTGAAAGATTCTGGCCAAAACCTATGGTATTTCCACCCTTACTTCCCTCTGCAATCTAGGATGCATCCCATCTGGACCGGTTGACTTTCCTACTTTGAGCGCTGCCAAACTTTGAAGTACTTCCTCTTTACTATTTTTAACCTATCCAATTTCTCTACCTCCTCCTTCTTCACTGTGACATTGGCAGCATCCTCTTCCTTTTGTGAAGAGAGATGCAAAGTACTTGTTTAATTACAGAAAATTCTAGAAATACTCAGCAAGTCAGGCAGCATCGGTGGAGAGAGAAACAGAGTTAACATGTTAGGTCGATGATCTTTTGGTCATAGACCTGAAATGTTAACTCTGTTTCACTCTCCAGAGATCTTGCCTGATCTGCTGAGTATTTTCAGCATTTTCTGTTTTTATTTTAGATTTCCAGCCTCCACAGTATTTTGCTTCTGTACTTGTTCAATTACTTCAGCCACGCCCTCTGCCTCCACAAGAAGATTTCCTTTTTGATCCCTAGCC
Organism: Pristiophorus japonicus; assembly: GCF_044704955.1. Lineage (NCBI taxonomy): Eukaryota > Metazoa > Chordata > Chondrichthyes > Pristiophoridae > Pristiophorus > Pristiophorus japonicus. Next base: position 131,521,384 of record NC_091978.1, on the reverse strand, counting down.
GGCCCCATCCTTCCTTTGACTATGTTTTTATCCTTTATATGTTTAAGACTTTGGGGGTAATTTTTACCTAACTCGTTGGTGGACTGTTGGTTTTATACCCCACCCAATATTACACGCCACTGACATCAATACAGGCATAAAAGGGTGCAAAAGCATCCAATATGGCAGGCTGGCATAAACCAATTTCTCGACCACTGTTTACATAATAAAAAACCCCACCTAAAATGTATAATTTCCAAAAATATTGTTCCAAGACTTGTTAATTTTTTTAAAGACAGATTGTCAACAGTTATAACTTAAAGTTAGAGATTCATTCTTAAACAATTAAGTAAAGGTATACTGGGTATTTTGTTGTTAATAGCACTCACCAGCCTTGATCATCTTCCCCATCTGGTTGAACTATTTCTTCCTCTGAAGTTTCTGAGATAGCCTTTGTTAGCTTTGATTTGAATTGATCAAGTAATGCCAAAGTCTGTCAATAGAAAGCATTAGTAATTGGATAACACAAAGTTGAGATTGTCCTCATAACTTAGGTCTGAAATATGAATTTGCTTTGATATTGGCTTTTTTTTTTTAAAAACAAAATAAGTAATAAACTCTCATTTTATAAGACATTTTCTTTCATCTCCTGTATCATATACTTTAATCATGGAAATGCATGCAAGTGATCTGTTCCCATGCTTGTGTTCAATGCCCTTGGGAGACCGAATACCATAACAGGCTTACACATTGTCCTTTCACCTCTGAGATTTGAGTTTGATCCAGTCTAGACTGGTGTATCAACATTCAGGAAGGATAGAATAAAAGGAAAAGGAGGTGGGGTAGCATTGCTGGTTAAAGAGGAGATTAATGCAATAGTTAGGAAGGACATTAGCTTGGATGATATGGAATCTATATGGGTAGAGCTGCAGAACAACAAAGGGCAAAAAACGTTAGTGGGAGTTGTGTACAGACCTCCAAACAGTAGTAGTGATGTTGGGGAAGGCATCAAACAGGAAATTAGGGGTGCGTGCAATAAAGGTGCAGCAGTTATAATGGGTGACTTTAATATGCACATAGATTGGGCTAACCAAACTGGAAGCAATACGGTGGAGGAGGATTTCCTGGAGTGCATAAGGGATGGTTTTTTAGACCAATATGTCAAGGAACCAACTAGGGGGGAGGCCATCTTAGACTGGGTGTTGTGTAATGAGAGAGGATTAATTAGCAATCTCGTTGTGCGAGGTCCCTTGGGGAAGAGTGACCATAATATGGTGGAATTCTGCATTAGGATGGAGAATGAAACAGTTAATTCAGAGACCATGGTCCAGAACTTAAAGAAGGGTAACTTTGAAGGTATGAGGCATGAATTGGCTAGGATAGATTGGCGAATGATACTTAAGGGGTTGACTGTGGATGGGCAATGGCAGACATTTCGAGAGCGCATGGATGAACTACAACAATTGTAGATTCCTGTCTGGCGTAAAAATAAAAAAGGGAAGGTGGCTCAACCGTGGCTATCAAGGGAAATCAGGGATAGTATTAAAGCCAAGGAAGTGGCATACAAATTGGCCAGAAATAGCAGCGAACCCGGGGACTGGGAGAAATTTAGAATTCAGCAGAGGAGGACAAAGGGTTTGATTAGGGCAGGGAAAATGGAGTACGAGAAGAAGCTTGCAGGGAACATTAAGACGGATTGCAAAAGTTTCTATAGACATGTAAAGAGAAAAAGGTTAGTAAAGACAAACATAGGTCCCCTGCAGTCAGAATCAGGGGAAGTCATAACGGGGAACAAAGAAATGGCAGACCAATTGAACAAGTACTTTGGTTCGGTATTCACTAAGGAAGACACAAACAACCTTCCGGATATAAAAGGGGTCAGAGGGTCTAGTAAGGAGGAGGAACTGAGGGAAATCCTTATTAGTCAGGAAATTGTCTTGGGGAAATTGATGGGATTGAAGGCCGATAAATCCCCAGGGCCTGATGGACTGCATCCCAGAGTACTTAAGGAAGTGGCCTTGGAAATAGCGGATGCATTGACAGTCATTTTCCAACATTCCATTGACTCTGGATCAGTTCCTATGGAGTGGAGGGTAGCCAATGTAACCCCACTTTTTAAAAAAGGAGCAAGAGAGAAAACAGGGAATTATAGACCGGTCAGCCTGACCTCAGTAGTGGGTAAAATGATGGAATCAATTATTAAGGATGTCATAGCAGCGCATTTGGAAAGAGGTGACATGATAGGTTCAAGTCAGCATGGATTTGTGAAAGGGAAATCATGCTTGACAAATCTTCTGGAATTTTTTGAGGATGTTTCCAGTAGAGTGGACAAGGGAGAACCAGTTGACGTGGTATATTTGGACTTTCAACAAGGTCCCACACAAGAGATTAATGTGCAAAGTTAAAGCACATGGGATTGGGGGTAGTGTGCTGACATGGATTGAGAACTGGTTGTCAGAAGGAAGCAAAGAGTAGGAGTAAATGGGTACTTTTCAGAATGGCAGGCAGTGACTAGTGGGGTACCGCAAGGTTCTGTGCTGGGGCTCCAGCTGTTTACACTGTACATTAATGATTTAGACGAGGGGATTAAATGTAGTATCTCCAAATTTGCGGATGGCACTAAATTGGGTGGCAGTGTGAGCTGCGAGGAGGATGCTATGAGGCTGCAGAGTGACTTGGATAGGTTGGGTGAGTGGGCAAATGCATGGCAGATGAAGTATAATGTGGATAAATGTGAGGTTATCCACTTTGGTGGTAAAAACAGAGAGACAGACTATTATCTGAATGGTGACAGATTAGGAAAAGGGGAGGTGCAACGAGACCTGGGTGTCATGGTACATCAGTCATTGAAGGTTGGCATGCAGGTACAGCAGGCGGTTAAGAAAGCAAATGGCATGTTGGCCTTCATAGCGAGGGGATTTGAGTACAGGGGCAGGGAGGTGTTGCTACAGTTGCACAGGGCCTCGGTGAGGCTACACCTGGAGTATTGTGCACAGTTTTGGTCTCCTAACTTGAGGAAGGACATTCTTGCTATTGAGGGAGTGCAGCGAAGGTTCACCAGACTGATTCCCGGGATGGCGGGACTGACCTATCAAGAAAGACTGGATCAACTGGGCTTGTATTCACTGGAGTTCAGAAGAATGAGAGGGGATCTCATAGAAACGTTTAAAATTCTGATGGGCTCAGACAGGTTAGATGCAGGAAGAATGTTCCCAATGTTGGGGAAGTCCAGAACCAGGGGTCACAGTCTAAGGATAAGGGGTAAGCCATTTAGGACCGAGATGAGGAGAAACTTCTTCACCCAGAGAGTGGTGAACCTGTGGAATTCTCTACCACAGAAGGTTGTTGCGGTCAATTCACTAAATATATTCAAAAAGGAGTTAGATGAAGTCCTTACTACTAGGGGGATCAAGGGGTATGGCGAGAAAGCAGGAATGGGGTACTGAAGTTGCATGTTCAGCCATGAACTCATTGAATGGCGGTGCAGGCTAGAAGGGCTGAATGGCCTACTCCTGCACCTATTTTCTATGTTTCTATGTCTATGTTTCTATGTATCGAAGGTCTCCTCTCTCGACTAGCTCTAAGAATACTGCATAAAATTAGTTGAGCAGACTCAATCTGGTCCTAATGCCATCAGTGCAAATCTGTCTGTAAGGATGGCTGCTGTGAGAAGTGGAAAAATTCACATTGGCGAGATTGGGTCCAAAGCACATTGCTGGAGCAGAGAAAATAAATGTTTACTCTGCAGATAGTTATGGCATACCTGATTGAGGCATGCGTTATGTTGATACTGAGTGACAAAATTTGAAAAAAGTGTTCCAATCCCCTGATGAGCACAAAATTCCTCCCACCCAAATGAAAAATCTATTAAAAAAATATATGCAAATATTGGTATGAGTCTGATGCCTTCAAGAATGTTGCCATATTCACATCAGCATACACTCTAGAGGGGTAATTTAAACCCTGCACGGTGGGTTAAAAAATAAAAGAAAACAGGAAACCCAACTAACTCGCCCATCTCTGGTTTTAACGGAGGCGAGTCGGGCAATCAATCTAGTCTCAGGAGGTAGGTCGGTCAGTAAAATATTTTAAGGAGGTTGTGTTTTAATTAATGCTTTATTTTTAACTTCTGCAGGACAGATTTCCTGAGACTCGGGAAACCCGGCAGATGAAAGGAGGCGAGAAGGGCCGGATACATGAGGTAAGTGCCTTTATTCCACTGTTTGTAGGCCAGGAGAAACAGGAGTGCTTCTCTTCCGCCTACCAAGCTTACCTTTTAAACAACCTGTGATTGGCCGAATGCCCACCAACCCCCACCACGATGTCGGATTTACCTGCATTTTCTCTGGTTGGCTGGCAGGCAACCTGTTGATTTAAAACAGGTCGTGCCATTAAATTCAGCAAGACCTGTGGAAATCCCTTACTTCCAGGTTTCCCATCCACAAATCCTCCCCTTCACCCTGGCTCTCTTACCAGCTCAGAGTTATTATTGGGCCTAATGTATTCCTGTTCATGTGCATTTCTACTTTTCAAGGAACTGTGGCTAGCTTCACCCAATTAGACTATTTTATGTCTACTCACTGGCATGAATGTACCAACCTGAGGAGTGGCTGGACTTGTGCCATTAAATAGATTGGTTCGACAATAGCGATCATAAAAGTTTGGAAGGCAATAAAAGCAGTTTTTTTGTCCTGGAACTGGATGCAAGTTTTAAAGCTAGAAGCTGTCCAGAAGGGAGAGGTGCAGTGGCAGATGTAGGGATGGGTGCGGTGCACCTGGATTTGGTTCAACTGAAGTAGGCTGCAACTCAAGCTATATTGGTCAAACAGGGCAACTTTATAGAGCGAAACCATGAAGAAAATTTGTTCACCATCATTCTTCCTTTGAAACTGACCACAACTTTGGGATTTGGCGCATGGGGAAATCCTGAAGTTGCAATCTGTCAATCGTAGAAATTTACAGCACGGAAGGTGGCTATTTCGGCCCATGATGTTCAGGCCGGCCAACAAAGAGCTATCCAGCCTAATCCCACTTTCCAGCTCGTGTCCCGTAGCCCTGTAGGTTACAGCATTTCAAGTGCACATCCAAGTACCCTTTAAACGTGGTGAGGGTTTCTGCCTCTACCACCCTTTCAGGCAGTGAATTCCAGACTCCTACCACCATCTGGGTGAAAAAGTTTCCCCTCAAATCCCCTCTAAACCTCCTACCAATTACTTTAAATCTATTTCCCCTGGTTCATGACCCCTCTGCTAAGGGAAATAGGTTCTTTCTATCCACTCTATCTCGGCCCCTCATAATTGTGTACCCATCATCATCATAGACAGTCCCTCGGAAGCGAGGAAGACTTGCTTCCACTCTTAAAAATGAGTCCTTAGGTGGCTGAACAACCCAATACGAGAACCACAGTCCCTGTCACAGGTGGGACAGATAGTTGAGGGAAAGGGTGGATGGGACAGGTTTAGCGCATGCTCTTTCCGCTGCCTGCGCTTGATTTCTGCACGCTCTCGGCAATGAGACTCGGAGGTGCTCGGCGCCCTCCCGGATGTACTTCCTCTACTTAGGACGGTCTTTGGCTAGGGACTCCTGGGTATCAGTGGGGATGCTGCACTTTTTCAGGCGGCTTTCAGGGTGTCCCTGTAACGTTTCCTCTGCCCACTTTTGGCTCGTTTACGGTGAAGGAGTTCCGAGTAAAGCGCTTGCTTTGGGAGTCTCGTGTCTGGCCTGCGAATGATGTGGCCTGCCCAGCAGAGCTGATCAAGTGTGGTCAGTGCTTCAATGCTGGGGATGTTGGCCTGGTCGAGGATGCTAATGTTGGTGTGTCTGACCTCCCAGGGGATTTGTAGGATCCTGCGGATAATTGTATACACCTCAATAAGGTCTCCCTTATTGGAAGGACCTATTTCCCTTAGCAGAGGGGTCAAATTGTAGCTAATTGTATACACATCAATAAGGTCTCCCCTCAGCCTCCTCTGTTCCAAAGAAAACAAACCCAGCCTATCCAATCTTTCCTCATAGCTAAATTTCTCCAGTCCAGGCAACATCCTTGTAAATCTCCTCTGTACCCTCCCCAGTGCAATCACATCTTTCCTGAAATGTGGTGCCCAGAACTACACGCAGTATTCTAGCTGTGGCCTAACTAGTGTTTTATACCGTTCGAAGAGAACCTCCCTGCTCTTGTATTCTATGCCTCTGCTAATAAAGGCAAGTATTCCGTATGCCTTCTTAACCACCTTATCTACCTGGCCTGCCACCTTCAGGGATCTGTGGACATGCACTCCCAAAGTCCCTTTGTTCCTCTACACTTCTCAGTGCCCTACCATTTAATGTGTATTCCCTTGCCTTGTTGGCTCTCCCCAAATGCATTACCGCACACTTCTCCGTATTGAATTCCATTTGCCACTGTTCTGCCCACCTGACCAGTACGTTGATATCTTCCTGCAGTCTACAGCTTTCTTCTTCATGATCAACCACACAGCCAATTTTGGTATCATCTGCAAACTTCTTAATCATATCCCTTACATTCAAGTCTAAATCATTGACATATACCACAAAAAGCAAGGGACCCCCATTGGAAACAGCATTCCAGTCACAAAAACACCCATCAACTTCCTGCCTCTGAGGCAATTTTGGATTCAAAATGCCACTTTGCCCTGGATCCCATGGGCTTTTACTTTCGTGACCAATCTGCCATGTGGGACCTTATCAAAAGCCTTGCTAAAATCCATATACACATCAAACGCACTATCCTCATCAACCCTCCTTGTTACCTCCTCAAAAAATTCAATCAAGTTAGTCAGATACGCCCTTCCTTTAACAAATCTATGCTGACTGTCCTTGATTAATCCGTGTCTTTCTAAATGACGATTTATCCTGTCCCTCAGAATCTTTTCCAATAATTTCCCACCATCGAGGTTAGGCTGACAGGCCTGTAATTACTCAGTCTATCCTTTTCTCCCATTTTAAACAAAAATACCATGTTAACAGTCTTCCAGTACCACGCTTGTAGCCAGAGAAGTATGAAAAATAATAGTCAGAGCCTCTGCTATTTCCTCTTTTGCTTCTCAACAGCCTGGGATACATTTCATCCGGGCCTGGTGATTTATCCACTTTCAAAGATGTTAAATCCCTTAATACTTCCCTCCCACTATGTTTATTTCATCTAATATTTCACACTCCTCCTCCTCCTCCCTGATAGCAATGTCTGCAATGCCCCTCTCTTTTATAAAAACAGACGCAAAGTATTCATTAAGAACCATACCCACGTCTTCTGTCTCCACACACAGATTACCTTTATGGTCTCTGACAGCTCAATGGTCAATGACAGCCCCGAAACTGGCTGCGCTGGCCCCCCCACCCACACAGCCAATCAATGAAATTTTGTAAATTATTGAAACTGACGAAAACTTCGGCTCTTCCGCAGCAAGTATGCTATGAAATTCCCCATTAAAAGTTATACCCAAAGGGATTAGGTGTAACTGTGGTTTTAACAGCACATTGACTGCTAAACAAATGTTAAGGGCCCTGAAAACTAATTTTAATTTTGTGCAGTGTGAAATTTGTCCATTTTAATAAAAATGAAAATTACATTTTTTAAGAAATTCTTCAAAAAAGTTTGTCCATCTTTGTTTCAGGTTTGCCTTTTCCCCATGTGAGAAACCCAATCTTTCTTTTGCTCTCTATATAAAAGTTATAATTTTAAGGGCTTACTCACTTCCTTGTTCACTGTCGGAGAGAATTCTGCCTTTTAATTGGCTACTCAGACAGCCTGTTTTCATTACAAGTTCGAACAAGGAGATCTCCATTAAGTTCCATTGAGTTGAATTGTAGGTCAGAAAACCCAAAGGTTTCAACACTGGGATTGCGAGATCCTTGTGCGGAGCGTACTTCAGGGTCAGTAGTGAACACCTGACCACAAATTCCGGGCCGTTATGTCCGAGAATCCTCGGACTGTTTTGAGACAACTGCACCGTTGAACTTTGGATAAACTGTTCTAAGTGTAAGATGTAGCTTTCATACATGACTTCTACAGTGACAAGTGTTTGAAGACAACACATTAGATTATTTTTTATTTGCTCTTGGGTTGTGGACAAAGCTGGTATTTATTGGCTATCCCTAGTTGCCCTGAGGTGTGGTGGTAGGCCTTCTTGAACCACTGTAGTCCTTGTGGTGTTGGTGCTCGCATGTTGGTTTTAGGTAGTGAATTCCAGGATAATGACCCATGATGAAGGAACAGTGATCGTGTAGGCCTTAGAGGTAACAGTATACCCACAACATTGCCGCTCTTGTCCTTCTTGGTGATAGAGGTTGCGGGCTGGTTGCCTGCTCCCTCCACGATACCCTGGTCCATTTCGCAGTCACTCCCAGCATACCCTCCCCTTTCCACAGCACCTTTCCGAGCAAGCGCAGAAGATGCAACACCTGTCCTTTTACCTCCTCCCTTCCCACTATCCAGGCCCCCAAATACTCCTTCCAGATGAAACAGCGATTTACTTGCACTTCTTTCACTTTAGCATACTGTATTCGCTGTTCACGATGTGGTCTCCTCTACGTTGGGGTGACCAAGCGTAGATTGGGTGACCGCTTTGCGGAGCACCTCCATTCAGTCCGTAAGTGTGACCCCGAACTTCCAGCCGCCTGTCACTTTAATTCTCCACTGCATTCCCACTCTGATCTCTCTGTCCTCAGTCTCCTCCACTGTTCCAATGAAGCTTAACGCAAGCTTGAGGAACAGCACCTCATCTTTCATTTAGGCACTTTACAGCCTTCTGGACTCAACATCAAGTTCAAAAATTTCAGCTCGTAACTGCTGCCAATCTTTGGCTCCCTTCCCCCACCCCCAGAGCCCGTTTCTTTCTATTTTTCTCATCTCTTGTTAGTCATTATCCCATCATTCACACCCTATCTTGACTAATGTTTTTCTAACTCTTGGCATTAACATTTGAATTTGGGCCATCATCCCTTTTGTCTCTCTAATTTCTCTTATCTTCCAGCCTATCACAGACCTTCCCTTTTGTTCTTTCTTCCCTTCCCCCTTTCAGTGCTTACTAAGAATCTGTTCTTTTTGAACACTCTCCAAGGGTCATCGACCTGAAATGTTAACTCTGCTTTCTCTCCACAGATGCTGCCTGATCTGCTGAGACTTCCAGCATTTTCTGTTTTTATTCCAGATTCCAGTATTTGTAGTATTTTGCTTTTGTATAGCAAAAGTTTCTATCGTTTGTATAGCAAAATGTTGGTCCCTAAGAGGACAAGACCGGGGAAATAGTAATGGGGAACATGAAGATGGCAGAAACTCTGAACAAATATTATGCATCAGTCTTTACAGTAGAGGACACTAACAATATCCCAACAGTGGATAGTCAAGGGGCTATGGGGGGAGGAACTTAACACAATCACAATCACTAAGGAGGTGGTACTCAGTAAGATAATGGGACTAAAGGCAGATAAATCCCCTGGACCCGATAGCTTGCATCCTAGGGTGTTAAGAGAAGTAGCGACAGGGATAGTGGATGCATTGGTTGTAATTTACCAAATTTCCCCTGATTCTGGGGCGCAGATTGGAAAACTGCAAATGTAACATCCCTATTTATAAAAGGAGCAGACAAAAAGCAGGAAACTATAGACCAGTTAGCCTAACATCTGTGGTTGGGAAAATGTTGGAGTCCATTATTAAAGACGCAGTAGCAGGACATTTGGAAAAACATAATTCAGTCAGGCAGAATCAGCATGGATTTATGAAAGGAAAGTCATGTTTGACAAATTTACTGGAGTTCTTTGAGGATGTAACTAACAGGGTGGATAAAGGGGAACCAGTGGATGTGGTGTATTTGGACTTCCAGAAGGCATTTGACAAAGTGCCACATAAAAGGTTACTGCAGAAGATAAAAGTTCAGAGTTGGGGGTAATATATTAGCGTGCATAGAGGATTGGCTAATTAACAGAAAACAGAGAGTCGGGCTAAATGGTTCATTCTCGGGTTGGCAATCAGTAACTAGTGGGGTGCCGCAGGGATCAGTGCTGGGACCCCAACAATTTACAATCTGTATTCATGACTTGGAAGAAGAGACTGAGTGTAATGTAGCCAAGTTTGCTGATGATACAAAGATGGGAGGGAAAAGCAATGTGTAAGGAGGACACAAAAAATCTGCGAAAGGACATAGGCAGGCTAAGTGAGTGGGTAAAAATTTGGCAAATGGAGTATAATGTTGGAAAGTGTGAGGTCATGCACTTTGGTAGAAAAAAATCAAAGAGCAAGTTATTATTTAAATGGAGAAAGATTGCAAAGTGCTGCAATACAGCGGGACCTGGGGGTCCTTGTGCATGAAACACAAAAGGTTAGTATGCAGGTACAGCAAGTGATCAGGAAGGCCAATGGAAGCTTGGCCTTTATTGCAAAGGGGATGGAGTATAAAAGCAGGGAAGTCTTGCTAAAGTTATTCAGGGTATTGGTGAGGCCACATCTGGAATATTATGTACAGTTTTGGTTTCCATATTTACGAAAGGATATACTTGCTTTGGAGACAATTCAGAGAAGGTTCACTAGGTTGATTCCGGGGATGAGGGGGTTGACTTATGAGGAAAGGTTGAGTAGGTTGGGCCTCTACTCATTGGAATTCAGAAGATTGAGAGGTGATCTTATCGAAACATATAAGATTATGAGGGGGCATGACAAGGTGGATGCAGAGAGAATGTTTCCACTGATGGGGGAGACTAGAACAAAGGGGCATAATCTTAAAATAAGGGGTCGCCCAGTTAAAACTGAGATGAAGAGAAATTTCTTTTTTCAGAGGGTTGTAAATCCGTGGAATTCGCTGCCTCAGAGAGTTGTGGAAGCTGGGTCATTGAGTAAATTTAAGACAGAGATAGACAGTTTCTTAACCGATAAGGGAATAAGGGATTATGGAGAGCAGGCAGGAAAGTGGACCCGAGTCCATGATCAGATCAGCCAGGATCGTATTAAATGGCGGAGCAGGCTCGAGGGGCCATATGGCCTACTCCTGCTCCTATTTCTTATGTTCTTATGTATTAGGGTATAGGGCTAATTTGCAGGGTTATGGGTAAAAAGCCACGGTATGGGACTGAATCGGACAGCTCTTTCAAAGAGCCAGCACAGGCATAGCGGGCTGAATGGCTTCCTTCTGTGTTCTAAGATTCTACAATACTAGGGTTGTATTAATAGAACCTTCTTAAGGGTAGTTAGGGATGGGCAACAAATACTGGCCTTGCCAGCTGTGCCCACATCCAGTGAACAAATAATTAAAAAAAAACATTTAATGCAAGTCAAAGGACATAATTCGGTGCTCATGCAGGTCCTGGTAAGACCACATCTAGATGACAGTGTCCAGTTTTAGTCCCCTCACATGGTGGGTTAGATAGTGGCCTTGTAAAAGGTTCAGGAGATCCATAAGAATGATTCCCAGCTTAAAGCATCTTAATTAGTCAGATAGACTTAAAGAGCATGGTCTATTTGTGACAAAGTCTGTGGCTCTCATAATGGACTGTTCAGGAGTGGAAGCAAATCTTCCTTGAATCCAAGGGACTGCCTATGATGATGATTTACTTTAGAGCAGCATGAACATAGAGATGGCCTGATAGAGGTCTATAAAACAATGAAAGGACCAGATTGCGTACCCACTAACAGATTATTTCAATTTGACTGATCGGGGAGGACCAGGGGTCATGCATTTCAGCTACGCAAGAGTAGGAATAGGCTAGGTATTCGGCGCTTCTTCTTTTCCTCGAGAGTAGTCGACTTTTGGAATAAGTTGCTGGTTTGTGCGGTGTGTACTGACTTTCTACATGCCTTCAGAAGAGAGCTGGACCTGTTCTTGGCAGAGGGAAGAGATCACATCTTATAAAAAGGTAAGTGATTTACCAGTTACCATAAACATGGTTAATATGAAGACCTGAACTAGTTTTGGGGGTGGGAGAAGTCATTTCCAAAACTTTATCCCATTTTGGTACTGGGACTCCCCCCGCCCCCGCCCTCCACCGCTGTTTTCTTGCCCCTCCCAGGGTATTACATAGCCTAGTTTTTTTTTTTGGGGGGTGGGGTTGGGAAGTTTCTGGTCCTTATACTCCAGGCATCATGAATGTGGGGCAAGCTTGATGGATCAGCTGGTCTTTTCCTGTCCGTCATTTTCATATGTTCGTATATGGTGCATTATCCTTCATCATCCTCCACTGTCCTTCTCCAATGCCTCTGCTTTATTACCTGCCCTCACTTGGTTCCAACCAACCTATCTGACTGTAGCGCTGCTCTGGCTCCCTTGAAAGCTCTGATCCAGAACTCTGATCCCACAGAAAAATGCTGCATATGGCTGCTGCTGCAGCTGCTCAGTCAGACAGTTGTTTTATCACCAGTCACGCTGAAAAGTCAGGAACGACAAGCTGACTCCCACGTTTGGACTGCGCCTTGGTAATTGACCGTATCAGGTTCTGATGACTGAAGAAACCGATTCATGTGATAAAACATCTGATCACAGGATGACTGAAAAGAAACTTTTTGCTATTGTATAGGGAATTGCTATAAGTGTCTTGTTTGAGGAGTCAGTACAAGGCGAGGGTGTAAGTCAACAGAGATTAAAAGAGTGACTAAGAGTGTGAACAATTTCAGTTGGGATGGGAGCCTTTCTACTGGTAAGTGCAGGTTGATTAATGCGAAGTATTGAGTCTTTTTACCCTTCCCAAAGAAGAACGGGATTTTTGCAGTGGGATTAAATTATTAAAATCCATGAAACTCAAAACATGTCAGTGACAGTGACACAAGTATTCACAATGCAACAGTTTTACAAGACCCAAGAGTCTGCGAAGAGGATTTGTAGTGTGTAACCAGTTTTTCCAGATACACTCAATTGTTTGGTAATAAAAATATTGAATGCACTCATTTTCTTTTTAACATAGAATGTCATGTTGAATGACTTTAAACGTCTTTATGAACACTTCACTGAACGTATTATTTGTAATATGAACTCTAAAGATGACTATTGCTATTTTCTTTCAGAGTATTAAGCTGAAAATATGATCAAGGTTATTGTGCAAGATCCATTACCTGTTCCTCACGGGTTGGTCCATTCTTTGGTTTTTGTCTTCGTAATTCTTCATATTTTTTCCTTTCATTTAAATATTCTGCAACTGCACTATTTGGAGCCTGTTCAGTCTCTGCCAACAGATAAAAACAGAAATTACATCTTTAGACTTTCTTTTTTTTGCTTTGAGACACAATAATCCGGGACAAATGTAATTGACACTTGGATAAGGCAAATTGTGTTTGACTATCTTGATTTGAGTTCTTTGATGAAGTAATGAAGAGGGTTGATGAGGGTAGTGCTGTTGATATTTAGTATATGGACTTTCAAAAAGCATTTAACAAAGTACCACATAATAGACTAGTAAGCAAAATTAAAGGGACAGTGGCAACGTGGACACAAAATTGGCTAAAGGACAGAAAGCAGAGACTCATGGTGAATGGTTGTTTTTCAGAGTCAAAGGAAGTATACAGTGGTGTTCCCCAAGGGGTGGGTATTAGAACCACTGCTCTTTTTGATATATATGAATGACCTGGGCTTGGGTATACAGGGCAACATTTCAAAGTTTGCAGATGACATGCAACTCAGGAATGTAGTAAACAGGAGGACAAAGATAGACACATGGCAGAAAAAATTTAATGCAGTGAAGTAATACATTTTGGGAGCAAGAATGAGGAGCAGCAATATCAACTAAATGGTACAATTGTAAAGGGGGTGCAGGAAGAGAAAGACCTGGAGGTGTATGTCCACAAATCTTTGAAGGTGGCAGAAGAAGTTCAGAAAGCTGTTAAAAAGCTCATCTTTATTAATAGAAGCATAGAGTACAAAAGCAATGATATTATGCTAAACCTTTATAAAACACTGGCGAAGCCTCAGCTGGAATATTGTATTCAATTCTGGGCACTAGACTTTAGGAAGGATATCAAGGCCTTGGAGAGGGTGCAGAAGAGATTTACTAGAATAGCACCAGGGATGAGGGACCTCATTATGCAGAGTGACTAGAGAAGCTGGATTTGTTCTCCTTAGAGCAGAGAAGATTAAGAGATTTGATAGGGGTATTTAAAATCATGAATGGTTTTGATAGAGTAAATAAGGAGACACAGTTCCCAGTGGCAGAAGGGTTGTTAACCAGAGGACAGAGATTTAAGGTGATTGGCAAAACAAATAAACATAGAAAATAGGTGCAGGAGTATGCCATTCGGCCCTTCGAACCTGCACCACCATTCAATAAGATCATGGCTGATCATTCATCTCAGTACCCCTTTCCTGCTTTCTCTCCATACCCCTCGATCCCTTTAGTTGTAAGGGCCATATCTAACTCCCTCTTGAATATATCCAATGAACTGGCATCAACAACTCTCTGCGGCAGGGAATTCCACTGGTTAACAACTCTGAGTGAAGAAGTTTCTCCTCATCTCAGTCCTAAATGGCCTACCCCTTATCCTAAGATTGTGTCCCCTGGTTCTGGACTTCCCCAACAGCGGGAACATTCTTCCCGCATCTAACCTGTCCCATCCCGTCCCGTCCCGTCCCGTCAGAATCTTATACATTTCTATGAGATCCTCTCTCATCCTTCTAAACTCCAGTGTATAAAGGCCCAGTTGATCCAGTATCTCCTCATACTTCAGTCCTGCCATCCTGGGAATCAGTCTGGTGAACCTTCGCTGCACTCCCTCAATAACAAGAACGTCCTTCCTCAGATTAGACCAAAACTGAACACAGTATTCCAGGTGAGGCCTCACCAAGGCCCTGTACAATTGCAGTAAGACCTCCCTGCTCCGATACTCAAACCCTCTAGCTATGAAGGCCAACATACCATTTGCCTTCTTCACCGCCTGCTGTACCTGCATGTTAACTTTCAATGACTGTTGAACCATGACACCGAGGTCTCGTTGCAGCTCCTCTTTTCCTAATCTGTCGCCATTCAGATAATATTCTGCCTTCATGTTATTGCCTCCAAAGTGGATAACCTCACATTTATCGACATTATACTGCATCTGCCATGCATTTGCCCACACACCTAACCTGTCCAAATCACCCTGCAGCCTCTTAGCATCCTCCTCACAACTTACACCGCCACCCAGTTTAGTGTCATCTGCAAACTTGGAGATATTACATTCAATTCCTTCATCCAAATCATTAATGTATATTGTAAAGAGCTGGGGTCCCAGCACTGAGCCCTGCGGCACTCCACTAGTCACTGCCTCCCATTCCGAAAAGGACCCGTTTATCCTGACTCTCTGCTTCCCATCTGCCAACCAATTCTCTATCCACACCAGTACATTACCCCCAACACCATGTGCTTTAATTTTACACAACAATCTCTTGTGTGGAACCATGTCAAAAGCCTTTTGAAAGTCCAAATACACCACATTCACTGGTTCTCCCTTGTCCACTCTTTCAGTTACATTCTCAAAAAATTCTAGAAGATTGTTCAAGCATAATTTCCCCTTCATAAATCCATGCTGACTTGGACTGATCCTGTCACTGCTTTCCAAATGCACTGCTATTTCGTCCTTAATAATTGATTCCAACATTTTCCCCACTACTGATGTCAGGCTAACCGGTCTATAATTACCCATTTTCTCTCGAACTCCTTTTTTAAAAAGTGGTGTTACATTAGCTACCCTCCAGTCCATAGGAACTGATCCTGAGTTGATAAGACTATTGGAAAATGATCACCAATGCATCCACTATTTCTAGGGCCACTTCCTTAAGTACTCTGGGATGCAGACAATCAGGCCCCGGGGATTTATCGGCCTTCAATCCCCTCAATTTCCCCAACACAATTTTCCGCCTAATAAGAATATCCTTCAGTTCCTCCTTCTCTCTAGACCTTCGGTCCCCCAGTGTTATCCGGAAGGTTATTTGTGTCTTCCTTCGTGAAGACAGAACCAAAGTATTTGTTCAATTGGTCTGCCATTTCTTTGTTCCCCATTATAAATTCACCTGAGTCCGACTGCAAGGGACCTCTGTTTGTCTTCACTAATCTTTTTCTTTTCACATATCTACAGAAGCTTTTGCAGTCAGTTTTTATGCACCCAGCAAGCTTCCTCTCGTACTCTATTTTTCCCCCTCCTAATTAAACCCTTTGTCCTCCTCTGCTGAATTCTAAATTTCTCCCAGTCCTCAGGTTTGCTGCTTTTTTTGGCCAATTTATATGCCTCTTCCTTGGATCTAACACTATCCTTAATTTCCCTTGTTAGCCACGGTTGAGCCACAAAGAACTGAGGTAACATGAGGATTTTTTGTACTTTTACGCAGCGAGGAAAAACAGATAGTAAAAGCTTTTACCGATATATAAAACGGAAGAGTGACACTAAAGCAAATGTTGGTCCCTTAGAAGATGAGAAGGAGGATTTAATAATGGGAAATGTGGAAATGGCTGAGACCGTAAACAATTATTTTGCTTCGGTCTTCACAGTGGAAGACACAAAAACCATGTCAAAAATTGCCGGTCACGGGAATGTGGGAAGGGAGGACCTTGAGATAATCGCTATCACTAGGGGGGAAGTGCTGGACAGACTAATGGGACTCAAGGTAGACAAGTCCCCTGATGAAATGCATCCCAGGGTATTAAAAGAGATGGTGGAACTTATAGGAGATGCATTCGTTATAATCTACCAAAATTCTCTGGACTCTGGGGAGGTACCAGCGGATTGGAAAGCAGCTAATGTAACGCCTCTGTTTAAAAATGGGGGCAGACAAAAGGCAGGTAACTATAGGCCGGTTAGTTTAACATCTGTAGTGGAGGAAAATGCTTGAAGCATTAACAAGAAATAGCGGGACATCTAGATAGGAATAGTGCAATCAAGCAGATGCAACATGGATTCATGCAGGGGAAATCATGTTTAACTAATTTACTGGAATTCTTTGAGGAGATGACGAGCATGGTGGATAGAGGTGTACCGATGGATGTGGTGTATTTAGATTTCCAAAAGGCATTCGATAAGGTGCCACACAAAAGGTTACTGCAGAAGATTAAGGTACGCGGAGCCAGAGGAAATGTATTAGCATGGATCGAGAATTGGCTGGCTAACAGAAAGCAGAGAGTCGGGATAAATGGGTCCTTTTCGGGTTGGAAATCGGTGGTTAGTGGTGTGCCACAGGGATCGGTGCTGGGACCACAACTGTTTACAATATATATAGATGACCTGGAAGAGGGGACAGAATGTAGTGTAACAAAATTTGCAGATGACACAAAGATTAGTGGGAAAGCGGGTTGTGTAGAGGACACAGAGAAGCTGCAAAGAGATTTAGATAGGTTAAGCGAATGGGCTAAGGTTTGGCAGATGGAATACAATGTCGGAAAATGTGAGGTCATCCACCTTGGAAAAAAAAAAACAGTAAAAGGGAATATTATTTGAATGGGGAGAAATTACAACATGCTGCGGTGCAGAGGGACCTGGGGGTCCTTGTGCATGAAACTCTTCTTGTGCATGAATCCCAAAAAGTTAGTTTGCAGGTGTAGCAGGTAATCAGGAAAGCAAATGGAATGTTGGCTTTCATTGCGAGAGGGATGGAGTACAAAAGCAGGGAGGTCCTGCTGCAACTGTATAGGGTATTGGTGAGGCCGCACCTGGAGTACTGCGTGCAGTTTTGGTCACCTTACTTAAGGAAGGATATACTAGCCTTGGAGGGGGTACAGAGACGATTCACTCGGCTGATTCCGGAGATGAGGGGGTTACCTTATGATGATAAGAGTGAGTAGACTGGGTCTTTACTCACTGGAGTTCAGAAGGATGAGGGGTGATCTTATAGAAACATTTAAAATAATGAAAGGGATAGACAAGATAGAGGCAGAGAGATTGTTTCCACTGGTCGGGGAGACTAGAACTAGGGGGCACAGCCTCAAAATACGGGGGAGCCAATTTAAAACCGAGTTGAGAAGGAATTTCTTCTCCCAGAGGGTTGTGAATCTGTGGAATTCTCTGCCCAAGGAAGCAGTTGAGGCTAGCTGATTGAATGTATTCAAATCACAGATAGATAGATTTTTAACCAATAAGGGAATTAAGGGTTATGGGGAGCGGGCGGGTGAGTGGAGCTGAGTCCACGGCCAGATCAGCCATGATCTTGTTGAATGGCGAAGCAGGCTCGAGGGGCTAGATGTCCTACTCCTGTTCCTAATTCTTATATTCTTATAGCTGATCTGATCTTGGGCTCAGCTCCACTTCCCTGCCTGCTCCTCATTACCCTTCACTCCCTTATCGTTCAAAAATCTGTCTATCTCCACCTTAAATATATTCAAAGACCCAGCCTCCACAGCTCACTGGGGCAGAGAATTTCACAGATTTAAAACCTCAAAGAAATTTCTCATTGCAGTTTTAAATGGGCGACCCCTTATTCTTCAGCTATGCACCTAGTTCTAGATTCCCCCATGAATGGAAACATCCTCTCTACATCTGCCTTGTCGAGCCCCCTCAGTATCTTCCATGTTTCCATAAGATCACCTCTCTTTCTTCTAAACTCCAATGAGTATAGGCCCAAACTGCTCAATCTTTCTTCATACGTCAACCCCTTCATCTCAGGAATCAACCTTGCCTGAAGTGCCTCCAATGCAAGTATATCCCTCCTGAAATAAGGAGACCAAAACTGTACACAATACTCCAGGTGTGGTCTCACCAATACCCTGTACAGTTGTAGCAGGACTTCCGTGCTTTTATACTCCATCCCCCTTGCAATAAAGGCAAACATTCCATTTGCCTTCCTGATTACTTGTTGTACCTGCATACTAACTTTTTGTGTTTCATGCATAAGGACCCCCAGGTCCCTCTGTACTGCAGCATTTTGTAATCTCTCTACATTTAAATAATAATTTGCTTTTTTATTTTTTCTGCCAAATTGGATAACCTCACACTTTCCCACATTATACTGCATCTGCCAAATGTTTGCCCACTCACTTAGCCTGTCTGTATCACTTTGTAGATTCTTTGTGTCCTCCTCACAACTTGCTTTCCCACCTATCTTTGTATCATCAGCAAACTTGGCTACATTACACTCGGTCCATTCATCCAAGTCATTAATATTGATTGTAAATAATTGAGGCCCCCGCACTGATCCCTGTGGCACCTCGAGATACAGTTTGCCAAACAAAAAATGACCCATTTATCCCGACTCTCTGTTTTCTGTTAGTTAGCCAATCCTCTATCCATGCTAATATGTTACCCCCTCACCTCCTGATTCCCCAAAGCAGTTCCTCATCTACAAGGTACAAGTCAGGAATGTGATGGAATACTCTCCACTTGCCTGAGTGAGTGCAGCTGCAACAACACTCAAGAAGCTCAACACCATCTAAGGCGAAGCAGCCCGCTTGATTGGCACCCCATTCACCACCTTAAACATTCACTCCCTCCATCACCAACATAATGTGGCTGCAGTGTGTACCATCTACAAGATGCACTGCAGCAACTTGCCAAGGTTCCTTCGGCAGCACCTCCCAAACCCGCGACCTCTACCACCTAGAAGGACAAGGGCAGCAGGCACATGGGAACACCACCACCTCCACACACCATTCTGACTTGGAACTATATCGCCGTTCCTTCATCGTCGCTGGGTGAAAATCCTGGAACTCCCTCCCTAACAGCACTGTTGGAGTATCTTCACCACACGGATTGCAGTGGTTCAAGAAGGCGGCTCACCACCATCTTCTCAAGGGCAATTAGCGATGGGCAATACATGCTGGCTTTGTCAGTGACACCCACATTCCATGAATTAATTAAAAAAAATACAAGATCTAAAACAGCCTGTTCCCTGCTTGGTTCCAAGACCTATTGTTTTGGAAACTGTCTCGAATGGACAGCCACAACGCAACAGGTAACAATGAGAAAATCTTAATTATTTCTGTGATAGATGCTGCACACAATTGAACCAAAGCTATGGGAGTCAAATTTATGACACATCTGTGCTTGTTATAGGCATCTCTGGTTGCACAGTGCTGTGGTATCCAATAAAGCGGAAAGGAAATCAGATGCATATTCCCTGTGCCTATTACATACAAAACCAATGAAAGCCACTTTGTGTTTGATCATTTGTCACTGTTTTACAGATACGATCAGGAATGTTGGAACTGTTTACCAATACAAGATTTTGTATGAAAAGAGCTCTGCATTGTCACAATTCTCACCACATCGATGAGTATCAGTTTCCTTCTAGGATAAAATTATTTTTTGAAAAGTTTATAAGGTAGATCAAGTTAGCTTTGATATTAAGGAAGAAACTTAAATTAGGCAGTCCCTCATTACAATATGGAGTTTCCAATCTGGAACAGAAAGATAGATTATATATTGGAAATTAGACCGTGCAAAGGCAGACTTAGATTTATATAGCACCTTTCACGACCACTGGATGTCTCAAAGTGCTTTATAGCAATGAAGTACTTAAAGTGTAGATTGTAATGTATGAAACGCAATTTGCGCACGGCAAGCTCCCACAAACAGAAATGTGATAATGACCAGATAATCAGTTTTTTTTAAAATGTTGATTGAGGGATAAATATTACATGTTCTGCTTTGAAATAGTGCCATGGGATCTTTTACATCCACTTGAGCACGCAGACAGGGCCTCAGTTTAACGTTTCATCTGAAAGACGGCACCTCCGACAATGCAGCACTCCCTCAGCACTGCACTGGAGTGTCAGCCTAGAATATTGTGCTCAAGTCCCTCGAGTGCGACTTAAACTCACAACCTTCTGACTCAGAGGCGAGAGTGCTACCCACTGAGCCACTGCGGACTCTTATTTCTTTCCTTACAAGAATAGCTTATATTGACAAATATTACAAATGCTTGCAGTTTTTTTTCTTACAAATGCCTATAGCAGAGTGAATAATAGCTAACAAAGAAGAGTATCCAGGAATACTGTGGGTGAACCATTATTTTTAAAAAATCAACAAAATGAAGATTCTAAAGCTACCTGATTTTAACAGCCTATAACTCTACAGACTATCTTTTACAGATGTTTGTTGCTTTCAACCATCCGAATTCAATCAAAATGATATGCTACCATTAAAGAATGTCAGGCATCTTCAGAAATGTTTGGATATTGTGACATCATACAGGGCCAGGTATAAAGTTAAATTGATAATTTTAGGACAAAACATTTTTTGTAAAATAATTTTCAGTTGGGAAAGTTACAGTTAGACGTTTTCTTACATTTAAGAATACAATTTTTTTTTGGTCTGTGGAGGGAGTGTGATGGATTCAGTGGGTGGCGAGGGTGATCTGCTGAGCTGCCATACCGTTTGAGACATGCATGTCACTGGGGAAAATGACATCATCAGCACAAAAGTGCTTTCCTCCACAAAGTTTAATATCTGCTCAAGAATTTATATAGAATAAAAATGCAACAAAAATAAAAACGCCTTGCACTTACAGGGATTTTCTCTTAAGCAGAGCAGAGCTATTGGCAGAGCTGGCGAAGCATTAAGAAGTAGTCCTTAATATGTGACAAAATGTGATGAAAGATTAAAGTCTAAAGTCAGGTCTGTTTCCTGAATCTGTGCAGCAAGTCTTGGAAAGATAAAGTGATCAACAGTACTTAGAGGTTAGTTAAGGCAGCAACCAAAAATCTTTTGAGTTTATTAACTATTTTTAAACCACCTCACCTGGTGGCAGTGGAGTGAAGGGGGGGCGGGGGCGAGAGGGATGCTTTACAATGGTGCGTTCAACATTACTGTCCTATTTCCTCTAGAATCCTGCTGACTACCATTTTATTATCCAACTGCAGTTAGGTGGCTGAGGTGTCCACCAGAAGCAGACGGAAGCCTCATAAATTTATTTGATTGTATTTTAACCCGGGGATGAGAGAGAAAGCCACCACAATTTTCCCTCCAGGTGAAGAGAGGTCAGCAGCTGTCATGAAGATGGAGTCCCTGCAAGGTAACTGGAAATCTTTCCTTTGTGGGACTAAGAGTATCAGGAGAGGTCCGCCAGGTCTCACAGAAAAGTTGCGAATCCCCTGTCCAGGGCCCCGCCCCCTTCCCCATAACTACTTGTTAGCAAGCCTTCCTTTGGTGTGAGTGGGTCAATTCTGGCTCTCCGATTCTGCTACTCTCCTGCTCGCCGGTTAGCAGCTGCTTTCTGCCCATATCGAGTAGGCAGCTCACTAGCGCTCTGCAGATGAGACTCAGGAGTTAAAATACACCCGGCCTCAATCTTAGGCTTGCAAGTGCGTTTGTACTTACCTTGCCCCCTGGCTGATGGTTAAAATCGACCCCCAAGTCTCTGAAAAATCATGGAAATAAATATATTTTTGGCAATACTAATATTTCATCAATTAGTGCAAAGTTTCACAATGTGTAAGCACAGGAAAGGAAGGACTTTCTGATTGCACCACCTGATGTTACTTGGTTTGCTGTTGACTTGATCTAAACTCCCTCAATCCTCTAAGGGTACTCAGGTACCTGGTTTGGACTGTAGGGTTATTCTTACACTTTGTTTTCTTTTCCCTCTGTACCCAGCCACTCTCAACCCCCAAAAAATGTCTGGCTTTGCGAACAGCTTGAGAACAGCTGTGCAGCAGCCTGCCTCGTAACATGCATTTCAGATACCATAATCGAATCCAGCCGTTTGGATTGTCGAGACCAAGACCAGCTATAATCATCTCTTTTTTTGTTGGATGATCCTTCCCAGCTGTCAGCAATACTCTTCATCTTTGTACTAACTCATTTATGTCTCTTCTCTAGTGCTAGAAACTGACTGTAGCATATAAGATGCTGAATGATGATGCCTACAGGCACTACGGAAGGGCACATATCTTACCACTCCAGCTGTTGTCGCTAAATACTATTCTACAGTTTGAAGGTCATTTTGGCAGCATTCCTGCTTTGTCCTGTCACTCAGGCTGAGGCAGCTACAAATCATACCACTGATGTTGTGGCAACAGGGAAAAAAAACATAGAATTCTTTAGCATAAACAGATTTTATCTTGCCAATCAGAAAGTTCAGCAAAGAAACAAACCAGTGTTTTTAAGAACACCCCTAGGCTGCTGTTCCCATAAATAACTTAATGGTTTCTTGCAGATTAGCACAGGTGTCACGTAATACTGCAAATTAGTGTTTGGTTGCAGCCAGTCTCTCATTAACTAATAGGTAATAGAAAAAAATAACTACTAAAAACTAATAATAAAATGATGAAATTCAGCACAATTAGTATTTGAAAATGCTTTGAAGTTTTAATATTAAGGTGATAGTTTGGCTTTATCTCTATGAGGAAATGTAGTTTTCTTCGCCTCAGTGGTCATTTATTCATAACATAAAAAGATCTAACTTATATTTTGAATTATTTACACTTTACAAAAAAAAGCTTTTGAAGATTAAGAATTCTTAATTGTTGCAAGTACAAATAAGTATTTTCAATTTGCCGTAACAAAAAGAACAAAAATGTTACAAAATGTATCAGATTAAGTAGTATTTCACAAATAAAATTAACTTGTACAGATGTTTTGTTTCTTGCAGAACAGAAATTATTTAAGAGTGGAGGTGCATATTTAGCTTTCGAGGATTTTCATTTGTTAACCAGTTAATGACAGACATGTTTTATTTGAAATAGATGTTTTTCAATGCACCCACATACCTAATCCTTTAATGTGTGGTTTTGAAAACGTTCAGAATTTAAATCTGACCTAACTATCCTACAAAAATTAACATATTATCGGCCACATTACTTAAATGTACACAAATGACTTGGTGATTTAGACCAACAGCCAGAACCCATGGCATACACTTATTTTCTCACTTATTTTGAAAGATAACAGTTTTATTTTTAAAAAGTCCCTTTCTTTTATCTCTGTGACATGCCACTTGAACTAGTTGCTGGGAAATATGTAATAGCAGTCTGGGCCGCGCACTCCCTTCAAAATTACCTCCTCACAGCACACAAGTCGAATTGGAAGTTGCAATGGAGTTGGAGCAATTGATCTGCATCCCATTACTACTTTGGAGTAATGCATCAATTCTCCAATGTGCTGCTTTCCACCTCAAAAATAAACATATACTTCCAATAGGGAAAAGCCATTGGGTGTGAAGTTTCCGAGGCAGAGTACACCGATAATTTTCTAATTGTCTGCCCGCTGCATGCGAGCACCTGACAATGGCACATTGTCTCAGGAAATTTCACCATGGGAATCTCTCCAACAATGTGATTCTATTCACCAATGGATTGGGCTGGTATGTGGTACACAATATTCATGCCACACAAGTGCCAAGCAATGATAAAAAAGCTCAATATTCCCCATTCTTAGCTTTGCAAGTAGGTTTTTTCCTTTCGTTTAGGGCTTTGTCATACAACATTGTTGAGATTGAGACTGACTTTATCAGTATCACTTAGAATGATGGATAAAGTATCTATCTGTATTCTTTTGAAACTAAAAATCATTCAGTCTGTCTGCCCAGTGTCAATACAAGCTAACAAAGGCAATGTGATTAATATGGCAATTACGGTGCGATATTATATTCCAGAAAATTTGCATTTCATCATTGCTATCAAGTAATAGTAAAGTCAAAGATAGGATTTATTTTTAAAAACACAGATAACTCAGGGCACGTGTGACACTTTATGGAGTATGGGACAAAAGAAAGTTCTAAAAGGACAAAGTCCCCTTAACTCACTTACTCATTAGATCAGTGATGGGCAAAATACAGTCCACGGGTCGTATCTGGCCCACTAATGGATTCAATCCGGCCCGCCAAGGCCTGGCTTCAAGGCTGAACGTCCGCACTTGAATTCTAGCCTTACCCCGCCCCACGTGATGTCAGGAAGTGGATCATTGTCTCCAGAGCAGCAGGGAAGTGAACAAAGCAATGGCCTTAGACGGCAGGCGAAGATTCAGAGACCAGGGGCTGAGGTGGACAGAAGGCGGCCGGGAATCACGGGTTGGGCCAGGGCCCCACCTAAGTGAGGGCCTTTTACTGACAGCAGTATGGCCCCTAAACTGGTGGAGAGTGGTGAGTGCAGCAGCAGGAAGGGAGCTGGCCCGCCATCCTCCACCTCCCCGCAATCCAGGCTGTCCGTCAAGGACTAAAGGAAATCTGATACTGTCTCATTTCATTGTCGAGGAGAATGTATTATCGGGTAGCAATCTATCTATTCTACTGAAGCGCTGAGAGAGTTTGTATAAGACCACATGGTGTTTGGTCTCACTGTTGATGGAAAGATGTGGCATAGATGTGACAGACTACCTCAAATTAGATATTATTCTTATGCCACAATGTGTCAAAATCATCCTGAAATCAGGTTACATTTATCTAATCCCAGTGATGGGAGACTGATGGATGATACCTGTTAACCAGTTATTAGCTACCATCTAACTAATTAATGCAAAACTGATTAGTGTTTACTAATTAGCATTTTAATTATCTCAAATGTATTTACTTAGCACTGATTATTTATACGAACTGATAATTAGTAAATTAGTTAGCAGCTTTATTATTTAAAAGAAGAGCAGGGGAGTTATCCCTGGTGTCCTAGCCAATATTTATCACTTAAATCAACAATACTATTACAGATTATCTGGTCATTATCACACTGTTGTTTATGGGATCTTGCTGTGCACAAACTGACTTGCTGTTTTTCTACATTATGACAGTGACTACATTAAAAAAAAGTACTTAATTTGTAAAGTAAAGCACTTTGAGATGTCCCATGGTCATGAAAAGCGCTGTATGTAAGTCTTTCATTTTATTCACTAACTTAACACCCTCTGCTCATTAGGCAATTGGTGGGCAGTTTAATTATGCGCATTACTGTAATAATTACACAGCTATTAATTTAAAAGCGGCCTGCGCAGTACCTCCAGACTGCTGCGCGATTGTACAGCTGAACAGGAACATTGGTGTGTGGCCCTGAACAGCTCATCAAAACTTGTTAAGTAACTCTGCCCAGCCGAAATAATTGCCTACCCCTCCGACAGTAACCCACATTGTCAAAACTGCTTCGACAAATGAGGCACAGAACATTTCCTGATGCCTTTGAAACCTGTATCCTGAAGCAATGCGCAACTGATGGCATCCAGACATTGCTGGTTGATACAATCATCACTTCATTGTGCCCATGGGCGGAGTAATCTCTCAAATTGTTCTAGACAACAAAGGGTTAAAAACATTTTTTGACCAACATCAGGTAAAATTTGAAAAGAGAAAAGCAAAGTTGTGAAATTCTTGCACAAATTCCTGCATTGTTCCCAGTGCACTAAATCAGCTCCACAGTGAATTTAGAACACAAGCAGCCCCAACATGATGCTGAACCATTTTCAATCTCCGTTTAACTTGGATCACATTCCCAGCCTGTTGAGTGGTATCTTGGGTTTGGCTGGCTCTGGAGTGGATTACAGTCGGTTTGAAGTTACACCTTGTAATAGAGTTAGTCTGTTGTCTGGGATGCTCCCTATATCTGACATCACCAGTGAAGCGGGGATTAAAGAGTTAAACACTTATGTTAGTAAGACAAAAACACAATTTGCTTATGTGGAAAAATTATCAGGTGCAACTGTAGAACAATGGTGTGAGTTCCTGTTATTTAGAGCTAAGGTCTTAGGCCTAAGAAATAAGTTCCTGTTATTGGCAGGATGCAGGATGCATCTGTTCATACTGGAACAATCAGCAAAGTTAAAATTAACAAGCTGAAGCGAAGATTGTCACGCAGTAGAGAGACTGGTGAACGATGATGTAAATGATGACTTTGCAAAGAATTCTGTATAAAGAAGCAACTCCTAAAGTGTTCGAGGAGAACGGTTGGAAAGGCACCCAGTTAAGGAACTGGTGCATACCATCTCCCTTGATCAAGCAATTAAACAATTCTTTTCTCCACAACAGACCTGTATTGAGTGTTTTTGTCATACTCCACATCAAATGGCTTAGTCTGGTAGGACGCACCCGGGCGAAAGACAGACGGACATTTGCAGACCATCACGAGTGAGTATATTTTAAATACCACTCATTAATCCGATGTAATCTGCCACAAAACGTGTCGGTCGCCTGGGGTGTCCGAACTTGTGAGAAACCTCTAATGGTGTAAAAGACTTGAGGGTAGTTAAGAAGTCACAATAGTAATTATCAAAGTAGGATCGGCTTCGTAGGTTTGTAATTTCAGACCCTAGGTTCGAGGAAACCAGGTTGAAGGGGACAACGAACCGATAGAGGGATAGACGTACCAAACATAAATGGCGTGCAAAGATATGCAAGATTAGAGGGCGGGAGGTTCGCTGAGTAGGTATTGTGCCGACGACCATAAAAAACTGATAGTTACTATGTTAAGTGATGGATGGGATTCCAAAGAAGACCCCACAAAACAAAAATGATGGTAGGAGAAACAAAAAAATAAAAAGACGGCCAAAGATGGTGGTCAGTCAATAAGCTTTGTTGAATGAAAGTGGTTGCGTGGAAGTCTTCTTGACTGTAGAATATTTGAGGTGGGAGTTAATGAATTTTTCAGTTGTCTGAAAGCCGGTCTTTTAAAAGAGAAATAGTGCATCTGTATGTTTGTTTTAGCTCCAACCACCTTTTTTGGGCAGAGAGCTGAAAGTTTTTAACCCTTTGTAGTTTTGTGCTAGATGTGGGAAGTTTAAGAAATGTGAAGCTGTTGAATTGTGTACCGAGAATTGAATGACACTTTAAGTTAGAACAACACAGATGGGGATTTATTTTGATGATAAGTTATGGAGCTAGGAAATGCACAAAGGATGGGTTTGTTTAACAAAAGATAAAACTTCAATTAAAAATGTGTGGTCTCATTTTAAATCAATTTGTTACGATTCTAAGCGCTGACTTTTCAATTTGGTTTGCAAGCTGAGACGCCCAATTACTTGTTTAAAAAAAACACGTAATCATTGATTACATTGAGTTGAAAGATAATAAATTTAGTCTATGAATGAGATAAAGAAAGGAGAAGGGAGAATGTAATGCCTTTAAAAAAAAAAGCCTGCGTGGGTTTCTCGAGGCTGCAGGTTAGGGGAAGCTCCGCCATTGTTTTCCTTTGTGTAGAATCTTATTTTAAATGACGTGAAAGCTTCCAGTTCAGTAAAAGAGATTTAAGTAAAAGATTGGCAGTACAGTATTTGAATTGAGATTTTGAGATATTCTCCTTGATAAACATTTTGGTTGCATTGGAAAATCTTGGGTTTGGAAACCTTTTTAAAAGAAATAATACTAAATAGTTTAGGAAAAAAAAACTAATAAGTTTGGAAACAATCTAAAAATGCCATTTTCTCTGATGAGAGACAGAAATGCACGGCGACAGAATGAGACCCATAGCTTACTATTCAACCCAACAATCAGCAGTAGCCGCGGGCTTGTCCAAATGCATGGCTGTACTACACTGCGTCACATGGGTAGTCAAGGTCAGCGAACCTGTCGTGATGACAGGCGAAATGTTGAACACTGGAAAGCTCCGGGCCTTCTCCAATGTCCACTGAACAAAGTGGGAAGCTGTTTTACTGCCCCACAATGAATCAGTAAAGATAGTCAGAGACACCGGGGAAAACCCAGCAGAAGGAATCTCACTAGGGGGGAGCCCCACGAGTGTAATGCATTAGAATGGGAAGATTCCCCAAGGAATGTGAGTGAGGTAGCTCTCAAAAACCCAGACTTCACATTGTATATGGACGGATCTCGACGCTACGTCGATGGTCACCCATATACGGGATGGGCGGTATTAAACCAGCACCGTGAGGTAGTGATGCAGGGAGCGCTGGATGGAGGCCTTTCGGCCCAAGTAGCAGAATTAACCGCACTGATGGAAGCCTTATTACTGGCAGAGGGAAAGACAGTGAATATATATATACAGACAGTCGGTATGCCTTTGGGGTAGTACATGACTACATGGTAGCATGGGGAAGGAGAGGGTTTGTTACCTCTGGCGGTGAGGCTATCAAACACGATGAATGTATAAAATTACTATAAGAAGCAGCCAGCAAACCAGCTAAAGCAGTAGTGATAAAGGTAAAGGCCCATCAACAAGTAGTGGACGAAATGCAGCGTGGAAATGAGGCTACGGACAATGCCGCTCGAGAAGTGGCCACATCCGCAGACATAAAAATAGAGTCAGTCTGTAGCATTACCACAGAGGAGGACATAAACATAGTTAAACTGCACGCAGATATGAACGAGGAAGAAAGAGCAGAATGGGAGAGAAAGGGAGGATCACCTGGTATAGACTCCGTGTGGAGAAAGGACGGAAAGATCATGGCCCCTTCCTGCATTCGGCAAATGATCATGGAGTTACACCATAATATTAATCATGCTGGGCATAACGCCATGATATCCAATATCTCACAGGATTGGTGGCGGCTGGGAATTGGGCGCGATGTTGTTAAACATTATCAACACTGTTACGTGCGCCCAACATAATCCGGGAAAAGCGATACAAATAAAGATGGCGCACCAACCCCGCCCACAGGGACCATGGGACAACATACGGATTGATTTTTACTGGGCCCCTAATAAACTCCAGGGGAAAGAAATATTGCTTGGTGATTATTGACCAGTTTACAAGGTGGGTAGAAGCATTCGCCACCCACAATTGCACCGCAACCACGGTAGCCCGTATACTAGTGGAAGAGGTAATTCCGAGATGGGGGATTCCCATTCAGATAGATTGTGACTAAGGGACTCATCTCACAGGAAAGACAATGAAGGAAACTTGTAAAATACTGAACATTAAGCAGAAATTCCACATCCCCTACCATCCCCAGAGTTCGGGAATGGTAGAAAGAATGAATAGAACCCTCAAAACCTCCCTGAGTAAAGCAATCCAGGGAACCGGACAGGCACAGCCGGAACTCCGGTCCACCATATTGATGAGACCACTTGCTACACCGAACTGCACAAGAGGACTCATCCCTTACGAACTAATGACTGGACGAGCAATGAAACTCCCTCTGAGGGAATAGTTACAGGAGGAGTAGAGTTAGGAAGTATGTGATGGAACTAAGTAGGCAGTTGAAAGGTATGCGACAGGAATAGGAGATAAGCAGGAAGAGGAAGACGAGGATAAAGGAACAAAAACCCCCGGCGGTAGTACCAGAGGTAGGAGCGAAGGTAACGGTTAAAGTATTATTAATCAGGGGTGACACATGTGCGTGTATAAATATGAAAGGTGGGGGGCTGATGGAAACATTGGTCCCAGCTGAAAGAATATAAGGAGTGGAGGGATGTATTGATAGATGGACTTTTCGGGAGACTAGGAATAATATTTGCAATACTAGGGGTACTTGCCCATAATAAAATGGATCTGGGAAAGGTCACATGCCCAGAGAAACGATGCAAACAATTCGGTAGAAGTAGAAATGGTAAGAATCTAACTAAAAGCCTGGAATATCCAGGATGTGTTTTATCAACAGAATGTATATAAACGTGATCCCACCGCCCTTATGATTCAACAAGGACAAGGAAGAAACTAGTAGCCCATTACCCACCCCAGAGGGAAGTACAAGTTTTGACAATCATACAGGACGGGGAACGATGTTCCTGTGTAAGAGGAGAACTCCAAGGTGCCCTCATATAACAAAGGGGTCCAAAGGAGGGGGGGGGGTGAGTAATGGAATACACGAAGGAAAAGATACACTTTGGAGTGCGTCAGAAGATAATCACGATATTTCTAAATTTGACTGATCTAACGATCCCCAGTTTCTGCGGGTCAAAAACAATAAGCATGTATAAAAATCTGACACTGCGGGCCTTAGATGGACCCAAGTCTAAAACCCTGAGGTTTATCACATGATAGGCATGGGTTATGCGGCGGGAGTAGCGACGGTAAACACTATAAATCTCCAGATGATAGAAGAGCAGGTTGACACACTCACCCAAACCCTAAGAGAGTTGCTGGAGAGGGGAGATGATAATGAGAAGATGCAAGCCCAATTGGGAGATGGGGTTGAATGAGAATTGTTACAAGTGGTTCACACACAAAGGGATCATGCCAAGACAATTAACTTAATAAACGCGAACCAAAGTACAATAGCGAGAAACAATAGTCTGCATCCCAGAGTACTTAAGGAAGTGGCCCTCGAAATAGTGGATACATTGGTGATCATTTTCCAACAGTCTATTGACTCTGGATCAGTTCCTATGGACTGGAGGGTAGTTAATGTAACACCACTTTTTAAGAAAGGAGGGAGAGAGAAAACAGATAATTATAGACCGGTTAGCCTGACATCAGTAGTGGGGAAAATGTTGGAATCAATTACTAAAGATGAAATAGCAATGCATTTGGAAAGCAGTGACAGGATCGGTCCAAGTCAGCATGGATTTATGAAAGGGAAATCAGGCTGGACAAATCTTCTAGAATTTTTTGAGGATGTAACTATTAGAGTAGACAAGGGAGAACCAGTGGATGTGGTGTATTTGGACTTTCAAAAGGCTTTTGACAAGGTCCCACACAAGAGATTGGCGTGCAAAATTAAAGCATGTGGTATTGGGGGTAATGTATTGACGTGGATAGAGAATTGGTTGGCAGACAGGAAACAGAGTCAGGATAAACGAGTCCTTTTCAGAATGACAGGCAGTGATTAGTAGGGTGCCGCAGGGCTCAGTGCTGGGACCCCAGCTATTTATAATATACATCAATGTTTTAGATGAAGGAATTGAGTGTAATATCTCCAAGTTTGCAGATGACACTAAGCTGGGTGGCGGTGTGAGCTGTGAGAAGGATCCTAAGAGGCTGCAGGGTGACTTGGACAGGTTAGGTGAGTGGGCAAATGCATGGCAGATGCAGTATAATGTGGATAAATGTGAGGTTATCCACTTTGGTGGCAAAAACACGAAGACAGAATATTATCTGAATGGTGGCAGATTAGGAAAAGGGGAGGTGCAATGAGACCTGGGTGTCATGGTACATCAGTCATTGAAAGTTGCCATGCAGGTATAGCAGGCGGTGAAGGCGGTAAATGGCATGTTGGCCTTCATAACTAGGGGATTTGAATATAGGAGCAGGGAGGTCTTACTGCAGTTGTACAGGGCCTTGGTGAGGCCTCACCTGAAATATTGTATTCATCAGACTGATTCCCGGGATGGCAGGACTGACATATAAGAGACTGGATCGACTGGGCCTGTATTCACTGGAGTTTAGAAGGATGAGGGGGGATCTCATAGAAACATATAAAATTCTGACGGGACTGGACAGGTTAGATGCAGGAATAATGTTCCCAATGTTGGGGAAGTCCACAACCAGGGGACACAGTCTAAGGATAAGGGGTAAGCCATTTAGGACCGAGATGAGGAGAAACTTCTTCACTCAGAGTTGTTAACCTGTGGAATTCTCTACCGCAGAGAATTGTTGATGCCAGTTCGTTGGATATATTCAAGAGGGAGTTAGATATGGCCTTTACGGCTAAAGGGATCAAGGGGAATGGAGAGAAAGCAGGAAAGAGGTAGTGAGGTGAATGATCAGCCATGATCTTATTGAATGGTGGTGCAGGCTCGAAGGGCCTTCTCCTGCACCTATTTTCTATGTTTCTGACAATAAGTACAGTAGAACATAACTTAGAACAGTTACAAAATGGGGAGGTCCCAGATTGGATAACCAATGATGTATTCAGGGAATGGACCTTGAGGAAAAGGGAAACAGATGCTTGTGAAATCAGGCAAAACAGCCATGTGCATGGATTCCTAAAACTAAATGTGTAACTGGTCATCAGAATATAATCGGATTTGTACTATCAATACCACAATATGATGTGACCAAGGGAAACCTCCTGTATAAAGTTGATAATATAGGAGAAATAAGAAACCAAACAAGTGTCAGATACCCCACAAACTGCACCAATATGTTATTAAGAAGGGAGATGATACCAAGGGTGTTTGCATTAAAGATTGTTATAAGAATGATGAGATTGTTTTGTGCCATGAATGTCCCAAATTTGATCAAGGTGACTGTGGATACGGCCGCACAAAAGGATGCGTCCTGAGCATAACCCTGTTGATGCTGGATTCCGAGACAACAGCATCCCCACGAAGAAATGGGCAATAGTGTGTCGGCACCATGACTGTGGGAAGAATAACCCACTGCTCCATCACTACCACCGACTTTTGCTTCATGACCAGAGAAGAGGTTAATATTCAGGGACATATTATATACCCAGAATTAAAAGAAGAAACTGTCAATGGAATGATGGTAGACACTATAAAAGCGGGGTATGAGGGCTTCGAAAAGCCTCAGTGAAAACCCATTCCCAAACTAAGTGAGGAACAGACAGTGTTGGAGAAGAGTGTCCGTGAGCAACGACAAAATACATCATCCTGATGAAAAAGATTGTTAAGCTGCAAAAGGACAAACAGAAAGTGTTGGCCAATGGAATTTTGGACTTAATGTGCATGTACACCCTTGGATAAGAATTATATCACATGTATTAGTGATAGTGGAGATGTTGATTGTACTTATGTTACTGTTTGAATGGTGCTTTAGATGTAGGAGGAGAAGGATGAAAGCGCTGGTAAAAGCCGCTCAGAAATACGAAAGGAAGCCTTCGCTGAAAATAGGTAACGGGGAGACGAGCCAAACCAACACAAATACCTGATATGAGTCGAGAGTGTCCCAATCCTATCGCCTGATCAACAAAATCGGGGCGGGAGACACACGAGTCTAGTAAGATAAAAGAATTGGTCACGGTGGGTTAATAGAATAACCATATGACCAAAGGGATAAGTACATGGCCGTCGGGGTAGCTGCTCCCTAGGGAGCTCCCCTGCTAAACAGCTCCTCAGCAACTTTCCACCCTCAACCTCCCCCCTCCCACTGTCTAAACTTCCTCAAGCCCCAGCCCTAATAGACCCTAATAGAGGGTCTTAAACACTCAAATCCCCACTCTAGCCCCAACCCCGCGAATCCCAAAGTTCGGGCCTACCTAAAGCCTCCCGCCACACCACACATCGGTGACTCGATGCGACCTGGGCCTCCCGGCTGGACCTCCTGCAGCAACTGGATGACTCAGCAGGACCTGGGCCTCCCGGCTGAACCTCCTGCGGCGACCCAACGCAACCTGGACCTCCTGACTGAACCTCCTGCGGCGACTCGACGCAACCTGGGCCTCCCGGCTGGACGACCTGTGGCAACCCGACGCAATCTGGGCCTCCCGGCTGGACCTCCTGTGGCGCCTCGCGTGACCTGGACCTCCCGCGGCAACTAGACCTGGCTATCGGGCCCCTACCTCCTCCTCCCAGCCCCCCATCCGGATCTCTCCATCCCACTGATGGCCTGGCCTCCTCTCCTCCTCCAGCACATGGTGAGTACAATGGCTGTGACCCCCTTGCCCCCCCATTCTGAACCCCAGTGCACCATTGGCCCCCCCCCCAACCAAGCCTTGGACCACCTACCATCAAGGGCGCTACCCAACGCCGAGCCTGCGGCCAACATCTCGCCATAGGCAACTAGGCCCATACAGCGGTGCCTGGTCTCCAGTCGTCTTGGACCCCCTTGCCACTGGACCAAGACCTTGCTCAGCTTAGCCCGTGTAGTTGCCGGTGTGCAACGGCCACACCATGTTAAAATAAATCACGCATAGACATCCTCCACTCCTCGAACATGAAGTTTGGGACCTGTAACATCAGGACCCTCATGAACAACCCCAACAGCAATAGACTGGAACATAGTTGCCCGGGAACTTGGACGCTTTGATATCGACATCGCCGCCCTAAGCGAGACCCGGCGGGCAGGGGAAGGCCAGCTCAAGGAACAAGGTGGAGGTTACATCTTCTTCTGGAAATGGAAACCAAAGGCAGAACGGCGCCTCCACGGAGTCGGCTTCGCCATAAAAAATGAGCTGGCTGACCGCCTCAAAGACTCCCCCTGCGAGGCTAACGAATGCCTCATGATGCTTTGACTCACCCTATCCAGGAACTAGTACGCCACTGTCATCAGTGCTTATGCCCCAACACTCAATGCAACAGATGAGGCCAAAGAGGGTTTTACTCCAACCTCGAAAAATCCCTGAGCTGTGTCCCCACGGGCGACAAACTGATCCTCCTTGGCGACTTCAACGCCAGGGCCGGCAAGGACACAGACCTCTGGGCAGGCGTGATGGCGTGCGGGTAGGGAAAGCCAACTCCAGCGGTACTCTACTCCTGACAAAATGTCTAGAGCATGAACTTGTCATCACCAACACCTTGTTTCGACAGAGACAAATACAAGGCATTGTGGCAACACCGTCGCTCCAAACACTGGCACCTGCTCGACTATGTCATCGTCCGAGCCAGGGATCGCAAGGATGTGCGCATCACCCACGCCATGACAGGAGCTGACGACTGCTGGACAGACCACCGCCTAATCCGATCCATCATTGACATCAACAAAGCCCAAAAGCGAAGGGGACAGCAGAAGCAGTGTTGTAAAAAAGTCAATGCCGGAGCACTTAAGGACCCAGCTAAGAGAGCCCTTTAGTCAGCGGCTCACAGCTAACCTGGATGCCTTGATGACCCCGAGACGCAGAATGCCCACAGTGCTTAGTCTACCCTCCAGGCCTCCATAACCAGTGCCTGCAAAGAGACGCTCAGTCACTCAACCAGGAAACACCAGGACTGGTTTGATGAGAATGATCAGGAGATCCAGGAGCTAATAGAATGCAAGCACAGGGCATTTCTAGCCTTAAACAGCAACCCAACTCAGGAGCAGCAAAGCAGCATTACAGACGGCTAAAGGCTAAGGTCCAACAAAAAAGGTGGTGGATGGAGAAAGTACAGGAGATACAGCAGCTGGCCGACAGCCATGATGTGCGAGGATTCTTCATCGCAGTCAAGGGCACCTACGGTCCAAACTCCCAAGGCCCCACCCCGCTGCTGGCCAAGAACAGGGAAACACTCATCAAGGACACTGAGGCAGTCAGGGCCCGCTGGAAGGAGCACTTCAAAGATCTCCTCAAGTGAGACTCTACCTTTGACTCGAGTGTTCTCGACTCCATCCCACAGCATGCTACCCGCCACCACCTCAGTGAGACCCCAACACTGCATGAGGTAGAAAAAGCCATAAGACAGCTAAAAAAAACAAGACTATGGGAGCAGATGGAATCC
The DNA here is from genome assembly GCF_044704955.1 of Pristiophorus japonicus. Lineage (NCBI taxonomy): Eukaryota > Metazoa > Chordata > Chondrichthyes > Pristiophoridae > Pristiophorus > Pristiophorus japonicus. The sequence goes on along the minus strand of NC_091978.1, from coordinate 131,485,388 downwards.
CTGCTGAGGCACTGAAGTATGGCGGAGAGGCATACACGACCTCATCTCTCTCATCTGGAGGGAGCAGAGCATGCCAGAAGATCTTAGCGATCCTATGATCGTGACCACCTTTAAAAAAGGGCACAAGTTCTACTGTGGCAACTACAGAGGAATCTCCCTATCAACCACTGGGAAAATCGTCGCTAGAGTCCTCCTCAACCGTCTTCTCCCAGTGGCCGAGGAGCTCCTCCCAGTGTTGCAGTGTGGATTTTGTCCCCTCCGGGGCACAACGGACATGATTCTTGCAGCGCGACAGCTGCAGGAAAAATGCAGGGAACAGCACCAGCCCTTATACATGGCCTTCATCGACCTTACAAAAGGCCATTGACACTGTCAACCACAAGGGTCTATGGAGCGTCCTCCTCAGTTTCGGATGCCCCCAAAAGTACGTCACCATTCTCCGCCTGCTCCACGATGACATGCAGGCCGTAATCCTTATCAACGGATCCATTACAGACCCAATCCACGTCCAGACCGGGGTCAAGCAAGGCTGCGTCATCGCCCCAACCCTCTCCTCAATCTTCCTCGCTGCCATGCTCCACATCACAGTTGACAAGCTTCCCGCTGGAGTGGAACTAAACTACAGAACCAGTGGGAAGCTCTTCAACCTTCGCCATCTCCAGGCCAGGTCCAAGACCACAACAACCTCTGTCGTCGAGCTACAGTGTATGCGGACGACGCCTGCATCTGTGCACACACAGAGGCTGAACTCCAGGACATAGTCAACATATTTACCGAGGCGTATGAAAGTATGGGCCTTACGCTAAACATCAGTAAGACAAAGGTCCTCCACCAGCCTGTCCTCGCTGCACAGCACTGCCCCCCAGACATCAAGATCCACGGCGCGACCCTGGACAATGTGGATCACTTCCCTTATCTCCAGAGCCTCCTATCAGGCATTGACGACGAGATCCAACACCGCCTCCAGTGCGCCAGTGCAGCCTTCGGCCGCCTGAGGAAAAGAGTGTTTGAAGACCAGCCCCTCAAAATTGTCACCAAGCTCATGGTCTACAGGGCCGTAGTAATACCCACCCTCCTGTATGGCTCAGAGACACCTCAAGTCGCTGGAGAAATACCACCAACGATGTCTCCGCAAGATCCTATAAATCCCCATGGAGAAACCGCATCAACGTTAGCGTCCTCGTCCAGGCCAACATCCCCAGCATTGAAGCACTGACCCCACTTGATCAGCTCCGTTGGGCAGGCCACATAGTTCGCATGCCAGACACGAGACTCCCAAAGCAAGCACTCTACTCAGAACTCGTCCACAGCAAACGAGCCAAAGGTGGGCAGAGGAAACGTTACAAGGACACCCTCAAAGCCTCCCTGACAAAGTGCGACATCCCAACCAACACCTGGGAGTCTCTAGCCAAAGACTGCCCTAAGTGGAGGAAGTGCATCCGGGAGGGCGCTGAGCTCCTTGAGTATCGTCGCCGAGAGCATGCTGAAATCAAGCACAGGCAGCGGAAGGAGCGTGCGGCAAACCAGGCTCCCCACCTACCCTTCCCTTCAACCACTGTCTGTCCCACCTGTGACAGAGACTGTGGTTCTCATATTGGACTGAATAGCCACCTAAGAACTCATGATAAGAGTGGAAGCAAGTCTTCCTCGATTCTGAGGGACTGCCTATAATGATGATGATGATGACCGAAGCGGGGATTAAAGAGTTAAACATGTATTATGTTAGTAAGACAAAAACACCAATTTGCTTGTGTGGCAAAATTATCAGGTGCAACTATCGAACAATGGTGTGAGTTCCTGTTATTCAGGACTAAGGTCTTAGGCCTAGGAAGTGAGTTCCTGTTATTCAGAGCTAAGGTCTTAAGCCTAAGAAATAAGTTCCTGTTATTGGCAGGATGCATCTGTTCATACTGGAACAATCAGCAAAGTTAAAATTAACAAGCTGAAGCGAAGATTGTCACGCGGTAAGAAACTGACCAATGATGATATAAATGATGACTTTGCAAAGAATTCTGTACAAAAGGAGCAACTCCTAAAGTGTTCGAGGAGATAGGTTGGGAAGGCACCCAGTGAAAGAACTGGTGTAGACTGTGTCTCTCTTGACCAAGCAATTAAACAATTCTTTTCACAACAGACATGTGTTGAGTGTCTTTGTCATACTCCACATCAACCTGACTGGCCAAGCAGGAAACCTATGTGAGGGTGTCTATGCAGGAACAAAATTGGTGCTTTAAATATTCAAAGAACTTTCAGTGTAAATCTATCTATATACCTTTATGGATACTTTCTGTGTGCACAGCTTTTCAGATTTTGTGTCAATTTTTTCTCATTATAAATTTCTATGTCCACATTTATAATGAATGGATTTTGGCTGTATAAACATGTCACTGTGATTGTCCAATCACTTAATATCCTTTCTGAATTTTTTTTCCAATCCACCATTTTTCCCCAGGAACTGAAATATCTAATGACCAAAACAAAATTCAAAAAAATTATGTATTTCACAATAACATGATTAAACACATCCATTGAATTGTATTTTGTCTCTTTTAATAGTTTAATTAAAGTTTTTACTTGAAGCCTCAGACTCTTCTAAAAGCCTGGGCTTCAAATTGATATTTTTGAGCTGAATTTGGATTGCGCAGTCTGAACTTGTGCAAAGTATCTAATTTTCCAGAGTGCATCAGTTCAGTCACCAGGGATCTACCAGAGAGCTAAACCTCACATTCAACCCCTAAACGTGTTAAACAGTTCTAACAAACCCCGCGCTCTTCCTCCACAGTGATGCCAGGTAAAAGGACTCCCCAGGGTCATAAACACGTGCAGCTCTACTACAGTACTTTCAAACTTCAAAACCCTACCTACTTCAGTACCATCCCCGAGTGCTACCAAAGTCTGGGACTGCCTCCATTTCCTACTAGAGCGCACAAGACAGGGTTGTATTCCCTGAAATTTAGAAGGTTAAGGGGTGATTTGATTGAAGTTTTCAAGATATTAAGGGGAACAGATAGGGTAGAGACAAACTATTTCCGCTGGTTGGAGAGTCTAGGACTAGGGGGCATAATGTAAAAATTAGAGCCAGACCTTTCAGGAGTGAAATTAGGAATTACTTCTACACACAAAAGGTGGTAGAAGTTGGGCACTCTCTTCTGCAAATGGCAAATGATGATAAATCAATTGCTAATTTTAAATCTGAGATTGATAGATTTTTGTTAAGCAAAGGTATCAAGGGACATGGGGCAAAGGTGAGTATATGGAGTTAGATTGCAGATCAGCCATGATCTCATTGAATGGCGGAACAGGCTTAAGAGGCTATTTTTGAGCGATAAGGAAATAAAGGGTTATGGGGAGCGGGCAGGGAAGTGGTGCTGAGTCCATGATCAGATCAGCCATGATCTTATTAAATGGCGGAGCAGGCTCGAGGGGCCAAATGGCCTACTCCTGCTTCTATTTTTTATGTTCTTAAATGGCCTACTCCTGTTCCTATGTCTGTCCCCCAATTCCCCACCTCCAGTACCACTAAATACTAAATGAATTCATTTCTTCCAGCTCCGCTGCCATAACTTTGGCAGAAAACACACTTGTACGAGTAAACAGGATTTCAGCCAAACTTCCGCCAAAGTTACAGCAGCAGAACAGAAGAAATTTACCCTCCACATATCAGTTATTATTTCTATTTGATGCACTTACATACCACCTTGCTGAGTATTTTCAGCTTTAAAATGGGAGGGGATAAAAATGAATTACATAGGTGAAAGAATACATTTAAAATGTATACATTAAAAAGTCTTGCCACAGTTATAAGGGTATTGAGGAGGCCACACCTGGAATATTGCGCACAATTTTGGTTTCCATATTTACGAAAGGATTATACTTGCTTTGGAGGCAGTTCAGAGAAGGTTCACTAGGTTGATTCCGGAGATGAGAGGGTTGATTTATGAGGAAAGGTTGAGGAGGTTGGGCCTCTACTCATGGGAATTCAGAAGAATGAGAGATGATCTGATCGAAACGTATAAGATAATGAGGGGGCTTGACGAGGTGGATGCAGAGAGGATGTTTCCACTGATGGGGGAGACTAGAACTAGAGGGCACGATCTTAGAATAAGGGGCCGCTCATTAAAAACTGAGATGAGGAGGAATTTCTTCTCTCAGAGGGTTGTAAATCTGTGGAATTCGCTGTCTCAGAGAGTTGTGGAAGCTGGGACATTGAATAAATTTAAGGCAGAGATAGACAGTTTCTTAACTGATAAAGGAATAAGGGGTTATGAGGAGCAGGCAGGGAAGTGGACCCAAGTCCTTGATCGGATCAGCCATGATCATATTAAATGGACGAGCAGGCTTGAGGGGCCGTATGGCCTACTCCTGTTCTTATTTCTTATGTTCTTAAAATGAAGGCCATTCAGTTACAGTACTAATAAAATAGCCAGAATATATTTTAATAAAAATGAACTTTGACTTATTATGCCACTGTAAATCTTTTATCCACATACACTTACTGTCAACTATGTAACCATTATAAATTCTAATGTCCACATTTATAAAGGAAACTAGTCACCCCGTAATTTTTCCTTCCTGCAACAGTCTAAGGATAAGGGGTAAGCCATTTAGTACCGAGATGAGGAGAAACTTCTTCACTCAGAGTTGTGAGCATGTGGAATTCTCTACCACAGAAAGTTGTTGAGGCCAGTTCATTAGATATATTCAAAAGGAAGTAGATGTGGCCCTTACGGCTAAAGGGATCAAGGGGTATGGAGAGAAAGCAGGAATGAGGTACTGAAGTGCATGATCAGCCATGATCATAGTGAATGGTGGTGCAGGCTCGAAGGGCCGAATGGCCTACTCCTGCACCTATTTTCTATGTCTATGTTTCTGCAATGAAGCCACTGTAGTGCCACCACTGGTGTGAGTTTACATGAGTAGTTACCGTGTTAAATTTTGGACATAGAAAGTTAATATGAAAATATAAAAATGACAAAATATATGACTGAAAAAAAAATAATCTGAGTCTTGAAAATTTCAACTGACCGAGCATTGACAACCTTTTCGAGGAGGGGCGTTCCAGATTTCCATTATTCTGTGTGTGAAATAAATTTTTTCCACTATAAATTCCTATGTCCACATCAATAATGGAAGCTGGCTATGCCAACTTGTCACCTTGTAATTATACTCTCTTGCCAGTTGTGGCCCTCAGTTTTACATCTGCAGCTCCTCACAGCATGTACTGCTGAGAAACTCTTATGCTCCAACCAACTCTACATCTCCGCTTCCCAAATTCCCGTAAGTTTTTCTATTTAACTGTAAAATGTAACAAGATAAAATCAAAGTAATATATAAAGATAGGAACAGAACATTACTTTTAAATGGGGACAGAATTACATCTACGTGCCCTGGTGAAATTATTCACCACTCTCTAAACCCTGTTTCACTTGAAAGCTACACTTGATCTCAACTGTGTGTGTGCAGTGCCATAGGATATTGACTCGTAAAATTTAGAAAAAATAATAAAAAGTACTCTCAAGATTTCCATTTTCCTTTAAGTAGGAATATAAATAGACCCATTCAATTTCACATCTTATTTTTAATACAATAATGAAGAAATCAGCGATATTTGTAAAATATCATGATTTTAAGTTTGTACATAGGTAGATTGAAGCTTCATTTATTACATCATTGGACAGAAGATACTTTCTCTATTAGACTAGTCAAAGAACTACCTATAATCTGTCGAACATGATACATGGAAAAATAAAGATACATGTACACCCCACCATTTGTTATAATTAAGCGATAATGTTTGGTTGAATGGAGTGCAAGGTAATAAACAGTTCTCACACAGGTTACATGCCAAAGCTATATGCCAAGAGGTTTAAAACTAAGCATACAAAACAATTATGCCGAGTACACTTTGTACCACTAGACAAGCCTATTATTCTTTAAAAATATTACAGTTGACGCTTAAAGAATTTTCCAGTAATAGGTATCAATTCTTTTTTTTTGTGTTAGTGTCCTCTATCGGCAAAAACAAGGGAAACAAACACAGGGATAATTTGGGGGAGGGGGGTCTGGATACATAATATATTGATGTTCTGATCCAAATGTTAACACAGGGTGGTCTCTATGATTTACAAATGCTAAATGATAAAATCTCAGTTTGACGTTAGATAATCTGTGGAAAGGCAGAGAAGCAACCATTAAAGTTAGAGGTCAAGAAAGAATGAAGTAATCTTTATGATGCGTCTTCCAATTTGGGGAATAGTCACTGACATCTGGTCACAAATTTGAGCGTACTAATCTTGAGCAGTGGGACTATTGGATTGCGAACAGTCAACAGATTGTGGAAATTAGATTCAGCGTGAATTTGTGGGCAAGCACTATTCTGTTCGAAAAAAGTATTTACTGTATTCAATTTTGACTTAAATTTACTTAATTTAAACTGTTCAATACTAGGAACCATTTAAACTTGTTTACCTGGTGCCCTATCTGTGTGCTTGTTTAAGCTGTAATAGGTTGGTTGATTGATTGTGTAAGTGATGTGATTAGCTGTTCTCCGTTTGACTGTTTTTTCCTGCTGGAATTGGGCTATTGTGAAATTTGAGTATACCAACAAGAAATTAACCTTGAACAGCAAGAGACTAGTGGCATGAGACGAGCCAGTAAAGTGAGATTTAGATTGGAACTGGAGGCAGTCAGGAGATTGGGGCTCAGGGCAGGGGGAGAGTTGGTGACAGGACTGGTGGTCAGGGAGAGGGTGACTGGGGATTGGAGGGGGCGGGGGAAGAGTGCTCGGGAGATGGCTATGGGGTCAGAGACTGCGAAAAGGGGCAAAGGGGAAGAAAATGAATCTAGGGAAATGTGGACAGGGATGTCGGCTCTGGGGAAGAAAGGCAGACAATGGAATGAGGGACGGCAAATTGAAACTTGGGCGGGGGGAGAGGAATGGGGTGGGGTCGGCATGGGGCCCAGCATCTCCTGCAAAGCCAGGAGCAGCTGCAGCAAAATGGTGAGTGGGAGTGGCACTGAGAGAGGAACAGGCAAAAACGGAATGAGTGAAATTTCAGGACCTTGTTGTGGGTAAACAGTGAAAGATTATTTCTACTGAGGATTCTGAGGAGATGCAGAAGGGCCGAGTACCGCCGACAGTGGCCCATAGTAGTTCTGTTGAATTGGGAGGATCACTCCTGCTCCTCCACGCTGCACAGATGGGGAAGAAAAAAAACCCCTACCACTTCTTTAGTGGCCTCCAGCAGTACCTTTAAGGAGCACTGTTTAGGACTCTAGAACTGAAAAAACTAGTTAGAGCTTGCACGTTGCATATTCTATCTAGTTTTTCACACATCTTGTAGAAGGGTCCTAAAAATAGGCACAAGACCCTTTTTTACATATTTATAATGATCCAATGCAGATTTCAGCTGGCAGCCAGGGGTCCTTAAAATCAGTAAGGACCAATATGGCAGCAGCCATGCTACCAGCACAAATGAGCTGCAAGACCTCTTGCACAGAAATTGGTACACATTGAACCCGTTTTATACCCAAAAAACGGCCAAAACACCTACCAATTTCAATCCCACTGTGTCCAAATAACTTTTGCTGAGTGTGACCCACACCAAATGCCAGGATGTCGGATCAGGTCCACCACATGAATTGAGTTTCACACTCCTAATCAAGAGCCTTCTACCCATTTGAAACTGCCTAACTTCTCTGATCTCAAAAAATAGAAAAGCAAATTATGATTTAAATGGAGAAAAATTGCAAAGTGCTGCAGTACAGAGGGACCTGGGGGTCCTTGTGCAAGAAACATAAAAAGTTAGTGTGCAGGTACAGCAAGTAATCAGAAAGGCAAATGACAAATACCTTTATTGCAAGGGGGATAGAGTATAAAAGCAGAGAAGTCGTGTTACAACTGTACAGGGTATTGATGTGGCCACACCTAGAGTACTGTATATAGTTTTGGTCTCCGTATTTAAGGAAGGAGAAACTTGCATTGGAGGCTGTTCAGAGAAGGTTCACTAGGTTGATTCTGGAGAGGAACATAAGAAATAGGAGCATAGAAACATAGAAAATAGGTGCAGGAGTAGGCCATTAGACCATTCAATATGATCATGGCTGATCATGCAACTTCAGTACCCCATTCCTGCTTTCTCTCCATACCCCTTGATCCCTTTAGCCGTAAGAGCCACATCTAACTACCTTTTGAATATATCGAAGGAACTGGCCTCAACAACTTTCTGTGGTAGAGAATTCCACAGGTTCACAATTCTCTGAGTGAAGAAGTTTCCCCTTAACCCGGTGCTAAATGGCTTACCACTTATTCTGGGAATCAGTCTGGTGAATCTTCGCTGCACTCGCTCAATAGCAAGGACGTCCTTCCTCAGATTAGGAGACCAAAACTGTACATAATATTCAAGGTTTGGCCTCACCAAGGCCCTGTATAACTGCAGTAAGACCTTCCTGCTCCTATACTCAAACCCTCTCGCTATGAAGGCCAACATGCCATTTTTCTTCTTCACCGCCTGCTGTACCTGCATGCCAACTTTCAATGACTGATGTACCATGACACCCAGGTCTCGTTGCATCTCCCTTTTTCCTAATCTGTCACCATTCAGACAATAATTTGCCTTCCTGCTTTTGCCACCAAAGTGGATAACCTCACATTTGCCCACTCACCTAACCTGTCCAAGTCACCCTGCAGCCTCTTAGCATCCTTCTCACAGCTCACACTGCCACCCAGCTTAGTGTCATCTGCAAACTTGGGAGATATTGCATGGCAGGAGGAGGCCATTTGGCCCCTCGAGCCTGCTCCGCCATTCAATAAGATCGTGGCTGATCCATGGACTCAGCTCCACTTCCCTGCCCGCTCCCCATAACCTTTTACTCCCTTATCGCTCAAAAATCTGTCTATCCCCACCTTAAATATATTCAATGACCCAGCCTCCACAGCTCTCTGGGGCAGAAAATTCCATAGATTTACAACCTTCTAGAGAAGAAATTTCTCCTCATCTCAGTTTTAAATTGGAGGCCCCTTATTCTGAGACAATGTCCTCTAGTTTTAGTTTCCCCTATGAGTGGAAATATCCTCTCTGCACCCACCTTGTCGAGCCCCTTCATTATTTTATATGTTTCATTAAGATCACCTCTCATTCTTCTGAACTCCAATGTGTCCCAACCTATCTTCATGTCAACCCCCTCATCTCTGGAATCAACCTAGTGAACCTTCTCTGAACAGCCTCCAATGCAAGTATATCCTTCCTTAAATACGGAGACCAAAACTGTACACAGTACTCCAGGTGTGACCTTACTAATACTCTGTACAGTTGTCGCAGAATTTCTCTATTTTTATACTCTATCCCCCTTGCAATAAAGGCTAACATTCTATTTGTCTTCCTGATTACTTGCTGTACCTGCATACTAACTTTTTGTGTTTCATGTACAAAGATCCCCAGGTCCCTCTGTACTGCAGCAGTTTGCAATTTTTCACCATTTGAATTATAATTTGCTTTTCTATTATTTCTGCCAAAGTGGATAACCTCTCATTTTCCCACATTATACTCCATCTGCCAAATTTTTGATGGGGGGGTTGACTTATGAAGATAGGTTGAGTAGGTTGGGCCTATACTCATTGGAGTTCAGAAGAATGAGAGTGATCTTATTGAAACGTATAAGATAATGAGGGGGCTCGACAAGGTGGTTGCAGAGAGGATATTTCCACATAGGAGAAACTAAAACTAGGGGACATAGTCTCAGAATAAGGGGCTGCCCATTTAAAACTGAGATGAGGAGAAATTTCTTCTCGCAGAGGGTTGTAAATCTATGGAATTCTCTGTCCCAGAGAGCTGTGGAGGCTGGGTCATTGAATATATTTAAGGCGGAGACAGACAGATTTTTGAGTGATAAGGGAATAAAGGGTTATGGGGAGCAGGCATGGAAGTGAAACTGAGTCCATGATCAGATCAGCCATAATCTTATTAAATGGTGGAGCAGGCTCAATGGGCCAGGTGGCCTACTCCTGCTCCTATTTCTTATTTTCTTATCTTTGACTTCTCTACTTTTTGTGTCAAAACCACCATCTTTTATACCTTTATAGCTGTGTCAGCTGTGGCTCTGTTAGTAGCACCCTCACCTGAGTCACAAAGTTGTGGGTTCAAGTCCCACTCCAGGGTTCAAGTCTTACTGCAGGGACTTGAGCCACAAAAATCTAGGCTGACACTCGAGTGCAGTACTACACTATCGGAGGTGCCATCTTTTGGATGGGACGTTAAACTGGGGCCCATCTGCTCTCTCAGGTGGACGTTTACCATCACATGGCACAATTTTGAAAAAGAGCATGAGAGTTATCCCCGGTGTCCTGGCCAGTATTTTAATTATCTCAAATGTATTTATTTAACACTGATTATTTATACTAACTGATAATTAGTAAATTAATTAACAGCTTTATTATTTCAAAGAAAAGCAGGGGAGTTCTCTCTGGTGTCCTTGCCAATATTTATCTCTCAATCAACATAACAAAAACAGATTATCTAGTCATTATCACATTGCTGTTTATGCGAGCTTGCTGTGTGCAAATTGGCTGCGCTTTTCCTACATTACACAGTGACTACACTGTACTTCATTGGCTCCATAGCGCTTTGAGACATCTGGTGGACGTGAGTCACTATATAAATTCATGTCTCTCTCTCTTTCATTCAAACTTCCTTCAACACAATTTTTTAACCAATCTGAGTGATACCTTATTGCAAAGATTCCTGAACTTTAGACATATTCAAGAACTTATAAGCAGCAAATTTTAATTACTTAATAAAAGCCAGATCTGCTCATTAGTTGTAAAACTCCTTCCCTCTTTCTTTGGCCTGGAAAATTTCTATTTCCTCTGACATTAGAATCTGACAACAAGTATGCACAGTAAAATATTGTTCTAAGCCGCAGCACTGCAATTCTACACTGTAATGAGCACAGAAAATCAAAAAATCTTTAAACTACTTTGAAGAAACAAAATCTTAAAAATGTATTTATGACTGTTGAAAATTACTTTTCTACTCAAAGTGAGAGCAGAAAAAATAATGCTATTAGCCAGAAGAATGACGTGACATGTTCTTAAGAGGCCATCCATCAATGGAATCTTTCTTCAGAATCCCTCCCACATGCTATGCTAGCTCTGGTGATTATACATGTGAAGTGCAAATGAAGAAAAACAAAAAGATGACATGCAACAAGATATATTTTAGGACACTTCAATAACGCAGCTGATAACATAAAATATGGTAATAGATTTAATTTTAATATATTGGGTCGAATCTTGATGGAACAGGACATCTTATGGCATTTGTCACACTAGTTAGACTTTTTTCTGTTCCCTTCAGCTTGGAATTGTTTTGTGCTGCAACTTGTAGGAAGTACGAACTGATAATGGCATGGCAAGGGCAAAGGGGCATCTGGAAGCTTAATGAATGGTGGGATGAACAATGTATCCCCATAACCAATGAGATTTAAGGATTAAGAATGAAACAGAGGAATGACAAAAGGAGGGTGAATTTGGAATGGATGAATTAAGAGTTAATTCAGGAATAGAAAGAGAAATAAAGAGGGAACGAAAGACTGGATTAAGAGAAAAAAGTGACAGAAAAAGATTGTTTTAAATTGACATTTTTAAAATGTCTAAGACTTTACTATATGCAGGAATGAGGTTGAACAGTTTAAATCAACCCGTTTCTGGGCCTGAGAGGATGATTGTCATTGCATTAACAATTACCACATTATTAAAAGGATAATTACACTGTTAATCACCAGCCCTAATTTTCTGCGATGAGTTTAATGGGCAACTAATGGTCGAATCCAGCAAGTTCTTAAAAATAATGGGGAGTCTTAAAGCAAGATACCGTTTGTGTAAATCGACTAGCCAGGTCTGCAGATTCGCAACTCATGGTGCATCTCTTAATCCTCTGAATTGCTGGCCGATTTGCGCATTAATGTCGGCGTGCTTTGTTAACATGCCGTTATTTTTCCAACAAAATTGGCAAAAATTCCAAAGGGTCTACTCTGCCAGCAAAAGTGTGGTGGAGTGGAGACCAAAGTGAAGACCACCAACTATATCCTAAATTGCGAAGATGGGGTTATTAATATGGTCAGGGCGGATATCTCGTACCTATAAGGGTGCATCAGCAGCACATGTCGTAACTGTTAGAGCAGCTCCATTTCTCTCCAATGCAGCAGATGCAGCCCAGGAAGAGCTCCTCAGGAACTCAACTCTGCAACTTCCTAGGAATTATCAGATCATCCCTGCAAGGTATTCAATACCGACAAGGATCGATTATATGCTCTCACTGGCATTGTTGGCTATTTACTGGTCCTTTAACAGAATCTACATCTGCTCTCAGTTGGTTGAGCCTAATCAAGTGGCTAGCTAATTTCCTAGGATTTAGGAAATCCCCCAGCTATATCAATTTGGCAGGGTGAGGGTGTCTGGTAGATCTGTTCAAGCCCCTCCATACTAGAATTTCCTGGCCTCTTTTCCATGGGGTGGAATCCCAGTAGAAATGGGTTATGACTCGTTCTGTATGCACTCCTTCAGGCAACTACATCCAAGATGCACCAAGGAGTGAAGTTTTAGGCCCATTATGTTAAATCATATCGAAAAAAAAATAATGGTAGAAGGTGATCTATTCTTTTTTCAGCTTCCATGCAGGCATTTTGTTTCTGATTATTTTTGCTTGGGATGTGTCTGACACCGACAAAGCAGCATTTATTAAACAAACCTAGTTGCGCTGAGAGTATTAAGAGGCACTCACAAAACATAAGAGCAGAGTCACATGTAGGCCAAACCAGGTGGCAATGATAGATTCCTTTCCCTGAAGAACGCTCATGAACCATTTGGGTTTTTACAATAATCAAGCAATTTACAGGTCAGTTATTCAGGTGCTAGCCCACAAATTACCAGATTTATTGAATTCAATTTGTCTGGTTGGTTAGTTCAATACCATAACCACTGGGTTACTGTTCAGAACTTCCACTAATTGTTGGATCAGAGTTATAAGGATTATCAGTTATATAGTTTAGAAAAGTTTTATTACGAGTTTCACATCTTTTATAATACTTTAGTGTTAATAAAGGCTGTTAAAACATGTTGCAGCTGTCCAGTATTGCACTCAATTTAACAAATGAATCAGGTTAAAAGTCTTTGAAGTTGTTCAAATACCTTTACCGTCATAATCTTTTTTGTTTTCCCCTCATGATTTAAAGCATACAAAGCAAATCAGTTTGAAAAGTATACTTCAGATTTTTCTCAAGGTTGTTGGGGACAGTGAGAAACCAAACCGGTACAAATATCTTTAGAATCGGTCATTAACTTTAGGAAAATAGTTCACAAAAATTCCTACATTGGAAATTTTTAATACTGTAAATATTGTATGTTAAAACTAAGTTAGACTTATTCATGATCCTGAATTCCCTTAACAGTACAGATCTATCACTGTGAAATGCAATATTCAAGTGTATAAAATAGGAATTGCTATACAAAAAAGATCAAGGGCCATCTAGTTCGTCTTATATAAAACGGAAGAGAGTGACTAAAGTAAATGTTGCTCCCTTAGAAGATGAGAAGGGGGATTTAATAATAGGAAATGTGGAAATGGCTGAGACCTTAAACAATTATTTTGCTTCGGTCTTCACAGTGGAAGACACAAAAACCATGCCAAAAATTGCTGGTCACGGGAATGTGGGAATGGAGGATCTTGAGACAATCACTATCACTAGGGAGGTAGTGCTGGACAGGCTAATGGGACTCAAGGTGGACAAGTCCCCTGGTCCTGATGAAATGCATCCCAGGGTATTAAAAGAGATGGCGGAAGTTATAGCAGATGCATTGGTTATAATCTACCAAAATTCTCTGGACTCTGGGGAGGTACCAGCGGATTGGAAAGCAGCTAATGTAATGCCTCTGTTTAAAAAAAGGGGACAGACAAAAGACAGATAACTATAGGCCGGTTAGTTTAACATCTGTAGTGGGGAAAATGCTTGAAGCTATCATTAAGGAAGAAATAGCGGGACATCTAGATAGGAATAGTGCAATCAAGCAGAGGCAACATGGATTCATGAAGGGGAATCATGTTTAACTAATTTACTGGAATTCTTTGAGGATATAACGAGCATGGTGGATTGAGGTGTACCGATGGATGTGGTGTATTTAGATTTCCAAAAGGCATTCGATAAGGTGCCACACAAATGGTTATTGCAGAAGATAAAGGTACGCGGAGTCAGAGGAAATGTATCAGCATGGATCAAGAATTGTCTGGCTAACAGAAAGCAGAGAGTCGGGATAAATGGGTCCTTTTCGGGTTGGAAATCGGTGGTTAGTGGTGTGCCACAGAGATCGGTGCTGGGACCACAACTGTTTACAATATACATAGATGACCTGGAAGAGGGGACAGAGTGTAGTGTAACAAAATTTGCAGATGACACAAAGATTAGTGGGAAAGCGGGTTGTGTAGAGGACACAGAGAGGCTGCAAAGAGATCTAGATAGGTTAAGTGAATGGGCTAAGGTTTGGCAGATGGAATACAATGTCGGAAAGTGTGAGGTCATCCACCTTGGGAAAAAAAACAGTAAAAGGGATTATTATTTGAATGGGGATAGATTACAACATGCTGCGGTGCAGAGGGATCTGGGAGTCCTTGTACATGAATCCCAAAAGGTTAGTTTGCAGGTAATCAGGAAGGCGAATGGAATGTTGGCCTTCATTGCGAGAGGGATGGAGTACAAAAGCAGGGAGGTCCTGCTGCAACTGTACAGGGTATTGGTGAGGCTGCACCTGGAGTGCTGCGTGCAGTTTTGGTCACCTTACTTAAGGAAGGCTATACTAGCCTTGGAGGGGGTACAGAGACGATTCACTAGGCTGATTCCGGAGATGAGGGGGTTACCTTATGATGATAGATTGAGTAGACTGGGTCTTTACTCCTTGGAGTTCAGAAGGATGAGGGGTGATCTTATAGAAACATTTAAAATAATGAAAGGGATAGACAAGATTGGGGAGCGGGCGGGTAAGTGGAGCTGAGTCCACGGCCAGATCAGCCATGATCTTTTTGAATGGCGGAGCAGGCTCGAGGGGCTGGATGGCCTACTCCTGTTCCTAATTCTTATGTTCTTATGTTCTTATATCTTCTACTATCCTGGAAGGTACACGATACCATGATAATGGAGTTGTTGAATAATCAATCTCTATTATTAATTTATCTAAAGAGACCCAGACATGAGGCGAGGAAACTCCCAGTGGTGAAGCTCTTTGGGAACCATAGTCCAAAGTCACCTGTTCCTTCCAAGAAAGCTACACTTACCACACGTCATGTCTCACATTACTCACATACTGTATCCCAAAATGTTATTTTCTGAAAGGTTTTGAATTAGTATTTGAATGAATCAATACTATTTGCTTCCACCGTCTCTCTATGAAGCCTGTTCCATAGATTAAACACTCGCCCAATAAAATATTGGTCCTGATATAAACTCGGAGATGCGTTGAAAGAGGGTGGGGATCGGTCCAATATCACACGGGAATCCTGGGAGAAAGTTCGGCATGTCAGTCAGTGGCGTTTTAACTCAGCCAAATCATTAGCATTTTACTTACGAGTTTATAAGAACAGAAGAAATAAGAGCAGGAGTAGGCCATACGACCCACTCGAGCCTGCCCCGCCATTTAATACGATCATGGCTGATCCGATTATGGACTCAGGTCCACTTCCCTGCCCGCTCTCCATAATCCCTTATCGGTTTAGAAACTGTCTATCTCTGTCTTAAATTTATTCAATGACCCAGCTTCCACAGCTCTCTGAGGCAGCGAATTCCACAGATTTACAACCCTGAGCCCTACGAGCCCTATCTCAGTTTTTAATGGGCAACCCCTTATTCTAAGATTATGTCCCCTAGTTCTAGTCTCCCCCATCAGTGGAAACATCCTCTCTGCATCCACCTTGTCATGCCCCCTCATAATCTTACACCTTTTGATAAGGTCACCTCTCATTCTTCTGAATTCCTATGAGTAGAGGCCCAACTTACTCAACCATTCCTCATAAGTCAACCCCCTCATCTCCGGAATCAGCCTAGTGAACCTTCACTGCCTTCAAAGCAAGTATATCCGTTCTTAAATATGGAAACCAAAACTGTACACAATATTCCAGGTGTGGCCTCACCAATACCCTGTATAACTGCAGCAAGGCTTCCCTGCTTTTATACTCCATCCCCTTTGCAATAAAGGCCAAGCTTCCATTGGCCTTCCTGATCACTTGCTGTACCTGCAAACTAACCTTTTGTGTTTCATGCACAAGTACCCCCAGGTCCCGCTGTACTGCAGCACTTTGCAATTTTTCTCCATTTAAATAATAATTTGCTCTTTGATTTTTTTCTGCCAAAGTGCATAACTTCACACTTTCCAACAGTATACTTCATCTGCCAAATTTTTGCCCACTCACTTAGCCTGTGTATGTCCTTTTGCAGATTTTTTGTGTCCTCCTCACACATTGCTTTTCCTCCCATCTTTGTACCATCAGCAAACTTGGCTACGTTACACTCGGTCCCTTCTTCCAAATTAACATAGATTGTAAATAGTTGGGATCCCAGCACTGATCCCTGCGACACCCCACTAGTTACTGATTGCCAACCCGAGAATGAACCATTTATCCCGACTCTCTGTTTTCTGTTAGTTAGCCAATCCTCTATCCATGCTAATATATTACCCCAATCTCGTGAACTTTTATCTTATGCAGTAACCTTTTATGTGGCACCTTGTCAAATGCCTTCTGAAAGTCCAAATATACCACATTCACTGGTTCCCCTTTATCCACCCTGTCCATTACATCCTCAAAGAACTCCAGCAAATTTGTCAAACATGACTTCCCTTTCATAAATCCATGCTGACTCTGCCTGACTGAATTGTGTCTTTCCAAATGTCCTGCTATTGCTTCTTTAATAATGGACTCCAATATTTTCCCAACCATAGATGTTAGGCTAACTGGTCTATAGTTTCCTGCTTTCTGTCTGCCTCCTTTTATAAATAGGAGTGTTACATTTACAGTTCTCCAATCTGCTACAACCTCCCCAGAACCAGGGGAATTTTGGTAAATTACAACCAACGCATCCAAAATCCCTACCGCTACTTCTCTTAAGACCCGAGGATGCAAGCCATCAGGTCCAGGGGATTTATCTGCCTTTAGTCCCATTATCTTACTGAGTACCACCTCCTTAGTGATTGTGATTGTGTTAAGTTCCTCCCCCCCTATAGCCCCTTGACTATCCACTGCTGCAATATTGTTAGTGTCCTCTATCGTAAAGACTAATAACAAATATTTGTTCAGAGTTTCTGCCATCTCCATGTTCCCCATTACTAATTCCCTGGTCTCGTCCTCTAAGGGACCAACATTTACTTTAGCCACTCTTTTCCTTTTTATATACCTGTAGAAACTCTTGCTGTTTTTATATTTCATGCTAGTTTACTTTCATAGTCTATCATCCCTTTCTTAATCATTTTTCTAATTATTCTTTGCTGGCTTTTAAAAGCTTCCCAATCTTCAGTCCTCCCACTAATTTTGGCCACTTTGTATGCCCTAGTTTTTAATTGGATACCATCCTTTATTTCTTTAGTTAGCGACGGATGGCTATCTTTTCTTTTATACCCTTTCCTCCTCACTGAAATATATTTTTCTTGTGAGTTGTGAAATATCTCCTTAAATGTACGCCTCTTGTTCATCAACCGTCCTACACTTTAATGTATTTTCCCAGTCCACTTTAGCCAACTTTGCCCTCATACCTTTGTAGTCTCCTTTATTTAAGCTTAGTACGCTGGTTTGAGATTTGCCATCCAATGTGCGGCAGCGGGAGCAATGAGGACCTGCATGACGCAATCTCAAGTCCATTTTCGTAAATCTTTTCTGCGCCTTCTCCAAGGCCTTCACATTCGTCTTAAAGTGCGGTACCCAGAATTGGACACAGTTGAGGCCGAACCAGTGTTTTACAAAGGTTCATCATAACTTCCTTGCTTCTGTACACTATGCCTCTATTTATGAAGCCCATTAACTCGTACGCATGTTTAACCGCTTTCTCAAGCTGCCCTGCCACCTGCAATGATTTGTGCACATATACCTCAGGTCTCTCTGTTCAAGCACCCCTTTTAGGATTGTACCCTTTATTTTATATTGCCTCTCCTTGCTCTTCCTCACATCGTGCTTTTTTGCGTTAAATTTCATCTACCACGTGTCCACCCATTTCACCAGTCTGTCTATATCGTCTTGAAATCTATCACTATCCTACTCACTGTTCACTATACTTCCAAGTTTTGTGTCATCTGCACATTTTGAAATTGTGTCCTGTACACCCAAGTCATTTATATATAGAAATATATATATATATATATCTATATAAAAGCAGTGGTTGCCCCTGGGGAACACCACTGTATACCTTCGGTCAGTTCGAGAAACAACCCTTCACAACTACTCTCTGCTTCCTGTCACTTAGTCAATTCGTATCCACGCTGGCACTGCTCCTTTTATTGCATGGACTTCAAATTTGCTGGCAAGCCTATTATGTGGAATGGAAACGAGTGACTAAAGTAAATGTTGGTCCCTTAGAAGATGAGAAGGGGAATTTAATAATGGGAAATGTGGAAATGGCTGAGTCCTTAAACAATTATTTTGCTTCGGTCTTCACAGTGGAAGACACAAAAACCATGCCAAAAACTGCTGGTCACAGGAATGTGGGAAGGGAGGACCTTGAGACAATCACTATCACTAAGGGGGTAGTGCTGGTCAGGCTAATGGGACTCAAGGTAGACAAGTCCCCTGGTCCTGATGAAATGCATCCCAGGGTATTAAAAGAGATGGCGGAAGTTATAGCAGATGCATTCGTTATAATCTACCAAAATTCGCTGGACTCTGGGGAGGTATCAGCGGATTGGAAAGCAGCTAATGTAACGCCTCTGTTTAAAAAAGGGGGCAGACAAAAGGCAGGTAACTATAGGCCGGTTAGTTTAACATCTGTAGTGGGGAAAATGCTTGAAACTATTATTAAGGAAGAAATAGCGGGACATCTAGATAGGAATAGTGCAATCAAGCAGACGCAGCATGGATTCATGAAGGGGAAATCATGTTTAACTAATTTACTGGAATTCTTTGATATAACGAGCATGGTGGAGAGGTGTACCGATGGATGTGGTGTATTTCCAAAAGGCATTCGATAAGGTGCCACACAAAAGGTTACTGCAGAAGATAAAAGGTACGCGGAGTCAGAGGAAATGTATCAGCATGGATAGAGAATTGGCTGGCTAACAGAAAGCAGAGTCGGGATAAATGGGTCCTTTTCGGGTTGGAAATCGGTGGTTAGTGGTGTGCCACAGGGATCGGTGCTGGGACCACAACTGTTTACAATATACATAGATGACCTGGAAGAGGGGACAGAGTGTAGTGTAACAAAATTTGCAGATGACACAAAGATTAGTGGGAAAGCGGGTTGTGTAGAGGACACAGAGAGGCTGCAAAGAGATTTAGATAGGTTAAGTGAATGGGCTAAGGTTTGGCAGATGGAATACAATGTCGGAAAATGTGAGGTCATCCACCTTGGGGAAAAAAAAACAGTAAAAGGGAATTTTATTTGAATGGGGAGAAATTACAACATGCTGCGGTGCAGAGGGACCTGGGGGCCCTTGTGCATGAATCCCAAAAAGTTAGTTTGCAGGTACAGCAGGTAATCAGGAAGACGAATGGAATGTTGGCCTTCACTGCGAGAGGGATGGAGTACAAAAGCAGGGAGGTCCTTCTGCAACTGTACAGGGTATTGGTGAGGCCGCACCTGGAGTACTGCGTGCAGTTTTGGTCACCTTACTTAAGGAAGGATATACTAGCTTTGGAGGGGCTACAGAGACGATTCACTAGGCTGATTCCGGAGATGAGGGGGTTACCTTATGATGATAGATTGAGGAGACTGGGTCTTTACTCGTTGGAGTTCAGAAGGATGAGGGGTGATCGTATAGAAACATTTAAAATAATGAAAGGGATAGACAAGATAGAGGCAGAGAGGTTGTTTCCACTGGTTGGGGAGACTAGAACTAGGAGGCACAGCCTCAAAATACTGGGGAGCCAATTTAAAACCGAGTTGAGAAGGAATTTCTTCTCCCAGAGGGTTGTGAATCTGTGGAATTCTCTGCCCAAGGAAGCAGTTGAGGCTAGCTCATTGAATGTATTCAAGTCACAGATAGATAGATTTTTAACCAATATGGGAATTAAGGGTTACGGGGAGTGGGCGGGTAAGTGGAGCTGAGTCCACAGCCAGATCAGCCATGATCTTGTTGAATGGCGGAGCAGGCTCGAGGGGCTAGATGGCCTACTCCTGTTCCTAATTCTTATGTTCTTATGTTCTTATGTTCTAACTTTATCAAACGTCTTTTGGAAATCCATGTACACATCAATCGCACTGCATTCATCAACCTCTTTGTTATCTCATCACAAAATTCGATCAAGTTAGTTAAACATGATTTGCCTTAACAAATCCGTGCTGGCTTTCCTTAATTAATCTACAGTTGTCCAAAAGACAGTTAACTTTATCCCTGATTATCGTTTCTAAAAGCTTCCCCACTACCGAGGTTAAACTGAATGGCCTGTTGTTGCTGGGTTTATCCTTACACTCCTCTATTGAGGAAGTTGCACGCAAGTATCCTAACACGCTTGAGTTAAACATGGAAGTCGGTGGATTGGAGCAGGTTTCCTGACTCGTTCGTGTTTCCCCTGGTTTTAACCCCCCACCTGCACCCAAATCCACACGTTGCTCCAGATTAAAAATCCCCCAATTGTTTCCGTAGATAGTTGTGAATATAACCCCATTCACGTATAGGCCATATCTTTTGGTACTACTGTTCTGGACAAGGCAAAATAGCTTATCATGGTCTATATTTTCTAGTCCCTTTAGAATCCTAAAAACAGCAATCATATCACCTCGCAAACTTCTCTTTTCCAGTGAGAATATATCCAATTTACATGATCATTCCTTGTAATCCAATCCCTCCATCCTCTCAATCATTCTGGTTGCTCTCTTCTGTATCCTTTCAATATTTTTGTACTGTGGCAACCAGAATTGTACACTATAATGATTAACAATATTCTTGAGATTCTGTTAGTAGCATATAGCAGTGTACTGTGATCAACAAAGTCATATAATGCTGCAGAGGCAAAACAGTTGCACTTTAAAGTACAGTCTTCAAATTTCTTTTAATTTAAATATTTGTGCTCACCAAAGTGAGGGATGATATTGCTGGGAATAGAACTTTTTCTATTTCAGGCACCCAGTAACAGCATCAAGCACCAGGTGAGGTAAAGCAGATGCAGAATAAAGCTCCCTTTACCATGTCTGAACAATGTCTCAGTCCATTTTCTAATTCCCATATCAACAGTCCCATAGAACAAGAGAAAATTTAATGAAAAAAGATCATTTGGCTTTTTGGTAGAGCAATCGAAAACTAATTCCATTGTCCCAATCTCTCCCCAAAACGCTTCAAATGTTTATTTATTCTTCCCTTCAAAGGTACAATTGTCCCTGCATGAACTACTTCGTGGTGCGTGGTGAAGCATTCCATTCTCTAAAAACTGCGTGAAGAAATTTGTCTCGACATCTCTCCTCACTCTTCCAGTAACAATTTTAAAATGAAATCCTCTAAATACTGACTCCTCAACCACTGGAATAGTCTTTCACTATTTACCCTATTGAAACTCTTGATAATTAAAAAAATCTCGAAGTAATCTCCTCTTAGCCGTCTCTGTTTTAGAGAAAATAGTCCAAGTATCTGAAATCTCTTCTCATAACCATAGCTTCTCATGCTATTTCCTCTCGAAGTGCGATTGCCAATTAATGTCAAATTAAAGACAGTTTTTTTGCTGTCGGCCCATGCAACTGGATTGAGACTGTACAAACTCATGTCACATAGGACCCTGACAGTCAACATACAGACCCACTGTGCAACTGAGTTCCCAGAAGCATGCTTGACAAACAAGCTTTGAAATATGAAACCTCAACTTACCATATCTTCATGGTTGCAGTATCTTCACTTTTTAAAAGTTAATCATAAACATTTATTATTAATTGAACATTCATATTCTAAGTTGTTTTCATTTCAAACATTTTATGAATTTTATGCTTATTAAGGTAAAGGGTGTCCATTTTTAGAATCAAATATTTCATCACTTTTGCTCAATATCAGCATCAAGCACTCCTTCATCAGGTTACATGTTAAGGAAACCTCTACTTTGACCAATGTGCTTACCCTGAACTAAATGAACACACCCTACTGTATCAGTGTGACATTTCCTGCCAAACTGGTGCTAAGTTGGGGCAGTTTTGTGCTATGAACACACATCCACTTGGAAAGAGGTCGGAGTGGAAATTCAATATCGACCATTTAGAGGTGGTGACACCGCTTGGTCGGTGATTTAACCGCCTGCCGGTAATTACCGCCGCCAACCGCGAAATTCAGTTTTACTACCTGAAGAGGGGATTGGAGCGGTAAATCAGGCATTACACACCACTCTTTAGGTGCTAAACGGCGGTAAGTGGGGCGGTAAAATCTGAGCAGTAATCAGCATTTGTAGCTGTGTAACAGATATACTGGC
This sequence comes from Pristiophorus japonicus, assembly GCF_044704955.1. Taxonomy (NCBI): domain Eukaryota; kingdom Metazoa; phylum Chordata; class Chondrichthyes; family Pristiophoridae; genus Pristiophorus; species Pristiophorus japonicus. Next base: position 131,462,763 of record NC_091978.1, on the reverse strand, counting down.
ATCATTTGGATTCAATTATGGCGGTGATATGACGCGGCACCGCCTTATGCTTATCTTCGTTGCCTACACACTGAGAGGGAGAAGATGGCAGAGACGAGAGCTCGTCAGCGTGCTCCCTGGTTCTCCGATGCCGCAGTGGATGCACTCCTGGACGGTGTGGAGAGGCGACGTGAATTATTGCGGGGTGAGACTGGCAGTAGGCCACAGCCACAGACGTTCCAAAGATTGTGGAGGGAAGTTGCGCAGAGCGTGTCTGGGAGAAACATGGTGCCTAGGACAGCCATCCATTGCAGGAAAAAGTTCAACGACCTAATGCGGCTTGTGGGACTGAGTATATTTTACATGAACGTTAGCATCCCATGCTCTGAGCACAATGTACAGTGTGTGCAGTCACTCCTCAATCAGTATGTGAAGGACCCCATGCTCTTCGTGGGTGAACACAGATGCAAAGTTTGCATTTGCTGCCTCAGCCACTTCCTGGGCCTGCATGCGCACTTAACCTTCCTGCTCCATTGTTGAGACATACATAAGAACATAAGAAATAGGAGGAGTAGATCATTTAGCCCCTCAAGCCTGCTCCACCATTCAGTGAGATCATGGCTAATCTGATCTTGGCCTCAACTCCACTTCCCTGCCTGCTCCCCATAATCCTCGACTCCCTGGTCTTGTTTTCTTCTCAGTCTCAAGATCCATGTGGACGATGGTTGCCTCATCTTAACTGTTATGTGCTGGCCCCCAAATTCCAGCATCGTCACGCCTAGTGCGCACAGCTATTCCGAATTACATCAACCTGTGAAGAATCAACTCAACTATGTAAGGCACCTCGGACAGACGGATACTAACTCAGATGTTCAGTTTCTTCTTGCAGGCCAAGTTAGTGCATAACCGACACGAACAGATCCTGACTGGAGGAGGGGACCCTGACCCCCAGTACGGTGGAGGAACGCGTTTTGGGCCTCATGGACCACAAGTGAGTGCGGTGGCGGCGGGTGAGGCGCCCTCAGGAAAGTGACGGTATGTTGAGGGCCTTTGCATCCTCTGTCAGGCCACTTAGCCATGACATCACAATCCTTCCCCACTTTCCATGAGACTGGCATTTCAGAACGCCTTTTCCCAGTCCTTGCCCCCTTCCCTCCAGGTAATCACTCTTCTCTGGCTTTGTGCTTTCAGATGATGAACCAGAGGCCCACGAGCCTGTATGTGAGCTGTCCAGTGCCGGCAATGGTGGAGACGAAGAGGAGGTGGAGGACACCTCTCTGCCTGTCGCTGAGGAGACAGCGGCCTCAGCGGTCAGGTTCACCACCTCAGTGGAGGTGAGCATGGTTGTGGATTTGGCAGTGGGTCGTGTTCTGGGACCCAGTGGCCTGCAGCAACGCCAGGGAGAAGGGAAACTTGGGGGCCAACTCCCCAGAGGGTGAGTGCATGCCTGAGTAATGCTTAGCAGCACTCTGATGAGGATCTCGAGCTGGAGGTTATTGCAAGACAATCATTGCGGATGCACAACGATCAGTTGGGTGCATTGGCAAGGGTGCCAGAGAGCCTTAATGCACTTGCTGTGAGGATTGAGGAGTCTGCCTCAACATCTGCACTTGTGAGTCAGCAGCCCATCCTTGGTAGATACTAACGGATGGTGGAAGCCACAAGTGACCATGGGGTCCCAGACATGATGGCGCAGGCTATGGCTAATGTGGCAGTAGCCACTGAACATCAAGCCGAAGCCGCGCAAGGCCTGCATTCTGTCAGTGCGTAGTGGCATCAATGTGCTCTCTGCTCTGATGTAGACTCACTCTGCTCTGATGTAGAGTCAACTTGATGCCATTCAAGCACTGACTGCTGCCATCGTGTCTGGGTTCCCATCAGTCCAACAGGGAGGTAATGGTGCCTAAGCAAGCCAGCAATCTGCGCTCCCTCAGATTGCTCCAGGTGCTGAGGCTCTGCCCCAGGGTAGTGACAGCGTGTTAGTCGAGATGGAACATGATGTCCTCTCTCAGGACAACATAATTCCGTCTCCCACCACTGCCATTCCGCCTTTGCACCCATCTGGCCGAGACTGCTGCCGCCCATGCTGAGGTAGTGCGGTCCGCAGACGGGCCTTCCAGAGCCCAAGCTGGTCGGGGACGTCCTGCTAGACCATCAGTTGTGTCTGCAGCGCCGACAGAGCAACTTTCACCAGCCTTGCTGCAAGCACTGAGACCCCATTGAGGAGGAGCAATAGGCATGGGGGGGGGGGGGGGTGTGGGTGGTAAATCACTGCGCAAGTCCCACTAACCAACAATAGCATCATGGCCATATATGTTGACCTTATTGGAATATTAAGGCATATACATAGTTGCACTTGCCTCTGGATGGATTATGTTTGCAGGGGTGTTGTTTCATTCATAATTTGGTGATGGCTCTGCATTGTGCTTCTTTATGGCACATTCTTGTTGTTATTAAAGGTTATTTTGCAACTTCACATTGTGTTGCGATTTATATACACAGAGAGTTGGAGGGTGTGGCATGATGTCTTTAGCACATCGCCAGATGAATAGGCTGGCCACTCGGCAGGTGTTGCACCATTTACTGGAATCACTGCGTGGTGAGTCTCTGATGAGCAGCCCTTGCAGTGGCATCAGTGTCAGGCTGCCTCCTCCGTGGCTGATGCTCCTTGTCTTCCTCCTCATCGTCCTCATCCTCCTGAGGTGCAGCTGCCATCCCTGGTGACAATGGCTCGCCCCTCATGATGGCCAGGTTGTGTAGTATGCAGCACACAGCAGTGAAAAGGGACACTCTATCAGGGGTGTACTGAAATGTCCTTCCAGAGTGGTTAAGGCAGTGGAAACACTGCTTTAGTTTGCTCTATTATGGTCCTGGTTGTTTGCTCTATTATGGTCCTGGTTGTAGCATGGTTGTGGTTGTAGCGCTGCTCAGCAGGGCTGGTGGGGTTGCGGAAGGGAGTCATCAGTCAAGTGGCTAGACCATATCTTTTGTCTCCGATCAGCCGGCCACGCTCTTCATGTGGTGGCTGGAACTGTCGTGGCACACTGCTTTCCTGCAGGATGAAGGCATCATGGCAGCTGCCAGGAAAGCGGGTATTCACAGCGAGGACCAGCTGCCTGTGGTCGCACATCAACTGGATTGCAAAACACCGCTCCATTGTGGGGCGGGGCCGCAATGCCACATGCGTGCAATCAATGGCTCCCTGAACGATCGGGAAGCCCACTATCCTGGCAAAGCCACAGGAGCACTGATCCTGGTTCTCCCTGGACATGCTGAACTTTATGTAGTCTATTCCTTGGCTGTAGAGAGCGTTGGTCACCTGGCGAATGCAGAAATGTATTGCAAACTGCGAGATTTTGCATATATCGTCTACAGGAGCATGGAAGGACCCGGTAGCATAGAAGTTGAGCGCTATTGTCACTTTCACTGGCACAGACAGTGAGGTGATGGTGCCGATTTCAGCTTCGAGGTCTGTATGCAGGAGGTGGCAGAGCTCCGTGACCACATCCTTGCGGAATCGCAGCCTTCTTGTGCACTGCTCCTCAGACATATCAAGGTACAAAGAATACACACGGTAAACCCTGGTGGGGGGGGGGGGGGGGGGTAAGGCCTCCTGCCCCGACGTCTGTGGCCTCTCCTCAGGCGTGGACCCACATTGGCCATATCATGTCTGTGTAGCTGGCGCCTTCGAAGTAGTCGCCACAGCACGACGTGGTGTGTCAGCACTGCCCCCATCAAGTTGCTGAAGGTAAGAGCGAGATGCTACTCGGCAATGGATCCGAAATGGATCCCGTCAACGTTGTTGAAATGACAGTCATCAAGGTAAGTACTCAGCAGCCGCAGCATGCCAACACCTACGCACTCTGCTAGGAGAATACGTATCACTCACTGCGACCTCTGTACCCCGGTTGCTAGTCCCGTTATATACCGCCCCAGCATCGTAACCTTGATTTGTGAACGGCAACTTTTTGTGGCGAGTTCTGCGACAGCCGGTAAGTAAGGCGTTGCAAGCGTACTGATGTCATGATTTCCCTGGCAGTAGTAGGCGAGGCGGTACTTCTTTGCGGCGCTGCAAAAACTCAACGAAGTTTGCAGCAGGAGGTTACATCATTGAGCACAGGTGCCAAGCCATTTGAGCCAAGGTTCCGCCTCTCCGGAACGCTATCAGCTGGTGGTAACCGCTGAATTTTAGCCCCATTCAGTCTGACAGACATAAAAAGAACACAAAACTGAAAATGTTGAAAATCTGAAATAAAAATAGAGAATGTTGGAAAAGCACAACGATCTCAATGTTATGATATATTTCCACCAGGCTCTTATAGCTTGCACAAAAGGAAAACGTTCAAACCATCAGTTTCAAACCCAGGTGTAGAACTGAAAGTACAATACATACCATACAAATCTCCCACCAGAGACCTGGATTGCCTACACTAACCCGACTCCTGATGGTGAGGACAAACTTCCCGACTACACTTCTTCAGATGTGGCAATGAAGCAGCATAGTTGGGATATCTGCCACCAACACGGAGTTGGAGCCAGCATAATTAACCATGATAGATTGGGGGTTTTGTAAAATGTAATCATGTCTAAACAAACTAAACCATTCAATCCCTTAAAGTTTGAATTAATTTTGAAATGCACTCGCTGTTGTTCTGTAGGCAAACACAGCAGTCAATTTTCACACAGCAAGGTTTCACAAATAACAAATGGGATGAATAATCAGCTAATCTGTTTTTGAGTGTGTTGGTTGAGGGAAAATGATTAAATCAGGACACCAGGAGAAGTCCTCGCTTTTTGAAAAAGTTCCATGGGATCTTTATCTGAACAGGCCTTCCTTTAAGTTTAAAGTTTCATCCAAAAGATGGTATCATCTGACAATGCAACACCCTCTGTACTGCATTGAACTGCCAACATTAACGCTTGAACCCATAACCTTCTGACTCAGAGGCAAGAGTCCTACCAATTGAGACAAACTGACCTTCATCAGGAAAAACTTCTTTACCCAAAGAGTGATAAATGTTTGGAATAAGTTACCAAGCAAGATAATAAAACACAAAAACATTGAGGTTATACAAAATTTGATTAAATGCCATGATGGGACAACTGATGTACTAAAGCAGGACCATTCAATAACTCTTGAGAGGGCCACAATTCCAAGAGGTGTAACCCTAGCAACAACTTACCAGGACAGAACAATAAGTCTATTTAGGGCCAAAGGAGTCGAAGATTTTGCCAGTTTATAAGACAAATGAAATTCATTGGGCCTTAAATTGCAGCCTCTCTGGTGTGTACGATGTGCTGAGAGAATGTTTTCCCTGGCTGAAGTGTCTACAACTAGGGGGCACAGTCTCAGGATAATGGGTAGGCCATTTAAGACAGCGATGAGAAGGAATTTCTTCATTCATTCATAGGGTTATGAATCTTTGGAATTGTCTGCCCCAGGGGCTGTGATGCTGAGTCTCTGAGTATATTCAAAGCTGAGATAGATAGATTTTTGGTCTCTAGGGGAATCAAAGGGATATGAAGATCGGGCAGAAAAATGGAGTTGAGGTCGATGATCAGCCATGATCTTACTGAATGGCGGAGCAGGCTCGAGTGGCTGTATGGCCTACTCCTGCTCTTATTTCTTATGTTCTTATATTAAGCCGATAATTTCCTCGTTTATCACTCTTATCCTTCTTAAATAGTGGTGTGACATTGGCAATTTTCCAATTCAAGGGGGTCATAAATTCAGTTCATGTCCAATTTTACAAGGCACAATTTGGGGCCAAATAATGAGGCTGTGCTACTAGCATGCATGGCCCCATTTAAATATTAAAATACAATACAAAAGCTTTGTACTCACAATTTCATGAATTCAGTTGAAATTCCGCCCACAATATGAGCCTTGCCCACAAAAGCTGGGCACAGTGGGAGTTCTGGGAGCTCACCCGTTACATTTTACTTCCTGCATTAGCTGGGAAAGCCTCCATTTTTGAGTTTCTTTCTCTGCCAATACTTTCCTTTATTCTTGTGTACTCAAGTGTAAACATAGCCTTGGTTTTACTAAGCCAAAACCTACTACGAAAAATAAAACTGCTAAAGCTGGAAATCTGAAATAAGCACAAAAAATGTTGGAAATGCAGACACGTAGCATTTCTTAAGGTGTGCATCCTTCATTATGTTTTAAACTTGAGGCATCGGTCCCTGATGGCAAGCATCTTAGACTGCTGAGGGAAGTCAGAGAGGAATGCAATACCTCTCTTCAAAAATGGAGAAATGGATAGACCAGATAATTGCAGATTAGTCAGCCTAACATCGATAGTGTGCAAGCTTCCAGAGGCCATAAAATGGGATAAAATTAATATTCACCTAGAAGGATATGGGTTAATTAAGAACAGCCAACACAGATTTGTAGAAGGGAAATCTGACAAATGGAGGAGTTATTTGTGGAAATTTGTGAAAAAATAAATTGCTTGGATGTTGTGTATATGGATTTTCAAAAGGTGTCTGATAAGGTGCCATATGAAAGGCTTGTTGATAAAATTGACTTCCGGACCAACACAGCTATACAAATCCCAAATGTCAGCAATAGATATAAATATATTCTTAACTCTTACCTTGCGACACCACTTCTTCCTTTTGAACAATTTCTGCCTTCTTCTGTTTTGATGCCAATATTTCCCGTTTTAGCTGACGTGCTTCTTTGCGTAACTCTTCACTGCATGAAAACAATATTTACATAAGATATAATTTTCTCTGTGATAAAACCAACTAGAAGAACGAGTTCCAAGCAGATGCTTAGAAATTCAGAGCTAAAAACAAAGAGAATGTAATTATTAGAAACAAGTGCCATCATTTATTACCATAAATTCAAGAAACATTGACATATTTTCAGTTTAAAGCTGCTCAGATTTAGAATAATTAATTTAAAAAATCATGTTTTGAATACTGCTGAGTCCACAACATTGCCCCCGATTTTTACTTTTTCATTAATTCAAGGGCTCTGTATTCTCACATTCCATTCCTTCTTTGCAGCAATGACTTTCTTCACTCATCATCCAACCCTATCCTTGCTGATGGCTGCACTGTACATTCATCAACTTCCTTCAGATTACATGCGTTCAATGCTCATAATCTCCAGTCCTCTCACAGTATAATGCTTGAATCACTATAACCTTCATTTATATCCATGTCCTTCAATGGAGCAATAAAAATCTTTTAATTCTTCGGGCACATTCTTCATGTTTCTCACCAGTCCAATGTACAGAAACTATCTCTTATCTTTGATTGCCTCACATTTGAGGTGCCAGACGTCGCAGTGGTAGCACTCCCTCCTTCGAGTCAGAAGGTTGGGGATTCAAGCCCCATTCCAGAGACTTGCCTACATAATTTAGGCTGACATTTCAATGCAATACCGAGGGAGTACTGCAATATCGGAGGTGCTGTCACTTGGATGACATGTTAGTATTAGGCCATCTGTACTCTTGGATCCTCAGAACCCATAGTGCAGTACAACACCAAAATTGAAAAAAATGAAAGAGAAGATGGCGTAAACTGAAGTGTGATTATTAGGTTAATGCCAAGCTTGAATTTTAAAAGCTTGAAGATTGTTCGGGGAAAGAAAGACTGAAGTAGGTAAGGACTTTTAAATTTGAGGTGTTGGGATATAAGCTACAGTCTGAGACTATACAGTGAGTCTTGGGTTTCAACACTGAGTTGTATGGAGGAGGGAGACCATGTAGGACAACATATTTGGAGATTAAAAGGATCAGAAGAGGAAAACTGATAAAAACATGAACCACAATAACATCAATAACAAAGAAAAACTAAATGAGGAGAAAGGTTGGAGGCTAGAGGTGAAAGACTGATTGTCTATCAGATGACATGCTTTTTCTTGCATTCTGTCGAAGAGTGCGAGAGGTACAAGAGCCTCCAGACATGGGAGTAATATTAAAGTCTTGGATGGACTTGGGCTTTGTAGAGAGAAAAACAGTATTTGGCATGTACGAAAGAGAGAGTCCATTTTGGAGGCAGCTTAAACGATGTGGAAGTTCTATTTCAATAGATCAGATGAAGTAAATAGATTGAAAGAAAGATTGAAAGAAAGAGAGAAAGGAGGAAGGAAAGAAAGAAGGAAAGAAAGGAGGAACGGAAGAAAGGAAGGATGAAAGGAGGAAGGAAAGGAGGAAGGAAAGGAGGAAGGAAAGGAGGAAGGAAAGGAGGAAGGAAAGGAGGAAGGAAAGGAGGAAGGAAAGGAGAGAGAGGGAGAAGGAATGAAGCAAGGACAAGAAAGGACTTATGTATATATGTAGCACCTTTCATCACCACCAGATGTCTCAAAGCGCTTTACAGCCAATGAAGTACTTTTGAAGTGTGATCACTGTTGTAATGTGGGATAGATGAAAGATCCTTTCATGCTAGGATAATCCGAAGCACCTCAGAGCCAATGACGTTGTTTTGAAATGTAGTCACAATTGTAATGTAGGTAAATGCGATGAACTGTGGCTGATAATCGGGAGATTCCTCTGTAGTTGCCGCAGTCCTCAACCGTCTTCACCTTGTGGCTGAGGAGCTCCTCTCGGAGTCACAGTGCTGATTTCGTCGACTATGGGGTACAACAGGCAAGATCTTTACGGCGTGACAACTGCAAGAGAAATGCAGGGAACAGCACCAACCCTTGTACATGGTCTTCTTTGACCTTACAAAGGCCTTTGACACTGTCAACCCTGAGGCACTATGGAGCGTCCTCCTCCATTTCAGCTGCCCCCAAAAGTTCGGTGCCATCCTCTGCCTTCTCCACGACGACATGCAAGCCATGATCCTGACCAACGGATCCATCACAGACCCAATCCACATCCGGACCGGGGTCAAGCACGGCTGAGTCATTGCGCCAACCCTCTTCTCGATCTTCCTTGCTGCAATGCTCCACCTCACACTCAACAAGCTCCCCGCTGGAGTGGAACTAAACTACAGAACCAGTGGGAACCTGTTCAACCGTTGTCGTCTCCAGGCCAGATCCAAGGCCGTCCCAACCTCTGTCGTCGAGCTACAGGGAGCCTATTATCAGCAAGGGCAGACATCGATGACGAGGTTCAACACCACCTCCAGTGCACCAGCGCAGCCTTTGGCCGCCTGAGGAAGAGTGTTCGAAGATCAGGCCCTTAAATCTGGCACCAAGCTCATGGTCTACAGGGCTGTAGTGATACCCGCCCTCCTGTATGGCTCAGCGACGTGGACCATATCCAGTAGACAACTCAAATCGCTGGAGAAATACCACCAATGATGTCTCGGCAAGATTCTGCAAATCGCCTGGGAGGACAGACGCACCAATGTTAGTGTTCTCGATCAGGCCAACATCCACAGCATCGAAGCAATGACCACACTCGACTAGCTCCGTTAGACGGACCACATTGTTCGCATGCCTGACACAAGACTCCCAAAGCAAGCGCTCTACTCGGAACTCCTACATGGCAAGCGAACCCCAGGTGGGCAGAGGAAACATTTCAAGGACACTCTCGAAGCCTCCTTGATAAAATGCAACATCCCCACCGACACCTGGGAGTCCCTGGCCACAGATCGCCCTAAGTGGAGGAAGAGCATCTGGGAGGGCGCTGAGCACCTCGAGTCTCATCGTTGAGAGCATGCAGAAAGCAAGCGCAGGCAGCGGAAGGAGCGTGCGGAAAACCAGTCTTCCCACCCACCCTTTCCTTCAACGACTGTCTGTCCCATGTATGACAGAGACTGTAATTCTCATATTGGACTGTTTCAGTCACCTACGAACTCACTTTTAGAGTGGAAGCGATTTCGAGGGACTGCCTATGATGATGATAAATGCAGCAGCCAAATTACATACAGCAAGGTCCCATAAAGAGCAATGAGATAAATGACCAATTTTTTTTTAATCACATTGGTTGAGGGATAAATGATGGCCAGAGATACCTGGGAGAATTTCTCACCTCTTCTTTGAATAGTACCATGGGATCTTTTACTTCCACCCAAGAAAGCAAGTAGTGCCTCAGTTTAATATTTTATTCAAAATATGGCACCTCTGACAGTGCAGCACTCGGTCAGTACTTCACGAGTGTGTCAGCCTATATTATGAGCTCAATTCTTTGGAATGGGGCTTGAATCAACAATCTTCTGAGGGTGCTATCACGGAGCCAAGGTTGACACCTTACCTCTTTTGTGTTTGTGCGAAAGAGGCGAGTTGTGATGCATTATGAGGCAATTTAAACTGAGTCAGATCAGCTGTTTTCCTCTCCTGCAAACAGTGCTGGAAACTTGGCAGGTATGCAAGATAGTCCCATGGTGCTCTCAAATAATGATATGATTCAGAGTGAGAGAAAAAAGTAAAACATTAGACTATAAATCTAAGAACTGCTGGTACCTTCCACTGAGTAATGATATTGCAATTTAGATGTGGGAGAGAGAGATTGCGATATTACATGTGAAATTGCAAACCCTGCTAAGTCGCTCACATATCAAGCCCCTCCTCAGGAAGAAGAGTTACGATGGCAATGGGGCACATAGTCCAAAAACACTGCAGGGCTTTAAATGTATTCTTGTTGAGTCTAAATTATTTATGTGCTGGTATGCTTTGGGTGTAAAAGTGAGTCCAATTTGCTCTATTTTTGAAAAACTAACAGTAAAAGTGAATATTACAACAGGAACTCTATTGTAACTATTCTGTGCATCAATATATTCTCTACCAGCCATTCCACCCTTATTTATTGCAATTTTTAAATGATGCTCCATTTTGACGATGTAAAGATCCAACCTCATCCAACTACTTGCAAACTATCAGATCCTGTTTGAAAATCATACTCTTTTGATTTAATCAACTCAAGATGAATGAGTTGATTAAGCCCATGAATATTTAAAGTATTGTATCCCCAACACAGATCCTTATAGGACACCACTAGTCACATCCTGCCAATTAGAGCACCTGCCCATTTTCTCTACTCGCTGTCTCTCCCCACAACAGATGTTAGGGTAATTGGTCTTTAATTCCCTGATTTCCCCCTCTCACCTTTCTTAAACAGCGGAATGACATATGGAATTTTCCAATCTAAAGGAACGGTTTCCGAATCGAGAGAACTTTGGAAGATTATAGTTCGGGCATCTGCAATGTTCTCACTTACTTTCTTCCTTTAAAACCCTGGGATGGAAACCATCTGGTCCTGGGGATTTGTCACTCATTAGTGCCATCATTTTCATGATTACTATTATTTTGCTTACGTTAATTTAGTTGAGTCCCTGATTCAATATTAGTTTCCTTGGGATGTCTGGTACGCTATTCTCTTCCTCTACTATAAATACTGATGCAAAGTAACTATTCAACATGTCTGCCACCTCCTTATTTTCATTTACAATTTCAGTTAACAGTTTTCAAGAACATAAGAACATAAGAATTAGGAACAGGAGTAGGCCACCTAGCCCCTCGAGCCTGCTCCGCCACTCAACAAGATCATGGTGGATCTAGCCGTGGACTCAGCTCCACTTACCCGCCCGCTCCGCGTAACCCTTAATTCCCATATTGGTTAAAAATCTATCTATCTGTGATTTGAATACATTCAATGAGCTAGCCTCAACTGCTTCCCTGGGCAGAGAATTCCACAGATTCACAACCCTCTGGGAGAAGAAATTCTTTCTCAACTCGGTTTTAAATTGGCTCCCCTGTATTTTAAGGTTGTGTCCCCTAGTTCTAGTCTCCCCGACCAGTGGAAACAACCTCTCTGCCTCTATCTTGTCTATCCCTTTCATTATTTTAAATGTTTCGATAAGATCACCCCTCATCCTTCTGAACTCCAACGAGTAAAGACCCAGTCTACTCAATCTATCATCATAAGGTAACCCCCTCATCTCCGGAATTAGCTTAGTGAATCGTCTCTGTACCCCCTCCAAAGCTAGTATATCCTTCCTAAAGTAAGGTGACCAAAACTGCACGCAGTACTCCAGGTGCAGCCTCACCAATACCCTGTACAGTTGCAGCAGGACCTCCCTGCTTTTGTACTCCATCCCTCTCGCAATGAAGGCCAACATTCCATTCGCCTTCCTGATTACCTGCTGCATCTGCAAACTAACTTTTTGGGATTCATGCACAAGGACCCCCAGGTCCCTCTGCACCGCAGCATGTTGTAATTTCTCCCCATTCAAATAATATTCCCTTTTACTGTTTTTTTCCCCCAAGGTGGATGACCTCACATTTTCCGACATTGTATTCCATCGCTTAACCTATCTAAATCTCTTTGCAGCCTCTCTGTGTCCTCTACACAACCCGCTTTCCCACTAATCTTTGTGTCATCTGCAAATTTTGTTGCACTACACTCTGTCCCCTCTTCCAGGTCATCTATGTATATTGTAAAAAGTTGTGGTCCCAGCACCGATCCCTGTGACACACCACTAACCACCGATTTCCAACCCGAAAAGGACCCATTTATCCCGACCCTCTGCTTTCTGTTAGCCAGCCAATTCTCGATCCATGCTAATACATTTTCTCTGACTCCGCGTACCTTTATCTTCTGCAGTAACCTTTTGTGTGGCACCTTATCGAATGCCTTTTGGAAATCTAAATATATCACATCCATCGGTACACCTCTATCCACCATGTTCGTTATATCCTCAAAGAATTCCAGTAAATTAGTTAAACATGATTTCCCCTTCATGAATCCATGTTGCGTCTGCTTGATTGCACTATTCCTATCTAGATATCCCGCTATTTCTTCCTTAATGATAGCTTCAAGCATTTTCCCCACTACAGATGTTAAACTAACTGGCCTATAGTTACCTGCCTTTTGTCTGCCCCCTTTTTTAAACAGAGACGTTACATTAGCTGCTTTCCAATCGGCTGGTACCTCCAGAGAGTCCAGAGAATTTTGGTAGATTGCATCTGCTATAACTTCTGCCATCTCTTTTAATACCCTGGGATGCATTTCATCAGGACCAGGGGACTTGTCTACCTTGAGATCCATTAGCCTGTCCAGCACTAACCCCCTAGTGATAGTGATTGTCTCAAGGTCCTCCCTTCCCACAAGGGGCCCACATTGCTACTGTCCACCCTCTTTTTCCTAATATAATTGTAAATTTTTTGTGTTGATTTTGATATCCCTTGTAAGTTTCTTTTGATACTCCCTTTTTGTAGCTCTTACTATCTATTTTGTCACCTTTTGCTGTTCTTTCCCAATTGCCAGGATCTATGCTAGTTTTTGCATTTTTGTATGCTTTTTCTTTTAGTTTGATGTTGTCACAAACCTCTTTAGTCATCCAAGGTTGGTCTTTTTTGGCAAGTAGAGCTCTTGCCCCTTAGGGGTATAAACTGGTTCTGCATCACATTACATTATTTTTTGAACATCTCCCACTGATCTTCTGTCGTTTTACCCATTAACAGATTTGCCCAGTTTACTGTGGACAGTCTCTGTCTCATCGCATTTAAGCCAGCCTTATCTAAATTTAGAATCTTAGGGCCCAAGCTTCGAGCCGCGCCTAGAACGGCGCAATCCCGACCTGGACGCCCATTTTTCGTGCCACAAAGTGCGCCTAAAAAAACCCTCCAGATGCTCCACCTCCCTGCAGGTCTTCTGGCCCTCGGCGCAGCACAGCAGGAGCTGTAGTGGGCGGAGCCAGGTCCCTGTGCCAAAAACAGTGCCGGGACCTCTGCACATGCGCGCTACAATGGGCGTGCAAGTGCAGTAAGCTCCAGGCGCCCAAACTGTGTGGGAGGGGCCGAAGCAAGCAGCCCCTAGCCCTGGCCAAATGGCCTCACTGGGGCTGCGTGAATAATGCTCCTCCCACGGCCAGCTCCTGCTTCCTCCCGACCCGACTCGACTCTCGCTTCCCGCCTCTGGACCGGACCCGACACCCGCTCCCCCCCCGCCCCGGACCAGACACCCGCTCCCCCACCCCCCAATCTCCTTCCCCCCCCCCAAATCTCCTTCTCCCCTCAATCTCCTTCTCCCCCCCAATCTCCTTTCTCCCCCTTCTCCCCTTTATCCCCTTCTCCCCCCCTCCCCCATCTCTGCTCCCCCCCTCTATCCCCCTCCTCTCGATGTCAGAAACACAGACACTGACAGACAGAGAATGAGACACACACAGACAGACAGAGAGATAGAGACACTAACAGAGACACACTGAGGGGGGCATCCCAGCATGCTGTTGGAGGGCTCCCGGTGCTGCAGTCGGTAAGTAGAAAATGTTTTATTTATTGATTTAAAAAAATATATTATTTCTTATTAATTTTTTTTGATTGATTTATTGATGTATTTATCATTTATTATTGATGATGGCTCTTTATTTGTAAAACTGAAATGTTTAATGTTGTAAACTTCCCTTTAAACACCCTCCCCCCCCACCATCCCTACGCCTGATTTGTAACCTATGCCTGATTTTCTAAAGTGTAGACAAGGTTTTTTTCGAATGTACAAAAATCTTCACTTACTCCATTCTAAGTTAGTTTGGAGTAAGTTTTCACTGACGAAACTTTGAAAACAGGCGTAAGTGGCCAGACAGGTCCCCGTTTGGAAAAAAAAATTCTGTTCCAAAATGAAACTGTTCTAACTGACTAGAACTGGAGCAAACTAAATGACGAGAATTCCGATTTCTAAGATACTCCGTTCTACACCAGTTGCTCCTAAAAATCAGGAGCAAATCATGTGGAAACTTGGGGCCTTAGTAGCTGTTTTGCATTTCTCCTTTTCAAACACTCCGTTGAACTCGATCTTATGATCACTATTAGATAAATGTTCACGCACCATTAGGCTGATAACTAAATCTGGTTCATTACTCATTAATAAATCTAGTATGGTCTGCCCCCTTGTTCGTTTTAGGACATATTGTTGCAGAAAACTATCCTGAACATACTCAAGAAATTCACTACCTTTCTGATATGAGCTAGTCTGCTTATCCCAATCGATATGAAAGTTAAAATCATCCAAAATAAAACCACTCTGCCTTTGTTACATGCTTGTCTAATCTCTGCATTTATACATTCTACCACTTCACATCTGATACCAGGGGGCGTATACACTACTCCCACTACGGTCTTAAATCCTTTCCTATTTCTTAGTTCTACCCATAAAGTCTCTCCTCTTTTATTATCAAAGTGATTTCATCCTTATTTCAAATGATATTTATACTTTCCTGATATTTACATGCTTAACTTGAATCACTGAACAATTTGGTGTTTTGGGTATAAAAATTGGCCTTGCATCATGAGTATAGTGTACTCCAACCTTTGATAATCTATATTTCATCGTGAGTGACTTGTTTTCAATTCATAGAATCTTACAGCACAGGAGGCGGCCATTCGGACCATCTTTGAAAGAGCCATCCAATTAGACCCACTCTTTCCCCATAGCCGTGCAAATCTTTTCAATTATAATTTCAATTATATACCCAATTCTCTGTTGAAAGTTTCTACTGAATATGCTTTCTCAAGCAGTGTATTCCAGATCATAACTCGGTCAGAGAAAAAAAACACCTCATCTCCCCTCTAGTTTTTTTGCCAATGATCTTAAATCTGTGCCCTCTGGTTACCAACACCAACCAGTGGAAACAGTTTCTTATTTATTCTATCAAAACTCTTCATAATTTTGAACACTTCTACCAATCTCTCTTTAACCTTCTCTGCTCTAAGGAGAATAATCCCAGCTTCTCCAGCTTCTCCATATAACTGAAGTCCCTCACACCTGGTTACATTCTGGTAAATCTCATCTGCACCCTCTCCAAAGCCATGGCATCCTTCCTAAAATGTGCTTCCCATAACTTCTTTGCTTTTGTATCCTATGCCTGTATTTATAAATCCAAGGACCTGTTATGTTCTTTTAACAGCTTTGTCAATTTGTCATGCCACCCTCAAAGATTTTTGTATGTGAAGACCCAGGTCTCTCTGTACCTCCACCCACTTTAAAACAGTTTCATTGTTAGACACTTACAATCAATCTCTCTTCTGAAAATACCTAATAAACATCTTCAAACATGAATAAATTCATAATTTACAGTAACCATAACAGAAAATAACATACTAGTTTCAAATAACATAACAAATAAAGCTTGCTTAACCTGCTCTTAATCTTTTCAGAAATTCTTCAATTTTTCACGTTAATTTTTTTTGGTTTTCTCACATGTTTAGTGTTCTATTGTTTTCTTTGCCTTTTTCCTACTATTACTAGTCTGCCCAACTTTAAATTATTTTTACTTTTTCTCTCTCCTCTCTAAATTTCCTTTCTCCCATATATTTTTTCCAGCTGCTGTTTTGCATTGTTTATTTTTCTCCCCACCTGCTTTAGGATTTGCAGACACATACAAGTGTCTTTATCTTCCCTTGTCAAACAGAGTTTAAACTCTTGTATAAAATAGTCCCTGCTCGTTTCCAGCCAAAAATACCCCAATCCCAAAATCAATGACCCAAGGTCAACATTCTCATCTTCAGTGACTGGCCATTTATGTGCAATTCATTCATTTCTGGTAGTTGATTGTGTTTTTGCAGCTTTTCAAAACAAGCAGCAGCAGCTCGCAGGCAGAAATGATACCAGATCAACCATTCTTGCAGTTGCGATAGGAACACATTTTAAATTCAGCTTAAGACAGCTGAGAGACAGTTTCTGCATCAACAAAACAGCACAATCTCAATTACTCGCATATAAAACTATCCTCTCAATTTCAGCTTGCAGTTATCATCTTATGTGTGAGTATATATGGCAGGATGATTGGTTCATGGCACATGTGCATATTCTCTACCTATATTCTTGAGTCACACTGAAATTGCCAAAATGATTATGCAATTTAGAAAATTCAGCCTACATTTTTCATGAGGATTGGGGGCAGCTCTCTCGGCCCTTTTCCAAAGTTTAAGTGCAGACCCTAGGCCACGAACATCCTGCCAACAATATGCATAACTCCTCTATATTGCATTTCTTACTGAAGGAAAAAAAGTTCTGGAAACAGATTGGAAATTATAGTTATAGGTATGGAATAAGATGACCCCAAACAACAGAAAAAATAATGTCGCCGTTGCTGCTGGGGAAAGAGTGGAAGTCAATGATAAGATGCAGACAGATGAAGGCTGTGCTGTACAGTGGTGATGTGGAAATAGAGTTTTGCTTGATTACTTTTGGAGATCAGAGAATATTTAATGAAACATTCCCTCAAGAGACTAATTAGGTGGGGTAGAGTCCATGATGGTAGAGTACAGTTTTTTTTAAATTAAGAAGGGCAAAGACCGCTATTGCAGCACACCAACAAGACTAGAAAGAGCAGGAGAGGAAATAAATCAAGAAGTACTGATTGTATGATGTCAAGTTTGTCTTTTAAAAGTCTGAAGACTGTAGGAAGCAGGAACGATTGAGACAGATGAGAGAAGAAACAAAATGAAAAATATTTTTGCCCACTTAATCAATGAGCAGAAAATCTAACACAGAAACACAAAACATCATTATGGAAGCAGTGAAAGAGATTCTGGTATTAAATCAAAAGCACAGGAAACAGAAGAAACATGGCTGATTGAAAATATGCAGACAATGCGCAAGATAGAAGCCTTAATCATGAGTAGCGAACTAGATTCAAATTTGGAAGCTCACTGAATTTGATACAACTTTAACAAATTCAGGGTTTCGATGTGACCATCTACCCTATCCACCCCCTGAAAAAAAGGAGAGCTATTGTATGTATCGAAAGGTACTAAATATCTTTCTGAATATGCAATGTCATATGTTCGTTCCTGTTCTGCAATGGACCCTTGTTTGAGTTATTGCCAGAACTTAGTCCTTGGTAAATAATTAGTGAGCATCCTTTTCTTATAACTATGGCCTGGATTGCGATAGGGATAACGGTGGAGCTAACCGTGCTCATCATTATTAAGGTGTAAAATGGACAGCAACTTTCAGCGTCTGCATATGCGCAGTTAAACGTGGAAATCAGGAAGTTGCTGTCCAATTTGCTCTGTTCCTCCTGAAGCTTTGCTGTACCCGTACCTCATCGAGAGACTCAGCATTCAAACACATGAAGGGCTTGAAGTTGTGGTACTTACCCACTAAACATACCAGAAAAGGTTAGAGCTTGTCCATTCAAGTGTAAATACATTTTAACACCGTGATAAGTCTTAATTACTTCCAAATAACCTCTTTGGCACTGAAAATTTACTTTTACAAGTGCGGAGTCTCATTCCTTAAGATTTTAATTATTGTTGGAGATTTCTTTTAAATTAAGGGGTAGAAATTGCCCTCCGGCGAAAACAGGGTGCACCGACTGTTTTTGAAGTGTTCTGGCCGCTGCAATGGATGCGGCGGCCTATCCGGTGAAATTCAGCTCCTCGGGAGTTTTTTCCCCAAGCGGGGTGGAAGTGGAGCATCATGGGGGTAGATGTGGGAGTGGAGCGCAGTAGCCATCACTAGCGGGGCAGAAGTGGGGACGGAATGGAGTGTCTGCAGCGGTCAGTCATCAGTGCTGCGCTGATGATGTCATCGTGCTTGACTGACAGAGTGTCTCTCCCCTTCAGCGGAACAGCCGCTGTGAACTCTGCATTCATTTTAGTTAGGTCCACTGGGCCACCAGGGAGGGTTTCGGTTGTGCCAGTAGTCTGGCACCCAAGAGGGGGTGCCAAGCTGCCAGTTGGCAGCCCGGCTGAACCTGGAGGCATTTGTTGGGCCGACCTGGCAGTCCGCCGACAAAAAAAAGAACATGGTGGCCATGGCAGCTGTACCACCATTTCAAACAGAGTGCACCGGTGGCAGGGCTGCTCCTGTGGAGCAATTCCGGGTAAGGAGCAATTTCGCGAGGGGTTCTCCGCCAGACAGTAAAGGGTCGGCTCGTGCACGCTGCAGCGGGAAAACGGGCAGAGCGGTCCTGCACACCGCTCCACTCCTGAGGAAGGGCAATTTCTAAAATGGTGGCCCCTCAAAGTTGAGTCAGCAGTCATTCAACGCCGCCCTGTGGCCGCCGCTTTCTGCCAGCCAGAGGCCTTATCAGGAGGGGCAGTTTCGGCCCATAAATTAAAATATATATATTTTTGTAAAGAGAGGGAGAGATGGGATTAAGCAACAGAAAGAAATGGTAAAAAAAAACATAAATTAAAAAAAAACCCTCTTTATTTTGCTTTCTGTACATGATTTTATCTTGAATTAAATATTCTAACTTACATTTCCTGGTTTAGACTCTGCGCGCCTAAGTAACTAATCTTCAATCTGCTGTTGCTTGCCCTGTTCACACCTGTCCCAAATGCCCTGGGCGCTCGCTGTATCCAGGCCTATGTAATTGTAAAGGTAACTAGAGGCATCTAGGGGAAGCACTAGGAAAGCATTATGTTTTACAGTTTATTTATTGGTGGAAAAACCCAATTGCACAGATCATATTACACTTAAAAGTCACTGTATCTGAGACAACAGGAATTGAACTCACATGGATTTACTATATACAGAAAAGCTACATAAAACAAGCAGAAAGACCTCTACTTGTATTTGGCATTAAAAGAAGAAATAATGCCAACTAAGAACCAAAACATATTGAATTAATTACCAGTGTTCTTCTAATCTCAACACATTGCAAAACACTGGCTTTTACTATTTAACTCAAAAAGCTTCCATCTGTGACACAATCATGGACCCCATATGTAATTAAATATTCACACCACAGGGTTCTCCTCATTTCACCTGTTACTTTTACCAGAAGACTTTCAACAAGCACCATTCACTTTAGTGGAAGCAATTTTTCGAAAGAAGGCAAAGCTTAATTACTTCAACTTATACCAGTATAAAGCTACAACAATAACTGCAACAATTCTTACAAAGATGGCCATTTATCACATCTAGCCACTTCTTCCAAAAGAGCACGTACAATTTGCATCATCGTTGAATTTCCCCAACTAACTTAATCTCTATAGAGAAGTGAGTAATGACAGATAAAAGTTCCAAGAAGATAAATTAAGTAAAATTTCTCCCAGACCCGCCAGAAGACATTTGAGAAAAATTCCACAATATATCATCGACATTAATCAATTGTGACCAGTGGCATTCGACAGATATCCTCATGTTCCACCATTGGGCTCTGAATGTTGTGTTCCATCGATTATTTGATCTATGTTTTTGTTTATCCTCAGAAATGTTTGATACTATTCTTAACCAGATATGTATCTACTATGTTTAAAGGAGTTAATCAACACTGCATTAACTTAATCCCTAGCCTCACCTAATGTTGGCCAATTTTGTATTCGTGCCCTCTGGCTCTGTAATCATAATAACTTTATTACATTATATTATCATGCCTTTTAGATTCTGTCCCCTTTCAATCCTCTTTCCAGCAGCAAAATCAAGTTAAATTCTGTGACCCCCCCCTCCTTATTACTAGTACAAGTCCTGGAAAAAAAACAGATCAGTCATGATCTTATTGAATGACGGAACAGGCTCGAGGGGCCAAATGGCCTACACCTGCTCCTATTTCTTATGTACTTATGTAATCATTCTTGTCCATCTTTTTGTGGACAATCTCTAATGCAGCAATCCCTTTTTGAAGGTAAAGTGATTAAATCACACATAGTAACTGAAATATGAACTTACCACTAAGTTATGAGTAGAAATAACTTGTTTTGACTTATAATCAAATGGCATAAAGATGCTCCCAGTAATTACATGATAACAGCTTTGCAGTGATTGGATAGTTTAGTGAATGGTTAATAATCATGCCCAAAACATTTTACTTTTCAATCTTTATTAACATTGTATTATAAATTTCACATTTCCTGCATTGATCTATGTTAAATTACACTTGTCATTCTTTATCCCATCCATGTAATGTGACTAGGTCCTTAGAACGCTGACAATTTCCCATAAACGAATCGCCTAACCACAAAGCTTGAAGTCATCAGCCAATGTTTACACAAATATATTAGAAATAATTCTTCTCATCATTTTGTCACTGCCCCATGACAATGCACTGTCCACTTATCAACAAAGTTTTTTTGGATTCTTCAATATTAACTCCTCTGCCACTCACTTTGGTCGTAGGTGTGCTGAACTCTGAGCCTACTTGCACATTATAACACCACATTTTTGCCATTGTTGATCCACACACAAAAAAATCACGACTTTTGGGAAGGTCCATAGCAAAAATGA
Source organism: Pristiophorus japonicus (assembly GCF_044704955.1). Classification (NCBI taxonomy): domain Eukaryota; kingdom Metazoa; phylum Chordata; class Chondrichthyes; family Pristiophoridae; genus Pristiophorus; species Pristiophorus japonicus. Next base: position 131,441,704 of record NC_091978.1, on the reverse strand, counting down.
CAATGATATTAATCTAAATGGGGCTCTGAGCCAAGGGGGGGGGGAAGATTTTGTGGGGGAAACTCGGAAGTCAAATGAGCAGGTCGCAATGGCGTTCTCAGCTCAATTATACTAATTAGTATTGACTTCCGAGTTTCGCATCTCCATTTGCAGCAGGCATGTTGCACACCTGCATAACAAAATCCCAGCTGTATTTAAACGACTCTCCACAAATGGAAATTGGAGGTGTTCCAGGATGGATAGAAGACATAGAGCAAGAGTAGTACCCAGGGTACTGCTGTGTGCAGTCAGAAATGGGAAGGATATACTTTTGCCCAGCAATAGGAGAAAGAAATCTGCTGCTCTCACCAAGAAGTTGGAGGTAGATGAGCGGCAGGAGTGTTGTACCCAGGTCATGGATATAATGTAGGAAGTATATATAATGTAGGAATTGGTTTAATTGATCTAACCAGGTCAGGAAAAATGAGTACATGTGCTGATTGAACTACATCCTATGCTTTTAGCCCCTCCCTCTTTCACTCTGTCTTGCTAAGTAATCTCCATCACATCACTCTTACATAAGAACATAAGAAATAGGGACAGGAGTAGGCCATACAGCCCCTCGAGCCTGCATCGCCATTCAATAAGATCATGGCTGATCTGATCATGCACTCAGCTCCACTTCCCCACCCGCTCCCCATAACCTCTTATCCCTTTATTGTTTAAGAAACTGTCTATTTCTGTCTTAAATTTATTCAATATCCCAGCTTCCACATCTCTCTGAGGCAGCGAATTCCACAGATTTACAACCCTCCGAGAAGAAATTTTTCCTCATCTCTGTTTTAAACGGACGGCCCCTTATTCTAAGATCATGCCCTCTAGTTCTAGTCTCCCCCACCAGTGGAAACATCCTCTCTGCATCCACCTTGTCAAGCCCCCTCATAATCTTATGTTTTGCTAAGATCGCCTCTCATTCTTCTGAACTCCAATGAGTAGAGGCCCAACCTACTCAACCTTTCCTTATAAATCAGCCCCCTCATCGCCGGAATCAACCTAGTGAACTTTCTCTGAACTGCCTCCAAAGCAAGTATATCCTTTTGTAAATATGGAAACCAAAACTGCATGCAGTATTCCAAGTGTGGCCTCACCAATACCTTGTATAGCTGGAGCAAAACTTCCCTGCTTTTATACTCCATCCCCTTTGCAATAAAGGTCAAGATACCATTGGCCTTCCTGATCACTTGCTGTACCTGCATACTATCCTTTTGTGTTTCATGCACAAGTACCCCCAGGTCTCGCGGTACTTTGCAATCTTTCTCCATTTAAATAATAACTTGTTCTTTGATTTTTTTCTGCCAAAGTGCATGACCTCACACTTTCCAACATTATACTCCATCTGCCAAATTTTTGCCCACTCACTTAGCCTGTCGATGTCCTTCTGCAGATTTTGTGTGTTCTCCTCACACATTGCTTTTCCTCCCATCTTTGTATCGTCAGCAAACTTGGCTACGTTACTCAGTCCCTTTTTCCCTTCCCATGCACTCAAATGTTGAACAGCACACAACCTTCACTGTCTTTGCACTTCATTACCTCCCCATTTATCCATCCACTATGATACTCACCTCAATCTTATGCAATGTGATGCATGTGTCCCATAGTCACCCACATTGAGCATACTGCCTCCATAGGGTGAATATCTCATCTTCTTAGAATCATAGAAATTTCCAGCACAAAAGGAAGCTATTTAACCCTTCATGCCTGTGCCGGTCAAAAAAGAGCTCCCAGCCTAATCCCACTTTCCAACTCCAAGTACTTTAAAAAATACGATGAGGGTTTCTGACCCTACTGCTCTTTCAGGCAGTGAGTTCCAGACCCCCACTGCCCTCTGGGTGAAAAAAAAGTTCTTCTCAACTCCCCTCTAATTTTTCTATGAATTACTTTAAATCTATGCTCCCTTATTTCTTTGGTAAAGGAAATAGGTCCTTCCTATGCACTCTATCTCGGCCTCTTAATTTTATCTCAATTAAGTCTCACTTCACTGTTCCAAAAGAAAACAACTCCAGCCTATCCAATCTTTCCTCATAACTAATATTCTCCAGTCCTGGCAACATTCTTGTAAATCTCCTCTATACCCTCCCTCGTGCAATCGCATCTTTCCTGTAACGTTGTGACCAGAACTGTATGCAGTACTCTAGCTGTGACCTGACTAGTGTTTTATACAGTTCAAGCATAACCTCCCTGCTCTTATATTCTCTGCCTCGGCTAATAAAAGAAAGTATTCCCTATGCTTTCTTAACCAACTTATCGACCTGCCCTGCTGCCTTCAGGGATCTGTGTGGACATGCAAGTCAAGGTCCCTCTGTTCCTCTATATTTCGCAGTATACTACTATTTATTGTGTATTCCCTTACCTTGTTAGGCCTCCCGAAATGCATTACCTCACACTCCGCTGGATTGAATTCCATTCATCACTTTTCTGCCCACCTGACCAGTCCATTGATATCTTCCTACAGTGTACAGCTTTCTTCTTCATTATCAACCACACGGGCAATTATTGTATCATCTGAAAACGTCTTAATCACACCCACTACATTGAAGTCTAAATCATTGACAGACTGCAAAAAGCAAGGGACCTAGTATTGAGCCCTGTAGAACCCCACTGGAAACAGCCATCCAGTCATTAAAACACCTGTCTATTACCCTTTGTTCCCTGCCACTGAGCCAATTTTGGATTCAACATCCTACTTTCTCTTGGATCCCATGGGCTTTCACTTTCTGACCAGTCTGCCATGTGGGACCTTGTCAAAAGCCTTGCTAAAATCCATATAGACTACATCAAATGAGCCACACTCAACAACCCTCCTCAAAAAATGTAATTAAGTTAGTGAGACATGACCTTCCTATAAAAAATCCATGCTGACTGTCCTTGATTAATCCAGTCATCTGCCCATCACCGGGGTTAGGCGGACTGCCCAGTCTATTCCTTTCTCCTTTTCTTAACAACGGTACAACATTAGCAGTCTTCCAGCATCACACCTGTAGCTGGAGAGGATTGGAAATTGATGGTCAGAGGCTCTGCTATTTCCTCCCTTGTTTTTCTCGACAGCCTGGGATACAGTTAAACTGGGTCTGCCGATTTAACTACTTTCTTTAACTTACTTAAAATGTGCTAAACCCCTTAATTCTTCCTCTTTCACTGTATTTATCTGACACATCTCCTTCCTAAAATGTCTGCATCGTCCCTCTCTTTTGTGAAGACAGATGCAAAGTATTCATTAAGAACCATACCCACGTCTTCCACCTCCACAAACAGGTTACCTTTTTCGTCTCTAATGGGCCCTAGTCTTTCCTTAGTTATCCTCTTGCTCTTTATGTATTTGTAAAACATCTTTGGGTTTTCCTTGATTTTACTTACCAATATTTTTTCATGTCCTCTCTTTGCTTTCCTAATCTCCTTCTTAATTTGACTACTGCCATTTCTATAATCCTCGAGGTTTTCTGTAGTATTTAGCTCTCGGTATCTGGCATAAACATAAGAACACAAGAAATAGGAGCAGGAGTTGGCCATTTAGCCCCTCGAGCCTGTTCCGCCATTTAATAAGATCTGATCATGGACTCAGCTCCACTTCCCTGCCCGCTCCCCATAATCCTTTATTCCTTTATCACTCAAAAATCTGTCTAACTCTGCCTTAAATATATTCAATGACCCAGCATCCACAGCTCTCTGGGATAGAATTCCATAGATTTACAACCCTCAGAAGAAATTCCTTCTCATCTCAGTTTTAAATGGGCGGCCCCTTATTCTGAGACCATGTCCCCTAGTTTTAGTTTCCCCTATAAGTGGAAATATCCTCTCTACATCCACCTTGTTGAGCCCCCTCATTATCTTATATGTTTCGATAAGATCACCTCTCATTCTTCTGAACTCCACAATGTGTATAGGCCCAACCTATCTTCATATGTCAACCTCCTCATCTCCAGAATCAACCTAGTGAACCTTTTCTGAACAGCCTCCAATGCAAGTATATCCTTCCTTAAATACAGAGACCAAAACTGAACGCGGTACTCCAGGTGTGGCCTCACCAATACCCTGTACCGTTGTAGCAGGACTTCTCTGTTTTTATACTCCATCCCCCTTGCAATAAAGGCCAACATTCCATTTGCCTACCTGATTACTTGCTGTACCTGCATACTAACTTTGTGTTTCACGCACAAGGATCCCCAGGTCCCTGTGTACTGCAGCACTTTGCAATTTTTCTCCATTTAAATTATAATTTGCTTTTCTATTTTTTCTGCCATTTTCCCACATTATACTCCATCTGCCAAATTTTTGTCCACTCACTTAGCCTGTCTATATTCCTTTTCAGATTTTTTGTGTCCTCCTCACAATTTGCTTTCCCACCCATCTTTGTATCATTTCCTTTTTTTTCTTATCCTACCCTGTATACCTCTTGATATCCAGCTGGCTCTAGATTTGAGAGTCCTGCCCTTTTTCTTTGTGGGAACATTTTTGCCCTGAACCCTCACAACCTTGAATGGCTCCCATTGCTCTGACACTGATTTACCTTCAAGCAGCCTCTTCCAGTTCACTTTTGCTAAATCACATCTCAGCTTAGTAAAATTGGCCTTTCCTCAATTGAGAACTTTTACTCCTGATCCATCTTTGTCCTTTTCCTGAACTAGGCTAAATATAACTGAATTATGATCACTACCACCAAAACACTCCCTCACTGATACCCCTTCCACCTGCCCAAATCCATTCCCTAAAACCAAGTCCAGAACTGCCCTCTCTTGTTTGGCTTGCTACGTACTGGCTAAAAAGTTCTCCTGAATGCATTTGAAGAATTCTGCACTCGATGTATGCTTTGCACTGATTCTACCCTAGTTAGTATTAGACCAGTTGGAATCCCCTACTATTATTGCCCTTTTTTTTGTACTTCTCAAACATTTGCCGACATATTTGCTCTTCATTCTCCCCCTGACTATTTGGGGGTTTATAGTACACTTCCAGAAGTGTAATTGCCCCTTTTTTGTTCTTCAGTTCAGCCCATATGCCTCATTTGATGACTCTTCTAACATATCATCCCGCCTCACAGCTGCAATTGTTTCTTTAACCAATACTGAAATTCCCCTCTTTTTTTATGCCCCTCTCCATCTCGTCTGAAAAGAACATAAGAACATAAGAATTAGGAACAGGAGTAGGCCATCGAGCCCCTCGAGCCTGCTCTGCCATTCAACAAGATCATGGCTGATCTGGCCGTGGATTCAGCTCCACTTACCCGCCCGCTCCCCATAACCCTTAATTGCCTTATTGGTTAAAAATCTATCTATCTGTGATTTGAATACATTCAATGAGTTAGCCTCAACTGCTTCCTTGGGCAGAGAATTTCACAGATTCACAACTCTCTGGGAGAAGAAATTCCTTCTCAACTTGGTTTTAAATTGGCTCCCCCGTATATTGAGGTTGTGCCCCCTAGTTCTAGTCTCCCCGACCAGTGGAAACAACCTCTGCCTCAATCTTGTCTATCCCTTTCATTATTTTTAATGTTTCTATACGGTCTCCCCTCATCCTTCTGAACTCCAACGAGTAAAGACCCAGTCTACTCAATCTATCATCATAAGGTAACCCCCTCATTTCCGGAATCAGCCTAGTGAATCGTCACTGTACCCCCTCCAAAGCTAGTATATCCTTCCTTAAGTAAGGTGACCAAAACTGCACGCAGTACTCCAGGTGCGGCCTCACCAATACCCTGTACAGTTGCAGGACCTCCCTGCTTTTGTACTCCATCCCTCTCGCAATGAAGGCCAACATTCCATTCGCCTTCCTGATTACCTGCTGCACCTACAAACTAACTTTTTGGGATTCATGCACAAGGACCCCCAGGTCCCTCTGCACCGCAGCATGTTGTAATTTCTCCCATTCAAATAATATTCCCTTTTACTGTTTTTTTTCCCCCCCAAGGTGGATGACCTCACATTTTCCGACATTGTATTCCATCTGCCAAACCTTAGCCCATTCGCTTAACCTATCTAGATCTCTTTGCAGCCTCTCTGTGTCCTCTACACAACCCGCTTTCCCACTAATCTTTGTGTCATCTGCAAATTTTGTTACACCACACTCAGTCCCTCTTCCAGGTCATCTATGTATATTGTAAACAGTTGTGGTCCCAGCACCGATCCCTGTGGCACACCACTAACCACCGATTTCCAACCCGAAAAGGACCCATTTATCCCGACTCTCCGCTTTCTGTTAGCCAGCCAATTCTCTATCCATGCTAATACATTTCCTCTGACTCCGCGTACCTTTATCTTCTGCAGTAACCTTTTGTGTGGCACCTTATCGAATGCCTTTTGGAAATCTAAATACACCACATCCATCGGTACACCTCTATCCACCATGCTCATTATATCCTCAAAGAATTCCAGTAAATTAGTTAAACATGATTTCCCCTTCATGAATCCATGTTGCGTCTGCTTGATTGCACTATTCCTATCTAGATGTCCCGCTATTTCTTCCTTAATGATAGCTTCAAGCATTTTTCCCACTACAGATGTTAAACTAACCGGCCTATAGTTACCTGCCTTTTGTCTGCCCCCTTTTTTAAACAGAGGCGTTACATTAGCTGCTTTCCAATCCACTGGTACCTCCCCAGAGTCCAGAGAATGTTGGTAGATTGTTATGAATGCATCTGCTATAACTTCCGCCATCTCTTTTAGTACCCTGGGATGCATTTCATCAGGACCAGGGGACTTGTCTACCTTGAGTCCCATTAGCCTGTCCAGCACTACCCTCCTAGTGATAGTGATTATCTCAAGGTCCTCCCTTCCCACATTCCCGTGACCAGCAATTTTTGGCATAGTTTTTGTGTCTTCCACTGTAAAGACCGAAACAAAATAATTGTTTAAGTTCTCAGCCATTTCCACATTTCCCATTATTAAATCCCCCTTCTCATCTTCTAAGGGACCAACATTTACTTTAGTCACTCTTTTCCATTTTATATATCGGTAAAAGCTTTTACTATCTGTTTTTATGTTTTGCGCAAGTTTACTTTCGTAATCTATCTTTCCTTTCTTTATTGCTTTCTTAGTCATTCTTTTCTGCCGTTTAAAATTTTCCCAATCTTCTAGTTTCCCACTAACCTTGGCCACCTTCTACGCATTGGTTTTTAATTTGATACTCTCCTTTATTTCCTTGGTTATCCACGGCTGGTTATCCCTTCTCTTACCTCCCTTCTTTTTCACTGGAATATATTTTTGTTGAGCACTATGAAAGAGTTCCTTAAAAGTCCTCCACTGTTCCTCAATTGTGCCACCGTTTAGTCTGTGTTCCTAGTCTACTTTAGCCAACACTGCCCTCATCCCACTGTAGTCCCCTTTGTTTAAGCATAGTACGCTCGCTTGAGACACTACTTCCTCACCCTCAATCTGCATTACAAATTCAACCATACTGCGATCACTCATTCCGAGAGGATCTTTTACTCGGAGATCGTTTATTATTCCTGTCTCATTACACAGGACCAGATCTAAGATAGCTTGCTCCCTTGTAGGTTCTGTAACATACTGTTCTAAGAAACAATCCCGTATGCATTCTATGAATTCCTCCTCAAGGCTACCCCGTGCTATTTTATTCGACCAATCGATATGTAGGTTAAAATCCCTCATGATTACTGCCGTTCCTTTTTCACATGCCTCCATTATTCCCTTGATTATTGTCCGCCCACCGTGAAGTTATTATTTGGGGCCCTATAAACTACGCCCACCAGTGACTTTTTCCCCTTACTATCTCTAATCTCCACCCACAATGATTCAACATTTTGTTCATTCGAGCCAATAACATCTCTCACAACTGCCCTGATATCATCCTTTATTAACAGACCTACCCTACCTCCTTTCCCTTCTTGTCGATCATTCCGAATTGTCAGATACCCCTGTATGTTTAATTCCCAGTCTTGGCCACTCTGCAACCATGTTTCTGTAATGGCCACCAAATCATACCCATTTGTCATGATTTGTGCTGTCAACTCATTTACTTTATTTCAAATGCTGCGTGCGTTTAGGTAGAGTGTTTTAATACTAGTTTTTAAACCATGATTTTTAGTTTTGACTCCTCCTGCATCCCCTTTATATTCATACATATTGTCCCTTCCTATCACCTTGTGGTTTACACTTAACCCAGTGCTACTCTGCTCTGTTGCCTCCTGCCTTTTGCATTCTTTCTTGGGGTCCTGTTCATCTGAGCTCTCACCCACTCTAACGAGCTCAGAGCGCTCTCCTGGGTTCCAAATACTCCTGTAAGCAGGAGTGTTGAGCTCTCATTCCTGCCCTTATTTCAGCCATGTTTCAATAGCTACGATATCATACATCCACGTCTGCCCTCATCTGCCTTATTCACTAGACTCCCTGCATTGAAGTAAATACGATTAAGCACTGCCAAACCCCTTTGTTGTATATTTTCCAACCTTTGGTTTCTCTGTCTTCCAAACTCACTAATTTACTGCCTTCCATTTCTCGCTTTGCTTCTCTTCCTTCTGAATCTACGCTCAGGTTCCCATCCTCCTGCCAAGCTAGTTTAACTCTCCCAACACAGTAGCAAAACCCCCTGCGAGGATATTGGTCCTGGCCTTGCTGAGGTAGAAACCGTACAGCTTGTACAGGTCTCATCTTCCCCAGAACCGGTCCCAATGCCTCAGGAATCGAAAGCCCATCCTCCTGCACCATTTCTCCAGCCACACATTAATTTGCTCTATCCTATTTCAGTATTCACCAGTGCGTGACACCAGGAGTAATCTGGAGATTAATACCTTTGAGTTCCTGTTTATTAATCACTTTCCTAGCTCCCTAAAATCTGCCGGCAGGACCTCATCCCTCTTTCTACCTATGTCATTGGTACCACTATGGACCATAACCTCTGGCTGTTCATCCTCCCCTCAATGTCCTACAGCTGCTCAGTGACATCCTTGACCCTGGTACCACGGAAGCAACATACATGGTATAGATATGGACCACGACCTCTGGCTGTTCATCCTCCTCCCTCAAAATGTCCTGCAGCCGCTCAGTGACCTCCTTGACCCTGGTACCACGGAGGCAACATGCCATCCTGGAGTCACACCTGCAGCTGCAGAAACACCTATCTGTTCCCTAACTATTGAATCCCCCATCACGATTACTTTTCTGACCTTCCTCCACCCTCATTGCCTGCACCAGTACGCAGAATTAAATACCGGTTGGAGAGTGAGATGCAATCAATATCTCCTGCGCTCCCTGCCTGGTCCTCCTTGTCTTCTGACGGTCACCCATTCCTTCTCTGCCTGAAACGCTTAAGCTGCAGGGTGACCACCTCCTAAAACGTGCTATTCACATAGCTCTCAGCCTCTCAGATGTGTTGTAGTAACACTAGCTGCTGCTCAAGCTCTGAAACCCGCAGGTCAAGCTCCTCCAGCTGACGACACTTCCTGCACTCGCGGTTGTCTAGGACACAAGAAGCATCCTGGACATGGCACAGGGTTTGCATTTGACAGGTCTGAGGTGCCATGCCATGCTTCTATTTATTAGAATACTAACTAAACTTCTTAGTTTAACCAACTGTCCTAACTTAGAGAGAAATATGACAACATTATTTACTCAAGTTTAACGAAAACCACTGAGATACTAAACACAAAGGCCCCAAGTTTCCACACGCTACAAAACGGGCGCCCCTCCGAGCTGGGCACCCGTTTTTCGCGCCGAAAAAAAACCGCGCGATTCTGGAGCGCCCTGCAACTCCATGTCTGCTTGGTGCGGCGCCCAGGGGGGGCGGAGCCTACCACTCGCGCCGATTTTGTAAGTGGGAGGGGGCGGGTACCATTTAAATTAGTTGTTTTCCTGCCGGCAACCCTGCGCGTGCGCGTTGGAGCGTTCGCGCAAGCGCAGTGTGAAGGAAACATTGGCACTCGGCCATTTTTGTAGTTCTTTGTAGCTGTTTAATTTTTGAACATTTTTTAATAAAAGCACATTGCCCTTCCATGATCAGCACTGAGGCTTCTTGCAGCAGTGAGAAGGCCTCCCCCCCCCCTGCCGTCGGGAATGGCTGCTCAACTTGTGAGGCTTCCTGCAGCCTTCTCACTGTCTCCTTTCCCCCCACCAGCCCGCCGTCTGGAACGGCTTCCTCCCCCCTCGCTGCGGTCGGTCGGGCCCGCACTCCCTCCCCCCCCCGCCCGCCGTCTGGAGTGGCTTCCTCCCCCCCCGCTGCGTTCGGTCGGTCGGTCGGGCCCGCACTCCCTCCCTCCCTACTCCCTCCCCCCCGCCCGCCGTCTGGAACGGCTTCCTCCCCCCCCCGCTACGGTCGGTCGGTCGGTCGGGCCCGCACTCCCTCCCTCCCGCCCGCCGTCGGGAACGGCTTCCTCCTCCCCCCCTGCTGTCGGGGGGACAATTAGGAGGGGGACAACAGAGTATGAGAGGAAGCTTGCTGGGAACATAATAACTGACTGCAAAAGCTTCCATAGATATGTGACAAGAAAAAGATTAGTGGAGACAAACGTAGGCTCCTTGCAGTCAGAATAAGGTGAATTTATAATGAGGAACAAAGACATGGCAGACCAAATGAACAAATACTTTGGTTCTGTCTTCACGAAGAAAGACACAAATAACCTGGAAATATTAGGGGACCGAGGGTCTAGTGAGAAGGAGGAACTAAAGGAAATCCTTATTAGGGAAATTGATGGAATTGAAAGCCGATAAAGCCCCAGGGCCTGATAGTCCACATCCCGGAGTACTTAAGGAAGTGGCCCTAGAAATAGTGGATGCATTGGTGATCATTTTCCAGCAGTCTATTGGCTCTGGATCAGTTCCTATGGACTGGAGGGTAGCTAATGTAACAGCACTTTTTAAAGAAAGGAGGGAAGAGAGAAAACGGGGAATTATAGACCGGTTAGCTTGACATCAGAAGTGGGGAAAATGTTGGAATCAATTATTAAAGATGAAATAGCAGCGCATTTGGAAAGCAGTGACAGGATCGGTCCAAGTTAGCATGGATTTTGTGACAGGGACATCATGCTTGACAAATCTTCTGGAATTTTTTTGAGGATGTAACGAGTAGAGTGGTCAAGGGAGAACCAGTGGATGTGGTGTATGTGGACTTTCAAAAGGCTTTTGACAAGGTTCCACACAAGAGATTGGTGTGCAAAATTAAAGCACATGGTATTGGGGGTAATGTAATGACGTCGATAGAGAACTGGTTGGCAGATAGGAAGCAGAGAGTTGGGATAAACGGGTCTTTTTCAGAATGGCAGGCAGTGATTAGTGGGGTGCCGCAGGGCTCAGTGCTGGGACCCCAGCTATTTACAAAATACATCAATGATTTAGATGAAGGAATTGAATGTAATATCTCCAAGTTTGCAGATGACACTAAGCTGGGTGGTGGTGTGAATTGTGAGGAGGATGCTAAGAGGTGCAGGGTTAGGTGAATGGGCAAATGCATGGGAGATGCAGTATAATGTAGATAAATGTGAGGTTATCCATTTTGGTGGCAAAAACACGAAGGCAGAATATTATCTGAATGGCAGCAGAATTAGGAAAAGGGGAGGTGCAACGAGACCTGGGTCTCATGGTACATCAGTCACTGAAAGTTGGCATGCAGGTACAGCAGGTGGTGAAGAAGGCAAATGGCATGCCTTCATAGCTAGGGGATTGGAGTATAGGAACAGGGAGGTCTTTCTGCAGTTGTACAGGGCCTTAGTGAGGCCTCACCTGGAATATTGTGTTCAGTTTTGGTCTCCTAATCTGAAGAAGGACGTTCTTTCTATTGAGGGAGTGCAGCGGAGGTTCACCAGACTGATTCCTGGGATGGCAGGACTGACATATGAGGAGAGACTGGATCGACTGGGCCTGTATTCACCGGAGTTTAGAAGGATGAGAGGGGATTTCATAGAAACATATAAAATTATGATGGGACTGGACAGGTTAAATGCAGGAAGAATGTTCCCGATGTTCGGGAAGTCCAGAACCAGGGGACACAGTCTAAGGATATGGGGCAAGCCATTTAGAACCGAGATGAGGAGAAACTTCTTCACTCAGAGAGTTGTTAACCTGTGGAATTCTCTACCGCAGAGAGTTGTTGATGCCAGTTCATTGGATATATTCAAGAGGGAGTTAGATATGGCCCTTACGGCTAAAGGGATCAAGGGATATGGAGAGAAAGCAGGAAAGGGGTACTGAGGTGAATGATCAGCCATGATCTTATTGAATGGTGGTGCAGGCTCTGAGGGCTGAATGGCCTACTCCTGCACCTATTTTCTATGTTTCTATGTTTCGACAACCAATTACTAATTTCACCAAATTCTTCCACTCTGCTTGCGATTCACTCGGATTGCGATTCACCCAGCTGTGTGCTCAAGCAAACAGGTCTGTTTTTTTGCCCCTTGTAGAATAGAGGGAGGGGGACAGGACGAGAGGTGGGCCGCCACAAATAGTCCAGCTCACAGATACAGATAAGTGGCACATCTGTGTCCCACTCAGTCAGAGACAGGGAGCTCGCAGAGACCTGTGACAGAATTACAAATATCTCTGACACACATATACTGACTTCATTTCATCAATAACTGAACTATGAGACGATTAAGTTTGGTGATCGTCACGATTATGATGTTGGCACGACCAAATCATATCCCCTTCTTTTGTCTTCCAGGGCCTTCACGCTTAAAGCAAGTGTAGCAGTAGATTCATGAGGACCCCATTCTTTCTGAACGTGAACTGTCACAAGCCCCACAGCCATGCACCAGCGCAGATACTTGCACTTTGGTGAGTCCACTTAGACAGTTAGTTGTGTTTTCATTTCGTGATTCACACCTCACAAGTGAGCATAATCAGACAATAGTGGCAGAAACAGCTGTGGAGAGTCCGCATCGGCGGCGTAATCTTCTCCAAGCTCTGGTAAGCTGAACACTATCGTTGAGAAGGAGAATGCTAGAGGTACATCAGGTACTGACCGACGTGCCACGCACACTCTCCACAATAGCGGAGAGGAATGAGGAGTCCAACTTGATTGCTAGTAGATTGGTGGTGCAGGGAACTGAGAGAATGTTTGCCATGGAGAGAGAGGCCATCTCCGTGGAGCTTCAAGCAAGGCTCTCAAATGAGTCCATGCAAGACATAGAACATAGAACAGTACAACACAGGAGGCTCATTGCATCTGTGCTGGCTCTTTCGAAGAACAATCCAGTTAGTCCCACTTCCCCCGGTCTTTCTCCATATCCCTGCAACTTTTTTTCCTACAAGTATTTATCCAATTCCCTTTTGAAAGCTACTATCGAAGCTGTTTCCACCACCTTATCAAGCAGTGCATTCCAAAACCTAACCACTTGTGTAAAAAAGGTTTTGTTCATGTTGCCTCTGGTTCTTTTGCCAACCACCTTAAATCTGTGCTTTTTGGTTGTCGACCCTTCAACCATTGGAAACAGTTTCTCTTTATTTATCCTTGCTTTCGGGGGCGGTAACCCGAATGTTTCGAACGGAGCGGGACTTCTGCACCTGCCGCAAACTGTCCCGCCTCCCGGATGTTACCGCCCCAAATGGGGCGCAATGGAATTTCACCCCCATTGTTCCCACTTGTGAGTAAGAGCATAACTAGAGGCCATCAATATAAGATAGTCACCAAGAAATCCAATAGGGAATTCAGAAGACATTTCTTTACCCAAAGAGTGGTGAGAATGTGGAACTCGCCATCACAGGAAGTGGTTGAAGCGAATAGTACGGATGCATTTAAGGGGAAGCTAGATACGCATATGAAGGAGAAGGGACGAGGATTATGCTGATAAATTTAGATGAGGAAAGACGGAGGAGGCTCGAGTTGAGCATAAACGCTACATGGACTGATTGGGCCGAATGGCCTATTGCTGTGCCGTATATCCTTTGTAATCCTATCTAAATCCTTTGTGATTTTAATCACCTCTATCAAATCTCCTCTTAGCCTTCTCTGCTCCAAGGAGAACAATCCCAGTTTCTCCAGTCCATCCATGTAACTGTAATCCCTCATCCCTAGAACCATTCTAGTAAATCTCTTGTGTCCTCATCAAAGCCTTCACGCTTTCCAAAGGTATGGTGCCCAGAAAAGGACACAATACTCCAGCTGGGCCCAAACTAGTGTTTTATATAGGTTTAGCACATGTTCCTGACTTTTGCACTCTATATCTCTATTTATAAAGCCCAAGATCCCATATGCTTTTATTAACTGTTCGCCTGTCACCTTCAAAGATTTGTTCAAAAACACCCCCAGGTCTTGCTGTTCTTGCATCCTCTTTAAAACTGCACCATTTAGTGTGCATTGTCGCTCCTCATTCTTCCTACCAAAATGTATCATCTCATACTTCTCTGCGCTGAATTTCATCTGCCATGTGTTCGCCCATTCCATTAGGCTGTCTACGTTTTCCGGAAGTCTATTACTCACTTCCTCACTGTTTACTATGCTTTTTATTACCACTTTTTTGTTATTTTCTTATCCTACCCTTAATTATTATTTTTTTAATCAAATATGTTAGATTGTTGCAACACACCACTGTTGCTGAGCACCAAAAAAAAGCAAATCACACAAGCACAAAAGTTTTGAATGAACTCCAGTTTATGGAGGGTAGAAGATGGGAGTCCAGCTAGTAGGGCATTGGAAAAATCAAGTCTGGAAGTAACAAAAGCACATATGAAGATTTAAGTAGCACATGGGCTGAATCAGGGACAGAGAAAGGCGATGTTAGAGGTGAACTAGGCGGTCTTTGAGGGAATATGGGGTTGAAAGCTCAGCTCAGGATCAAATAGGATGCTAAGCCTGAGACAGCGGCCAGGGAGCTGGATGGAATTGGTGGCAAGGGAGCGGAGTTTGTGGCAGGGCCGAAGACAACGGCTTCGGTCTTCCCAATGTTTAAATGGAGGAAATTGGGGCTTACCTATTTCTTATATTCTTATGTATTCAAGACTGGTTGTCGGACAAGCAAGCTGACAACACAGAGGCAGTGGAGGCGTCGAGTGAGGTGGAAATGAGGTAGCTTACATACTGAACTTGATGTTGTGTCTTCGAAGGATGTCGCCAAGGAGCAGCATAGAGCTGAGAAATAAGAGGCACCAAAGGTAGATCCTTGGGGGATTCTAGAGGTAACAGTGCGGGGGCATAAAGAGAAACTATTGCAGGAGATTGCCTGGCTACAACTAGATAGGCAAGAGTGGAACCAGGCGAGGGCAGTTTCACTCAGCTGGACAATGGAGGACAGGTGTTGGAGGATGATGGTGTGGTCAACCTTATCATTTGTATATTATATATGGCCAATAATGCTCAGTTTGAATCAAATTTAGGCATTCTTTAAATTGAAACTTTTCTCTCCCAGTAATAGATTATCTGTGAAGGATCAGTGCTTGGGCCTCAGCTATTCACAATCTATATCAATGATTTGGATGAGGGGACCAAATATAATATATTCAAGTTTGCTGATGATATAAAGCTAGGTGGGAATGTAGATTGTGAGGAGGATGTAAAGAGACTTCAAAGGGATATAGACATGTTAAGTGAGTGGGCAAGAACATGGCAAATGGAATATAATGTGGAGAAATGTGAAGTTATCGACTTTGGTAGGAAAAATAGAAAAACAAAATACTTTTTTTTTAAATGGTGAAAGATTGGGAAATGTTGGTGTTCAGAGGGACCTGGGTGTCCTTGTACATGCATCACTGAAAGTTAACATGCAGGTACAGTAAGCAATTAAGAAAGCAAATGGTATGTGGGCCTTTATAAGAACATAAGAAATAGGACCAGGAATAGGCCTTTTGGCCCCTCGAGCGTGCTCCGCCATTTAATAAGATCATGGCTGATCTGATCTTATGACAAGAAGATTTGAGTATAAGAGTAAAGATGTCTTACTGCAATTATATCATCATCATCATAGGCAGTGCCTCGAAATCAAGGAATATTTGCTTCCTCTAAAAGTGAATTCTCAGATGATTGTACAGTCCAATAAGGGAATTACAGTCTCTGTCACAGGTGGGACACAGTTGTTGAAGGAAAGGGTGGGTGGGGAGTCTGGTTTGCCGCATGCTCCTTCCGCTGCCTGCGCTTGCTTTCTACATGCTCTCGACGACGAGACTCGAGGTGCTCAGCGCCCTTCCGGATGATCTTCCTCCACTTAGAGCGGTCTTTGGCCAGGGACTCCCAGGTGTCAGAGGGGACGTTGCACTTTATCAAAGAGGCTTTGAGGGTGTTCTTGAAATGTTTCCTCTGCCCATCTGGGGATTGCCTGCCGTGTAGGAGTTCAGAGTAGAGCGCTTGCTTTGGGAGTCTTGTGTCGGGCATGCGGACAATGTGACCCGCCCAACGGAGCTGGTCGAGTGTGGTCAGTGCTTTGATGCTGGGGATGTTGGCCTGATCGAGAACACTGATGTTGGTGCGTCTGTCATCCCAAGGGATTTGCAGGATCTTGAGGAGACATCGTTGGTGGTATTTCTCCAGCGATTTGAGGTGTCTACTGTATATGGTCCACGTCTCTGAGCCATACAGGAGGGCAGGTAGACCATAAGCTTGGTGTCAGATTTGAGGGCCTGATCTTCAAACGCTCTCTTCCTCAGGTGACCGAAGGCTGAGCTGGCGCACTGGAGGGGCGTTCAACCTAGTCGTCGATGTCTACCCTTGCTGATAGTAGCCTCCCGAGGTATGGAAAGTGATCCACGTTGTCCAAGACCGTGCCGTGGATTTTGATGACAGGGGGCAGTGCTGTGTGGCGGGGTCATGTTGGTGGAGGACCTTTGTCTTACGGATGTTTAGTGTAAAGGCCTATGCTTTCGTACACCTCGGTGAAGATGTTGACGATGACTTGGAGTTCAGCCTCTGAATGCTCGCAGACTATAACTATAGAACCAGTGGGAACCTGTTCAACCTTCATCGCCTCCAGGATAGATCCAAGACCGCCCCATCCTCAGTCGTCGAACTACAGTACACGAAAGATGCTTGCGCCTGCGCACATTTAGAGGCTGAACTCCAAGTCATCGTCACCATCTGCACCAAGGCGTACGAATGCAATTATGTAGGGCCCTGGTGAGACCACACCTGGAGTATTGTGTACAATTTTGGTCTCCTTACCTAAGGAAGGATATACTTGCCATAGAGGGAGTGCAACGAAGGTTCACCAGACTGATTCCTGGGATGGGGGGATTGTCCTATGAGGAGGGATTGAGTAGACTTGGCTTATATTCTCTGCAGGGCTTGACAAGGTAGATGCAGGGAGGATGTTTCCTCTGGCTGGGGAGTCTAGAACCAGGGGTCACAGTCTCAGAATAAGGGGTTGGCTATTTAGGACTGAGATGAGGAGAAATTTCTCCAGAGGGTGGTGAATCTTTGGAATTCTCTACTCCTGAGGGTTGTGGAGGCTCAGTCGTTGAGTTTATTCAAAACAGAGATCAATAGATTTTTGAATATTAAGGCAATCAAGGGATATGGGGATAGTGCAGGAAAGTGGAGTTGAGGAAGATCAGCCATGACCTTATTGAATGGCGGAGCAGGCTTGAGGGGCTGAATGGCCTACTGCTGCACCTAATCCTTATGTTCTTACGTTGCTACTGGGATAATTACATTTAAAAATATAAAGGAAACAAATTAATTCCTAAATGACAATACTCTTCAATAAATTGAGCAAATGTCTTTTACTTTCCAAATGAACAAAATGCAATGCCTATGTTCAATGTATATTCCAAAATACCAGAAAATACATCAAAATGACAATAATCTAAATTTTCAGGAGGGGGTGATGGGACATGCCCCATCGAAAATAAATCTTGTAACTTTACAACTTGCATCTTCTTTAAGGCTTTTAATAATTAAAGTGAAGGACTGCTGGGTATATTCACAGATTAAGTTACAAGCCCATGTCCTACTGCAATTTCAGTCTAATTGCTTACTTGCACTTGTCATAGGTTTTTATTCAGGGCAATCTTTAATATGTCTACTTCTTTTAAAGGTATTCTTCAGCTTTTGCTAGTTTTCTAGGTTGGCGCGTATTCTGCGTTCCTGATAGAAATAAACTTCGAGATATATAAACCGGAGTTAAATTTTGCAATTTGACAAACTGACTGGCATTTTATGAAGTGCATATAAAAGCTTGCCAGTCACTAATGCCTTGCAATCTTCTGTTACAGGTTACCAATGACCAGTATGAAATGCTGAGAAGCTGCTACTCTGGTAGCGACATCATTGAAAACACCAATAATAGGAAAGATTCAACTGACACATGCTCTCTAATGATCTGGTGGCCACATCTTCTCAGGAAATAGTTAGCTTGCAAGGAAAGACGGAGAGTCAGCAAGCTGACACAATGGCTCGTTTAAGTGGGATGGGTGAGGGGCAGATATATTTTTATGCAATTGATATAGTTATGCATACTCTGTTGCCCGTGCCCTAACCAAATCCTGTCCACCTATCACCCCGTGCTTGCTGATCTACGCTGGCTCCTGGTTAAGCAACGCCTCAATTTTAAAATTCTTTGTTTTCAAATCTCTCCAAGACCTCGCCCGTCTCTATCTTTGTAACCCCCTCCAGCCCTACAACCCTGTGAAATATCTGCCCTCTTCCAATTCTGGCCACTTGAGCATCCACCGGGTGCCTTCAGCTGCCAAAACCCTAAGCTCTGGAATTCCCTGCCAAACCTCTCTGCCTCTCTTTCCTCCTTTAAGATGCTCCTTAAAACCTAGCTCTTTGACTAAACTTTTGGTCATCTGCCCTAATATCTCCTTATTTGGCTCGGTGTCAAATTTTGTTTCAGAACGCTCCTGTGAAGCACCTTGAGACGTTATACTAGGTTAAAGGTGCTATATAATACAAGTTGTATTACATTTTAATATTTATCTCAGAGCAACATCACAGAAGATCCATTGTGAACAAAAAGTTCACGGTGAACTGTGACTTTGATGGGTTTAACGCCCTAGAAAGGGGAATAAAACCTTCACTCTCATTGCTATTTAAGCTCCTATGATTTTGGGATGTGACTGGATTATATTTAAATGCTCTCATGTCTGGCACTAATTGAGCAAAATGGTTTAGATTAACCTTAAAGAGCCAGTATGCAGAAAATTGAATTGCCAGACTTCTATAATTCTGCAAGTTTACTACTGAAGTGCATTTTTAGATAAAGATGGAGATCAACACTGCAGCTGACCTTTGTCAAACTTGTTCGAGGTATGGTTGGGAAAGACTTTCCTTTCACAGTAACGTTTGTAATTAAGTAGTTCCCCAATACCAGTTGCTTTAGAAACTGCTGTTTATATTTTAGGGCAGTTCCAATAGCAACTGGATCCATTTCAATTTCACATCCACAAATTTGCCATAAACATAGAGGGTTGGGTAGGTCAGTACAGACTAAGCTGGACTGCTTCAGTCTCTCAGTCAACTAATGGGTGGCTAAAAAAAGCATTTCTGCCTTTGTCAGCAAACCCACTTTGCATTTCTACTGCCATCAGTGACAGTGTGTACTGCCTCAAACAGCATTCAGACCACCGTTTATATTTACAGTTTCTTCTCACTTCAAAAGATGGTGCTCATGGCAAACCATGAATTTAAATACACTGTAAAGTTAGCGAGTACTGGCTACAAACTTGGAACTGATGGTCTGTGGCTACTACATAAGAAATTAGTATGTAAAGCAATACTGTTTATCTGTACATTGGTACAGTGAAGCCGTATGTTAATAAACACTATGACATCTGATAAGAATTTATAACAGATGGAAATGATTGCAAAATGAACAGCACCCTTCATGCTTTGTATTCGAAAGCATTAATCACAAAAACCTGGGTCTGTTTATAATCAAACAACAATAGCTCTGTTGTCAATGAGATCATTGAATGTCCCAAGAAAACCAGACAGTCAAATCTGGATGTCAAAAATGTATTATACACTTGGTTATGTCTATGTAAAACTTTACATGTTTAAATGATTTCAGGACAGTACATAAAGGTTTATGCACCTGGTAATATGCTGTTCATGATTTTGACTATAATCCAAAAAGATAACATAAACTCTTTAGTATTTTATTACGACCAGGTTTCTCTCAACCATGAAGCACATTTTTACTATTTGCAGTTTTGCAATGGTAGTTTAATTAAGCACCCATTTATGTTAAACAGGAAATAAAGAAGCATAATCAAGGTCTAACGAATGTAGATATCTACTAAATATACCTTTAATTCTGTATAAACCAATATGTGAGTACAAAGCAGTATGAGTAAAGATAGTGAAAATATTACACATGAAGCGAATTGTAGTTTCTTGGAATCTTCACAATTATAAGTCCAACTCTGTGATGTTGCTAGCAGACCCAAGGCCAAGGTTGGGCTATGAGTCTGGTGGGACTGAGTGTAATGGAGGCGGGTTGTGTGGAGTTTGAGTCCGGAAAGATACACTAAGTATGCCTAGTCTGATGATCAAGGTGTGGTGGGGGTTGGGCTGGGGAGGGGAGGTATGGGAGTGAAGGCTGCAGGTTGGGGCAGAACGTCAGGGGAGATCAGGCTGTGCAATATGGGAGAGAGAGTGGAGCCTACAACACTGGACAGGAAAAGGAGTAGATGCTATAAATCAGGAAGACATAGGAAGTAGGGACTGTCACTTAGGACCTGCGGGGCTTAGTGCTGCCAGGATGTGAGTGGCAGAGTTCTGGACGATTCAAAGTTTGTGGAAGGTGGAGGTCTATGCAGCATGCACCATTTCTCAGCTAAGAAAGCATCAAAGGGACCTACTCACAGGCAACAGTAAATGCTGCCATACAGCAGAAGACTTACAACAGCAGCTAAGGTGACATATCCTGACAATTTTCCTCCTTTGATGGAAATCTTTCCTTGAAGCAAGGCTGAGTTTGGGAACTGTGGTACAACTGTAGAAATTAATCCACATCCCCCATTCAGTGTAATAATGTATTGGTGGAACAACACTGTGCCATTTAATATGGTTTAAAAATAAGCTATATTGGAACAGTTTTTATTTATTTATTTGTTCATGGGATGTGGACGCCGCTGGTAAGGCTGGCATTTATTGCCCATCCCTAATTGGCCTCGAGAAGGTGATGGTGAGCTGCCTTCTTGAACCCCTGCAGTCCTTCTGGTGAAGGTACTCCCACAGTGCTAACTTTGCCGTAGCAGTTTGGTACAACTGAGTGGCTTGCTAGGCCATTTCAGAGGGCAATTAAAAGTCAACCACATTGCTGTGGGTCTGGAGTCACATGTAGGCCAGACCGGGTAAGGACGGCAGATTTCCTTCCCTATAGGACATTAGTGAACCAGTTGGGTTTTACTGACAATCCTGTAGTTTCATGGTCACCATTACCGAAATTAGCTTTTTAATTCCATATTTATTTAATTAACTGAATTTAAATTCCCCAGCTGCCGAGGTGGAATTTGAATTTGCGTCTCTGGATTATTAACATAACCACTGTGCTGCCATATCCCACAATACATATTAACAATGGGGTATAATATTCTGACATCAACAAACAAAATAATTTCTTCATCCCTCAATAAAGAACAAATGTTGCACAATGATGTTCCTAAAATACATTTTGAATGATTCTTTTTTATATAAAAAAACTACATGGTATTTTAGAAGAATACAAAATCTCTGCCCAAATGTAGAGTTAGAGCTGTACCTTACTTTTCCAGAGATGAAAATGTTCTCAACATCATCTATTACTCAGCATGTAGTAATAATAGTACTTTTTACTATCAAATGAAGCCGTCATCCGCTTAATCTACTTAATGTTCTAATGTCTTAATTCCCACAGGAAATCATTTGTGCACCTGCCATTTTAACGGTACCAAACTTAATTCTATGATATTTCCAGAGTTGTCAATGCTATACAAATTCTAGGTATAATATTTTCAGTTATCAAGTATCTATCTCAGAAATATTAAATAATTACTTTGCTTCGGTATTTACCAATGAAACTAACATGGTGGACATGACTTTAGAAGAAGAGATCAAAAAGCATATTAAGTCATTGAAAATAGAAAAGGGGGCGATAATTGATAAACTAATCAAACTTAGAGGATAAAACACCTGGTCTGGATGGATTGCATCGTGCACGTTAAACAAAGTTAGGGAAGGGATAGCAGAGGCACTATTACATATATATAAAAATTCATTAAAAAAGGGAATAGCGCCAGAGGACTGGCGAACAGCTAACATGATTCCTATATATAAAAAGGGAGATAGAACAGGTCCAGGGAACTATAGACCAATTAGCTTAACATCGGTGGTAGGAAAGATAATGGAATCCTTAATCAAAGATGTAATAGAAAAACATCTAGAAACTGAAACTACAGTAAAGAAAATTCAGCATGGATTCCAAAAGGGAAGGTCATGCTTGACCAACCTTATTGAAATCTTTGAAGATGTAACAGATAGGATAAGGATAGTGTAGTAGATGTAATATATTTTGAGATTTCCAAAAAGTCTTCAATAGTAGAAGACTAAGGTCAAAACATGTTGGTCAGGGGACAAGTAGTAGAATGGATAGTAAGTTGGCTACAAAACAATAAACAGTAGAGGTTAAAAGGTAATTACTCAGATTGAGGAGGCCATTCAGCCCATCGTGTCTGTGCCAGCTGAAAAGACCTATCCAGCCTAATCCCACTTTAAAGCTCTTGATCAGTAGCCTTGTAGGTTACAGCAATTCAAGCGCATATCCAAGCACTTTTTAAATGCGATGAGGGTTTCTACCTTTACCGCCCTTTAAGGCAGCGAGTTCCAAACCTCCACCACCCTCAGGGTGAAGGAAATTCTCCACAACTCCCCTTTAATCCTCCTATCAATTACTTTAAATCTATGCTCACTGGTTATTGACCTCTCTGCTAGGGAAATAGGCCCTTCCTATCCACTCTATCTAGGACTCTAAGAATTGAGATGTGTAAAATTAAGTCTCCTTTCAGCCTCCACTGTTCCAAAGAAAATAACCCCAGCCTATCCAATCTTTCCTCATAGCTAAAATTCTCTCGTCCTGGCAACATCTTCGTAAATCTCTGCAGACTCTAGTGCAATCACATTTTTCCAGTAATGTGATGACTAGAACTGTATACAGTACTCTAGCTGTGGCCTAACTAGTGTTTTATACAGTTCAAGCATAATGTACTTGCTCTTATATTCTGTGCCTCGGCTAATAAAGGAATGTATTCCCTATACCTTCTAAACCGCCTTATCTACCTGTCTTGCTATCTTCAGGGATCTGTGGACATGCACTCCAAGGTTCCCCTACACTTCTCAGTATCCTACCATTTATTGTGTATTCCCTTACCTTGTTAGCCCTCCCCAAATGCATTGGCACACACTTCTCTGGATTGAATTCCATTCACCACTTTTCTGCCCACCTGACCAGTCCATAGATATCTTCCTGCAGTCTATAGCTTTCTTCCTCACGATCAACCACGTGGCCAATTTTTGTATCATCTGTAAACTTCTTAATCATACCCCCTACATTCAAGTCTAAATCATTGATATATACCACAAAAAGCAAGGGACTTAGTACTGAGTTCTGCGGAACCCCACTGGAAACAGTCTTCCAGTCACAAAAACACGCATGCTTCCTGCCACCGAGCCAATTTTGGATCCAACTTGCCATTTTCCCTTGGATTCCATGGGCTTTTACTTTTCTGACCAGTCTGCCATGTAAGAACATAAGAACATAAGAATTAGGAACAGGAGTAGGCCATCTAGCCCCTCGAGCCTGCTCCGCCATTCAACAAGATCATGGCTGATCTGGCTGTGGACTCAGCTCCGCTGATCTGGCTGTGGACTCAGCTCCACTTACCTGCCCGCTCCTCATAACCCTCAATTCCCTTATTGGTTAAAAGCCTTGCTAAAATCTATGTAGACTACATCAAATGGGCTACTCTCATCAAGTTGTGTAATCGCTCCTCATAACTTAACCCTTGAAGTCCGGGTATCATTCTGGTAAACCTACACTGCGAGGTTTGCAAAAACAGAATATTTTTTTAAATGGTGAGATAGTATTAAATTGTGCCCAAGCCTGATTGTTGTCCAGGTCTTGCTGCATGCAGTCATAAGACTGCTTCATTATCTCAGGAGTTGCGAATGGAGCTGAACACTATGCAATAATTAGCGAACGTCCCCACTTCTGACCTTAGGATGAAGGGAAGGTTACTGATGAACCAGTTGAAGATGGTTGAGCCTAGGACAGTACCCTGAGGAACTCCTGCAGCGATGTCCTGGAGCTGAGATGTTTGGCCTCCAACAATCACAATCATCTACATTGTGCTAGATATGACTCTAGCTAGGAAAGTTTTCCCCCTGATTGACATTGACTTCAATTTTAAGAGGGCTACTTGATGCCACACTCGGTCAAATACCGCCTTGATGTCGAGGGCAATCACCCTCACGTCACCTCTGGAATTCAGTTTGTTGGTCCAAACATGGACAAACAAACTGAATTCCAGAGGTGATGTGAGGGTGATTGCCCTCGACATCAAGGCGGTATTTGACCGAGTGTGGCATCAACAGTTTGTTTGTCCATGTTTGGACCAAGGCTGTAAAGCGGTCTGGAGCCTAGTGGCCCTGGCAGAACCCAAACTGAGCACTAGTAGGTTATTGGTAAGTGTCGCTACATAGCAATGACCACAACATCTTCCTTCGCTTTTCTGATGATTGAGTGTAGATTGATGGGGCGGTAATTAGCCGGATTGGATTTGCCCTGCTATTTGTGGACAGGACATACCTGGGCAGTTTTCCATAAAGACGGGTAGATGCCAGTGCTGTACTGGAACAGCTTTGTTACAGGTGCGGCTAGCTCTGGAGCATAAGTCTTCAGCACGTCAGCCGGGATATTGTCATGGACCATAGGCCTTTGCTGCATCC
Source organism: Pristiophorus japonicus (assembly GCF_044704955.1). Lineage (NCBI taxonomy): Eukaryota > Metazoa > Chordata > Chondrichthyes > Pristiophoridae > Pristiophorus > Pristiophorus japonicus. The sequence continues at coordinate 131,416,873 of NC_091978.1, read as the reverse complement.
AGTGTACTTAGTCATTTCTTGATATCACGTGGAGTTAATCAAAATGGCTGACGACTGGCTTCTGTGATGGTGGGGACCTCAGGAGGAGGCTGAGCTGGATCATCCACTTGGCCCTTCTGGCTGAAGATGGTTGCAAATGCTTCAGCCTTGTCTTTGACACTCACATGCTGGGCTCCGCCATCATTGAGGAGGGGGATGTTCATGGATCCTCCTCCTCCTCCAATCAAGTGTTTAATGGTTCATCACCATTCACGACTGGACGTGGCAGGACTGCAGAGCTTTGATCTGATCTGTTGATTGTGGAATCGCTTTGCCCTGTTTCTGCTTTTTAAGCATGCACGTGGTCTGGTGTTGCAGCTTCCCTGTGTTGGCACTTCATTTTTAGGTACTCCTGGTGCTGTTCCTGGCATGCTGTTCTACGTTCCTCATTAAACCACCGTTGGTTCCCTGAGGGGTATGCCGGACATTGAGGTTACAGATTGTGGTGGAATACAATTCTGCTGCTGCAGATGGCCCACAGTGCCTCATAAATGCCCAGTTTTTAGCTGCCAGATCTGTTCCTGATCTATCCCATTTAGCACGGAGTTAGTGCCAAACAACACAATGGAGCGTGTCCTCAGTGTGAAGATGGGACTTCGTCTCCACAATGGCTGTGCGGTGATCACTGCTACCAATTCTGTCATGGACAGGTAGACTGGTGAGGACGCGGTCAAGTAGGTTTTTCCTTCGTGTTGATTCTCTCACCATCTGTCGCAGGCCCGGTCTGGCAGCTATGTCCTTCAGGACTCGGCCAGCTGAGTCAGTAATGGTGGTACCGAGCCACTCTTGGTGATGTACACTAAAGTCCCTCACCCAGAGTACATTCTCTGCTTCTTCCAAGAAGGAGTACTGCTTTATCAGCTGAGGGAGGGTGGTAGGTGGTAATGAGCAGGAAGTTTCCTTGCCTGTGCTTGACTTGAAGTCATGATACTACATGGAGTTTGAAGTCAATGTTGAGGACTCTCAGGGCCACTCCCTGTGCCCCCACTTCTGGTGGGTCTGTCCTGCCTGTGGGACAGGACATACCCGGGGATGGTGATGAAGGAGTTTGGGACATTGGCAGAAAGGTATGATTGAGAGTATGGCTATGTCACATTGTTGCTTGACTAGTCTGTGGGACAGCTTTTCCAATTTTGGCACAAATTCCCAGATGTTGGTGAGGAGGAGTTTGCACGGTCGACTGGGCTGGGAGTGCTGTTGTCGTGTCCGTAGCTGGTGCCAAGGTTGATGCCAGGTGGTCCGTCTGGTTTTATTATTCTTATTGTTTCTAGTAGTGGTTTTATACAACTGAGTGGCCTGCGAGACCATTTTCAGAGGGCAGTTAAGAGTCAACCACATTGCTGTGCGTCTGGAGTCACATACAGGCCAGACCATGTAAGGGAGGCAGATTTTCTTCCCTAAAGGACATTAATGAACCAGATGGGCTTTTACGACTGTGACAGTTTCACCATATGGGCCAGACCAGGTAGCGACGGCAGATTTCCTTTCATGGTCGCCATTACTGATACTAGCTTTTTATTCCAGATTTATTTAATTAACTGAATTTATATTCCACAGCTGCGTTGGTGGGATTTGAACTCACGTCTCCACATTATTAGTTCAGGCCTCTGGATTACTAGTCTAGTAACATAACCACTAGACTACCATTCCCTATTATCAATGCATTTAAGTGGAAGCAAGATAAACACAGGAGGGAGAAAGGAACAGAAGGATATGTTGATGGGGTTAGGTGAAGTTGGTTGGGAGGCGGCTGTGGAGCATAAACACCAGCATGGACCTGTTGGGCCAAATGGCCCGTAAATACTATGCAATATTACATAATGTAATAATCTCATGGGGTTTAATTTTGCTTAACAAGTCCACTATGTGGTAATTTGTCAAACACCTTTTGAAAGTCAAAACAGAAAATGCTGGAAATATTCAGCACATCAGGCAGCATCTATGGAGTTAACGTTTCAGGTCGATGACCTTTTGTCAGAACTCGAAAAAGTTAGAGATGTAACAGATTTTAAGCAAGTGCATGGGCAGGGAAAGGGAGGAGGGGAGGAAAGAATAAAAGGGAAGGTCTGTGATGGGATGGAAGGCAGGAGAGATTAAAAGACAAAAGGGATAATGGTGCAAGGCAAAAGGAGATGGTAATGGGACATGTTAAGAAGCAAACGATGAGTCCAGATGAGGTGTAAATGGGAATGACAGAATGATCAACAGTTGCATGTGAAAAAAATAGGGTCAGATATTTTGGTCTGCAATCATTGAACTTGATGTTGAGTCCAGAAACCTGTAAAACACCTAACCAAAAGATGAGGTGCTGTTCCTCGAGCTTACGTTGAGCTTCGTTGGAACAGTGTAAGAGGCCGAGGACAGAGAGGTCAGAGTGGGAGTGAAGCGGAGAATTGACACATGACCGAAAGCTCGGGGTCGCGCTTTTGGACTGAATGCAGTTGTTCCGCAAAGTGGTCACCCAATCTGCGTTTGGTCTTCCCAATGTAGAGCAGCGAATACAGTATATTAAATTGAAAGTAGTACACGTAAATTGCTGTTTCATCTACAAGGAGTGTTTGGGGCCCTGGATAGTGGGAAGGGAGGAGGAAAAAGGGCAGGTGTTGGGGGTGATTGAGGAGTGGACCAGGGTGTTGTGGAGGGAGCAGTCCCTTCAGAATGCAGAAAGGGGAGGGAATGATGTGCTTGATGGTGGGATCACACTGGAGGTGGCGGAAATGTCAGAGGTTGAACCGTGTGGAGGCTGAAGGGGTGAAAGGTGGAGAACAAAAGGAACCCTATCGTGGTTCTGGGAGGGAGGGGAAGGGGTGAGAGCAGAAGTACGGAAAATAGAACGGACACAGTCGAAGGTCACGGCAACCATGGTAGCAGGGAATCCTCGGTTGAGGAAAAAGGAAGACATATCAGAAGCACTGGTGTGGAAGGTGGCATCGTCAGAGCAGAAGCGATGGAGCCGGAGAAACTGGGAGAATGGAATGGAGTCCTTAAAGGAAGCGGGGTGGGAGGAAGTGTAGTCCAGGTAGCTGTGGGAGTCAGTGGGCTTATAGTGGATGTTTGCAGCTAGCCTATCCCCAGAAATGGAGACCGAGGATGGCGAGGAAGGGAAGGGAAGAGTCAGAGATGTACCATGTGAAGGTGAGGGAAGGGTGGAAATTGGAAGCAAGTGAATAACATTTTCTAGTTCAGGGCGAGAGCAGGAAATGGCACCGATACAATCAACAATGTAGCGGGAAAAGAGGTGAGGGAAGGGTCTCGAGTAGGACTGGAACAAAGAATGTTCCACATATCCCACTAAAAGGCAGGCATAGCTAGGACCCATGCGGGTTCCCATAGCAACACCTTTAATTTGGAGGAAGTGAATGGAGTCAAAGGAGAAGTTGTTCAATGTGAGAACAAGTTCAGATAGGTGGAGGTGGGTGGTGGTGGATGGGGACAGGTTGGGCCTCTGTTCAAGAAAGAAGCGGAGCGCCCTCAGGCCGTCCTGGTGGGGAATGGAGATGTAGAGGGATTGGACGTCCAGTGGAAAGGAGACAGTTGGGGCCAGGAAATTGTTAAAAGTGGTGGAAGGCGTTGGAAGAGTCGCGGATATAGATGGAAAAAGACTGGAAAGGGGAGAAAAAATAAAGCCGAGATAGGAAGAAATCAGTTCCGTGAGGCAAGAACAGGCAGAAACAATGGGGCTACCAGGGCAGTCCTGTTTGTGAAGGAGATAGAAGCGGGCTGTGTGGGGTTAGGCAACTATGAGGTTGGTGGCCATGGAGGGAAGATCTCCAGAGAAGATCCTTTTGAAAATCTGTACACTCAACATCCCTTTGGAAGTCTGCGTACACATCAACCGCACTACTCTCATCAACCCTCTCCATTAACTTCAACAAAGAACTCAATCAAGTTAGTCACACACGATTTGCTTTTAACAAATGTGTGCTGATTTTCATTTAGAATCATAGAATGGTTACAGCACAGGAGGCCATTCGGCCCATTGAGCCCATGACAGCTTTCTGCAAGAGAAATTAGCCCTGCAAATTTTTTTCCTTCAGGTACTTATCCAATACTCTTTTGAAAGCCACGATTGAGTCTGCCTCCAACCACCCTGTCAGGCAGTGCATTCCAGATCCTAACCATTCGCTGCGTAAAAAAGTTTTTCCTCATGTCGCCTTTGGTTCTTTTGCCAATCACCTTAAATCTATGTCCTCTGGTTCTCGACCCTTCCGCCAATTGGAACAGTTTCTCTCTATCTACTCTGTCTAGACCCCTCATGATTTTGAACATCTCTATCAAATCTCCTCTCAACCTTATCTGTTCTAAAGAGAATAAATAACCCCAGTTTCTCCAGTCTATCCATGTAACTGAAGATCCTCATCCCTGGAGCCATTCTTGGAAATCTTTTCTGCACCATCTCCAATGCAGTCACATCCTTCCTAAAGTGTAGTGCCCAGAATTGGACATAATACTCCAGTTGAGGCCAAACCAGTGTTTTATGAAGGCTCATCATAACTTCCTTGCTATTGTACTCTATGCCTCTATTTATGAAGCCCAGGACCCGGTATGCTTTTTTTAACCACTTTGTCAACCTGCCCTGCCACCTTCAACGATTTGTGCACATATTTACCCCTAGTTCTCTCTGTTCCTGCATCCCCTTCAGAATTGTATCCTTAAGTCCATATTGCCTCTCCTTGTTCTTCCTACCAAAATGTATCACTTCACACTTTTCTGCATTAAATTTAATCTGCCACGTGTCCGTCCATTTTGCCAGCCTGTCTATTTATTAACCCATACTTTTCCAAATGCCACTTAATATTGCCACAGATTATTGTCTCCAAAACTTTTGTTATCACCAACTTTAGGCTGATTGGCCTGTAGTTCCTCGTTTTTTAAACAGGGGTGTAACATGTAACATTTGCAATCCTCCAGTCCTCTGGCAGCAGCTCCATATCTAAGGAGGATTGGAAGATTGTGGTTAGAGCCTCCACAATTTCCACCCATACTTCCCTCAGTAACCTCTGATCCATCCCACTTGGACTGGATGATTTTTCTACTTTGAAGACTGCCAATCTTTTAAGTAATTCCTCTTCATATATTTTTATCAGATCCAATATTGCTACTACCTCCTCCACCAATGCTACACTGGCAGCATCTTCTTCTCCAGTGAAAACAGATGCAAATATACTCATTTAGTATCTCAGACATGCTCTGCCTCCACAAGAAGATCTCATTTTTGGCCCCTGCTCGGCTTCACTTCCTTTGACTACCCATTTACTATTTATACATTTAGAAAAGACTTTTGGGTTCCCTTTTATGTTACGTGCTAATCTATTCTCATACTCTTTCTTCGCCCCTCTTATTCCCTTTTTAGATCTCCTCTGTACTTTCTATATTCAGCTTGGTTCTCTATTGTATTATGAACCTTACATTTGTAATAAGCTTCCTTTCCCTGTCTCATTTTAATCTCTATACCTTTAGTCATTCAGGGAGCTCTAGCTTTGGATGCCCTTCGTTTCCCCCTAATGGGAATGTGTCTATTCTGTCCCCAAACCATCTCCAGCAAATTTTCATTCTAATCCACCTGGGGCAGATCCCTTTCAAACTCACTGAAGTTAACCCTCCACCAGTAAATTGTTCCTTCTACTTTTCCATAACTATTCTAAACTGGATGATATTATGATCATTGTTCCCTCACTGAAACACGCTCAACAGCAAAGGCTGTGGGCTATGACAACATCTCGGTTGTCATGAAGATGTGTGCTCCAGAATTAGCCACATCTCTAGCCAAGCTGTTCCAGTACAGATACAACACTGGCATCTACCTGAAAATTTGGGGAAAATACCCAGGTATGTCTGTCCACAAAAAGCAGGACAAATGCAATCCGGCTAATTACCGCCCCATCAGTCCACTGTCAATCATCAGCAAAGGGATGAAAGTTGTCATCGAGCGGCACTTATCACTAATAACCTGCTCATCGATGATCAGTTTGGGTTCCGCCAGCACCACTCGGCTCCAGACTTTATTACAGCCTTGGCCCAAACATGAACAAAAGAGCCAGATATGGCGTGAGAGTGACATCAAGGCAGAATTTGAATGAATGTGGCATCAAGGAGCCCTAATAAAATTGAAGTCAATGGGCATCAGGGGGATAACTCTCCACTGGCTGGAGTCATACCTAGCACAAAGGAAAGTGGTTGTTGGAGGCCAATCATCTCAGCCCCAGATCATCGCTGCAGGAGGGCAGTTTCCTAGGCCCATCATCTTTAGCTGCTTCATCAATGACCTTCCCTCCATCATAACGTCAGAAGTGGAAATGCTTGCTGATGATTGCACAGTGTTCAGTTCCATTCACAACTCCCCAGATAATGAAGAAGTCCACGCCCGCATGCAGCAAGACCTGGACGACATTCAGGCTTAGGCTGATAAGTGACAAGTAACATTCGCTATTAACACACAAGTGGCAGGCAATGACTATCTCCAACAAGAGTGTCTAACCACAGTCCCTTGACATTCAACGGGATTACCATTGCCGAATCTCCCAACACCAAAATCCTGGGGTTGACCATTGACCAAAGATTTAACTGGGCCACATAAATATTTTTAAGAGGTCAGAGGCTGGGTATTCTGCAGGGAATGTCTCACCTGCTGACTCACCAAAGCCTTTCCATCATCTAGAAGGCATAAGTCAGGAGTGTGATGGAATACTCTCTATTTGCCTGGATGAGTGCAGCTCCAACAATACTCAAGAAGCTCGACACCATCCAGGACAAAGCAGCCCGCTTGATTAGCACTGCATCCACCACATTAAACATTCACTTCCTCTATCATCGACGTACCATGGCTGCAGTGTGTACCATCTACAAGATGCACTGCAACAATTCACCAGGGTTTCTTTGACAGCACCTCCCAAACCTGCGAGCTCTACCACCTACAAGCAAGTGCATGGGAACACCATCACCTCCAAATTCATCTCCAAGCCACACACCATCCTGACTTAGAAATATAGCAGCGTTGCTTTATCATCGCTGGGTCAAAATGCTGTTAACACCTTCCTAAACAGCACTATGGGAGTACCTTCAACACATGGACTGCAGCAGTTCAAGAAGGCGGCTCACCACTGCCTTAGCAAGGGTAATTAAGGATGGGCAATAAATGCTGGCCTTGCCAATGACACCAACATCTCAAGAACTAATTTAAAAAAAATCTGGAACTGAGTCACATAAGGAGATATTAGAAAAGATGACCAAAAGCTTGGTCCAAGAGGTAGGTTTTAAGGATCATCTTAAAGGAGGAGAGGTAGAAAGGTGGAAGGGTTTAGGGAAGGAATTCCAGAGCTTAGGGCCTAAGCAGCTGAAGGCATGGCTGCCAATGGTGGAATGATTAAAATCGGAGATGCGCAAGATGCCAGAATTGGAGGAGCACAGAGATCTCAGAGAGCTGTAGGACGTTACAGAGAGAGGGAGGGGTAAGACTATGGAGAGAAATGAAAAGTGAGAAATTAAAAATTGAGTCTTTGCTGGACCGGAAGCCAATGTAGGTCAGCGAGCACAGGGGTGATGGGTGAACAGGGTTTGGTGAGAGTTAGGAGATGGGCAGCAGTTTTTTGGATGTGCTGAAGTTTACGGAGGGTGCAAGTTTGGAGGCCAGCCTGGAGAGCATTGGAATAGTCAAGTCTAGAGATAACAGATGAGCTGAGGCAAGGGTAGGGACCTGGCGATGTTACGGAGGTAGAAGTAGGCAGTCTTGGTGATGGAGGGGATTTGGGATTGGAAGGTCAGCTCAGGGTTAAATAGGGCACCAAGGTTGTGAATGGTCTGGGAGATCGATAGAATCTGTGGCTAGGGAATAGAATTTGTGGTGGGGACTGAATAACAATGGCTTTGGTTTTTGCAATATTTAATTGGAGGAAATTTCAGCTCATCCAATACTAGATATCGGACAGTGTGACAAATCAGAGGCAGCGGAGGGGTCGAGAGAGATAGTCAAGTAGGGCTGGGTGGTATCAGCTTACATGTGGAACCTGACATTGTGTATATAGTATCCTAATCTCCACTCTTCTCCCCTATTGATCCAATTGTGCATTTTCATGTAAGACTTTTCATTGTGCCTCACAAACCACTCAGATAATGGTAATGGGATTTTGCGTGCTGTATTATGGCATGGGATTTTTTGTGATCACCCCAATTGACACGTAGGTGCAGTCAATATGCACAGACTTTGGAGAAAGCAGCAATTTGTGTGTCTTTGCAGCTGTTGCTCCACATCTTTGTAGAAATAAGGAGCCTGAGGAATAATGCATTGGTCTAATCTTGAATGCAGTTTGACAGTTTTCTGGTTAATGCCTTAAGCTATCTCCTGCAGGTGATTTCAATAATTTAACAGCAAAAAGTTCAATGGCGGCATGACCTTTGGAGATATAGTCAAAGTAGCTCTAAATATGGAGGGGTCGAGAGAGGAGATGGTGAAGTAGAGCTGGGTGTTATTCACCAAAGGAGCAGGCCATGGAGCAGAAGGAGTAGCGTAGCAGCGTGCCACTCCAGGGAGCAACACGTGATGGAGCAAGAGAGCAACGGCAGCGAAGAGGGCAACTGGATTGGACGTCACCAAGATCCAGGACGCTGACTGGAGCGTGGGCAGCTACAGCAAGAACGGTGAGATCGGGGCGAAGGAGCGGCAAGAGATTGTAGAGGGGTGTGTTCGTGGCCCAGGAGAGGCACGAGTTCGGGACCCAGAAGAGGCGAGGGCTCAGGGGCAGCACAGGGCCAGCCCACACTGCGATATCTGTGCGCACTAGGTCCGTGCAGCAGAGCAGGGTCTCCAGTCGTCTTGGTTAACCCTTGCCACTGGACCAAGACCTAGCTCTGTCAAGCCCATGTGGTGGCTGGTGTGCAATGGCCACCACACGTTAAAAAAACCCATGCACAGGCATCTTCCACCCTTCAAGATTTAGTTCGGGACCTGGAATATTAGGTCCTACATAGAAACACCTGTGAACTTTTTGACGTGGAAGCACGTCATCCTCGACTCGAGGGACTGCCTATGATGATGAAATATGGAGGAGACATTGGCCCAGAAATCGCGGCCTCCCCAGGAGTGTGCAGACCCGGGAAGGCATCACAAAAGCCGGTTTTCAGCACACAATGCGCATACGCTGAAAACTGGCTTTTCCGATCTGTCAAGCTCCAGCTCAGGAGAGAGGACATTTACATGGGCAAGAGTGCGGTATTTACCCATTTCTTGCCCAGCAAATGTCCTAAAAACTCTTGCGCCTGATGAAAGCAAGCGCATAGCCTACTTTTACAGGTGCAAGAGTTTTAAAACAAACAAAAACATAAAATAGCATTTAAAAACATTGTTAAAAACCCTCCCCACTACAGGAAGTTTATTTTAAACCATAATTAAAACTTTACAAAAAATAATCAGAAAAATATATATTTTTTATTAAGACATAAATAACTAATTTAAATTAATGTTAAATATGTGGTGTAATTTTTTATTAATGTTTTGGGTGTTTGGGTGGGGGCGGGGGGTGGGTTTCTCAATCATAATAATGGGAACTCTAACTTATGGAGTTCCCATTATTAGGAATGAGAAAATACTTTACCTTGATTGGCTACCCAGAGCCATGTGACTGCAGCTCCAGCTCTACGAATGCCCAGACGCGCAGAGTGTGGAGGCCTCAGGACCGGGATCTCTCGTGGGTGGAGCAGGTTCAGGTAAGTGCACATCTTTTTTCCTTATTTCAGTCGATCGCCCGTGGGAAGCAGCCAACCGGGATTTCTAGGCCATTGAATTTCTCCACTACTATTTCATACATTTCAGCAATTGCAACATGGGAGAAAGTCAACCTCTTCAGACATTGTGACTGATGGAGGGCCAAACATGATATTTTGGTTCTATTGATCCTCTTCTCAATGAGTATATTTATCTGTATGGATTTGTATTGCATTAACTCCAGTAGCAAGAAATAGGTTTATCTACAACTTGCCAAACAGGATGGAACATTCCAAAATTGGCTTTGTAGAAAATCAAATGTTTCTGACAGTGACAAATAGGGCTATGTTTTCATCAGTATTTCTGCTCCTTCATCCTGCTTTCTAGCCATCTTGAGTGTTCATTTGCTCTATTACAGTTGGATGTGATCATCAAGCCAAGGAAATTAATGTTTGTAACCAAAGAGAGATTGTCTCATTACAGATGGTAGGCAACATCATGGTTCATTTGTCTCTATGGAGTTACTAAGTTAGTCTGCAATTCTAAAGGCACCTATTGCTCAATTCTAACTACAATAATTGAAATGTTGCACTCAAGAGAGAGTGATATCAGCACAAAAATAATGACGTAGATAAGTAATTAAGGACTAAATACATTTTCCATGGGACACCTGCATATTTACTTTTGATTCAACAAGCTTAGGGATACATGATCAGCACGAGGATAAGAGTTTGATAAAACTGATCTATGTCAGAATAATCTGAAAGGCCTTTTTCATTGATGACTCACATTTAGTGGCATGGCTGAAGAAGAAACTTGCATTTATATAGTGCTGTTTACATCTTCAGGATGTCCCAAAGCACTTCATATCCAATTAATTCATCTTTAAATACTGTCACTGTTGTTTCGTAGACAAACAGGGCAAACAATTTACACACACAAACAGCAATTACCTGTACATGAATGACCAATTTGATGGATTTTGATGGCATTGGCTGAGAATTTAATGTTGGCCAGGATACCACAGCAACTCTTCTGCTCTTTTACTTCCACTCTGGCAGACAGATGGGACTTCAGTTTAATGCCTTATCTAAAAAACAGCTCCTCTGAACTGTCAGCTTGCATTATGTGGTCAAGTCCTGGGGTGGGACTTTAACCCATGATCTTGTGACTCAGACGGGAGAATGCTATTATTCAGCCAAAGCTATTATCAGGAGCTACGCATGTCTTCAATGTGCTCTCCGGGTGCACACATCAAGGAACCATAGGATTACCCATCATACTTGACTTGGGTTTTGGTCATTCGTACACTAAGGACAGGATTATTTTTTCCTTTCACTGTTGTTGGTATATTAGTTGGTTTTAGAATGCCTGGTCTTTGTTCTTAACATAGAAACATAGAAAATAGGTGCAGGAGTAGGCCATTCGGCCCTTCGAGCCTGCACCACCATTCGATATGATCATGGCTGATCATTCGCTCAGTACCCCTTTCCTGCTTTCTCTCCATACCCCTTGATCCCCTTAGTCGTAAGGGCCATATCTAACTCCCTCTTGAATATATCCAATGGACTGGCATCAACAACTCTCTGCGGCAGGGAATTCCACAGGTTAACAACTCTGAGTGAAGAAGTTTCTCCTCAACTCAGTTCTAAATGGCCTACCTCTTATCCTAAGATTGTGTCCCCTGGTTCTGGACTTCCCCAACATCGGGAACAATCTACCCGCATCTAACCGGTCCCGTCCGTCAGAATCTTGTATGTTTCTATGAGATCCCCTCTCATCCTTCTAAACTCCAATGTATAAAGGCCCAGTTGATCCAGTCTATCCTCATATGTCAGTCCAGCCATCCCGGGAATCAGTCTGGTGAACCTTCGCTGCACTCCCTCAAAGAGCAAGAACGTCCTTCCTCAGATTAGACGACTAAAACTGAACACAATATTCCAGGTGAGGCCTCACCAAGGCCCTGTACACCTGCAGTAAGACCTCCCTGCTCCTATACTCAAATCCCCTAGCTATGAAGGCCAACATACCATTTGTCTTCTTCACCGCCTGCTGTACCTTCATGCCAACTTTCAATGACTGATGTACCATGACACCCAGGTCTCGTTGCACCTCCCCTTTTCCTAATCTGCCACCATTCAGATAATATTCTGTCTTCACGTTTTTGTCCCCAAAGTGGATAACCTCACATTTATCCACATTATTCTGCATCTGCCATGCATTTGCCCAATCACCTAACCTGTCCAAGTCACCCTGAAGCCTCTTAGCGTCCCCCTCACAGCTCTCCCACCCAGTTTAGTGTCATCTGCAAACTTGGAGATATTACACTCAATTCCTTCATCCAAATCATTGATGTATATTGTAAAGAGCTGGGGTCCCAGCACTGAGCCCTGCGGCACTCCACTAGTCACTGCCTGCCATTCTGAAAAGGACCCGTTTATCCCGACTCTCTGCTTCCTGTTTGCCAACCAGTTCTCTATCCATGTCAGTATATTACCCCCAATACCATGTGCTTTGATTTTGCACACCAATCTCTTGTGTGGGACCCTGTCAAAAGCCTTTTGAAAGTCCAAATACACCACATCCACTGATTCTCCCTTGTCCACTCTACTAATTACATCCTCAAAAAATTCTAGAAGATTTGTCAAGCATGATTTCCCCCTGATAAATCCATGCTGACTTGGACCGATCCTGTCACTGCTTTCTAAATGCGCTGCTATTTCATCTTTAATAATTGATTCCAACATTTTCCCCACCATTGATGTCAGGCTAACCGGTCTATAATTACCCACTTTTTCTCTCCCTCCCTTCTTAAAAAGTGGTGTTACATTAGCTACCCTCCAGTTCATAGGAACTGATCCCGAGTCGATAGACTGTTGGAAAATGATCACCAATGCATCCACTATTTCTAGGGCCACTTCCTCAAGTACTCTGGGATGCAGACTATCTGGCCCCGGGAATTTATCGGCCTTCAATCCCATCAATTTCCCAAACAAAATTTCCCGCCCAATAAGGGTATCCTTCAGTTCCTCCTTCTCACTAGACCCTCGGTCCCCTAATATTTCCGGAAGGTTATTTGTATCTTCCTTCGTGAAAACAGAACCAAAGTATTTGTTCAATTGGTCTGCCATTGCTTTGTTCCCCATTATAAATTCACCTGAATCCGACTGCAAGGGACCTACGTTTGTCTTCATTAATCTTTTTCTCTTCACTTTTCTACAGAAGCTTTTGCAGTCAGTTTTTATGTTCTCGGCAAGCTTCTTCTCGTACTCTATTTTCCCCCTCTTAATTAAACCCTTTGTCCTCCTCTGCTGAATTCTAAATTTCTCCCAGTCCTCAGGTTTGCTGCGGTTTCTGGCCAATTTATATGCCTCTTCCTTGGATTTAACACTATCCTTAATTTCCCTAGTTAGCCACCTTCCCCGTTTTATTTTTACAATTGCTGAAGTTCATCCATGTGATCTTTAAATGTTTGCCATTACCTATCCACCGTCAACACTTTAAATATCATTTGCCAGTCTATTCTAGCCAATTCGCGCCTCAAACCATCGAAGTTACCTTTCCTTAAGTTCAGGACCCTAGTTTCTGAACTAACTATGTCACTCTCCATCCTAATAAAGAATTCTACCATGTTATGGTCACTCTTCCCCAAGGGGTCTCGCACAACAAGATTGCTAATTAGTCCTTTCTCATTACACATCACCCAGTCGAGGATGGCCAGCTCCCTGGTTGGTTCCTTGACATATTGTTCTTGAAAACCATCCCTAATACACTCCAGGAAATCCTCCTCTGCCACATTGCTACCAGTTTGGTTAACCCAATCAATATGTAGATTAAAGTCACCCATGATAACTGCTGTACCTTTATTGCATGCATTCAATATACCTGAATTAAAAGAGAACCGTAATCTAGATGACAGATATTTGATAGCTGCAAATAGTTAACAAGTATAATTTTTAGTGCCAATGCAATTATTAATCCTGATGCAGTCTTTGGCCTAATGAGGAAGAAGATTTTGGTGAATGCACTGAACCAAAACTGGCTAATTTTTGGTGAATCTTCAACAGGAATGGGAAAAGGAAGACATAGACCAAATTTCCAAGCTTGTTGGCCTTATTTTGAAGTCTTAAAACCTAAATTGGGATATATTCAAGACACAGGTCAGGACTGTTTCTTTTTATTAGTTCATGGAATGTGGGCGTAGCTAGCAAGGCCAACATTTATTCGTTGATTACAAAAGACCTTTATCCAGTTTGTACAGATTCTGAACCTGGGACTTAGCATGAATTTTATATGAACTCAAAAAGATTAATCATTTATAGAAGTTTAGATGCACTGATGAAAAAGAACAGACTCTGATGTCTGAGTGGTGAGAAAGGATGTAATGTGGCATAGGGCAAAACATTAAAAGTATCAGGCTTTCCTTGTGGTGGTTTAACCCACTAGATTAGTAGATGGTGGATAAAGAAGGGAGAAACCTATGCGGAAACACAAAATGAGATAAGAAATAAGGGGCCGAAATTTCCACGGCTTGGAGGTATATCAGAGGTATGACATTTCTTCCTCTACTGGCCAGCTTCAGACAACTCAGCCATTCCCTTAGCGCTGCAGCTGGACATCATTTCAACATTCCTGCTAATAATAGCATGGGCACTTGTGGCCTTAAATGCAAGTGACTCCGATCCTAGGATTTGGGACTGGGCTGGGGCATCAGCGCCTGACTGCACTTGTAGTCGATTGGGACAACTACTACACGTGCTCAATCTGTTTAGAGCATTACTTCAAGGTTACTATAGTTGTGACACCACCAGTGCAAACTCCCACCACCTCAGGTAATTTAGTCTAATTGCATCTCTTCAGCTAAACAGAATTACGATCATGAGTAAACCCATTTTTGTAAAACTGGATGGAACATAATCTCCCTGGATAGCAGCAAAGGCTTGGCATGTTACTAAAGGGCTTGGAAAGAGGTGAAAGAAAGCCTGTATGACTGCAGTTTGCCAAGCTTCAGATTCTATTGTTCAGTTTAACAGGTATAATCACTACCATTCACTTAACAGGATCTTGTGTCAGAAAAACATTGCTATTTTCAAATGGTCTGACAACTCTGTTTTGTGCTCAGTTCTAGCCTGCTTGCATTTAACAGGTCCGTTGCGGTGTCTGGGCCAACAACTCATATCATTTTAAAGAATCCTGCAGTAAAACAATCTCTAGCTTTGTTTCTCACATCTGTAACTTGAACTAGCAAGTTTTTGGAACCAATATAACTCTTCTGATATTGCTCAGAATTAAAATGTGCCTGCAACATACATGTTACAATATTCCATCTGATATCCATGTGTAAAAGTCCTGTATTTACCAGGGGTACCCAGTGATTTCATTGTGATGTATTCTAGTATCTTACAGTACAACTCTCCAAAACACCTTTAGTTCCAATTTCAGACTAAAGGTTGTGCATACCTTTGAATAAAACACACTCATTCATATTATCATAGAATGATACAGCACAGAAGGCCATTTGACCCATCATGCCTCTGCTGGCTCTTTGGAAGAGCTATCCAATTAATTCCACTCCCCTGCTCTTTCCCCATAAGCTTGTAAATTTTTTCCCTTCAAGTATTTATCCAATTCCCATTTGAAAGTTATTATTGAATCTGCTTCCACTATCCTTTCAGGCAGTGCATTCCAGATCACAACTCGCTGTGTAAACATTTTTTTCCTCATGTCACCCTTGGTTCTTTTGTCAATCACCTTAAATCTGTGTCCTCTGGTTATCAACTATTCTGCCACTAAAAACAATTTCTCCTTATTTACTCAGTCAAAACCATTCATGATTTTGAACACCTCTATCAAATCTCCTCTTAACATTCTCTGCTCTAAGGAGAACAATCCCAGCTTCTCCAATCTCTCCACACAAACTGAAGTCCCTCATCACTGGTACCACTCTTCTGCTAATAAAGCCAAGAATCCCATATGCGTTTTTAATAGCCTTCTCAACTTGTCCTGCCACTTTCAAAGATTTGTGTACATACATCCCTAGGTCTCACTGTTGTAGCACCCCGTTGAAAATTGTAACATTTAATTTTATATTGCCTCTCCTCATCACTCTGCAGTCCTCCTCCTGGCTCCTCTCTGTAGTTAATTGTTCTTCTCACCTCATTCCCTGTGTGTAGTAATCTTCTTCTGCAGCATTTGTGTTTCATCTCCAGCCACTACTGCCTTGCTCTCCCTTCCCCTCTCTCTGATGATTTTTCGCCCTCTCTCTGTTGTCCTGCTCATTTCTCACATCCCTTCTCTCCTACATATTCTTTCCTTTGTCGTCCTACTCCCACCATCTCTTCCTCTGTTCACTTTACCTAGTCTTCTGTTAATTCTATTATTTTTCACTCAATCAAACAATCACTGGACCTTCATTAATTACTATCATGAGACATTTTGCATCTTTTTTATGTTGCCACTCAACAACAATCAATGCAATAGCCACATAGTTCTTTTCTTTTAGGTCCTTGGATAGTAGAGGTAAGTTAAGACTAAATAATGTTGTTCATATCCAAGTATTGAAAATGCATGAATATATCAAATTAAAAATCTTGCATCTGCACATGCTTATGCATAAAACTTTACTTCCTTATACCACATTTGTCAAGCTTTGTCAACTTTTTGTCATTATAAATTCCAATGTCTGTATTTATAATGGAAACTGCCAATGTAAACTTGTCATGCTGTAATTACACCCTCCCCAATGGTGGCACTGTAGGGCTTCAGACGTGCATCTCCCAGCTCCTCAGCACATACTGCAGAGAAACTCCTATACTCCAATCAACTATCTTAAACAAAGGGGACTACAGTGGGATGAAGGCAGAGTTGGCTAAAGTAGACTGGGAACACAGACTAAACGGTAGCACAATTGAGGAACAGTGGAGAACTTTGAAGGAGATCTTTCATAGTGCGCAACAAAAATATATTCCAGTGAAAAAGAAGGGCGGTAAGAGAAGGGATAACCAGCCGTGGATAACCAAGGAAATAAAGGAGAGTATCAAATTAAAAACCAATGCGTATAAGGTGGCCAAGGTTAGTGGAAAACTAGAAGATTGGGAAAATTTTAAACGACAGCAAAGGATGACTAAGAAAGCAATAAAGAAAGGAAAGATAGATTGCGAAAGTAAATTTGCGCAAAACATAAAAACAGATAGTAAAAGCTTTTACCGATATATAAAACGGAAGAGAGTGACTAAAGTAAATGTTGGTCCCTTAGAAGATGAGAAGGGGGATTTAATAATGGGAAATGTGGAAATGGCTGAGACCTTAAACAATTATTTTGCTTCGGTCTTCACAGTGGAAGACACGAAAACCATGCCAAAAATTGCTGGTCACAGGAATGTGGGAAGGGAGGACCTTGAGACAATCACTATCACTAGGGGGGTAGTGCTGGACAGGCTAATGGGACTCAAGGTAGACAAGTCTCCATGTCCTGATGAAATGCATCCCAGGATATTAAAAGAGATGGCAGAAGTTATAGCCGATGCATTCGTTATAATCTACCAAAATTCTCTGGACTCTGGGGAGGTACCAGCAGATTGGAAAGCAGCTAATGTAATGCCTGTGTTTAAAAAAGGGGGCAGACAAAAGGCAGGTAACTATAGGCCGGTTAGTTTAACATCTGTAGTGGGGGAAAATGCTTGAAGCTATCATTAAGGAAGAAATAGCGGGACATCTAGATAGGAATAGTGCAATCAAGCAGACGCAACATGGATTCATGAAGGGGAAATCATGTTTAACTAATTTATTGGAATTCTTTGAGGATATAACGAGCATGGTGGATTGAGGTGTACCGATGGATGTGGTGTATTTAGATTTCCAAAAGGCATTCGATAAGGTGCCACACAAAAGGTTACTGCAGAAGATAAAGGTACGCGGAGTCAGAGGAAATGTATTAGCACGGATCGAGAATTGGCTAGCTAACAGGAAGCAGAGAGTCGGGATAAATGGATCCTTTTCGGGTTGGAAATCGGTGGTTAGCGGTGTGCCACAGGGATCAGTGCTGGGACCACAACTGTTTACAGTATACATAGATGACCTGGAAGAGGGGACAGAGTGTAGTGTAACAAAATTTGCAGATGACACAAAGATTAGTGGGAAAGCGGGTTGTGTAGAGGACACAGAGAGGTTAAGCGAACGGCCTAAGGTTTGATAGATGGAATACAATGTCGGAAAATGTGAAGTCATCCACCTTGGAAAAAAAAACAGTAAAAGGGAATATTATTTGAATGGGGAGAAATTACAACATGCTGCGGTGCAGAGGGACCTGGGGGTTCTTGTGCATGAATCCCAAAAAGTTAGTTTGCAGGTGCAGCAGGTAATCAGGAAGGCAAATGGAATGTTGGCCTTCATTGCGAGAGGGATGGAGTACAAAAGCAGGGAGGTCCTGCTGCAACTATACAGGGTATTGGTTCACTAGGCTGATTCCGGAGATGAGGGGGTTACCTTATGATGATAGATTGAGTAGACTGGGTCTTTACTCATTGGAGTTCAGAAGGATGAGGGGTGATCTTATAGAAACATTTAAAATAATGAAAGGGATAGACAAGATAGAGGCAGAGGTTGTTTCCACTGGTCGGGGAGACTAGAACTAGGGGGCACAGCCTCAAAATACGGGGGAGCCAATTTAAAACCGAGTTGAGAAGGAATTTCTTCTCCCAGAGGGTTGTGAATCTGTGGAATTCTCTGCCCAAGGAAGCAGTTGAGGCTAGCTCATTGAATGTATTCAAGTCACAGATGGATAGATTTTTAACCAATAAGGGAATTAAGGGTTATGGGGAGACGGGCGGGTAAGTGGAGCTGAGTCCACGGCCAGATCAGCCATGATCTTTTTGAATGGCGGAGCAGGCTCGAGGGGCTAGATGGCCTACTCCTGTTCCTAATTCTTATGTTCTTATGTTCTTATCTCTGTTTCTCAAGTTGCTATAAATTTTGCTATTTAACTATAAAAAATGTCAAATCAAAGTATTTTGTAGAAACAAGGAAAGAATGTATCACTTTACAATGGGGTGGGTGAGACCGAATTACGTTTTCATGCTCTAGTCCAATGACCCTTCACTCTATCCCGGTTCACCTGAAGACTTTACATTTGGTGTTGACATCCCACATGCATGTCCATAGGAAATCAATTACAGGTTGGATCTCTGTGGTCCGGCAACCTCATAACCTGACTGGTGCCGACTAAAGAAATTTTCGAGCCACGGGAGGTCATGGCTAGCCTAGGCTTACCTGTCAGCAGCACCCGGGCTCCTGTGTGCGTGTGCGTGCGGGCAGCTCCCTCAGCACCTGCGCACACACTCACTGATTGACTGCCACTCCAGCCAATCGCGGCACACACTGCGGTGGTTAACGTGCTGGTTTGGTGCTCTTTTAAAAAAAAAAATCCTCCTCTACCTCAGACCGAACTAATGCTGAACTACGGATGATTCCGGACCAGGGAGGTCTAACCTGTAGTATACTGTACGCAAGTATATGTACATACACATATAGAAATACATGTATTCTTAGGGACTTACCTAAAAAATATCGAAGGTCTATAGCCCTTAAATTCGTGAGGTTAAAGAAAGTGGTTTTGTGTTGGATTGTTAATGACGAGACTGGAATTTGGAGCAGAACCCAGATTCACCAGGGTGCCACCTCTTTTTGGCTCCATCAGTAATCCTGATACTTCTGGGGGCAGATTCCATAATGTGCTCTCTTATTTTGGAGCAAGTGTATTATAATAGAAATGGCAGAAAAGGGGCTTTTAGTCCCATTAGTTTCTCGAATACTTTTTCGCTATTTATATTAATTACATTAAGTTCCTCACCCTCATTAAACCCTTGGTTTCCCACCATTTAAAGTATGCTTTTTGCATCTTCTACTGTGAAGCCAGATAAAAAATATTTGTTTAACTTTTCTGCCATTTCCTTATTCCCCATAATTTCTCCTCCCTCAGCCTCTAAGGGACTAATGTTTACTTTTGCTTCTTTCTTGCTTTTTACATACATGTAGAAGCTTTTACAATCTGTTTTTATATTTCTTGCTAGTTTTCTCAGTTTATTTTTTCCCTTTATATGTCAATCTTTTGGTCATCCTTTGCTGGTTCCTGAAACTTTCCCAATCCTCAGGCTTACTACTATTCTTCGCAACATTAAAAGATTCTTCTTTCAACCTAATGCTATCCTTAATCGAAGGATATGTTGATGGGGTTAGGTGACATTGGCTGGGAGGAGACTCATGTGGAGCATAAACCGTGGCATCGACCAGATGGGCCAAATGGCCTGTTTCTGAGCTGTACACTCAACGGGCTCAATTTTGGCCAGGAATTTTTTTTCTCAAAACGGGGCATTACCATCCACCTATGCCAGTTTTGGCTATTTAGGCCACTTTGGCCAGCTAATAGTTACTCCAAATCTATTTAGGCCAGCGTATGTGGCCACTTGCCTTGAAAACCCTTGGAGAGTTAAGAAATCAGCGCAGGTAGGTACATCGGAGGCCATTCGGCCTGGGACAGGGGCGGGAAAAGAAGCACCAAGACTTACAAAGCACAAAAAGTAATAAGCATTCAAGAAGAAATAAAAATAGAACTAAGTCCGACCTTCATCTGAAAACTCAGCCCAGGAAGGCACACACAGGCTGCAGGAAGCAAACTCACCGGACAGACTACAACAGGCTGCAGGAAGGGCAAAACACAAGCAGCTACTTCAACAGCGGGCCGGTCGAGGCGGGAGGCCACTCAGCCTGGGATAGGTGCGGGACGACCGGGAGACCATTCGGCCTGGGATAGGGGCAGGACAACCGGGAGACCATCCGGCCATGGATAGGGGCAGGAACTGCTGACATCTATGAGAATAGGTTCAAACTAGTAAAAGGCAAATTTATAATTGATATCAAAACGCTCTTAAGAGTCATCAGTACATGGAATGGATTTCCAGATAGAATAGTGGAGGTGAAAAGCCTGGACTCATTTAAGAACCAATTAGATGGTACAATGGGCTAATTGTAATTCTGGCCAGATGAATGAAGATGGTTTTCCTTATCTGTAACTATCTTGTAATGTTGTAATTGCATTGTCTAAACCAACAGAAGAAGCTAGGAATACTCTCGACACATTTTTGCCAGAAGGCTCAAGGCCCCCACAGCCCCGCTGAAACTGCAGCAAGGTATTGCAGCAAAATTCCTCCCTTCGTCCCTCAAAGCCAGACAGGCATTCTGGTTACATTAATAGTCCTCATACCTCAATAACCAACAAATCCTACAAACATTAACCAGCTTATGTGAGCATAATTAAAGGGAAAGGCATCAAGATTATTTGAAATTTAGCAAAAAGTCAAAGGAGTAACGCAAACCAGGAATACAAAAGGGACGTTATAAATAATATTAACTGCATAAACCTGACATTGATACATAAACAACTCCTGAGAATTCTATGAACTGGAATGCACCCAACTGAGTTTGTTTTGTATTTTAGATTGCTCCAGCCCAACACTATTACTGTTATGATAGGATTATCTTAAATCGATTAACTTGGTAACTTTTCAAAAGTTTCTGATAAAATAATAGAGCTTAGGACATGCATTAAAGTACAATAATGATAGTGGACAATTAAACAACGGAGATGAAGGCTCAATGAACATCCACATCCTCAATGATGGCGGAGCCCAGCACACGAGTGCGAAAGACAAGGCTGAAGAGTTTGCAACTACCTTTAGCCAGAAATGCCGAGTGGCTGATCCATCTCGGCCTCTTTTGAGGTCCCCATCACAGAAGCCAGTCTTCAGCCAATTCGATTCACTCCAGGTAATATCAAGAAATGGCTGAGTGCACTGGATACAGCAAAGGCTATGGACCCCCGACAACAACCTGACTGTCTTGCTGAAGACTTGTGCTCCAGAATTAGCCACGTCTCTAGCCAAGCTGTTCCAGTACAGCGACAACACTAGAACTAACTAAATCCTTCTCCCTAGCATTTGTCTGAGGCTGAACCAGCCTGTTCGCAACCTTGGTGTCATATTTGATCCAGAAATGAACTTCCGACGACATATCCGCGCCGTAGCTAAGACCGCCCATTTCCACCTCCATAACATCACCCGTTTCCTCTCCTGCCTCAGCTCAAGCTGCTGAAACCCTCATCAAAGCCTTTTTTACCTCTAGATTTGACTATTCCAATGCACTCCTGGCTGGCATCCCATGTTCTACCCTATGTAAACTTGAGGTAAGCGAAAAGCCGGCTGCCCATGTCCTAACTCGCACCAAGTCCCGTTCACACATCATCCGTGCTCGCTGACCTGGGCTCCCGGTTAAGAAAAGCCGCTATTTTAAAATTCTCATCCTCATTTACAAATCCCTCCATGGCTTCGCCCGTCCCTATCTCAATAATCCCCTCCAGCCCTGTAAACTCCCTCCGAGATATTTGCACCACTCTAATTCTGGTCACCTGAGCATCCTTGATTTTAATCCCTCAACCATTGATGGCTGTGTCTTCAGCTGCCTAGGCCCTAAGCTCTGGAATTCCTTCCCTAAACGGCTCCGTCTCTCTACCTTTTTCCTTTTTTTCCTCCTTTAAGAGGCTCCTTTATACCTCCCTCTTTGACCAAGCTTTTGGTCATCTGTTCTAATTTCTTCTTATGTGGCTCACTAAATTTTGTTCTGTAACACCTGTCAAGCGACTTGGGACATTATACTACTTTAAAGGCACTATATAAATACAAGTTGTTATCGACCTGACAATGTGGAAAACTGCCCAGGTATATCCTGTCCACAAAAAGTAGGACAAATCCAATCCAGCCAATCACTGTCCCATCTGTCTACTCTCAATCATCTGAAAAGTAATGGAAGTTGTTGTCAACAGTACGATCAAGTGGCACCACTAACCTGCTCACCGATGCTCAGTTTGGGTTCTGCCAGGACCACTCTGCTCCAGATCTCATTACAGCCTTGGTCCAAACATGGACAGAAGAACTAATTCCCAGAGGTGAGCCTTTGACATTAAGGCAGCATTTGACCAAGTGTGGCATCAAGGAGCCTTAGTAAGATTGAAGTCAATGGGATCAGGAGGAAAACTGGCTGGAGTCATACATAGCACAAAGGAAAATGGTTGTGGTTGTTGGAGGTCAATCATCTCAGCTCCAGGATTGCTACAGGAGTTCCTCAGGTCAGTGTCCTAGACCCAACCATCTTCAGTTGCTTAATCAATGACATTCCCTCCATTATAAGCTCAGAAGTGGGGATGTTCCCTGACGATTGCAGAGTGTTCAGTTCCATTTGCAACTCCTCAGATAATGAGGCAGTCCATTCCCACATACAGCAAGATCTGGATGACGTTCAAACTTGGGCTGATAAGTGGCAAGTAAGATTCATGCCACACAAGTGCCAAGCAATGACCATCTCCAACAAGAGAATGTCTAAGCGCCACCCCATGACATTCAACGGCATTACCATTGCCGAATCTCCCCGCATTAACATCTTAGGGGTCACCACTGACCAGAAGCTGAACTAGACAAGCCACATAAATACTGTGGCTACAAAAGTAAGTCAGAGGCTGGGTATTCTGTGGCGAGTGTCTCACCTCCTGACTCCCAAAGCCATTCCACCATCTACAAGAGCGTGATGGAATACTCTCCACTTGCCTGGATGAGTGCTGCTCCAACAACACTCAAGACGTTCGATAACCATCTAGGACAAAGCAGCTCACTTGATTGGCACCCCATCCAGCACCTTAAACATTCACTCACTCCACCATTGGTGCACTGTGGCTGCAGTGTGTAAAATCTACAAGATGCACTGAAAGTTAACATGCAGGTACAACAAGCAATTAAAAAAGCAAATGGTATGTGGGCCTTTATTACAAGAGGATTTGAGTACGAGTAAAGATGTCTTACTGCAATTATAGAGGGCCCTACCTGGAGACCATACCTGGAGTATTGTGTGCAGTTTTGGTCTCCTTACCCAAGGAAGGATACACTTGCCATAGAGGAAGTGCAACTAAGATTCACCAGACTGATTCCTGGGATGGGGGGATTGTCCCAAGAGAGATTTTGTAGACTAGGCCTATATTCTTTAGAGTTTAGAAGAATGATAAGTAATCTCATTGAAACATACAAAATTCTTATAGGGTAGATGTATCAGATCAGCCATATCTTGTTGAGTGGCGGAGCAGGCTCGAGGGGCCAAATGGCCTACTCCTGCTCCTATTTTTTATGTTCTTATGTAGGGAGGATGTTTCCCCTGGCTGGGGAATCTTGAACCAGGGGTTGGCCATTTAGGACTGAGGGGCCCAAGTTTCGGGTGGAGTTGCTCCTAGTTTTTTGGAGCAACTAGTTTAGTTTGGAGTATGTTAGAAATTGCAATTCTCGGATATTAGTTTGCTCCAGTTCTAGTGAGTTAGTTTAGGTTGGCTTTAGGGAAGGTTTTTTTTTCCAAAAGGGGGCGTGTCCAGCCACTCAGGCCTGTTTTGCAAGTTTCAGCAGTGAAAACTTACTACAAGCTAACTTGGGATGGAGTAAGTATCCACTTTTGTAAGTTCTGAAAAACCTTACCTAGAGTTAAGTTTAGTGCAGGCACAGCCAGAGATTGGGGGGGAGGGGGGGGGGGGAAGGGTCATTAAACACAAAGGACACATCAACATCACAACAGGGGGGGGGGGCGGTGGGGAGGGAAGTTAGAGGATTTTCCATAAACACCTTCACAACAACATTAAAGAAGCAAAATACATTTAAAGCGCAAGCACAAAACAAAGCAGTACATTTACGAAGCACGAAAAGTAATAAGCAATCAATCAATAAAAAACAACAAAAAAAAGAAATCCTACCTTTATGTAAAGGGAAGGTGTTTCTGTCAGTGTCTCTCTCTCTCTGTATCTGACAGTGAGGGGTGTGGTGGTGAGGGTGTGGGGTGGTGCGGGGGGGTGTGTGTGTGTCTCGTGTGCGCGGGGGGGATGGGGGCGTGTGCGCGAGGGGGATGGGGGCGTGTGTGGGGGGGATGGGGGATGTGTGTGGGGGGGATGGGGATGTGTGTGGGTGGGGATGGGGATGTGGTTGTGTGGGGGGGGGGGGGGGTGGTTGTGTGTGGGGGAGTGTGGTTGTGTGGGGGGGGGGGTGGTTGTGTGGGGGGGGGTGGGGGGGGGACGGACCCCTGCTCTCTGCTCCGGCCTTTCGATCAGTTCGAGTGCCCCCCAACCCACACTCCTCCATCCCTGGCCACGCTCCTCCCCCACCAATTACCTTCCCAGTGCCCCCTTTCCACGCTCCTCCATCCCTCCCCAGTAACCACACCATTCTGAAACAGACTGGGGAAAACGCCCTGCTGAGCCATTGCGCAGGCGCGCACGTTGCAACGCGCACGCGCAATGCAGCCAGCAGTCTTCAGACACGCAGGGCTCTGCCCCAGGAAGACTGCGCTGCGCCACGCCACAGTCCAGGAGGACCGGAGAATTGCAGCAAAATATTCCGGCGCACCTTCAAGCCCAGGCATGTCACATACGTCTCGGAGGTGCGCCGTTTTCACCTGATGCCGAAACTTGGGCCCGAGATGAGGAGAAATTTCTTAACTCAGAGGGTGGTGATTTTTTGGAATTCTCTAACCCAGAGAGTCGTAGATACTCAGTCGTTGAATATATTCACGACAGAGAACGACAGATTTTTGAATATTAAGGAAATCAAGGGATATGGGGATAGTGCAAGAAAGTGGGGTTGAGTTAGATCAGCCATGATCTTATTGAATGGAGGAGCAGGCTCGAGAGGCCGAATGGCCTATTCCTGCTCGTAATTCTTATATTCTTGTGTCCAGCTGGAGGAGGATGACTCCTCAGAGGAAGCACTACTCTCTAAGGGTGCACCGTCACCAGACCCATGCGCACACAGCACCAGCGCAAATTTTGACACTTTGGTGGGTCCATCTCGACATAGAATAGTGTTGTCACCTGATGTCTCATACATCTCAAGTGAGCAACAGCGGGTGGTAGAGAAGGTGCAGGACACTCAATGCTCTGCTCAGTTGGATTCAGATGCTGAACCACGGAGGCTGTCGACAAAGAGGTCGATCTTGGAGGAGCTCGAAGCTCTGGCAGCTTTTTCAGCCGTGATGTGCGCGATTATACAGAGAATGGAGGAGTCCATCTCCAACATGAGCACCACAATATTGTAGGCGATGGTGACAATATGCTGTGCCATGGATAGGATAGCCACCTGCATGGAGCAGCTAATCTGTCAGTTGAAGAAGAACATGCTTGCTGTGAACAACAGATTACATATACTCTCATTGACATCATCTCTGGGAGAGATACCAACAGACTTGTGCGTTCATCGCCCCACTGACGTGCAGCAAGGTATTGCCCAGCTCCTTGCTCGAAGGGAAATGAGGGTGGCTCATGAGAGGGATGATGCTGAGAGGGAACATGGAAATGTGGGCTCTGCTCAAAGTGCTATCGCTTCTCCCCCTCAGTTAGAGCCCTGCATTCTGCCTCGTTTTCCGACGGCAGAGTCTCCCCCTTCACAGTTGCAGGAAGAGCTGTCTTTGGCAGGGTCGTCACAGGCCCCAAAACCCAGAGAACGTCCGGCAAAAGTGTTGAAGCAGTCACCGCAGGTAAGTGAGTAGCCTGACTCTACCTATGCTGCAGCTCCAGAGATTGCATCTCGTAGAAGCACTTGCAAAAAAAAAAAGACACAATCGTAGATGCACAAGGGTATGCACATGGGTGTTTGCGAAAATGTTCGGGTTAAGTTTCAGTTCTATTTATGATGCACATAAATTTATTTCTGTGCACTACTTTCCTGTCTTGTCCATTTTTGCCTCCTACCTGGGAAGTGGCGATGTCACGTGGAGTGAATGGTGAGACATTACTTAACCTCGAGCAATGGAGGTTTGGTTGACAGCAATGGTTTGGTTGTTTTAGGACTGCTTTGTGGTGCTGAGGGGGGTGGGGGGCGGTGGAAGTTGGTACAGCATCTGGGAGCAACACAGCTGCAATGGTGCAACTTATGTAAATCGGGTCATTATAAAGCCATCCCAGGCAGCAATGTAAGCCACTGCTGGTGCCATCGCCACCTCAGGTTCCTCGTCCTCCAAAGAGGTTTGAGCTCTGCACCTTGCTCCTCCTGCAGCTTCAATCCTTGCTGCTGCGCTATGTTGTGCACCGCGCAGGATTCAATGACGAGTCTCGAGACCCTGGCTGGTGAGTACTGAAGGGCTTCTCCGGATATGTTAAGGCATCCGAGGCGCATCTTCAGCCTGCCGATCGTTTGCTCGATAACACATCTGGTGGACGTGTGGCTTTCATTACAGCACTCCTCGGCTCATTGCTTGGCCTCCTCAAGGCGGCCATCAGCCATGTCTTCAATGGATAGCCCTCGTCTTCAAACAGCCAGCCGATAAGTCTATTTGGAGGTGCGAAGAGCTGAAGGATGGTGGATTGGTGCAGGACGAAAGAATCATGGCAGCTCCCAGGGAATCTGACACACACATGCATGATGATCTTTTTATGGTTGCAGACAATTGAGAGGGTGGAAGCCCTTCCAGTTCACCAACAATCCTGGGTGATCTGGGTGTGCTTTGATGACCACATGCGTGCAGTTGATGATGCCCTGCCCCTGTGGGAAGTTAGCCAGAGCTTTAAAGCGGAGCACCAGCTGTGTAATACCAGCTTCACCAGTGGCAAAGTGTACAAAAATGGACAGCCGACTTTGAGATAATGCAAATATCTGCTGCACAACTCTAGAAGGAGCCAGAGGTAAAGAAGTTGAGGGCGGTGGTGACTTTGACAATCACTGATAAGGCGTGTCCACCAGGTCATCTGGGCAGCAGGTCTTCTTCTAGCAAGCTACAAATGTTTGTGACGACCTCGCAAGATAGCCTGAGCCTCCAGAAGTACTGCTGCTCAGTCATATTGAAGAAGCTCATCCTCTGCCTGTATACCATGTGTTGGGGGTATCGCCTCCGGCGCTGTGTATCCCTGCGCTGATCCCCTCTCGCTTGTGGAGAAACAAATCGTTGACGAGAAGGCTAATGTTGTGGTTGTTGCTACTGCTGGTGTGGCTGTGTTGTTGGTGCTGGGGCCCATCTTGGTCTGGATCTGAGGTCCAAGGTGAGACAGCATAAGCGGCACCCATGCTGAACCAATAGATGGCAGGTAAAATGGAGATCAGAGGCACCATCTTCCAATGTAGTGAGTTACTTGAAATGTGGTGTAAGTGAATTCCGAGGTTGCAGAAATCACCTGCAAACTCCTGAAAGCAAAATTTCTGCATAAAATGGAGTCAGCAAAAGCCTTTCTCTGAGGCATAAAGCAGGTGTAAGGTGTCTGAATTTATGTGCTATTTGCAGCAGTCACTTAATGAACTTGCACAATGGCCACGGAGCTGCTGCCTCCCCTTCCCAGGCGGGCTGCCATAGGTCCGTGAATCCCGTACGCAACCAGTTAAAGGTGAAACCTCATGTTAAAAAGGCTATTAAGGGTCTCTAAGCGCGAACTTCAATGAGGGTCATCCGCCTCTTCTGAGCGGGTCCATGGCGTGCTTCTAAATGTGCCGGAGTTAAAGGTGGGAGGACGGCGGGTTCCTGACGTGCTGCCAATTGCAGCGCATTCTGGAGGGGGAGGGTGAACAGCCAGTTGTCGTGGTGCATATAGGTAAAAAACGGGATGAAGTCCTACACGCTGAATTTAGGGGGCTAGGAGTTACATTAAAAAGTAGGACCTCAAAGGTAGTAGTCTCAGGATCGGTACCAGTGCCACGTGCTAGTCAGAGTAGAAATAGCAGGATATTTAAGATGAATACGTGGCTTGAGGAATGGTGCAAGAGGGAGGGGTTCAAATTCCTGGGACATTGGAACGGGTTCTGGGGGAGCTGGGACCAGTACAAATCGGACGGTCTGCACCTGGGCAGGACTGGAACCGATGTCGAAGGCGGAGTGTTTGCTAGTGCTGTTGGGGAGGGTTTAAACTAATATGGCAGGGGGATGGGAATCTATGCAGGGAGACAGAGGGAAATAAGATGGGGGCAGAAGCAAAAGGTAGAAAGGAGATAAGGAAATGTGGAGGGCAGAGAAATCAAAAGGCAAATCTCAAAGTGCCACATTACAACATAATTCTAAAAGAGTATTAAAAAAACAAGCCTGAAGGCTGTGTGTCTCAATGCGAGGAGCATTCATAATAAGGTGGATGATTTAACTGCGCAGATAGCTGTTAACGGATATGATGTAATTGGGATTACGGAGACATGGCTCCGAGGTGACCAAGGCTGGGAACTCAACATCCAGGGGTATTCAATATTCAGGAAGGATCGACGGAAAGGAAAAGGAGGTGGGGTAGCGTTGCTGGTTAAAGAGGAGATTAACACAATAGTAAGGAAGGACATTAGCTTGGATGATATGGATAAATGTGAGGGTAGAGCTGCGGAATTACCAAATTGCAGAAAACGCTAGAGGGAGTTGTGTACAGATCACCAAACAGTAGTAGTGAGGTTGGGGATGACATCAAACAGGAAATTAGAGATGCGTGCAGTAAAGGTACAGCAGTTATCATGGATGACTTTGTACACAATTGTACACCGCTGTCTGGAGTAAAAATAAAATGGGGAAGGTGGCTCAACCGTGGCTAACAAGGGAAATTAAGGATAGTGTTAAATCCAAGGAAGAGGCATATAAATTGGCCAGAAAAAGCAGCAAACCTGAGGACTGGGAGAATTTTGAATTACAGCAGAGGAGGACAAAGAGTTTAATTAGGAGAGGGAAAATAGAGTATGAGAGGAAGCTTGCTGGAAACATAAAAAATTGACTGCAAAAGCTGCTATAGATATGTGAAGAGAATAAGATTAGTGAAAACAAACGTAGGTCCCTTGCAGTCAGATTCAGTGGAATTTATAATGGGGAACAAAGAAATGGTGGACCAGTTAAACAAATACTTTGGTTCTGCCTTCACGAAGGAAGACAAAAATAACCTTCCGGAAATACGAGGGGACCCAGGGTCTAGTGAGAAGGAGGAACAGAAGGAAATCTTTATTAGGCGGGAAATTGTGTTAAGGAAATTGATGGGATTGAAGGCCGATAAATCCCCGGGGCCTGATAGTCTGCAGCCCAAAGTACTTAAGGAAGTAGTCCTAGAAATAGTGGATGCATTGGTGATCATTTTCCAACAGTCTATCGAATCTGGATCAGTTCCTCTGGACTAGAGGTTAGCTAACGTAACACCACTTTTTAAGAAAGGTGGGAGAGAAAACGGGTAATTATAGACCGGTTAGCCTGACATCAGTAGTGGGGAAAACGATGGAATCAATTATTGAAGATGAAATAGCAGCACATTTGGAAAGCAGTGACGGGATCGGTCCAAGTCAGCATTGATTTATGAAAGGGAAATCAAGCTTGACAAATCTTCTAGAATTTTTTTGAGGATGTAACTAGTAGAGAGGACAAGGGAGAACCAGTGGATGTGGTGTATTTGGACTTTCAAAAGGTTTTTGACAAGGTCCCACACAAGAGATTGGTGTGCAAAATTAAAGCACATGGTATTGGGGGTAATGTACTGACGTGGATAGAGAACTGGTAGGCAGACAGGAAGCAGAGAGTCGGGATAAATGGGTCCTTTTCAGAATGGCAGGCAGTGACCCGTGGGGTGTCGCAGTGCTCAGTGTTGGGACCCCAGCTATTTACAATATACATTAATGATTTAGACAAAGGAATTGAATGTAATATCTCCAAGTCTGCAGATGACACTAAGCTGGGTGGTGGTGTGAGCTGTGAGGAGGATGCTAAGAGGCTGCAGGGTGACTTGGACAGGTTAGGTGAGCGGGTAAATGCATGGCAGATGCAGTATAATGTAGATAAATGTGAGGTTATCCACTTTGGTGGCAAAAACAGGAAGGACGAATATTATCTGAATGGTGACTGATTTGGAAAAGGGAAAGTGCAACGAGACCTGGGTGTTATGGTACATCAGTCATTGAAAGTTGACATGCAAGTACAGCAGGCGGTGAAGAAGGCAAATGGCATGTTGGCCTTCATAGCGAGAGGATTTGAGTATAGGAGCAGGGAGATCTTACTGCAGTTGTACAGGGCCTTGGTGAGGCCACACCTTGAATATTGTGAACCGTTTTGGTCTCCTAATCTGAGGAAGGACATTCTTGCTATTGAGGGAGTGCAGCGAAGTTTCACCAGACTGATTCCCGGGATGGCAGGACTGACATATGAAGAAAGACTGGATGAACTAGGCTTATATTCACTGGAATTTAGAAGATTGAGAGGGGATCTCATAGAAACATATACAATTCTGACAGGATTGGACAGGTTAGATGCAGGAAGAATGTTCCCGTTGTTGGGGAAGTCCAGAACCAGGGGTCGCAGTCTAAGGATAAGGGGTAAGCCATTTAGCACCAAGATGAGGAGAAACTTCTTCACTCAGAGAATTGTGGACCTGTGGAATTCTTTACCACAGAAAGTTGTTGAGGCCAGTTCATTAGATATATTCAAAAGGGAATTAGATGTGGCCATTACGGCTAAAGGGAGCAAGGAGTATGGAGAGAAAGCAGGAATGGGGTACTGAGGTGAATGATCAGCCATGATCTTATTGAATGGTGGTGCAGGCTCGAAGGGTCGAATGGCCTACTCCTGCACCTATTTTCCATGTTTCTGTGTTTTAATCGCTGACCCACTCCCAACTCGCATGCTCTGCAATGTGAAAATCAAGACATTGTAAATATTCACGTTTCTTGGTCAATCCAAAAAAAAAAACTGTACAATCTATGTGCACCCAGGATCCTCGAAGTCACTGTACACTACCACCACCGAATAGAAAATCCATACAATTTAAAATTAGTCTGTTGGCTCTTATATTAAAATAAAATCAAACTTCATTTATCTGTCTCAATGAATCACTAAACGTTGAACAGTATATATATATATTTTCGTCAATGTATTTTCCTAATAAAATATACACAATGGCCCAGAATGTGCAGTCGGAAGCGGGCGGATACCTGTTGTTCCGGAGCTTCGGAGACTTCTGGTCCTGGGCCTCTATGCGAAGGCATGCATAGAGGCCCACGTATTCCATGGGCCGGCCCAATCTATCAGAGTAGGGGTATTCCCATTCATACTTATGGTGATTGATTCCAAATCACCATAATGGGAATACCTCCAAAAACACACAAACACTTAAGATAAATTTAAAAAAAATCACATATTTAGAATTGATGAACATGGAATTTAATTACTTAAAACAAAAATTTCATAAAACATTTTTTTAAACCTATTTTAAATGGTCTAAAAATAAACTTACCTTATTTAATAGGAGTTTAAATATTTAAATTATACAAAAAGATGTATTATTAAGTACTTTATGCTGATAAAAGCAGGCCTTATTCCTGCTTTTAACAGTCGTAAGCATTTCAAAGGCATTCGGTGGGCAGGAGTTAGGCAAATAGCCCAACTTTCTGCCCGCGGAGGCCCTTTACTTTCAGATGCGGTGGATCTGTCAAGAGGATTCTGACAGATCGCAAGTTCCGGGTTTAGACGCACACACTTCGCATGCATAAACCCGGAACTGGGCGCATGCGCAACTTGTACGCGCCCGTAAGGGCCGCAAATTCAAGGCCAATGTGTTCTCTTGTACTTTAAGCCTGTCTGCCAATAATTCTCACGTCAGTCTTTCTGCCATATTTTTGCTCCAAGAATCTGTTTTTAATAATTCCAAAACTATGCTAAAATAAAATCAACTGTTGCTTAACTTTACATAATGGATTGGTTTTCCCAGCTGCTCAGAGCCCTCCAGTCACTCCCTGTAAAATACTCCTGTGTGTGTGTCCAATTATGGCTACTGGCCAACAGACCAATTTTCTTACAGCTATAGTGACCTGTTAGAAAAAATGCTGACCTCAGACTATAACTTCTAGCTGTTCCATATTAGGAGGCAGAGAGGAATTTGATAGATAGCCTGTCTAAGTTATTAAAAAAAAAACTTGGCCCATGTATTACCACATCTTTGTTTCAATGTCCATCAACTCACTCAAGAGGGATCTTTCCATCTCTTTCTCCCCATGATGAAAGAATAGAATGCATTGTTTGAATCTAATTAGGCTAATAATGGATGACCCACGGTCTAAGTCATATGTGAGACAATGCCACCTTGACTGATCAATGTTTTTAGTTCTATTCTCAGAGAAGTATGAAGCCCTACAAAAATACTTGACTGCAATCTACATTCTATGTCAGAAGGTGTAGAACTGCATAAAACAGATTAGGAAATGTGCAGAGATAAGCAGAACTGAAGAACTATGAATACGAACTAGATGATTCAAGACTTCATACCAGTTCGTATGCTGATCGACAACCTGACACTCTTGTCCTGCACCAGTGTCATTCCAAACCAATGTTTTTATATTACAAAACCCCATGGGCTCAAACGGTTGTTATATGTTTATGTATCACCAGGTTCCAAGTCAGAAATATAATTGGATAATGGTCTATCAGAATATGAGAAAGTGTGGAACAAGAAAATACCATTCAGCCTAACTCTTCCAGAGACTGTGTACAATTCACTCTTGACATGGATTTTACCCAACCTATTTAATGTTCTAAAGCAAGTTTCTCTTTGCCCCAAATAAGTCAAACAACAATCCAGAATATCCATCTAATGTCAGTTCTATTGTAAACACTCTCGACTGGTTTGGTTTTCTTTCCATGGCATTTCCATAGCCCCAACAACTCAGGAAAAAGCATCTGCAGTATTTTGCTTTTGTATCAGGATAAGTCATGTTTCATACAACATTGGATCATCCCTATTCTTTTAAAATCAATGTTTCCAGCCTATTTTAAAGAAATGAACCGCTTTTCCAAAATTAAAAAGTGGTGAAGAATTCCTGCCAATTTCAAGCCTTGTGTGAGACCTGTTCATTTTGTGCACAATTAGTTTTGCTCTGATAAATAATTAAATCCTCTAAAAATTCATTAAACTAAAAAAAACTATTACGTTTCCTCTCAATTTTCTCTTCTTTTAAACAAGTTTACTTCTGATTTACTCTTCAAAACTTGGAGCCCACAGTCAAGTCATTCTTGTTCTTCTTTGAACTTCCTTCAAGACATAAATGTCCTTTCCACGAAAAAAGTGTCCAATAGTTTAATGTTATTCAACATGTAGCCTCATCAGTGGTCTATACAAGAAAATAATTTGCTTTGACTTATACTCAAATGACCTTAAGATGCATTCTGGTACATGGATAGCTTTGTTGGTATGGCTTCATATTGATCAGTTGTTTTCTAGTAATGAACAGTGGTGTACATTTAAGGAGATATTTCACAACTCTCAAGAAAGATATATTCCAGCGAGGAGGAAAGGGCGTAAGAGAAAAGATAGCTAGCTGTGGCTAACTAAAGAAATAATGGACAGTATCCAATTAAAAAAAAAGGGCATACAAAGTGGCCAAAACTAGCGGGAGGACAGAAGACTGGGAAGCTTTTAAAAGTCAGCAAAGAATGACTGAAAAAATGATTAAGAAAGGGAAGATAGACTATGAAAGTAAACCAGCACAAGATATAAAAACAGATAACAAGAGTTTCTATAGGTATATAAAAAGGAAAAGAGTGGCTAAAGCAAATTTTGGTCCCTTCGAGGACGAGACCGGAGAAGTAGTAATGGGGAACATGGAGATGGCAGAAACTCTGAACAAATATTTTATATTCAGTCTTTACGGTAGAGGACACTAACAATATTCCAACAGTGGATAGTCAAAGGGCTTTGGGGAGGGGGGGGAGGAACGTAACACAATCACAATCACTAAGGAGGTGGTACTCAGTAAGATAATGGGATTAAAGGCAGATAAATCCCCTGGACCTGATGGCTTGGATTCTAGGGTCTTAAGAGAAGTAGCGGCAGGGATTATGGATGCATTGGTTGTAATTTACCAAAATTCCCTGGATTCTGGGTGGTCCCAGCAGATTGGAAAACTGCAAATGTGACGCCCCTATTTAAAAAAGGAGGCAGACAAAAAGCAGGAAACTATAGACCAGTTAGCCTAACATCTGTGGTTGGGAAAATGTTGGAGTCCATTATCAAAGAAGCAGTAGCAGGACATTTGGATAAGCAAAATTCAGTCAGGCAGTCAGCATGGATTTATGAAGGGGAAGTCACGTTTGACAAATTTGCTGGAGTTCTTTGAGGATGTAATGGACAGGGTGGATAAAGGTGAACCAGTGGATGTGGTGTATTTGGACATCCAGAAGGCATTTGACAAGGTGCCACATAAAAGGTTACTACACAAGATAAAAGTTCACAGGGTTGGGGGTAATATATTAGCATGGATAGAGGATTGGCTAACTAATAGAGAACAGAGAGTCGGGATAAATGGTTCATTCCCTGGTTGGCAACCAGTAACTAGTGCGGTGCCGCAGGGATCAGTGCTGGGACCCCAACCATTTACAATCTACATTAACGACCTGGAAGAAGGGACTAAGTGTAACATAGCCAAGTTTGCTGATGATACAAAGGTGGAAGGAAAAGCAGTGTGAGGACAACACAAAAAAATCTGCAAAAGGACATAGACAGGCTAAGCGAGTGGGCAAAAATTTGGCAGATGGAGTATAATGTTGGAAAGTGTGAGGTCATGCACTTTGGTAGAAAAAAATCAAAGAGCAAGTTATTATTTAAATGGAGAAAGATTGCAAAGTGCCGCAGTACAGCGGGACCAGGGAATACTTGTGCATGAAACACAAAAGGATAGTATGCAGGTACAACAAGTGATCAGGAAGGCCAATGGAATCTTGGCCTTTATTGCAAAGGGGATGGAGTATAAAAGCAGGGAAGTCTTGCTAGAGCTTTACAAGGTATTGGTGAGGCCACACCTGGAATACTGCGTGCAGTTTTGGTTTCCATATTTACGAAATGATATACTTGCTTTGGAGGTAGTTCAGAGAAGGTTCACTAGGTTGATTCCAGGGATGAGGGGATTGACTTATGAGGAAAGGTTGAGTAGGTTGGGCCTCTACTCATTGGAATTCAGAAGAATGAGAGGAGGCTTGAGAAAGTGGATGCAGAGAGAATGTTTCCACTGATGGGGGAGACTAGAACTAGAGGGCATGATCTTAGAATAAGGGGCTGCCCATTTAAAACAGAGATGAGGAGGAATTTATTCTCGGAGGGTTGTAAATCTGTGGAATTCCCTGCCTCAGAGAGCTGTGGAAGCTGGGTCATTGAAAAAATTGAAGACAGAAATAGACAGTTTCTTAAACGATAAGGGGATAAGGTGTTATGGGGAGCGGGCGGGGAAATGGAGCTGAGTCCATGATCAGATCAGCCATGATCTTGTTGAATGGCGGAGCAGGCTTGGGGGGCCGAGTGGCCTACTCCTGCTCCTATTTCTTATGTTCTTATGTTCTAAAAGCAAATTCTGATGAACGGTTATCGACTTGAAACGTTATCTCTGTTTCTTGCTCCACAAATGCTGCCTGACCTACTAAGTGTTTCCAGCATTTAGTGTTTTCATTTTATTTTCTATTAATGGTCAATAACCAACCTGAATTCATAGAATCAAAGAATGATGCAGCACTGGAGGCCATTTGGCCCACTGTGCCTGAAAGAGCTTTCCAATTAGTTTCACTCCCCTGCTCTTTTTTCCATTTCAAGTATTTATCCAATTCTTTTTGGAAAGTTATTATTGAATCTGCTTCCACCACCCTTTCAGGCAGTGCATTTCAGATCATAATTTTTTTTTCCATCATGTCGTCTGTGGTCCTTTTGCCAAATACCCTAAATCTGTCCTCTGGTTACTGACCCTGCTACCACTGGAAACAGTTTCTTCCTTATTTATTCTAACAAGATCCTTCAAGATTTTGAACGCTTCTATCAAATTTCCCCTTAACTTTCTCTGCTCTAAATAGAACAACTCCAGTTTCTCTAGTATCATCACTTTAGTTAAGTCTTTCAACCCTGGTACTATTCTAATAAATCTCTTCTGCATCGCACCTTAGGCCTTGACATCCTTCCTAATAGGAATGGCCACACCGTCAGTGTGAACAGAACAGTAAGTCATTCCCCACTAATTTGTGGCACTAAGGTCCCGTTCCCACTAAGTGGGAGGCTTCAAAATCTTCCCTGGACTCTAAACTGAGTTCATCCTAAGGTGGGCAAGTTTAATTCTGGGGATAAACAAAGCTTTTTTGCCTTTTAATAAAACCTGCTTTGACTGATAAAACACCGAACACTTTTCTTTAGGTTACCTTTGAGGAAAGCAGAACTTTTTTCACTGAGTTGAAAAGGATTTTTTCCATTACCATGAATTATGAGAGTCTGGTCATTGATGAATGTTTTCTTTTGATATTCAACAATTGGACACCTGGTTACTTTTATCTAATTTTCGTACTAAAGGAAAATAGTACCCTAATGTTAGATTACCTAACTTCCAAATGATTTGTGCTCGGATAACCATCTTTCAGGGTAGAACATTCAAAGCTCTTGTGTCAAGAACAGGCTTTACAGTTTAAAATGTTGTTGGATGATCAAAGTTTTGTGGAAGTTAGTTGCCAGAATAGACTGATGGCACTCGATGCAAGTTTTAAAGACAGACAACTGGTGTTAAAATAGGCCACAGGAGGTGGCTGCTACTCAAATGCCATTACTGAAAAACAGTACGAGATCTGTAGCAACATAAGAACAGGAATAGGTCAGAAAATTCTCCTGAACACACTTGAAAAACTCTTCTCCATCTCTGCCCTTTTATTACTATCCCAGTCTATATTGGGATAGTTGAAATCCCCCATTATCACTACTCTAGATAGTTCTTGCACCTCTCTAATTTCCCTGAACATTTGCTCCTCTGAATCCTTCCCACTAGTAGGTGGCCCATAGAATACACCTAGTAGCTTAATGGCACCTCTGTTGTTTCTTAACTCTAACCAAATAGATTCTATCCTTGACCCTTCCAGGTCATCCTCTCTCGTCAGCACTGTAATATTCTCCTTAATCAATACTGCCACCCCACCTCCTTTCTTTCCTTCTCTATCTTTCCTGAACACCTTATATGCTGGAATATTTAGTACCCAGTCCTGCCTTTTTTTGAGCCAGGTCTCCATTATCGTCACATCATCACATTTCCATGTGGCTATTTTCACCTGCAGCTCAGCAATCTTACCACGCTTCGTGTGTTTACACACTTGGGGTTAGATGTTCGGTTGTTGGCGAAAACTATAGTTTTACGCCAAAATGACCATTTTTAGGCCTAAATTTCTGCCTTTATGTTGGTAAAGTCGGCGTTGCCCAAGGATTCACGGCGCAAACCGCGCGTTTCGGCAACTTTAGTCCGAGGCCAGTAACGCTGCGAGAGGCGCCTTGGGAGGGGGGCGGAAAAATTGCAAAAAACATTCACAAAACCGTTACCTACTAAATCGCTGAAAAAGAATTAAAAAATAAAAACTTTAACTTACCTTTTTTGCAGTTACTGCTGCTGGCAGGGCTGCACCGACAGGTTTGACCCATCGTTATTCTGGGCGTGGCAGAGAGTGCTGAAATACGACGGTAACACAATCCGCGGTGTTGCACGTGGTTTCACGTCGGCGCACCTCTTCCCAGCGGTACGTGGAAGCGCCGCCGCAAAAAGGTGCCCGAAGATCCAGCGACCAGGTTTTCGCCGCGGAGAATCAAATCGTGGCGAAAACCCGGTTGCAAAGTCCGCGAAATTCTAGCCCATGCACTGTAAACCTATCTTAGACCTTCTTGTATTTTCTCTTAGTCTGACCCCATCTAATCCCGTACTATTTCTTACTCTAGTACTATCTGTCTCTCAATCCTTTGTGCAGCTTAGTTCTCCTTTCTAATGCTACTGGTGCCCACCACCTGCCAAATTAGTTAAACCCTCCCCAACAGCACTAACAACCACCACCCCCATCCCCAGTGAGGATATTGGTCCTGGCTCTATTGAGGTGAGACATGTTTGGCCTGTACAGGTCCCACCTCCCCCAGAACCGGTCCCAATGTCCCAGGAATCTAAAGCATTCCCTTCTGTACCATTTCTCCAGCTACACGTTCATCTGTTTTATCCTATTTCTGTACTCACTCGCGCGTGGCACCGGGAGTAATCCGGAGATTACTACTATCTTTGAGGT
The DNA here is from genome assembly GCF_044704955.1 of Pristiophorus japonicus. Taxonomy (NCBI): domain Eukaryota; kingdom Metazoa; phylum Chordata; class Chondrichthyes; family Pristiophoridae; genus Pristiophorus; species Pristiophorus japonicus. The sequence goes on along the minus strand of NC_091978.1, from coordinate 131,378,043 downwards.
CCTGCTTATAAATCTCTTTCCTATCTCCCTAAAATCTGCTTCCAGAATCTCATCCCACTTTTTACCTATGCTGTTGATACCGATATGGACCACGACCTCTGGCTGTTCTCCCTCCCCGCTCAGAATGTTAGTGGAATTCTGGAACTCCATCCCCAAAAAGCTGTTGAGGCAGGGGGTCAATTGAAAATTTCAAAACTGCCAGTGATAAGATTTTTGTTAGGCAAGTGTATTAAGGGTTACGGAACCAAGGTGGATAGATGGAATTAAGATATCGGAGTGACAGCTGCCAGAAGCATTCTGCACAGAAATGTCAAATTTCATAACTTTCATTAATCCGACAGAAACACCAATTCAACATAAAACGATAGAAATTCAACATAAGCCGATAGAAACACAAATTCAAATTTTAATTTTAATTTTCTTTTCAGCTCAGTTTGGCAGCGCATAACTGTTAACTTTCTCTTTGGGCTCAGCTCGGCAGCAGCAATCTTTTTCCCCCCAACTCCTCCCTATTATTGGTAATATTTACCATTAAACCATCATCAGCCATGTCTATTACTACTTAAATTTAAAGCTCAATGAATGCTGATTGTTGACAAATTCCAAAAGCTTTCGCATCTCAAGCACACCAGCGACATGTGAGGAACCTAGAGCCAAGCTGGACACCACCAGCAAATCACCACATTGGCAAACAGAAACGCGTTAGAAACTACTGAAAACTGCAAGTATCTTTGTTCTAATAATTTCAAAGATGATTTATTTCACAAACAAACCGCATTACTATATCAGAGTGACTGCTGCCTACGAAGTCCAGTAAGAACAATCAAAAAACCATTGGAACTGCGCATGCGCAACTACTTTATGTCGTTGGCAGCAGTCGCGTCCTTAAGATATAGGCCCAGTAATTACGATCAGAGGCTTCCCACAGGCGGATGCCTCCGACCGCAAAAATTTCTACGAAAGTCCCTGGTGGTCCCGAAGGTTCGGAGGTTTGCGGTCCTGGGTCTCTACGTGAAGGCCTTTGTAGAGGCACACGTATCCCACGAGCGCAAGGGTTTCGTACACATCGCTGGGATCACAGGGCAGGCCTCATCCATCAGAGTAGGGCGATTCCCTATATATGGAATCACCATAAAGTATGAATGGGAATACTCCCAAAAACACAGAAAATAACTATAAAAAAAAAAATCACATATTCCAAATTAATAAATACGGAATTCAATTCATGATTTAAAACAAAAATGTAGTTTTTTGAAAAATAAATTTACATATTTTAAAAAGGTCTAAAAATAAACTTCTCTTATTTAACAAGATTTTAAATGTTTAAATTATTTAAAAATATGTATTTTTCTGTACATTAAAAGTCTTACGCTGATAAAAGCAGGCCTTATGCTGTTTATCAGTCGCAAGAACATAAGAAATAGGAGCAGGAATAGGCCATTTGGCCCCTTGAGCCTGCTTCGCCATTCAATAAGATCATGGCTGATCTGATCATAGACTCAGCTTCACTTCCCTGCTGCTCCTCATAACCCATCACTCCCTTATCACTCAAAAATCTGTCTACCTACACCTTAAATATATTCAATGACCCAACCTCCACAGCTCTCTGGGGCAGAGAATTCCATAGATTTACAACCCTCAGAAGAAATTCCTCCTCATCTCAGTTTTAAATGAGCGACCCGTTATTCTGAAACAATGCCCCCTAGTTCTAGATTCTCCCACGAGGGGAAACATCCTCTCTGCATCTACCTTGTTGAGCCCCCTCAGTATCTTATATATTTCAATAAGATCACCTCAAAGTAGGCTCGAGGGACTGAATGGCGTACTCTTGTTCCTATATACCTATACCAAGGTCGCAAAGAGGTAAAGGAGGGAAAGAACAGACAAGACATTACGGCCACATTCACGAAGCATGTAGTCAGTGATCAATGTCATTTAGAAATATTTGAAAAATGATTGCATTGCCATTGAGATATATGCTCAGTAAGAATTAATGTAAAATATTCAGATTATGCTCAAATGATAGTTTATCTGTAATTTGAATAAATCATCTAGTAAATTATATTATAAAATTAAAACAACAAAAATAGCATTTAAACATCTCAACTACCGTTAAAATTTGAATTCCAAAGAATGAATGCAGCTCATGAACATTATTTTTAGCACATGATATATGTTTACCTCAATGTAATTTACTTGAAATACAAGGAATGAAGAGCTAGAAGATCTGGAACTGGTTATATGTCATTACATGAAAAATGCTGCTTGAAGTTGTTGTTCTTGACAGAATGATGTGTGCAGCAGAAAATTAGTTCACTGTTGAATATATATGGGAATATTTATGTTAATATCACAACAAAATATTTTAAAAACCTACTTCATTGTGTAAATAATGCTTGTTTGAATTCCAATACTGTGTCTACCTTCTTTTATATCCACTGTAAGAAAAAAAGGTGGTGCTATTACAGGTGCAACGTCGAGAATCCGGAACCCTCAGGACCGAGGCCGTTTCGGATTCCAGGCTTTTCCTGACATTCGATCGTCTTTGACGTCACGAATCCGGAAACACCAGAGCTTAGGTTCAGGTATTTCCGGATTTCAAAACGTCTGAAAGGGGGGGGGGGCCTCTTCGAGGAATGAAGGTCAGGCCCCGCCGAGGAGAGGGGGTCTGGTACCCGCCGAGGAGAAGGGGTCTGGGCGGACGGGCCCCGTCGAGGACGTGCTCGGGCGGTCCGGCGAGGAGGCCCCGAGGCAAGGGCAGCGGCGGTGAGGCGAGTGGCGACGAGGCAAGGTCCGAGGTCGGGCAGCGGCGGGGCAGAAGTCAGCAGGGTCCGGCTTCCGGAACTTTTTACGGATTCCGGACGACCCTGCCACTGATCGTCCCCGAGTCCGGATTCCAGAACGTCCCGGAGTCCGGATTCCAGATTTTTGACGCTGCACCTGTATCTGTCTATAGTACATTTTGGTACAACTTTTTCTTAGTCAGTTAAAACAGAAATGGTTTAAACAGGAGGTGAAACATTAGCAAACTCACAAATGATGACAGGTCACTGTGCCACATTACATTATAATGAGCGTTATCATCATGAGTGCACATTGATTTATAGCCAAAGAGATCAAAAGCACTCGCATATTAATACTGATTTGCTTTAATTATTTTTTGTTAATGTAAGAACTACAGCTAAGTTTAAACACCAACAACTGTAAACAGATTACTATATGAGCAATGGATTGCAGGTATCACAATACCTGTAGTTAATTTCCTTTGTAGTGTCATGGATGGCAGGGAATTCTGGCAGTTTTAAAATATAAGCAATCACTAAGAACCCATAAGCTTCTGATTCCTGAAAATCAAAATTTCCAAGGAAATGGCAAGCCTATGTACTCTCTTCCTACAGTAAAGAAATATCTTTCAGCGCCACGATGATATTGGTTTTGTGTTCAGCCTGGCTGTCATGCTTCATTTTACACCTGCTTCATGCATGAAAGACTATCCTGCTCAGAGATCAAGAAAGACAAGGCAGAAGAACAAGAGCTTATTCAGAATATTCAAACCCTCTTTGTTCAATATCTAAAAGTGAACTCTGCACTACTCTGCCTGGCAGAAGCTATTCCTTCTGACAATGTGCAGGTGAAAGATGAACAAGATGATCAGCATTGCCATATATAATGACTTCTTCGTTCACCCACGGAGCTGGGAACAATTAGTCTTTAAAATTAGCTTGTCATAAAAACAAAGAAGTCAAGCAAATGCTGCTCTGATTTTTTTTCTTTAACACAATGCCAGTATGTTTTACTTCTTTGATATGAGATCATCACTAAGGTAAGCCAAGTTTATAATAACTTGTATTAACTTGCATTAAAACTTTTGAGACACTATTTACTTCTGGACACACTGGGCCCTCCGCATAAAAGTTGGCTTTGGGAGCTATGTAAAAAGCGTATTATATGGAGGCATGTATAATCTGTTATACTGTATCAAGAGGGTGTAACATATCCAAATTTATTACAGTGAGAGTCTACTGAATAAGCATAAAAGCATTGGACTTTTTAAAATATTAGTCCAAGCTAATTATAATTCGTAACAAAGTTTTAGACACTGGCATTTTCTGGATTTAAAAAAGTGTTCCTGGGATGTGGGCGTCACTGGCAATGCCAATATTTATTGCCCAATTAATAATTATTTTTGTAGTACACTTGCTGGGGGGGAAGGGGGAGTGGAGGTGGGGAGGAGAGAGAGGGAAGATATATAATTTTTTCTTCACATACAGTTCACATATAATCTCCAAAAACCCATGAAAATTTCAGTAAATAACAAATGAGACATTAATTAATAGTTCTACAGATCAATAATTAAGTACCTGTATTACATAGAATTTTCAGCACAGAAACAGGTTATTCGGCTCAACAGGTCCATGCTGGTGTTTATGCTCCACACGAGCCTTCTCCCATCCTAATTCATCTAACCCTACCTGACATATCCTTCTATTCTTTTCTCCCTAATGTACATCTATGCTATTTGCCTCAACTACTCTAAGTGGTAGTGAGTTCCACATTCTCACCATCTCTGGGTAAAGACATTTCTCTTGAATTTCTTATTGGATTTATTAGTGACTATCTTATATTGACGACTAAAGCAATGTATCATTGTTTTCAGGGAAGGTGAGTGGTTTGGAAGGGGAAACCACAGTAGAATAATTCGTGGGGCCTGGATGGAGTTTGATTAATGGGCTGGATAACCTTTCCTTGCTCTGGGTTTTTATGTTCTTAAAATTGAAGTCTGAGGTCTTACTGCACAATCAAGGGGTGTCCGTAATCCCAATGGCACATACAAACAAACTGGAAAACATCTGGGCTTGGCTGTAGTTCCTTTGCTACCTTTAGACTCGACTATTCCAATGCTCTCCTGGCTGGCCTCCCACTTTACATCTGCTGTAAACTTGAGCTCATTCAAAACTCTGCTGCCTGTATTATAACTAGCACCAAGTCCTGTTCACCCATTGCTGTGTGCTTGATGACCTACATTGGCTCCAGTCCAGCAACGCCTTGATTTTAAAATTCTCAACCTTGTGTCGCCCTCCCTAGCTCTGTAACCTCCTCCAGCCCTACAACTATCTGGTAACTCTGTACTCCTCCAATTATGGCCCCTTGCATTTCCTCAATATTCTTCGCACTATTATTAGCGGCCGTGCCTTCAGCTGCCTAGGCCCTAAGCACTGGAATTCCCTCCCCAAACTTCTTCGCCTCTCTCTTCTTTAAGATGCTCCTCAAAACCTACCGCTTTAACCAAGCTTTTGGTCACCTGTCCTAATATCTCTCTATCTGGTTCGGTGTCATATTTTGTTTGATAATCGCAGCTGTGAAGCACCTTAGGATGTTTTACGTCAAATGTGTTACATAAATGCAAACAATTGTTGTAGTGCTTTTCCCACAGTTCAGTAACCTGTCCCCCACTCATTGTCTAAGCTCAGTAATAAACCATTGAGGCAAGGCACGAGAGAGTAAAAGTTAGTGAAAAAAGGTAAATTGGTGTGATCAATGTCTACTCTGATACATCTGCTCACAATCTGTTCATAAAGGCACGATACTTGGGAAAAAAATTGATGTTGACCATATCCCTGTTATAAATAGACTTGTATTTATCTTAATATTCTGTTACTGTTAATTTCTAACCCATTTAAGGCCTCCTTTGGACTTATGCATTGTTTTTTTTTTAAAAAAAGGTTCTTCAAATCCTCTATTTTATACCAGCCCGGATGATGTCAACTCCATGACCCCATTCTTGAAGTGTAGCCACTGTTGCAGTATAGGAAAATGCAGTAGCCAATTTATACATAAGGTCCCACAAACAGCAGTGAGACAAATGACCAGTCAATCTGTTTCTAGTGATGTTGGTTAAGGGACAAATGATGAGCAGAACCGGGAAATCTCCCCTACACTTCCTCAAACAGTGCCACGGGATCCTTCACAACCACCAAGAGGGCCTCGATTTAACATCCCTTCCGAAAGACGGCACCTCCAACAATGCAGCGCTTCCTCAGTACCTGAACTCGATTATGCGCTCAAGTCTCTGAAATGGGGCTTGAACCCATGACCTTCTGACAGAGGAGAGAGTGCTATCCACTTAGCCAAAGCTAGTTAGTCATCAAGTGGGTTTGTTGTCTCAGTGTACTTTGGGAATGAGCGCCTCCACATGCATTCATCATCTTCCAAAGCAAGCTATGCCCACTTCTGTCAGCAGGTGTGGAAGTATGGCTACTGATAGGTAGGTACAGAGCACCTCTCATGTGGCTTGAACTATCTGGCATCTCCTAATTTGGCCTTTTCTTCTTCCAAAAGTATCAGATCGGGGCATTCCCATTGGGAAACCAGTAATCTTGCTGGGGACACAAAATAAATAATTTATAATTGGCACAGAGGCTCAAGCTAAGGAAGTAAGGGGTATCAAGGGATATGAACCAAACACAGGAAAATGAAGTTGAGGTGCAGGTCAGTCACGAACTAACTGAATGGTGGACTTGGTCAGAAGGGCTGAATGGCCTCTCCAAAGTCCTAACAGGAAGATATAGGATTAAAGTCACTTTGGTACTGCAAGGTACATTCTTGAATAAACAGATTCCAATTATTTGTCTCAATATTTCAAAATATAAAGTAAAATCATCATCATCATAGGCAGTCCCTTGGAATTGAGGAAGACTTGCTTCCACTCTTAACAGGAGTTCTTAGGTGGCTGTACAGTCCAATACGAGAACCACAGTCTCTGTCACAGATGGGACAAATAGCCGTTGAAGGAAGGGGTGGGTGGGGCTGGTTTGCCGCAGGCTCTTTCCACTGCCTGCGCGTGATTTCTACATGCTCTACCACAGAAAGTTGTTGAGGCCAATTTACTAAATATATTCAAAAAGGAGTTAGATGTAGTCCTTACTACTAGGGGGATCAAGGGGTATAGCGAGAAAGCAGGAATGGGGTACTTAAGTTGCATGTTCAGCCATGAACTCATTGAATGGCGGTGCAGGCTCGAAGGACTGAATGGCCTACTCCTGCACCTATTTTCTATGTTTCTATGCTCTCAGCGACGAGACTCTAGGAGCTCAGCGCCCTCCCGGATGCACTTCCTCCACTTAGGGCGGTCTTTGGCCAGGGGCTTCCAGGTGTCAGTGGGGATATTGCACCTAATCAGGGAGGCTTTGAGGGTGTCCTTGTAACGATTCCGCTGTCCTCTTTTGTTTTGTTTGCCCTGAAGGAGTTCCGAGTAGAGCGCTTGCTTTGGGAGTCTAGTGTCTGGCATACGAACGATGTGACCTGCCCAGCGGAGCTGATCAAGTGTGGTCAGTGCTTCAATGCTGGGGATGTTGGCCTGGACGAGGACGCTAACGTTGGTGCATCTGTCCTCCCAGGGGATTTGTAGGATCTTGCGGAGACATTGTTGGTGGTATTTCTCCAGCGACTTGAGGTGTCTGCTGTACATGGTCCATGTTTCTGGGGTGTCTGGCATACGACATTAGCTACATATGAACAATATTTTTTGTGAGTGGTCATTAACCTAGTCATGCTATGGACAAGAGGTAAGGGACAACACAAAACTAAAAGCAAAATACAATAATGCAAAAAATTGCAGATCCTAACGAATGGGAGAGATACAAAGAAGAGCAATGGGTGACAAAACAGATAGTAAGAACTACAAAAGAGTATGAAAAAAAACTTGCAAGAAATATCAAAATCAACATAAATTTTATTTACAATTATATTAGAAAAAAAAGAGGGTGGTCAAGAGCAACTTGGGTCCCTTAAAAGCTGATAATGGTGATATTGTAAATGAAAATATGGCAATGGTGGACATGTTAAATAATTACTTTGTGACAGTATTTACAGTAGAGGAAGAGAATAGTATGCCAGACACCCCAAGGAAACTAACTTTGAATAAGGGACGGGGACTCACCATAATTAACATACGCAAATTAACAGTCAGGAAGAAAATAATGGCACTAAAGAGTGACAAGTCCCCAGGACCAGATGAGTTCCATCTCAGGGATTCAAAGGAAGTAGGTGAGAACATTGCAGATGCCCGAACTATAATCATCCAAAGTTCTTTTGATTCAGGAGCTGTTCCTTTAGATTGAAAAATTGCGCACATCATTCCGCTATTTAAGAAGAGTGAGAGGGGGAAACCAGGGAATTATAGACCAGTTAGCCCAACATCTGTTGATAGGAAATTACTAGAGTTGATAATTAAGCATAGAGTGACTGAACTCCGTGAAAATTTTCAGCTGATCAGAGAAAGCAGGTATGGATTCGTAAAGGGTAGGTCATGCCTGACGCATCATTGAATTTTTTGAAGAGTGACTAGAGCAATGTACAGGGGAAAGTCTATGTATGTTATTTATATGGACTTCCAGAAGACATTTGATAAAGTCCCTCATAAGAGACTGTTAGCTAAAGTTAAAACTCATGGAATGGAGTGCAAATTATTGATCTGGTTAGGAAACTTGCCGAGCGGCAGGAGACAATGAGTAGGATAATGGGCAGGAATTCAAATTGGCAATATGTTACTCGGTGTCCCACAGGAATCTGTGTTGGGGCCTCAACTATTCACTATTTATTAACGACTTAAATCACAGGATAGAGAGCCACACATCCAAGTTTGCCAATGACACAAATAAATGAGGCAGTGTAAGCAGTGTAGATGGAAACATAAAATTACAAAGAGATAGATTAAGTGAATTGTGTGCCAAATGGATTTTAATGTCGGCAAGTGTGAGGTCATCGACTTTGGACCAAAAAAGATAGATCGAAGTGCTTTCTAAATGGTGAAAAGCTGGAAGCAGTGAAAGTCCGAAGAAATTTAAGGGTCCATGTACATAGATCATTAAAATGTCATGGACAGGTACAGAAAATAATCAAAAAGGCTAATGGAATGCTGGCCTTTATATCTAGAAGACTAAAATACAAGAGGGTAGAAGTCATACTGCAGCTTTACAAAGCCTTGGTTAGACCACGCCTGGAGTACTGTGTCCAGTTCTAGGCACCACACCTTAGGAAGAATATATTCGCCTTGGAGGGAGTGCAGCATAGATTTACCAGAATGATACCTAGACTCCCAAGGGTTAAATTACGAGAAGACATTACGCAAACTCAGGTTGCGTTCCCTGGAATTTAGAAGATAAGGGGGCCGAAAGTGCCCTCAGCGGGAAATTGGGGAGGGCACTTCAAATTATCAGGAAATTTACTGCCCAGCGGGAGTCAGAGGGAAGAATCCGAAAATTCGGCTCTTTAACTGACACCGCTTCCCAACGCTTTGGGGCAGTGTAGGGATGGGTTCGGATCGTTGATCATGTCAGCGCGACACAGACGTGCTGTCTTTGAAAAGTGTCAGTTGATGGCACCTTCACCTTGGAGTCAGAAAGTTGTGGGTGTGCGGCAGAGACAACAATCTAGAAGGACACTTGAGTGCCGTCTTTAAAGGAACATTAAACCAAGGCCCGCTCTGTGCTCTCAGGTTGACTTAAAGGATCCCATGGCATTATTTCGAAGAAGAGTAAGGGAGTTATTAATAATTCAGCTTGTTAATTCAAAAGCTCTTATAAAACCATCTGTGTCATCCACTTCTTTAAAATTTGGTATCAGATTGGATTTAGTGAATTATAATGGGCTAGATCAACGATATTCCCACTTACTGTACTTATGCTAAATACTCCTTTCTCTGCCAGACAGAGCATGTCTTTTTCCTCTGCTTCATAATTGTGTAGAGCCTTTACTTGTCACTCTTTCACCAGTTCCTCTGCCTAGTATTGGCACTGATGTTCCTTCTCATTAATCTCAAATTTACTATGTTCCTTCTCCATCTCTGTCTCTTCACTTTAATCCTTTGCAGCCACCTAGTTTCAGCACATGTTCCCTCTCTCGCTACTTTTTGAGCCGTGAACACATTTCTAACTACTGCTATTGCTCCCTTTCCTTTTCAATTTAAATGTTTGACTAGTTTGTTGGTCTGAGTGATATTCTAAACCGACCGATGTCACCAACATAATAACCACTGCAGGGAGCAGCACGTGTTGCTGCAGGAGGGCGATGGCTACGAAGCCAGGTTGCTGATTGCAGAGCGGGCAGGCACAGCAGAAGGGTCGAAGGAGCGGCAAGAGTCCATAGAGGGATGTGATCGGGGCCCAGAAGAGGCAAGGGCCCAGGGGCAGCACGGGCCAGCCCACATTGCGATATGTGTGCGCGCTCGGTCTGTGCAGCAGAGCTGGTCTCCAGTTAGTCTTGGGCAATCCTTGCTACTGGACTAAGATCTAGCTCTATCAAACCCGTGTGGTGCCTGGTGTGCAACGGCCAGCACACGTTAAAAAAATCCAAGCACAGGCATCTTCCACCCTTCACGATGTAATTCGGTATCTGGAATATTAGGTCCTGCATTGAAACACCTGTGAATTCATCCCTTTTTGGCGTGGTAGCAGGTCATCTTTGCTTCCAGGGACTGCCTATGATGATGATGGGAGAGAAACTGGTCCCCGTCATACCCGATTTATGGGCAAAAAATAGGAGGTAGGGTAACCAATTTCCAGGAAGTGTGCCAGCTGCCAAACTTGCAACTTCTGAGTTTCTGGATTGCTCACCTAAAGCAGGCGTAAGCTAATCAGTGTCCTAACACCCGTTTTAAAACTCCAGTGCCAAATTCAGCAAAAACTGGGTGGAGTTTGCCTGGTATAGCACTAACCAGACTAGCATTAAACTCTTTGGGGGAGAAATTGGTCTGGCTTGCATCTCCCGTTAGTGCCTATGGGACACTACGGCGTTACCGGCCAGGCGCAGCGAATTCACCAACGCCCATGAACTTCCCTGGTGATTTTCTGCTGGCAATAACACTTATCGCCTTGCTCTGTTGTGTCCCATAGATTGTGACATCATCCGGGGCACAGCACCCCGTTACCGCCCATAAGCAATATTTGCTCCTGCCCCCTGCAACATCGGCGCGCGTCAACAATGGCAGCTGTAGGCTTTGTCACCTCGGCTGGCTGCTTGGAGAGTGCTATTTAAAAGGCAGTGATGGTCAGGTAGGGCAAAATGTATTTATCTGCCTAGTTTGGTGTCTTTTGCTTTTTTTGGATCCCGCAATTCGTCAGCCCTGCATTCTCAGAGTACGTGGGGCTGTTATGCACGTAGCACAGATCCCTTGATCCCACAGAGACAGGATGCAGATTGAATCAAACCAGCATTGACCTTTCCCTTTAAGCGAGGGAAGGAGCCTATAAAGACAGCAGCACTGCATGAAACATTGTTCAGTGCTGTGCCGCGACCGCCCCTTTTACTGACTTTAGCGCTCTAAGGGAAGCGATAGCACTTAATTTAGCGCTCCACTTCCCTCTTGAAGCACTAAAGTGGAAGTTCCCGGGAGCAAAAAATATTTTCCACTTGGGGCTACTTTTGCGTTCCCTGAAAAGTTATCACCCCAAATGGGGGCGCTACACAATTTGTAGCCCTTTGTACTTTAGCCAAACAATGCATCTTAACCCCAATCTCAAAAGAGCATTTCTCAATGCAAAAGTGTGATTTTTGTTTTCTATTTTTCACATCACGCAGTGTCTCTGAATGAAATAAATAATTTGTGCCAAATTACAGGGTTTTCAGTCCATTAATCTGAGGTGGGCTAGATTTGAACTCAAATTCCAATGGTGAAATTGCAGTGTGCTAACTTACTGTGCAGTATATCATTCCTTTATGCATGAAGTGGAAAAAAGGCTCAAGGAACTGCTATTCCCTTACAAAAACAGTTCAGTAAAATATTGCCTCTTGAATTTTATAAACAGAGGAAAATATACACAAATGCCACCAATTTCTATGACTGTTTTCAGCACATTACATTTACATATAAGCGCACCACCATTATAGATATCCACTGCTGTAATTGATAAACTGAAATGGAAAAAAAACATTGTTCACCTTTGTGTGTATTGCACATTGACAGCTACAATAAACACAAAAATTGATGGATGAAGTTTAGAGTCTGTCCTTTCAGATTTCACCACAGAGAACATATGAGAAAGTTCCTGGCAGATGTCATGTTTTATGTGAAAGGCATCTTAGATGGGATTCAGTGCTGTGGCGTATGAATGAAACTAGTGTGATTACTGTTAGTCCATATTGTATCTCGAGCCAACTTTTGCATATCCATTATTAAAAAAAACATCTTTCTTGTCATTTGATCACAGTTCATCCATTTGTCAGGTGTTTTCACCCACCTCCTGGCAGGAATCCTACAGCTGGATAAAGGATGGAAATTCTTTTCCAACAATAGAACCTGTATTCAAAAAACTACCAAAATGGGAAACAGATACCCAAAAAATTGAAAAGAGGAATCAGAAAAATAAATAAATAGTTAGACAAATCATTAAATGTGTATATTTATCACAATGTTGCGGTGAAAAAGTATGTTGCAGTACTTAACAAGGCTTCAGCTGCAAGTTTAGTTATCAGAAGTCTGAGATTATGAAAAGTACAAAATAACAGCTTTAAACTGATTAAGCATATTTTGCTGAACTAATTTAAATGCATCAATGTAGTTTTCAATTTTATCAAAAAGCAGTTACAAGCCAAGTGATCATGGCCAACCAACATAACGTATTTGAATCTTCCTGATATTTCCTGGAATGAAGCTCGGCAGATGGAAAGGGCATCAGTGGGAGAGCAATTTGGTGGTAATGATCATAATTCAGTTAGATTTAGAGTAGTTATGGAAAAGGACAGAGATAGACCAGGAGTAAATGTTCTCAATTGGGGAAAGGCCAATTTTATTAATCTGAGATGTGATTTTTCAAGAGTTTAACAAAACTACATTCAATCTCCACACCCCAACCCTCCCAGGACAACAACCTACCCAATGACCATGAGGATAAATCAGTGTCAGAGCAGTGGGAGGCATTCAAGGAGGAAATAGTGAGGGTTCAGAGCAAATATGTTCCCACAAAGAAAAAGGGTGGGATTTCCAAGTCTAGAGCCTCCTGATGTCAAGGGGCATACAGGGTAGGATAAGACAAAAAAGGAAAGCTTGTGTCAGATACTGAGAGCAAAATACTGCAGAAAGCCTAGAGGAGTATAGAAAGTGCAGGGATGAAATTAAAAAGGAAATTTAGGAAAGCAAAGAGAGGGCATGAAAAAAGCAAGTGAAATTAAGGAAACCCAACGATGTTTTATAAATATATAAAGAGCAAGCAGATAACTAAAAAAAAGAGTAGGGCCTATTAGAGATCAAAAAGGTAACCTGTGTGTGGAGGTGGAAGACATGGGTATGGTTCTGAATGACTATTTTGCGTCTGCCTTCACAGAAGAGAGGGACGATGCAGACATTGTAGTTAAGGAGGAGGAATGTGAAATATTCGATAAGATAAACACAGTGAGAGGAGAAATATAAGAGGTTTAGCATCTTTGAAAGTAGATAAATCACAAGGCCCGGATGAAATGTTCTGCAGGCTGTTAAGAGAAGCAAGGGAGGAAATAGCAAAAGCTCGGACCATCATTTTCCAATCCTCTCTGGCTAATAGGTGTGGTGCCTGCGAACTGGAGGACTGTTCACATTGCAGCGCTGTTTAAAAAGAGAAAGGGATAGACCGAGTTATTACAGGCTAATCAGCCGAACCTCGGTGGTGGGCAAATTGTTGGAAGATTTCTAAGGGGAAGTATTATCATTTAGAAAAGCACGGATTAATCATCGACAGTCATCATAGATTTTTTTTTAAGGGAAGGTCGTGTCTGACTAGCCTGATTGAATTTTTTGAGGAACAACGAGGGTAGATAAGGGTAGCGTGTTTGATGTAGTCTGCATGGATTTTAGCAAGGCTATTGACAAGGTCCCACATGGCAGACTGGTCAGAAAAGTAAAAGACCATGGGATCCAAAGGAAAGTGGCAAGTTGGATCCAAAATTGGCCCAGTGGCAATAAGCAAAGGGTAATGGTCGACGGGTGTTTTTGTGACTGGAAGATTGTTTCCAGTGGGGTTCTGCAGGGTTCAGTACTATGTCCCTTACTTTTTGGGGTATATATCAATGATTTAAACTTCAATATAGGGGGCATGATTCAGAAGTTTGAAGATACTACAAAAGTTGGCCTTATGGTTAATGGTGAGGAAGAAAGCTGTAGACTGCAGAGAGATATTAATGGACTGGTCATGTGGGCAGAAAAGTGACAAATGGAATTCAACCTGGAGAAGTGTGAGGTAATGCATTTAGGGAGGGCTAACACAATAAATGGTAGGATAATGAGAAGTGTGGAGGAACAGAGGGACCTTGGTGTCCACAGATCTCTGAAGGTAGCAGGCCAGGTAGATAAGGTAGTTAAGAAGGCATACAGGATACCTTCCATTATTAGCCAAGGCATAGAATGCAAGACCAGGGAGGTTATGCTTGAAATGTGTAAAACATTAGTTAGGCCATAGCTAGAGTACTGTGTACAGTTCTGGTCACCATGTTACAGGAAAGATGTGATTGCACGAGAGAGGGTACAGAGGAGATTCACGAGGATGTTGCCAGGACATGGAAAATTTTAGCTATGCGAAAAGACTGGATAGGCTGGGGTTGTTTTCTTTGGAACAGAGGCGGCCAAGGGGAAACCTAATTGAAGTGTATAAAATTATGAAGGGCCTAAATAGAGTTGATAGGAAGGAAGTATTATTATCCTTAGCCTTAGCCGAGAGGTGAATAACTGGCGGCGGCGGCGGCGGGCATAGATTTAAAGGAATTGGTAGAAGGATTAGATGGTAGTTGAGGAGAATTGTTTTCGCCTAGAGGATGGTGGGAGTCTGGAACTCACTGCCTGATAGGTCTGTAAAGGCAGAAACCCTCATAACATGTAAAAAGTACTTGGATATGTACTTGAAGCACCATAACATACAAGGCTACTGACCAGGAACTGCAAAGTGGGATTAGGCTGGCTAGCCCTATAGCGGCTGGCACAGACACAATGGGCCGAACGGCTTCCTTCTGTTCCATAAATTTATTTCCCCTCGAAATCCACCTATCTGTCTCTTGCACTTTTGTTGACCTAACAATGGCTCCTGGTTGAGCAACGACTCAATGTTAAAATCTCATCTTTGTTTTCAAATCCCTCGATGACCTCTCCCCTCCCTATCTCTGTAACCTCCTCCAGCCCTACAATCTCCTTGCCCCCGGCCCCCCCCCCCCCGCTCCACCCGAGATATCTGCATTCCTCTAATTCTGCTCTCTCAAACATCCCCGATTATAACCGCTCAATCGTTGGTGGCTGTGCCTTCAGCTGCAAAGGCCCTAAAGTCTGGAATTCCCTCCCTCAACCTCTGCGGATCTCCATCCTTCTTTAAGATGCGTCTTAAAACCTACCTCTTTGACCAAGCTTTTGATCATTTACCCTAATTTCTCCTACTGTGGCTTGGAGTAAATCTTTTGTCTTATAATACTCCTGTGAAGTGCCTTGGAATGGTTTACTAGATTAAAGACGCGATATAAATAGAGACTAACTATTTGTACTGGACTTTTTTTGGCAAATAGGCGCCTGTTCAGCCCAGCAGCCCCACCACCGCCCGTAATGCACTTCTTTGACTGACAGGCGACAAGCTCCGCCACCGCTCCCACCCAGGCCAAATCATTTCATTCGTGGTGCCGAGAAGCAGGACCTGAGGCCCGACTCTCTTTCCCCCCCCTCCCCCCTGTTCGGCCTGGGCCGATGGCGAGAGAGGGGCTGGGGGAGAGAGAGAGAAGCGGGGCCCCGAATCGGAAGATAGGCCCCAATCAGGCTCTGAGCCTCCTGCTGAGCCGCGAGCCTCGTGTCCCAAGCAGCAACGGGGGGGGAGGAAAGAGTGGTGACGGCCCAGGGGGGGGGGAGGAGGAGAAAGAGAGAGAGAGAGCGAGAGAGCGCGAGAGCGAGAGAGCGCGCGAGAGAGAGGGAGGACTGGGGGGGGAGGAGGAGGGAGAAAGCAAGCGAGGACTGGGGGAGAGAGGGAGAGAGGGAGAGAGAGAGAGCGAGAGCGAGAACTGAGGGGAGAGAGAGAGAGAGGAGAGGAGAGAACTGAGGGGGGAGAGAGAGGGGAGGAGAGAGAGAGAGAGAGAGAGAGAGGGAGGAGGGAGAGGGAGAGAGAGAGAGAGAGAGAGGGGGGAAGAGAGAGGGGGGAAGAGAGAGGGGGGAAGAGAGAGGGGGGGGAAGAGAGAGGGGGGGGAAGAGAGAGGGGGAGGAGAGAGGGGGGAGGAGAGAGGGGGGAGGAGAGAGGGGGAGAGGGAGGAGAGAGAGAGAGCAAGAGAGAGAGAGAGAGACAGACAGACAGAAAGAGAGGCGCTGTGGTTGGGGGGGGGGGGGGGGGTTGGGGGTGGTTAAAGAGAGCGGCCGGGGGAGGGGGGGGAAGAAAGAAGAGATGCTGGGGGGGGGGGGAGGGGAAGAGAGATGCTGGGGGGAGGGAGGGGGGGGGGAGGGGATGAGAGATGCTGGGTGAGGGGGGGAGCGGAGAAAGAGATGCTGGGGGTGGGGGGGAAGAGATGCTGGGCTCTGGGGTGGTGGGGGGCGGTTGGGGAAGAGATGCTGGCGGGGGGGGGGGAGAAAGAGATGCTGGGGAAGGGGGGGGAAGAGAGGCTGGGGGTGGGGGGGGAAAAAGGCTGGGGAGGGGGGGGAGAAGAGGCTGGGGAGGGGGGGGAGAAAGAGAGGCTGGGGGGGGGGAAGAAAGAGAGGCTGGGGAGGGGGGGGGAGAAAGAGAGGCTGGAGAGTGAAGAAAGAGAGGCTGGGGAGGGGCGGGGGGAGAAAGAGAAGCTGGGGAGGGGGGGGGAAGAGAAAGAGAAGCTGGGGAGGGGGGGGGAGAAAGAGAAGCTGGGGGGGGGGGGAAGAGAAAGAGAAGCTGGGGAGGGGGGGGGGAGAAAGAGAAGCTGGGGAGGGGGGGGGGGAAGAGAAAGAGAAGCTGGGGAGGGGGGGGAGGGGAAGAGAAAGAGAAGCTGGGGAGGGGGGGGGGGAAGAGAAAGAGAGGCTGGGGAGGGGGGGGACAAGTTCTGGGCAGGAATGCCCTGTGCAAGGTTGCACCTCAATGGGGCTGGGACAAAATGTCTTTGCGGGAAGGTTAACTAGTGCTGTGGGGGATGGTTTAAACTGAGGCAGGGAGAGGGGAACCAGGATGAAGCATTAGAGCGGAGAAACAAGCTGCATAGAGGACAAGTAGCATTAGAATAAAGATTAGTTCAGCTGCAGGCACAAATTGCCACATGGGATTATGGTATAGTGGCAATAACGGAGACCTAGCTCAAACAAGGGGAGGAAGGGGAACTTAATATTCCTGGCTACAAGGTGTTCAGGAAAGATGGGAAGAAAGAAAAGGAAGGTGAGGTGTGGCAGTATTGGTCAAAGATACTGTTACAGCATTGAAAAAGGATGATGTACTTGCAGTTTCAAGACAGAATCTATTTGGTTAGAATTAAGGACTATTACGCTGCAGGCAAATTACAGAACGATGAAAGAACTATAGAGTAGTAATAATGGGGACATATGGAAAAGGAAAAGGAGCATTCAAATGTGAAAATGCTCAACTGGAGGAGGGTTCATTTCAGTGAATTGAAAGGGGGTCTGGCCCAGGTGGGTTAGAATTAAAGATTGGCAGGTAACACATTAAATGAGGAATGGGAGGCCTTCAAGAGGATATGGTTCGAATACAGACTAGAGACTTTTTGCACGAGGGAGAAAGGAAGGAGGGCCCAAATTTCCCCAGGAGTTTCTGGTTTTTTTTTGGAGCAACTTGATTTTTCTGGAGTATCTTTTTAGTCGCAATTCTGGCCATTTAATTTGCACCAGTGTAAGTGAGTTAGTTAGGATTTTTTTTGGTTTCATTTTTTTTCCCAGCCACGTACGCCTGTTTTGGCCATTTAAAGTGAGTTTGGCCAGCAAATAGTTGCACCAGACTAACTTAGGCCAGCATATGTTGCCACATCTGTCCATATAGAAAAATCTTACCTAGAGTTAAGGAATCGGCGCAAGTAATTACATTTGAAGCACCATCAAACAAAGGACAAAAAGTAATAAGCATTCAATAAAAAATAAAGAACTGAAGTAAATAATTAAATTAACAAATAAAGAACTGAAGTAAATCCTACGTTCAACTAAACTCGGCAGCGGCTGGCCGTGCGGGGTCCCTGCGGCCTGGGATAGGGGAACGCGGCATCTGAACGGGGGGGGGGGGGGCGAAAGAGAAGGCTCAACGTGGCAGGCTGGGAGTGGTGAACGCGGCATCTTAACCGGCGGGGGGGGGGGGATTTTTTTGAGATAGAGACACACGCACGAAACTTATTCGATTTGGTCAACAAAATAATGCTACGAACAGATATTGGATTGGTGCCAGCAGCTGTTGGTTGTTTGCCTTGGTTCGTTCAAAGTTTGCTTTTCTGGCCTCAGCCAGCTTGGTAATTCAGCTTGAGCCAGGTCCCCATTTGCCTCACCCCCTCTTGGCCTGTTCCTTCGCTTTCACACGCTGCATGAAGCCGTCCCCGCTCTCTGAATGCTTCATGTGCCCCACACGCACACAAACCCTGTTGCCAAGCATCTCCTGCCTTTGACTTGTTGGTTAACAATAATGCCTTCGCCAAGTTATGCTGTAAAGATCCCAATCTTGTCATAAAATATGCAAGATACTTTAAATCAAAGCGTGCGCCCACACATAGGCACAGCCACTGAAATAATGCTGCTAGGGCCATTGGGGGCCTGCTCACATGAACGCGCCATCGGGGGAGCTCATTCGGCCAGGGCTAGGGGCAGCATGCTTCAGGCCTCTTCCACACAGTCTGCAGAGATTCGGGCTGCGAGGAGCTACTGCACATGCTCGCACACTTTAGCGCACGTGTGCAGAGGTCCCGGCACTGTTTTCAGCGCCGGGACCTGGTTCGGCCCTCCACACGTTGTGTTGCATTACGCCAAGAGCCTGGATCGACCAGACTGTGGGGAGAATACGAAGGTAAATAATAGGCGCCTTTTCTGTTCTAAAAAGTCGGCGCACCACACGGAGGTGCACCATTCTAATCCTGGGGACAAACTTGGGCCCATAGAAAGTAAAAATTAAACAAAATAAGGTGAATGATAAATCTCAGGCTCAATACAGGAAAAAAACAACCTGAATACAAAAAGTACAGAGGAGAACTGAAATAGGATTTAAGAGGAACAGAGAGTGTGTATGAGAATAGATTAGCAGGTAATATAAAAGGAAATCCAAAAGACTTTTACAAACATGGAAATAGTAAAAGTGTAGTCAAAGGAAGGGTGGGGCTGATTAGGGACCAAAAAGGAGATCTTCTTGTGGAGGCGGAGGGTTTGACGGAGATACATTGGGCCCAAGTTTCCACATGATTTGCGCCTGATTTTTTAGGAGCAATTGGTGGAGAACGGACTATCTTAGAAATCGCAATTCTCCACATTTTTTTTTCTGCAGTTCCAGTCAGGTAGAACAGTTCTACTTTGGAACAGAATTTTTTCTTCAAAAGGGGGCGTGTCCGGCCACTGACGCCTGATTTCAAAGTTTCCACAGTGAAAACGTACTCCAAACTAACTTAGAATGGAGCAAGTGAAGATTTTTGTAGAACTGAAAAAACCTGTTCTACACATTAAAAAATCAGGCGCAGGTTACAAATTAGGCGTCCAGAACGAGGTGGGGGGGGGGGGGGAAGGGAAGTCATTAAATTCTACAATAAATCCTTTATTTATACTTCTACAAATATTATACAAATAAATCCAACCTGAATAAACATTTATAAGCAAAGAAAAGATTAAATAAACCATCTTCCTACCTGTGTGAAAGTGCTTCAGCCAGCCTCACAAGTTCGTTCGTTCCCGACGGCAGGGGGGGGGGGGGGGGAAGGAGGAAGCCATTCCCGATGGCGGGTGGGCGGGAATGCGGAACCGACCGCCCGCACGCAGCGGGGGGGGGGGGGAGGAAGACATTCCCGACGGCGGGCGGGAAGGAGACAGTGAGAAGGCTAGAAGGCGGCAGGAAGCCTCAGTGCTGATGGCAATGTGCTTTTATTAAAAGATGTTCAAAAATTAAACAGCTACAAAGAACTACAAAAATGGCAGAGTGCCAATGTTTCCTTCACACTGCGCGTGCGCGAACGCTCCAACGCGCAGGGTTGCCGTCAGGAAAAAAACTAATTTAAATAGTACCTGCCCCCTCCCACTTACAAAATCGGCGCGAGTGTAGGCTCCGCCCCCCTGGGCGTCGCGCCAAACAGACAAGGAGCTGCAGGGCTCTCCAGAATCAAGAGTTTTTTTTCCGGCGCCGTTTTAGGCGCGAAAAACGGGCGCCCAGCTCGGAGGGGCGCCCGTTTTTTATCGTGTGGAAACTTGGGCCCTAAATGAGTACTTTGCATCTGTATTCAATAAAGAGGATACTGCCAAGGTCACAGTAAAAGGAGGAGATTGTAGAGGAATTGGATTAAAAATAGATAAACATAAGAACATAAGAAATAGGAGTAGGCCATCCTGCCCTTTGAGCCTGCTCTGCCATTCAATATTATTGCAGATCTTCTTCCTCAACTCCACCTTCCTGCACTAATCCCATATTCCATGATTCTCTTAACATCCAAAAATCCATTGATTTCTGTCTTGAATACACTCAATAATTAAGCATTATCAGCTCTCTGGGGTAGAGAATTCCAAAGATTCACAACCCTTTGAGTGAAGAAATTTCTCCTCATCTCAGTCCTAAAGGGCCGACCCCTATTCTGAGACTGTAACCCGTAGTTCTAGACTCTCCAGCCAGGGGGAACATCCTCCCAACATCTACCCTGTCAAGCCCTGTAAGAATTTTATGTTTCAATGAGGTCACCTCTCATTCTTCTAATATAGGCTTAGTCTCCTCAATCTCTTGTCATAGGACAATCCCCCCCACCCTCGGAATCAATCTGGTGAACCTTTATTGCACTCACGCTAAGGCAAGTATATCCTTCCTTAGGAAAGGAGACTAAGACTGTGCACAGTACCCCAGGTGTGGTCTCACCAAGGCCCTATATAATTGCAGTAAGATTTCTTTATTATTATACTCCAATTCTTTTGTAATAAAGGCCAACATATCAATTTTTTTCCTTGCTTGCTGTACCTGCATATTATTTTTCAGTAATAGAAACATAGAAAATAGGTGCAGGAGTAGGCCATTCGGCCCTTCAAGCCTGCAACACTATTCAATAAGATCATGGCTGATCGTTCACCTCAGTACCCCTTTCCTGCTTTCTCTCCATACCCCTTGATCCCTTTAGATGTAAGGGCCACATCTAACTCCCTCTTGACTATATCCAATGAACTGGCATCAACAACTCTCTGCGGTAGGGATTTCCACCGGTTAACAACTCTCTGAGTGAAGAAGTTTCTCCTCATCTTAGTCCTAAATGGCTTACTCCTTATCCTTAGACTATGTCCCCTGGTTCTGGACTTCCCCAACATCGGGAACATTCTTCCAACATCTAACCTGTCCAGTCCCGTCAGAATTTTATGTTTCTATGAGATCCCCTCTCATCCTTCTAAACTCCAGTGAATACAGGCCCAGTCGATCCAGTCTCTCCTCATATGTCAGCCCTGCCATCCCGGGAATCAGTCTGGTGAACCTTCGCTGCATTCCCTCAATAGCAAGAACATCCTTCCTCAGATTAGGAGACCAAAACTGAACACAATATTCTAGGTGAGGCCTCACCAAGGCCCTGTACAACTGCAGTAAGACCTCCCTACTCCTATACTCAAAGCCCCTAGCTATGAAGGCCAACATACCATTTGCCTTCTTCACCACCTGCATGCCAACTTTCAATGACCCAGGTCTCGTT
The DNA here is from genome assembly GCF_044704955.1 of Pristiophorus japonicus. Classification (NCBI taxonomy): domain Eukaryota; kingdom Metazoa; phylum Chordata; class Chondrichthyes; family Pristiophoridae; genus Pristiophorus; species Pristiophorus japonicus. The sequence goes on along the minus strand of NC_091978.1, from coordinate 131,356,257 downwards.
GCATCTCCCCTTTTCCTAATCTGCCGTCATTCAGATAATAACCTCACATTTATCCACTTTATACTGCATCTGCCATGCGTTTGCCCACTCACCTAACCTGTCCAAGTCACCCTGCTGCCTCTTAGCATCCTCCTCACAGCTCACACCAACACCCAGCTTAGTGTCATCTGCAAACTTGGAGATATTACACTCAATTCCTTCATCTTATTAATGTATATTGGAAAGAGCTGGGATCCCAGCACTGAGCCCTGCGGCACCCCACTAGTCACTGCCTGCCATTCTGAAAAGACCCGTTTATCCCGACTCTGCTTCCTGTCTGCCAAACAGTTCTCTATCCATGTCAGTACTTTACCCCCAATGCCATGTGCTTTAATTTTGCACACCAATCTCTTGTGTGGGACCTTGTCAAAAGCCTTTTGAAAGTCCAAATACACCACATCCATTGGTTCTCCCTTGTCCACTCTACTAGTTACATCCTCAAAATATTCTAGAAGATTTGTCAAGCATGATTTCCCTTTCATAAATCCATGCTGACTTGGACCGATCCTGTCACTGCTTTCCAAATGCACTGCTATTTCATCTTTAATAATGGATTCCAACATTTTCCCCATTACTGATGTCAGGCTAACCGGTCTACAATTACCCGCTTTCTCTCTCCCTCCTTTCTTACAAAGTGGTGTTACATTAGCTACCCTCCAGTCCATTGGAACTGATCCAGAGTCAATAGACTGTTGGAAAATGATCACCAATCCACTATTTCTAGGGCCACTTCCTTAAGTACTCTGGGATGCAGGCTATCAGGCCCCGGGGATTTATCGGCCTTCAATCCCATCAAAAGCAGCAAACCTGAGGACTGGGAGAATTTTATAATTCAGCAGAGGAGGACAAAGGGTTTAATTAGGAGGGGGAAAATAGAGTATGAGAGGAAGCTTGCTGGGAACATAAAAACTGACTGTAGGTCCCTTGCAGTCAGATTCAGGGTGAATTTATAATAGGGAACAAAGAAATGGCGGACCAGTTGAATAAATATTTTGGTTCTGTCTCCACGAAGAAAGACACAAATAACTTTCCGGAAATACTGGGGACCGAGGGTCTAGGAGGAACTGAAGGAAATCCTTATTAGGCAGGAAATTGTGTTAGGGAAATTGATGGGATTGAAGGCCGATAAATCCCTGGGACCTGATAGTCTGCATCCCAGAGTACTTAAGGAAGTGGTCCTAGAAATGGTGGATGCATTGGTGATCAAGGACACCATCATGTACAAGGACACCCATGTCCCTCTGAATACCAACATTTCCCAATCTCTCACCATTTCTATTTTCCCCCACCAAAGTGGGTATCTTCACATTTCTCCACATTATATTCCATTTACCATGTTCTTGCCCACTAACTTACCCTGTCCTATCCCCTAGAAGCCTCCTTGCATCCTCCTCACAACTTACATTCTCCACCAAGCATTGTATCATCAACAAACGTTAATATATTAAATTTGGTCTCCCCATCCAAATCATTAATATAGATTGTGAACAGCTGACGCCCAAGCACTATCCTTGCCGTACCCCACTAGTTACAGCCAGTGAACCCAAAAATGACCTGTTGATTCCTACTCTGTTTCCTGACCAATCCTCAATCCATGCTAATATATTACCCCAATCCAATGAGCCTTAATTTTGAGTATTAATCTCTTGTGTGGCACCTTATCGAATGCTTTCTGAAAATCCAAATGCACTGGTTTCCCCCTTATCAATCCTGCGAGTGACAACCTCAAAAAACTCTTAACAGATTTATCAAACATGATTTCCCTTTCATAAATCAGTGTTGACTGCCCAATCATATTATGGTTTTTCCAAGTGCCCTGTTACCGCGTTCCTGATAATAGATTCTAGAATTTTCCCTACTAATGATGTCAGGCTAACTAGTCTATAGTTACTCGTTTTAATTCTCCTTCCTTTATTGAATAGTGGAGTTACATTTGCTGCCATCCAATCCACGGGGACTGTTCTAGAATCTAAGGAATTCTGGAAAATCAAAATCAGTAAAGAGGTACTTAAAAGTTTGGCAGCATTCAGTTGGAAAATCTCACAGTCCAGATGGGATGCATCCTTGGTTGCTGGTAAGAGTGTTGATAGCGGAGACTCTGCCACAATCCTCCTTAAATATGAGAGCGGTGCCAGAGGACTGGAGAATTGCAAATATTACACCAGTGTTCAAAAAAGGGGACAACTACAGGCCAGTCAGCCTCACATCTGCAGTGGGGAAACGTCTAGAAACAACAATCCAAGACAAAATCATCACTTGGAAAAATATGGGTTAATAAATGAGTTACCACAGATTTGTTAAAGGCAAATCGTGTTTGACAAACTTGATTGAGTACTTTGATGAAATAATGGAGAGGGTTGATGAAGGAAGTGTTGTTGATGTTGTGTATTTGGACTTTCAAAAGGCATTTGATAAAGTATCACATAATAGACTTGCAAGCAAAATTGAAGGTCATGGGATTAATGCAGTGGCAGATGGATATGAAATTGGCTAAGAAACAAAGTAGAGACTAGTGGTGAATGGTTGTTTTGTCAGACAGGAGGAAAGTATACAGTGGTGTCCCACATGGGGTGGCATTAGGACTACTGCGCCTTTTGATATATAATAATGACTTAGGAATACAGGGCACAATTTCAACGTTTGCAGATAAGACAAAACTTGCAAATGTAGTAAACAGGAAGATAGTAATCGACTTCAGGAAGACAGACAGACTGATGAAATGGGCAGACGCGACAAATTAATTTTAACGCAGAGAAATGTGAAGATATGCATTTTGGTAGGAAGAATGAGAGGCAATATAAACTAAATGGTACAATTTAAATGACATTACAGGAACAGAGCGACCTGTGGTGTAAGTACCCAAATCCTTGAAAGTGGCAGGACAAGTTGAGATGGCTGTTTGAAAAAAAGCATACGAGATCCTTGGCTTTATAAAGAGGAGTAAAGTACAAAAGCAAGGAAGTTATGCTAAACTTTTATAAATCACTGGTTAGGCCCCAGTTAGAGTACATAAGAACATAAGAATTAGGAACAGGAGTAGGCCATCTAGCCCCTCGAGCCTGCTCCGCGCCATTCAATAAGATCATGGCTGATCTGGCTGTGGACTCAGCTCCACTTACCCGCCCGCTCCCCATAACTCTTAATTCCCTTATTGGTTAAAAATCTATCTATCTGTGACTTGAATACATTCAATGAGCTAGCCTCAACTGCTTCCTCGGGCAGAGAAGTCCACAGATTCACAACCCTCTGGGAGAAGAAATTCCTTCCCAACTCGGTTTTAAATTGGCTCCCCCGTATTTTGAGGCTGTGCCCCCTAGTTCTAGTCTCCCCGACCAGTGGAAACAACCTCTCCGCCTCTATCTTGTCTATCCCTTTTATTATTGTGTCCATTTCTGGGCACCACACTTTTGGAAGGATGCCAATGCCTTAGAGGGGATACAGAGGAAATTTATAAGAATAGTATCAGGGCTGAAAGAGTTCAGTTACATGGAGAGACTAGAGACACTGCAATTGTTCTCCTTGGAGCAGAAAACATTTAATAGAGGTGTTCAAAATCATGAAGGGTTTTGATAGAGTAAATAAGGAGAAACTGTTCCCAGTGGCAGAAGGGTCGATAACTAGAGGGCACAGATTCAAGGTAATTAGCAAACTAATGAGGCGCGATGAATTAAAAAAAAAAATCTACGCAGTGTGTTGTCATGACTGAAATGCAATGCCTGAAAGGGTGGTGGAAGCAGATTCAATAATAACTTTCAAAAGGGAATTGGGTAAATATTTGAAGGAGAAAATTTTTCAGGGCTTTGGGGAAAGGGCAAGGGAATGGGACCAGGCGTTCCAAGACGTTAATATACATTCTATATTAATGACTTGGAAGAGGGGACCGAGTGTAATGTAGCCAAGTTTGCTGACGCTACAAAGATTGGAAGAAGGGCAATGTGCGAGAAGGACAAAAAGAGGCTGCAGGAGGACATAGACAGGCTAAGTGAGAGAGTGGGGGCAAGAATTTGGCGGATGGAGTATAATGTTGGAAAGTGTGAGATCATGCACTTCGGCAGAAAAAAATCAAAGAGCAAGTTATTATTTAAATGGAGAAAAATTGCAAAGTGCTGCAGTATGGCGGAACCTGGGGGTACTTGTGCATGAAACACAAAAGGATAGCATACAGGTACAGCAAGTGATCAGGAAGGCCAATGGAATCTTGGCCTTTATTGCAAAGGGGATGGAGTATAAAAGCAGAGAAGTCTTGTTACAGCTGTACAGGGTATTGGTGAGGCCACATCTGGAATGCAGTTTTGGTTTCCATATTTACGAAAGAATATACTTGCTGAGGAGGCAGTTCAAAGAACGTTCACTAGGTTGATCCCGGGGATGAGGGGGTTGACTTATGAGGAAAGATTGAGTAGGTTGGGCCTCTACTCATTGGAATTCAGAAGAATGAGAGGTGATCTTATCGAAACATATAAGATTATGGGCCCAAGTTTCGGCCTCAGTTGTTTCTGATTTTTTGGAGCAAATGGTGTAGAACAGAGTATCTTAGAAATTCAAATTCTTGGCATTTAGTTTGCTCCAGTTCTCGTCAGTTTGAACAGTTTCACTTTGGAACAGAATTTTTTTTTCAAAAGGGGGCGTGTCCGACCACTTACACCTGTTTTCAAAGTTTCGGCAATGAAAACTTACTCCAAACTAACTTAGAATGGATTAAGTGAAGATTTTTGTACGCTCGAAAAACCTTGTCGACACTTTAGAAAATCAGGCGTAGGTTACAAATCAGGCGTAGGGAATGGGGGAGGGGGGGTTTAAAGGGAAGTTTACAAACATTAAACACTTCAGTTTTACAAATAAAGAGCCATCATCAATAATAAATGATAAAACATCAATAAATCAACCAATAAATCAAACAAAAAAAAATAAGAAGAAATATTTTTTTTTAAATCAATAAAACAAAACATTTTCTACTTAACGACTGCAGCACCGGGAGCCCTCCAACAGCATGCTGGGATGCCCCCCCCCCCCCCCCAGTGTGTCTCTGTCAGTGTCTTTATCTCTCTGTCTGTCTGTCTCTCACTCTGTGTCTGTCAGTATCTGTGTTTCTGACAGTGAGGGGAGGGGGAGGATGGGGGTAGAGAGAGAGAGGGGGGGGCAGGGGGAGGGGAGGGAGGGAAGGGGGAGGGATGGGGGGGGAGGAGAAGGGGAAAGGGGGAGAGGAGAAGGGAAGGGGAGGAGAAGGGGGGGAGAAAGGAGAAGGGGGGGAGAAAGGAGAGGGGGGGGAGAAAGGAGAAGGGGGGGGAGAAAGGAGAAGGGGGGGAGAAAGGAGAAGGGGGGGGAGAAAGGAGAAGGGGGGGAGAAAGGAGAAGGGGGGGGAGAAAGGAGAAGGGGGGGGAGAAAGGAGAAGGGGGGGAGAAAGGAGAAGGGGGGGGGAGAAAGGAGAAGGGGGGGGGAGAAAGGAGAAGGGGGGGGGAGAAAGGAGAAGGGGGGGGGAGAAAGGAGAAGGGGGGGGAGAAAGGAGAAGGGAGGGAGAGAAAGGAGAAGTGGGGGGGGAGAAAGGAGAAGTGGGGGAGGGAGAAAGGAGAAGGGGGGGAGAAAGGAGAAGGGGGGGGAGAAAGGAGAAGGGGGGGGAGAAAGGAGAAGGGGGGGGAGAAAGGAGAAGGGGGGGGGGAAGGAGATGGGGGGGGAGGGAAGGAGATGGGGGGGGAGGGAAGGAGATGGGGGGGGAGGGAAGGAGATGGGGGGGGGGGAAGGAGATGGGGGGGGGGGAAGGAGATGGGGGGGGGAAGGAGATGGGGGGGGAAGGAGATGGGGGGGGGAAGGAGATGGGGGGGGGAAAGGAGATGGGGGGGGAAAGGAGATGGGGGGGGGGGAAAGGAGATGGGGGGGGGGAAAGGAGATGGGGGGGGGAAAGGAGATGGGGGGGGGGAAAGGAGATGGGGGGGGGAAAGGAGATGGGGGGGGGAAAGGAGATGGGGGGGAAAGGAGATGGGGGGGAAAGGAGATGGGGGGGGGAAAGGAGATGGGGGGGGGAAAGGAGATGGGGGGGGAAAGGAGATGGGGGGGGAAAAGGAGATGGGGGGGGGAAAGGAGATGGGGGGGGGGAAAGGAGATGGGGGGGGGGAAAGGAGATGGGGGGGGGGAAAGGAGATGGGGGGGTAAAGAAAGAGAAGGGTGGGGGAGAGGCTGAACGGGCCGGGCCCAAGACTTTGGGCAGGACCCGTCCCCAGCACCAGATTTACAGGTAGGTGGCATTGGGTCGGGTCGGGGGCGGTCGGGAGCATGGGTCGGGTCGGGGTGGGGGGGCGCGAAGAGAGAGAAGGATGGGGGTCGGGTTGGTTCAGGTCGGGGGGGGGGGGGGGGAAGGTCAGGTTGGGTTGGGTCCGGTCCGGGGGGGGGGGGGGGGGGAGGGGAGGGAGGGAGGTTCAATTCGGGTCGGGGAGGAGGGAGGTCAGGTCGGGTGGGGGGGGGAAAGAGAGGGAGCGCGGGACGGGTCCAAGTGGGGGGGGGGGGGGGGGGGGTAGGGCGGGAGTCGAGTCGGGTCGGGAGGAAGCAGGGCGTGGGAGGAGCCTTATGCACGCAGCCCCAGTGAGGCCATTGGGCCAGGGCTAGGGGCTGCATGCTTCGGACCCCTCCTACACAGTTTTGGGCGCCTGGAGCTACTGCACATGCGCGCCCACTGTAGCACGCATGTGCAGAGGTCCCGGCATTTTTTTCAGCGCATGGACCTGGCTACGCCCCCTACAGCTCGTGCTGCACCGCGCCGAGGGCCAGAGGACCTGCAGGGAGCCGGAGAGTCTGGAAGTTTTTTTTAGGCGCACTTTGTGGCGCGAAAAACGGGCGTCCAGGTCGGGACTGCGCCGTTCTAGGCGCGGCCCGAAATTGGGCCCTATGTGAGGGGGCTTGACAAGGTGGGTACAGAGAGGATGTTTCCACTGGTGGGGGAGACTAGAACTAGAGGGCATGATCTTAGAATAAGGGGCCGCCCATTTAAAACAGAGATGAGGAGAAATTTCTTCTCTCAGAGGGTTGTGAATCTGTGGAATTCGCTGCCTCAGAGAGCTGTGGAAGCTGGGACATTAAATAAATTTAAGACAGAAATAGACAGTTTCTTAAACGATAAGGGGATAAGGGGTTATGGGGAGCGGGCAGGGAAGTGGAGCTGAGTCCATGATCAGATCAGCCATGATCTTATTGAATGGCGGAGCAGGCTCGAGAGGCCATATGGCCTACTCCTGTTCCTATTTCACATGTTCTTAAATGGCCTCCTTCTGTGCAGTATCATTCTATGATTCTTATCCACTAATATTTATATTGCAAATTATTTGAGTGTTCCTTGCCGAAAGCCCAACTTTTGTGTCAGCAGGATATTTTGATTGTGCTCCCTATGCCGAAGGCCAAGTCAGCTGTATATGCTGCGAACAAAAGTGCATCCAGTATTGATGGAACCAGTCATATAATTTATACAGTATACCTTCAGTTCCTACATACTGTCTCAAACTTGCAATTACCCGCTCACCCTGCATGGTGTATGGAATGGAAAAAGATTGTACATATTATATTTAATGCAAACCTGTGTGGAAATTAAAGGATTAAATAATGGAGTAATTGGAACCAAATTACTGAATTTCAGCCTTAAATCATCCTGGGTGTTGCTTATCTGTAGTTATGATGTTAAATATAATAGATTATTATTCAATATCATAAAATGGATCAAATATCTTTGACAAACCAACAAGCGATGAGCTTACTTTAATTTAGCTTCAAAGTTCAAACCCGAATACAGTTGTATTAGCTTTTAATAACCATAACCATTATTTACTCATCAACTCTTGCTCTGCTAAACAAACAGGAACTCTAAGGTTGGCAAATGAACAGTGACAAAGGCTTTGACGGTTACGGCAGTACTGGAGGTCCCAATCAGTTTCAAGTGAACAAAAAAATTAAGTGTGAACAATTTATTTTCAACATTAATTGAATTGCCTCTGCAAGAAAAGGGAACTTTTGTGTAAGACTCTCTGTGTCATAATTTATTAGAAAGCAAATCCTTGAAAACAGGAGAAGGCATTGTCATTCTTGCAGCCAGCACTCTCTCCTAACCATTAGCCAGAGTTACTCAAATAAAGAGAACAATAAGCACCATTCAAACTTATATTCTGCCAACAGGCAGCAACTGTCATTTCACCAATCACTGCAATAACAAAGCATGGACAAGCCTGGAAGGTTTCACACAATACACACAAATTCAACTTCATTTCCCAGAAACCACAATTCACAGGTCTTTTGCTTAGTTCTTGCAATTCAAATAGTTTGGGACGAAAGAAATCCATCTGCTCAGTAGCACAGTAGTAAAGACATTTCACTATTCTGGAATGGCAGGTTCCAATCCTAGTTCTACATAAATTTATAAACCACATTTCTGGTGAGTTTCATCAGTTCTTTTCCAGTCAGCTTCCTATAATTACTTACCAATAGAGTGTTTTCAACCGCGAGTAACAAGCGACAAAACAATGCACACAAGTTAGCTCACCCCATTTCCCAAGTACAAAACAGATTGGCACTGAAGTCACCAAAAATGTCAGTTTGCTTACCCTCTGTCTTGTGACAAGGGACTTTGTGGAATTCATTACATGTGTAATGCTTTGGGATATCCTGAGGACATAGTAAAGCACTATCAAAATGCAAGTTGGTCGCACTCTCACTTCAGTCAGACGGTCATGGGTTCAAGCCCCACTCCAGAGACTTGAACACATAACCGAAGCTGACTCTTCAGTGAGGTACTGAGGGAATGCTGCACTGAGGTGTCATCTTTTGGAATGGATGTTAAACTAAGACCCCATCTACACTCTCAGGTGGGCGAAAATGATCCCATGGCACGATTCGACAAATTTACAATCTTGGTCAATATTTATCCCTCAACCAACACCACTAAAACAGATTTTCTGGTCATTTATCTTATTGCTGTTTGTGGGATCTTGCTGTGTGTAAATTAGCTGCCACGTTTCACAATGATATAGCAGTGACTACACTTCCAAAGTACTTATTTGGTTCTGAAATGCTTTGGGACGTCATGATGTCATGACAGGCGATATATAAATGCATGTGCTTTTTTTTTAAAGTTCTCTCCTTTCCTACAGTTCACAAATGGGAATAGCTATGAAAGTGTAACACAGTACAGCTAAATTCATCAATCTTACATTCTCAGCAGAAGCTTGAGTCAGAAAAAAGGGCTCCAACCAACTCTCTGAAAGCATAGGATGAGAAAATAATTAAGAAAGCTGCAACATTTTCATAAAAACTGAACTGGTTCACGAATGTCCTTCAGGAAAGGAAAACTACACCACTGCCCTTTAGCCTAGATATGGATTCAGTCGACATATAATTGCATTGAAGAGACAAGCAAGAAGAAAGCAAAACCAAGCTGTTCATAAACAGGAGAGTCAGAAGTTTACTGCTGGGAAGTGGTTCATTCTCAAAGTCTCCGTGACGATGTGATCCAATGATCATCAGGAATCAAGGCAGCTTCATTTTTCCGATACCTGCTTACACTTCAATTGCCTCATGAGGGTTGTGCCTTTTTAACTACAGTTCAGCTAGGGATGGGCAGTAAATTCTGATCTACTAGTGTTGTCCACATCCCAAGAATTTTTTTTTTGAAATGACGTAAATTTTTCGAGCAACAGTTTATTAAGATACTTCACCAAGCAGCGTGAAAGCAGCAGCACAGCGGCAGCTTTGAAAATAGCGCAAGACCTGACCCGAGCGGCACTCCACCAAGCAGCGTGAGAGGAGCAGCCCAAACAGCAACAACTGACCTGAAGGCAAAAAGTAGAAAGAACCAAAATCAAAGTTTGATGTCACAGGAAAGAAGGGAAGTGATTGGTTGGTGAGTTTTTCTCTCTTTTCTGGGGCATTGGTTTGAATTAAGAGCTGGGATTAAAAACAAAACTTGAAAACCTAATTAACTAAATACATTAAAGATGGCAGGGCAAGTGATGTGTTTCTGCTGTTGCATGTGGGAGCTGGTTGACCCCATTGAGATTCACAGCGACCACATCTGCAGCAAATGTCTGCAGCTCAATGAACTTCGGCTCCATGTTAATGAGCTGGAGACTGAGCTGCAGACACTGCGACACATCAGGGAGGGGGAGAGTTACCGGCACACTGTGTTCCAGGAGGCAGTCACACCCCTTAGATTAATGAATTCAAATTTGGTCCGTGGTCAGGGACAGGAAGGTGTGACTACAAGCGAGGCAGATATGGAGGCCCAGGAGGTAGTGATGGAGAAGCCTCGGCCTTTGCTCTTGTCCAACAGGTTCGAGGCTCTTATTCCCTATGTGGACGAGAGCAGGGACTGCAGGGAGGATGAGCAAACTGACCACAGCACCAGGGTACAGGGGGTCATTCAAGTGAGGGGAGTAAAAAGAAACATAGTGGAAGGGGACAGTATCATTAGGGGGATAGATACGGTTCTCTGCAGCCGAGCGCGTGAGTCCCGAAGGCTGTATTGCCTGAGGGTTAACGACACCTCCTCAGGGCTGGAGAGGAACTTGGAGTGGGAGGGGGAAGATCCAGTTCTCGTGGTCCACGTAGGTACCAATGACATAGATAGGACACAGAAAGAGGTTCTGCTGAGGGATTATGAGCAGCTAGGGGCCAAATTAAAAAGCAGAACCACAAAAGTAATAATCTCTGAATTACTACCTGAGCCACGAGCAAATTAGGATAAATAAGATCAGAGAGTTAAACATGTGGCTCAAAGACTGGTCGTGGGACACTGGCACCAGTACTGGGGTAAGAGGGAACTGTTCTGTTTGGACGGGCTCCACTTAGACCATGCTGGGACTAGAGTCCTGGCAAATCAAATAACTGGGGCTGTAGAGAGGGCTTTAAACTAATTAGTGGGGGAGGAGGTTTCAGGTGAGCGAAAATTTTAAAAGTCAAAGAATAAGGAGAAGGCAATAGAGCAGGGTAGCACTGGGGGAAATGAAAACCAGAGCGTGCCAAGGAACAGAATGTATAAACATAAGTGAATCAGAAAGTGGGGTCAAAGCAGGGAAAAATGGTTAAAAAAAAAAAATTTAAAAGCTCTTTTATTTGAATGCATGTAGCATTCGTAACAAAATAGATGAGTTGACGGCACAAATAATTACAAATGGGTATGATCTGATAACCATTTCAGAGACGTGGTTGCAAGGTGACCTAGACTAGGAACTAAATATTGAGGGGTATTTGACAATTCGGAAGGACAGACAGAAAGGAAAAGGAGCTGGGGTAGCACTGTTAATAAAAAATGAGATTAGTGCATTAATGAGAAACGACATTGTCTCAGAAGATCAAGATGTTGAATCAGTTTGGTCGAGATAAGGAATAATAAGGGAAAAAGTCGCTGGTGGGTGTAGTCTATAGGCCCCCTAACAGTAGCTTCACTGTTGGACGGAACATAAATCAAGAAATAATGGAGGCTTGTAAAAAAAGGAACGGCAATAATCATGGGCGATTTTAACCTTCATATTGATTGGACAAAGCAAATTGGTCAGGGTAGCCTTGAGGAAGAGTTCATAGAGTGTATCCGGGATTGTTTCCTTGAACAGTACGTTGCGGAACGAACCAGGGAGCAGGCTATCTTAGATCTGGTACTATGTAATGAGACAGGATTAATAAATGATCACCTGGTAAAGGATCCTCTATAGTTGAATTTCAAATTCAGTTGGAGGGTGAGAAAGTTGGATCTCAAACCAGTGTCCTAAGCTTAAATAAAGTTACGAAGGTATGAAGGCAGAGTTGGCTAAAGTGGACTGAGAAAATAGATTAAAGAATGGGACGGTTGATGAGCAGTGGCAGACATTTAAGGAAATATTTCATAACTTGCAACAAAAATATATCCCTATGAGAAGGAAAGACTAAGAGAAAACCATTTGGGACTAAGGAAATAAGAGATGGTATCAATTTGAAAACAAGTGCATACAATGTGGCCAATACTAGGCGGCCAGAGGATTGGGAAGCTTTTAAAAGTCAGCAAAGTACGAATAAAAAAAAATGATAGAGAGGGCAGATAATTATGAAAGTAAACTAGCACAAAATATAAAAACAGATAGTAAGAGTTTCTACAGGTACACAAAAAGGAAAACAGTGGCTAAAGTAAACGTTGGTCCCCCAGAGGATGAGACTGGGGAATTAATAACGGAGAACAGGGAAACGGCAGAGACATTGAACAAATATTTTGTATCGGTCTTCACGGTAGAATACACTAAAAACATCCCAATAGTGGATAATCGAGAGGCTATAGGGAGGGAGGAACTAAAAACAATCACGATCACTGAAGAAGCAGCACTCGGTAAAATAATGGGACTAAAGGTGGACATGTCCCCTGGACCTGATGGTTTACATCATAGGGTCTTAAAAGAAGTGGCTGCGGAGATAGTGGATGCATTGGTTGTAATCTACCAAAATTCCCTGGATTCTGGGGCGGTCCCCTGGTTCTGGACTTCCCCAACATCAGGAACTTTCTTCCCGCATCTAACCTGTCCAGTCCCGTCAGAATCATATATGTTTCTATGAGATTCCCTCTCATCCTTCTAAGCTCCAATGAATAAAGGCCCAGTTGATCCAATCTCTCCTCATATGACAGTCCAGCCATCCCTGGAATCAGTTTGGTGAACCTTCGCTGCACTTCCTCAATAGCAAGAACGTCCTTCCTCAGATTAGGAGACCAAAACTGAATACAATATTCCAGGTGTGGCCTCACCAAGGCCCTGTACAACTGCAGTAAGACCTCCCTGCTCCTATTCTCAAATCCCCTAGCTATGAAGGCCAACATACCATTTGCCTTCTTCACCGCCTGCTGTACCAGCATACCCACTTTCAGTGACTGATGTACCATGACACCCAGGTCTCGTTGCACCTCCCCTTTTCCGAATCTGCCGCCATTCAGATAATATTCTGCCTTCGTGTTTTTGCTCCCAAAATGGATAACCTCACATTTATCCACATTATACTGCATCTGCCATGTATTTGCCCACTCACCTAACCTGTCCAAGTCACCCTGCAGCCTCTTAGCGTCCTCCTCACAGCTCACACCGCCACCCAGTTTAGTGTCATTTGCAAACTTAGAGGTATTACACTCAATTCCTTCATCTAAATCGTTAATGTATATTGTAAAGAGCTAGGGTCCCAGCACTGAGACCTGCGGCACTAGTCACTGCCTGCCATTCTAAAAGGACCCATTTATCCCGACTCACTGCTTCCTGTCTGCCAACCAGTTCTCTATCCACGTCAATACATTACCCCCAATAGCCCTGTGGCATCCCACTAGTCACTGCCTGCCATTCTGAAAAGGACCCGTTTATCCTGACTCTCTGCTTCCTGTCTGCCAACCAGTTCTCTCTACCATTTCAATACATTACCCCCAATACCATGTGCTTTAATTTTGCACACCAATCTCTTGTGCGGGACCTTGTCAAAAGCCTTTTTAAAAGTCCAAATACACCACATCCACTGGTTCTCCCTTGTCCACTCTGCTAGTTACATCCTCAAAAAATTCCATAACATTTGTCAAGCATGTTTTCCCTTCCATAAATCCATGCTGACTTAGTCCGATCCTGTCACTGCTTTCCAAATGTGCTGCTATTTCATCCTTAATGATGGATTCCAACATTTTCCCCACTACTGATGTCAGGCTAACCGGTCTATAATTACCCGTTTTCTCTCTCCCTCCTTTTTAAAAAAAGTGGCGTTACATTAGCTACCCTCCAGTCCATAGGAACTGATCCAGAGTCAATAACACTGTTGGAAAATGATCACCAATGCATCCACTATTTCTAGGGTCACTTCCTTAAGTATTCTGGGATGCAGACTATCAGGCCCCGGAGATTTATCAGCCTTCAATCCCATCAATTTCCCCAACACAATTTCCCGCCTAATAAGGATATTCTTCAGTTCTTCCTTCTCACTAGACCCACTGTCCCCTAGTACATTCGGAAGGTTATTTGTGTCTTCGCTCATGAAGACAGAACCGAAGTATTTGTTCAATTGATCTGCCATTTCTTTGTTCCCCATTATAAATTCACCTGAATCCGACTGCAAGGGATCTACGTTTGTCTTCACTAATCTTTTTCTCTTTACATATTTATAGAAGCTTCTGCAGTCAGTTTTTATGTTCCCTGCAAGCTTCCTCTCGTACTCTATTTTCCCTCTCTTAATTAAACCCTTAATCCTCCTCTGTTGAATTCTAAATTTCTCTCAGTCCTCAGTTTTTTTGTAGCTTTTTCTAACCAATTTATATGCCTCTTCCTTGGTTTCAACACTATTCTTAATTTCCCTTGTTAGCCACGGTTGAGCCATCTTCCCCATTTTATTTTTACTCCAGACAGGGATGTACAATTGTTGAAGTTCATCCATGTGATCTTTAAATGTTTGCCATTGTTTATCCACCATCAACCCTTTAAGTATCCTTTGCCAGTCTACTCTAGTCAATTCACCCCTCATACCGTCAAAGTTACCTTTCCTTAAGTTCAGGACCCTAGTTTCCGAATTAACTGTGTCACTCTCCATCTTAATAAAGAATTCTACCATATTATGGTCACTCTTCCCCAAGGGGCCTCGCACAACAAGTTTACTAATTGGTCCCTTCTCATTACACATCACCCAGTCTAGGATGGCCAGCTCTAGTTGGTTCCTCGACATATTGGTCTAGAAAACCATTCCTAATACACTCCAGGAAATCCTCCTTCACCGCATTGCTACCAGTTTGGCTAGCCCAATCAATATGTACATTAAAGTCGCCCATGATAACTGCTGTACCTTTATTGCACACATCCCTTATTTCTTATTTGATGCTGTCCCCAACCTCACTACTACTGTTTGGTGGTTTGTACACAACTCCCACGAGCGTTTTCTGCCCTTTGGTATTCCGCAGCTCCACCCATACCGATTCCACATCATCCAGGCTAATGTCCCTCCTTACTGTTGCATTAATTTCCTCTTTAACCAGCAACGCCACCCCACCTCCTTTTCCTCTCTGCCTATCCTTCCTAAATGTTGAATACCTCTGGATGTTGCATTCCCAGTCTTGGTCACCCTGGAGCCATGTCTCCGTGATGCCAATTACATCATATCCGTTAACTGCTGTCTGCGCAGTTAATTCGTCCACCTTATTACGAATACTCTTCGCATTGAGGCACAGAGCCTTCAGGCTTGTCTTTTTAACACACTTTGCCCCTTTAGAATTTTGCTGTAATGTGGCCCTTTTCGTTTTTTGCCTTGGGTTTCTCTGCCCTCCACTTTTAAGTGTGATCTTATCGAAACATATAAGATAATGAGGGGGCTAGACAAGGTGGCTGCAGAGAGGATATTTCCACTCATAAGAGAAATTAAAACTAGGGGACATAGTCTCAGAATAAGACTGAGATGAGGAGGAATTTCTTCTCTGAGGGTTGTAAATCTATGGAATTCTCTGCCCCAGAGAACTGTGGAGGCTGGGTCATTGAATATATTTAAGGCAGAGAAAGACAGATTTTTGAGCGATAAGGGAATAAAGCGTTATGGGGAGTGGGCAGGGAAGTGGAGCTGAGTCCATGATCAGATCAGCCATGATCTTATTAAATGGTGGAGCAGGCTTGAGGGGCCAGGTGGCCTGCTCCTGCTCCTATTTCGCATGTTATTATGTTCTTATATTTACCATATACTAGAATGGAGTATCTTACTGGAGTTGGGGGAAAGAAGAAATATACAGAGCTGCTGAGGAGTGCTATGAAATTACTCCCCGAGAGGTAATCATGGTCCAGATCACACTGAACATTTGTTGCGGGATATTTCATGCCAAAGACTGCCCTGCCTTCTTGGTTAATGGCTCGGAGGCTAGAAATTAGCTTATCATCACCCGTGCTAAAATAGCAGAGAGAAGAATTTGATACAAATGCATTAAGTATTATGTCCCTGCTCAGAGTAGTTTCCAAGCTATGGAATTTAAAATGAAATCAGTGATATTTTAAAGCAATGTACTTTTGATATAGCTGGTGAAGAATGTTTTGACTGATTGAACATGTGCTTTATTATTGGTGATTCATGGAAGGAAGATAACTACATAGGCAACAAGTGAGTGGGAGTTTCTTCTACAATGACAGTAAGGAATCTATAAGCTATCACCCAAATAAATGTTGCATTGTTTCAGACAAAATCTTGAATGATGTTCGTGTACCACGTGAATACATTAGATTTCAAAAGGTCATCATCATAGGCACTCCAAAAATGAGTTCTTCGGTGACTGAACTGTCCAATACGGGAATTACAGCCTCTGTCACAGGTGGGACAGACTGTCATTGAAGGAAAGGGTGGGTGGGGAGTCTGGTTTGCCGCACGCTCCTTTCGCTTGCTTTCTGCATGCTGTTTGCGACGAGACTCGAGGTGCTCAGCGCCCTCCCAGATGCTCTTCCTCCACTTAGGGCGATCTTTGGCCAAGGACTCCCAGGTGTCGGTGGGGATGTTGCATTTTATCAAGGAGGCTTTGAGGGTGTCATTGAAACATTTCCTCTGCCCACCTGGGGCTCGCTTGCTGTGTAGGAGTTCCGAGTAGAGTGCTTGCTTTGGGAGTCTTGTGTCAGGCATGCAAACAAAGTGGCCCGCCCAACGGAGCTGGTCGAGTGTGGTCAGTGCTTCGATGCTGGGGATGTTGGTCTGATCGAGGACACTAACATGAATACTAACTATGTGAATACATTAGATTTCAAAAGGTATATGGCTCTTCAACACAAAACTGAGAAATATGATTCGTATCAGTGTGAGAATTCAGCCTATTGTAGTTCCCAACAACCTATGTAAACCATCATGCTAATAAAAAGGCGTTCACTTTTGAAAACAAAGGTAACAAAAATTAGGGTAGTAAGGGATGGTAGTTTTAGAAGTATAATATATAAACTCTTATACAATAGACAAGCTTGAATCTCAAGCCTAACTGTTATTTAGTGAATTTGAACATTCTTAAACAGATCATTGGTTGAGCAATTCTGTATTTTATTTTGGGGGTTGCTAGGAGACAACATTAGCATTCTGCCTGCAAAACTAGGCTCCTGAAGATGGATCATGATAAATCATAGGCGGTCCCTCGAATGAGGATTACTTGCTTCCACATAAGTTCACAGATGTTTCAATGAAGGACCCGATGTTCCAGTCCTGAACTCCAATTGAGGGGATGGAAGATGCCTGTGCGTGGATTTTTTTAACATGTGGTGACCGTTGCACACCAGCCACACACGGGGCTTGAGAGAGCTAGGCCTTTATGCAGTGGCAAGGGTTAGCAGGACGACTGGAGACCTGCTCTGCTGCATGGACCTAGTGCTCACACATATTGCAGTGTGGGTTGGCCCGTGCTGCCCCTGGGCTCTCGACTCTTCTGGGCCCTATACCCTCATTCGCCGCACCTCCGCCACAATCTCTCGCCACTCCTCCACCACAAACATTCGCCGCACCTCCGCCACGATCCATCACCGTTCCTCCGCACCAAACATTCACCGAACATCAATGATTTAGATGAAGGAATTGAATGCAATATCTCCAAGTTTGCAGATGACACTAAGCTATATGGCGGTGTGAGCTGTGAGGAGGATGCTAAGAGGCTGCAGGGTGACTTGGACAGGTTAGGTGAGTGGGCAAATGCATGGCAGTTGCAGCATAATGTGGATAAATGTGAGGTTATCCACTTTGGTGGCAAAAACAGGAAGACAGTATAATATCTGAATGATGACAGATTAGGAAAAGGGGAGGTACAACGAGACCTGGGTGTCATGGTACATCAGTCATTAAAGGTGGCATGCAGGTACGGCAGGCAGTGAAGAAGACAAATGGCATGTTGACCTTCACAGCTAGAGGATTTGAGTATAGGAGCAGGGAAGTCTTACTCCAGTTGTACAGAGCCTTGGTGAGGCCCCACCTGGAATATTGTGTTCAGTTTTGGTCTCCTAATCTGAGGAAGGACATTCTTGCTATTGAGGGAGTGCAGCGAAGGTTCACCAGACTGATTCCCGGGATGGCAGGACTGGCATCTGAGGAGAGGCTGGATCAACTGGGCCTGTATTCACTGGAGTTTAGAAGAATGAGAGGGGATCTCATAGAAGCATATAAAATTCTGATGTGATTGGACAGGTTAGAGGCAGGAAGAATGTTCCCGTTGCTGGGGAGTTCCAGAACCAGGGGTCACAGTATAAGAATAAGAGGCAAGCCATTTAGCACTGAGATGGGGAGAAACTTCTTCACTCAGAGAGTGGTTAACCTGTGGAATTCTCTACCGCAGAAAGTTGTTGAGGCCAGTTTGTTAGATTTATTCAAAAGGGAGCTAGATATGGCCCTTACAGCCAAAGGGATCAAGGGGTATGGAGAGAAAGCAGGAAAGGGGTACTGAGGTTGAATGATCAGCCATGATCTTACTGAATGGCGATGCAGGCTCGAAGGGCCGAATGGCCTGCCCCTGCACCTAATTTCCTTATTGGCCTCCTCGTTGAAGGGATTGGCCCTTCGCTTTCCTGCCAATCCCTCCATTCTTTAAATTGATCTTATTTAAGGCTTGGTCAAAATATCTGCTTCCTTTCTCTCCTCTCTCTCTCCCCCAGACCCACACAGAGCTTCTGAGCATGTGTGAAGACCCTTGACCTCCCAAAACGGGGGAAGGAGCATCAACCTGAAAATAATAACCTGCGCAGCGTTGCTCGGGAAACTTTTTTTTTCCATTCAGTTCAGTTTTCTTTGGGCGATCGTAAGATCGCCGAGAAATCACATCGCCCATTTGACATCGCTGGGCTAAGGCCGAGTGGAAAATTGGCAACAAAAAAAAATGGGCCTTGTGCCGGCGATCAGCACGGGCAATATGTCCCGCATCGCTGGAACAAGGCCCATTTTTTTTGGCCTTAGCCACCAAGTGGAAAGTCTAGCCCTATGTTTCAATGTTTCTATGAACCTCAGTCACGATCATCCATCAAATCTCAGCCACAACCCCTCATCACACCTCTGCCCCGATCACTCGTCACCAGTCCGCCATGACCTTCCATGCTCCTCTGCTGTACCAGGGCGCGGCCAATGCTCCTACCCACACTTCAAACAGTGACCTGTGTCCTGATGACGTCACCCAGTCACCCACCTCGAAGCCGTCGCACATTTGTGTCAGCTCGCACTGGAAGCTGCAGTGGCATGCTCCAGTTCTTTTTATAGCCCCGACCTGCGGAGATGTTCTCTCGCAGGTCGGGGTGGCCCATGATGTCGCAGGGCCCGGCGCCCTAGCTCTTTTTATAGCCCCGACCTGCAGAGATGTTCTTTTGCAGGTCATCATGATAAAATACCTACAGTGGCAACTGATAAGCTTGTAACTCAGAACACCTTTCTCTAGAAGAAGAAATATGGCATCAGATAATATGAATAGGGTCCTAAAATCATTGGAAGCGTGCATGGATAGTAATGTAAACAGTGGTTAGTGTGGAATTTGTTAGGATGAGGGTACCATGTGCTTTTTAAACAATTTTATACTATCTGAGGGACAGTTTACCTATAAACGTGGTTTTTGAGGGGAAAAGTTGTACAGGGGGCAAGAAAAGAATGGGTTAGAATTACCCTCCGCTTGTTTACCCGTCAGAGACATGCGAGAGAATGCAAAAAGAATCACACTGTCAAAATTCCATTTCATTTGGACATAAAAAGGAAAGACTTGCATTTATATAGCTGTTTTCATGACCACTGCAGTTGTACAGGGCCTTGGTGAGGCCTCACCTGGAATATTGGCCCCAAGTTTCGGCCCGCGCCGAAAACGGCGCACCTCCGAACTGGACGCCTGTTCTTTGCGCCTAAAAGTGCACTGGAAAAAAACTTCGATATTCTCCGGCTCCTCGGAGCTCAATCTCAGCTTGGCGCGGCGCGCTCTTCACAGCAGGGGGGGCGGAGCCAAACACTCGCGCCGATTCTGTAAGTAGTGGGGGGGGGGCGAGTCCAATTTAAATAAGCCAACGTGGTGCCGGCAACCCTGCGCGTGCACGTTGCAGCGTGCGCGCACGCGCAGTGTCAAACAAACATTGGCACTCGGCCATTTTTAAAAGGACTCTGCTGCCATTGAGCCACTGACGCTGCCCCTTAAGCGTGGCCGAATGGCCTCCACCCCCTTGAAAAGCTGCATGCGTCCGGTGTTGATCCTTCGGCTGCCGGCCAGCCACTGACACCACTCCTATCCCATGGCCGAATGGCCTCCACCCCCTTGAAAAGCTGCATGCGTCCGGTGTTGATCCTTCGGCTGCCGGCCAGCCACTGACACCACTCCTATCCCATGGCCGAATGGCCTCAACCCCCTTGAAAAGCTGCATGCGTCCGGTGTTGATCCTTCGGCTGCCGGCCAGCCACTGACGCCACTCCTATCCCATGGCCGAATGGCCTCAACCCCCTTGAAAAGCTCCGTGCCTCCGGTGTTGATCCTTCGGCTGCCGGCCAGCCACTAACAGAATGAAGGCCTGCTTGCAGCACAGCAGCTCAGCTCGAAGGCTGCTTGCTGCCGCTGTTGGGGCTGCCGTCGAGACACTGACACCACACCCCTGCCTGTCTCCAACATGAAAGGCCTGCCTGAAGCACAGCAGCTCAAAGGCTGCTGCTGTTTCACACAGGTAGGAACATGGTTTATTTAATCTTTTCTTTGCTTATAAATTTTTATTCAGGTTGGATTTATTTGTATAATATTTGTATAAGTATAATTAAGGATTGATTGTAGAATTTAATTACTTCCCTTCCCTTTCCCCCCCATACTCACCCCCCACCTCGTTCCCTACGCCTAATTTTCTAAAGTGTAGACAAGGTTTTTTTGAGCGTACAAAAATCTTCACTTACTCCATTCTAAATTAATTTGGAGTAAGCTTTCACTGCCGAAGCTTTGAAAACAGGCGTAAGTGGCCGGACACGCCCCCTTTTGAAAAAAAAATTCTGTTCTAACTGACTAGAACTGGAGCAAACTAAATGCCGAGAATTTGAATTTCTAAGATACTCCGTTCTACATCAGTTGCTCCAAACGTGTCTAGTTTTGGTCTCCTAATCTGAGGAAGGATGTTCTTGCTATTGAGGGAGTGCAGCGAAGGTTCACCAGACTGATTCCCGGGATGGCAGGACTGACATATGAGGAGATGCTGGATCGACTGAGCCCGTATTCACTGGAGTTTAAAAGGATGAGAGGGGATCTCATAGAAACATATAAAATTATGATGGGACTGGACAGGTTAGATGCAGGAAGAATGTTCCCGATGTTGGGGAAGTCCAGAACCAGGGGACATAGTCTTAGGATAAGGGGTAAGCCATTTAGGACTGAGATGAGGAGGAACCTCTTCACTCAGAGTTGTTAACCTATGGAATTCCCTACTGTCGAGTTCATTGGATATATTCAAGAGGGAGTTAGATATGGCCCTTGCGGCTAAAGGGATCAAGGGGTATGGAGAGAAAGCAGGAACGGGGTATTGAAGGAATGATCAGCCAACGATCTTATTGAATGGTGGTGCAGGCTCGAAGGGCCGAATGGTCTATTCCTGCACCTATTTTCTATGTTTCTATGTTTCACCGGACGTCTCAAAGTGCTTTACAGCCAATGAAGAACCTTTGGAGTATAGTCACTATTATAATGTAGAAAACATCTAACATCACCTCAATTTCTTTTGGAACGGGGGAAATTTAATTTGGAGATGGCTTCATTTTCTAGGATCTGTGCCAGATACATTAATGTTTTTTCAAATATTTGGACACCTGTGGCATATTCAATTTATATTTTCAAAATTATTTCTACCCTCCTCAGAGAGACCCCTCTTTCTGAGCTTCTATGAACCAATAGTCAGGTGTGCCAGTCAATAAAAATCCAGACCTCTATAGCTCTGGCAATAATGCTGATTTGTGGAATAGTTAGTTAAAAAGTATGGCCACTTCAATATTGATATGGGTGACCTAGATATTTCAACCATAGTCATTAGCCAGATCACAACCGTTTATTTGTACAAGATTTGACATTATGGTTTTACTTGAGAATAAGTACTTGTTAACAGCTAGACAACTACCAACACATTTTGTAATGCCTGCTTGTCCCATAAGCTGCTGACAACGGAGAGAAATTTAAACACACACAAAAATGTTATAGGACAACATAAGGCTGTTTTACCTGAGGACTGGGAGAAATTTAGAATTCAGCAGAGGAAGAAAAAGTGTTTAATTCGGAGGGGGAAAAGAGAGTCTGAGAGTGAGCTTGCAGGGAACATAAAAACTGACTGCAAAATCTTCTATAGATATGTGATGAGAAAAAGATTAGTGAAGACAAATGTAGGTTCCTTGTAGTCAGAATCAGGTGAATTTATAATGGGGAACAAAGAAATGGCGGACCAATTAAACAAATATTTTGATTCTGTCTTCCGGAAATACTAGGGGACCGAGGGTCAAGTGAGAAGGGGGAACTGAAGGAAATCCTTATTAGGCGGAAAATTGTGTTAGGGAAATTGATGGGATTGAAGGCCGATAAATCCCCAGGGCCTGATAGTCTGCATCCCAGAGTACTTAAGGAAGTGGCCCTAGAAATAGTGGATGCATTGGTGGTCATTTTCCAACATTCTATAGACTCTGGATCAGTTCCTATGGATTGGAGGGTAGCTAATGAAATCCCACATTTTAAAAAAAGAGGGAGAGAGAAAACAGGGAATTATAGACCGGTTAGCCCGACATCGGTAGTGGGGAAAATGTTGGAATCAATTACTAAAGATGTAATAGCAGAGCAAAGATATATTCAAAAGGGAGTTAGATGTGGCCCTTATGACTAAAGGGATCAAGGGGTATGAAGAGAAAGCAGGAATGGGGTACTGAAGTTGCATGATCAGCCATGATCATATTGAATGGTGGTGCAGGCTCAAAGGGATGAATGGCCTACTCCTACACCTATTTTCTATGCTTCTATGTTGCACCAAAATTAATTAGACCATAAGCTCTAATTTTATTTAATGTCCCTGCCAAATATCATTACAATCTAGCAAATGTAGTGGTTCGGGTACCACAGGAAATTATTACATTTGTGAAATTGTGAAATGGGCGTGTAATTGGCAAAGGAATTTCAATGTGGACAAGTGTGAGGTGTTCTATTTGGTAGGAAGAATAAGGAGGCCACATACTGCTTGGATAATAAGAGTCGAAATGAAGTAGAGAAACAAAGGGATATAGGGGACAGATACACAAATCACTAAAAGTAGTGTCGCAGGTTAATAAGGCCATTAAAAAACCAAACATAGTAGGGGATTCATTTCTAGACTGATAGAATTGAAAAGCAGAAGTGTAATGTTAAACTTGTATCGAACCTTGGTCAGGCCATACTTGGGAGTTCTGTGCACAGTTCTGGTCTCCCTACGAAAAAAAGATGCAAAAAAGATTTACAAGGATGATACCAGAACTTCAGGAAAGGTTGAACAGGCAGGGGCTCATTTCTCCAGAAACAAGGTGGCTGAGGGGTGAACGAATAGGTCTTTAAATTTATGAAAGGGTTTTATAGTCTATACGTAGAGAAGATGTTTCCACTTGTGGGGAGACTAAAACTAGAGGCCATAAATATAAGGTAGTCACCAATAAACCCAATAGGGAATTCAGGATAAACGTATTTACCCAAAGAGTGGTAAGAATATGAAACTCGCTACCACAAGGAATAGTTGAGGTGAATAGAAGGATATGCTGATAGGGTTAGATGAAGAAATGTGGGAGGAGGCTCGTGTGGAGCATAAATGCCAGCATGGACCACTTGAGCCGAATTGCTTGACTTTGTAATTTTCTATGTATCTGATTATGAGATATTTTCTCCCCTCTACATCCCATGGTGGATTTGTAGCTTTGGTGTAGCACTGCCCAAGGAAACTTTTCCGTAGGCCCCACGACAAGCACCCGAACAGTCACCATGGTCTGAGCCTGGCTGACAGCTGCCACAATATCAGCAACACATGGCCTCATAAACACCCTCTCCCATCCCAAAAGCAACATCATTTCCTTAAGCAATTAGAAAAAAACCTCATCTCAAACACCTGATCAGATTTATTTTACTTAATGACTTTAACGCGACGAAATGCTGGAAAAAATGTAACCGTCTCAATTTTGATTATTATTTTCCCTGTTTAAATTTGCCAATTTATATTTCATTAGATAATGTAGGTTCATAAGAGTTGGGTGAAAAATGAAATCGCTATGATTCAGCTCTCTCTTACACACAGAATTTGATAACAGGAGGACTCCCTGGTTCTTTTTCACCCGGCTATGCAATGTAAGTTATTATGGTGTACCATGAATATTGTAGTACTGCATGTGCAGGGTGATAATTACATGAAGCATTGCTCTCGGAGAATCTATCCACAACAACTAGAAATCGCCAATGGTCATATGAAATTTCCAATTCAATCCCAGGCTCCGAACAAATGGACAGGCTAATGCAGAGGAAACTTATTTTAGACACTGAAGTAACCAATTTTATGGGTAAGTTTAGCAATTTCTTTTCCATAATTGTATATTTTTGTATGTTTATATTATGGATGTTATTTTTGGCTGTATAAACTGACCCAAGAGAGGGAGGAATAGAGTGCCTGAAAACAGTATGAAGAAATTATTTAAGCAATTTGATTGGGCAATTTTGTGCTACTTGTTGCTCCATGAATGGGAGCTTTGAAAAAAAAAACAGATTTGTTTGCCTGGTTTTCTGCTGGTTACCTCTAATATTTTTTTTCTACTTTTTGACACATTTGCATTTAGTCAATCAGATAAATGCTTAGTAATGTAACAGAAATAAATCAATCATTTTTTTTTGTCCTAAGAAGATGTGATGCAATTCTTTTAATTATATAAATGATCAGAACTTGGATTCTGTACTATACATTGCATTCTGTTACTAGTTTAATACATGCCAGTTAATGGAAACATTTACTTAGTCATTGCCTCTGTATTGGAGAGCAATTATAATGATGTTCCATGCCTCCCGGTGGTAAGCTTCAGAATGACAGAAGCCTAAAATGAGTTTTCTGCTCAGCCTTGTAGAGAACCCATGGATACAGCAGAAAATAACTTGCAAAACTTGTAGGAAGAGAGTGCATTTTATATATTCACTAAGAATTTGAACTTTTGTTTTTTAAAAACAGTGAAAATTTAGTACATCCTTTTAGTGAGATCTGTAAAAAATAAATGCATTAAATATGCTTTCTTAAAATGAGCCCAGTTTAACATTTAATTCCCTGTTAAGAATCCGATTTCTATTTCAACTATTAACTTCTGCAGTTTTCAGAAAACCTACAATCTCTGCACTGCAATATTTCTTAAAACAGCTGGTTGTGCCCTTCTTCCAAGTTGTGGGTTCAAATCCCACTACGGATGTGAGCACATTGTCTAAGCTGAGGAAGGAAGGGTTGCATTGTTAAGTGCTATCTTTCAGATAAGATGTTAAATCAAGGCTCTGCCTACTTAGTTGGATAGATATAAAACATTCCATGGCACTATTCCAAGAGCTTAAGTTTCCTTAACCAGGACCAATCAAAAACAGATTAACTGGTCATTTATTAATTTATTTGTGGAAACCTGGTGCATCACCTCCGGGGCTTGAATGTCATCTTTATAGCATAGACGTATAAAAGTCAAGTTGTGGTCAGACCAGAACACTATAAAAAAGTGTTACATTCTCCCATATACTCTTTGGCCTGTATAATTCAATGTCGAGATAAAGGATTTCAGTTTTTTTATATTTTAGCACCAATTATCAAAGTGCATTCTCAGTTCAGATATAGCACATGGTTATCTACAGTTTGAAAAGTAATCCATTGGTTGTAAAGCTCTGGGATTCTTATTGACTAAGGATTCTCTGTGAAATGCATTTTAGCATTCTCAAGCTAGTTCCTAGTGGGCATCAGCCTACAGCAATAAATTACCCATATTTCTGTGGCTTCTCATTCAGAGAAGCCACAGAAAGGCTGATACCGGCAATGGAAAAAATTTTGCTGTTGTGAGCCTAATAACAAATCATGATCAAACATTATTGCTTTTTACAATATATTCTATTATATAATATATTCTGAGGTAATAAACTGTTAAGTTCTTTACTGGGGTGGGGGGAGGGACTGGTGGTGGGGAAATAGAATTTGATTGTTGAAAAAAAATCATGAGAAACTTTACTTGGTGACCATTTTTTCATAGAAGTGTTTAATAGAGGCTCTCAACATGGTTTATGGAAAAAAAAGGACATGTCTCACCAACTTGGTTCAATTTTCTTGATTAAGTTATTAGGTTGGTGGATGTGGGTAGCCCAGGTAACATTAGCTACCTTGAATTTCAAAAATTCTTTGACAAGGTGCCACACAATAAGATACCGTTGTGTGAGATTAGCAAGCAGATTTTGGGATTGGATAAGAAATGTTACATTTTTATACGTAGAAGGAGTTATGAATTGCAGTAGTTTTGTTACTAGTGGAGTCCACAGGATCGGTGTTAGGACCGCTGCTCTTGTCAATGATTTGGATGAAGGCATTAAGGGAAATATCTGCAAGTTCACGGATGGTATAAAGATTTGTGCGGGTGTTAGGACCTTAGATGAGAAAAAGAGATTACAAGAAGATCTAGATGCGATGGGGGAAATGGGCCCACCCCTGGAAGGTGTAATTAAATATAGATAAATGTAGTGGTGTGTCTGTGAGGATGCAGAGTACTGGAATGTATTGCCAGGATGATCAAATACAAAACAAAAAACACTATACTGTACTTGTGCAAGACCTTGATTAGGCCTTATATAGAATACTTGTCCAGTTTTGGTCCCTTCACATGGTGGGTGATAAGAGGCCCTGGAAAAAATTCAGAGGAGGGCCACCAAATTGATATCTAGTTTAAAGACCCTTATTTACCAGATTAGGTTAAGTGGAATGGGGCTTTTTAATTCTACAAAAGCTTAGACTTCAAGTAGATTTGATCAAGATCATTATTATAATGAAATGATTGGATTTGGTCTGTGTGGATAAGCTATTAAAGTTAGATCGGCTAAGGTGGGCCAGGAGCATGCATATAAGTTACATAAGCATTGAGCTAGGTTAGATGTTAAGAGCTATTTCTTTTCAGAGGTTGTTGACGTATAGAGCAAGTTACTGCCTCATGCAGGGAGTGCTCGCTGCAAATGTTCAAAAGGGAATACAGGCCCATTCGATTCAGTCTCTCCTCATATGTCAGTCCTGCCATCCAGGGAATCAGTCTGGTGAACCTTCGCTGCACTCCCTCAATAGCAAGAACATCCTTCCTCAGATTAGGAGACCAAAACTGAACACAATATTCCAGGTGAGGCCTCACCAAGGCCCTGTACTGCTGCAGCAAGACCGCCCTGCTCCTATACTCAAATCCCCTAGCTATGAAGGCCAACGTGCCATTTGCCTTCTTCACTGCCTGCTGCACCTGTATGCCAATCTTCAATGACTGATGTACCATAACACCCAGGTCTTGTTGCACCTCCCCTTTTCCTAATCTGCTGCCATTCAGATAATATTCTGCCTTCATGTTTTTGCCACTAAAGTGGATAACCTCACATTTATCCACATTATACTGCATCTGCCATGCATTTGCCCACTCACCTAACCTGTTCAAGTCACCCTGCAGCCTCTTAACATCCTCCTCACAGTTCACACCGCCACCCAGCTTAGTGTCATCTGCAAACTTGGAGATATTACTCTCAATTCCTTCATCTAAATCATTGATGTATATTATAAATAGCTGGGGTCCCAGCACTGAGCCCTGTGGCATCCCACTAGTCACTGCCTGCCATTCTGAAAAGGACCAGTTTATCCTGACTCTCTGCTTCCTGTCTGCCAACCAGTTCTCTATCCACGTCAGTACATTACCCCCAATACCATGTGCTTTAATTTTTCACACCAATCTCTTGTCTGGGGCCTTGTCAAAAGCCTTTTGAAAGTCCAAATACACCACATCCACTGGTTCTCCCTTGTCCACTCTACTAGTTACATCCCCAAACAATTCTAGAAGATTTGTCAAGCATGATTTCCCTTTCATAAATCCACGCTGACTGATCCGGTCACTGCTTTCCAAATGCGCTGCTATTTCATCTTTAATAACGGATTCCAACATTTTCCCCACTATCGATGTCAGGCTAACTGGTCTATAATTTCCCGTTTTCTCTCTCCCTCCTTTTTTAAAAAGTGGTGTTACATTAGCTACCCTCCAGTCTATAGGAACTGATCCCGAGTCGATAGAATGTTGGAAGATGATCACCAATGCATCCACTATTTCTAGGGCCACTTCCTTAAGTACTCTGGCATGCAGACTATCAGGCCCTGGGGATTTATCGGCCTTCAATCCCATCAATTTCCCTAACACAATTTCCTGACTAATAAGGATTTCCTTCAGTTCCTCCTTCTCGCTAGACCTTCGGTCCCCTTGTATTCCTGGAACGTTATTAGTGTCTTCCTTAGTTGAAGACAGAACCAAAGTATTTGTTCAATTGGTCTGCCATTTCTTTGTTCCCCATTATAAATTCACCTGATTCTGACTGCAAGGGACCTACATTAGTCTTCACTAATCTTTTTGATGCTCTACAAGTATCATTAACAAATTATTTAAGTATTTGATTGAAGAAAACCGTACCCAAGTGCATAATGTCCTGAAGAAGAATTATACGACAACAGTATTTTAACCAAGTTGAAGAACCAACTTACAAAACTGCTTTTCTTATATGCCTATATTACAGACAGTTAAATAGAGGAAAAGATTGTTCAAAGACCAGGCCATCAAATCTACCACCAAGCTCATGGTCTACAGGGCTGTAGTAATACCCGCCCTCCTGTATGGATTAGAGGCATGGACGATGTACAGAAGACCCCTCAAGTCGCTGGAAATATATCACCAACAATGTCTCCGCAAGATCCTGCAAAACCCCTGGGAGGACAGGCGCACCAACATCAGTGTCCTCGTCCAGGCTAACATCCCCAGCATTGAAGCACTGACCACACTCCCCTTTCCCTCAACAAATATCTGTCCCACCTGTATCAGGGTCTGTGGCTCTCGTATTGGACTGTTCAGCCACCAAAGAATTCACTTCAGGAGGGAAGCAAGTCTTCCTCGATTCCAAGGGAGTGCTTATGATGATGATACAATATCGGAAATCTCAGAGTTCTGACCTGAAATATTCTCTCTCCACAGATGCTGCCTGACCTGATGAGTGTTTCGAGCATTTTATGTTTTAATTTTAGATTTTTTACATCCACAGTATTTTGCTTGTGTTTAATAAGTGAACATGTGAGTAGAAAGGAAAGAACTGCCAACTGCTTTCAAATATAAACTACGAAAATATGTTGAACGATGTGAAACCAGGTGATGTGATGCTATGAAATACCTTATTTTGCAAAAATTAATCCATTTTATAAATAGGACAATATATTCACACCTTCAATCAAATGAAATATGCATTGACAGGTCATTTGATTTTTTTTTCCAGGTGACTAGACGAGTGCAGTCTTACCTAAACACAGATTGAATGCTGCCAAACGGCAGCAGGATGAGGTACACCACAGCAACAATTAAGTCTTTGTTCCTGCCACATATTATACCCAGTAACAGCATAAGATGCACAGCCAAGAAAAACCTCAGTGTAGGGTTACAGTACTTGTGCCCAAACACTCTATTCTGTGTTTAATGTACTTCAGTCTGTCTGCCTTTAAGTCACTGCCAATCATCTGCAAGGGCATGTTGTCTGGATTTTTATATTTAACAGTGAACAAGTGCATTTGTAATTCAATTTGAACAGTAAAGCAATAATTTGTAAGTAGAAGTTCAGAGTGCAAAGTGTTAGGAAAATTATTAGGCTTTCTAAAGATATATATATTATTCAAATGCATTTGAAATATAGTAGCTCAAATGTTACCTCACATTGTTAATTTACATCAGTAGTGACAGAAAATTAACATTGTAAAAAAGAACCTCAGAATAAATCGTACAAGGCTTCCATCCAATAGAATTTAAAACTGCACCATACATTGAGTGAAATAAGCACATAAGGGGTCGTCGAGCTGCTTAACTGCATGCATTATTGAAAATAGTTAAATATTCCTCATCAGTTTATTCATTATTTTGATAACTTCTATAATTAGTGCATAAACATTTTAAATGTATCAATTTTGTGCATTACCAAAACAAGAATGCTATAAAGGATAATTTTTTTTAATTGCTGATTGTGGTTTTTCTAAAATTCTCCAAATCTCTGGGGATTTGTTGAAGTCAGGGGAGAACAAAATAACATTTTTTTTTTTTTTTACAGTTTCTAATCAAAAAGCAAACTTGTCCATTTGCAACCAGAAAGATAGAAACATTTTATATTAGATAAATTATCCATTTCTTGTGTCTTGATGTCAAGGAATAAAATGAAATATAAGAGAGTTATATATAGCTGTGTTAACATTTTTGAATTGGCTTGCAGAACTTAAACAAAGTTATGCTCTTTGTATAATAATGCACATTACTCCAGTAACAAAAATAGAATGTATTATGTTACCAGTCATGAAAAAACTTGTACTCTTCCTAGTCTTCTTTAATTCTTTTAAGCTGATGTAGCTGCATATGTTAGTTAAAAAAAAATTCAATAACAAACGGCATCTGAACGGCACACGCCGTTATTAATGCGCAAGTCGCCTAGCAAGTTGTAGCGAGGATGAGATACCACGAGAATTGCGAATAGTCACAAGTTGATGGACGATTTGCGCCGCTCCGCTGTCGGCTTTGCAAAAACGGCATTTCGATCTTAATTTCCCAGTGATTCATTAAATTACTGTATTTGCAAATTCTCCTTGATAAGGTGCAATATCCCCACCAACACCTGGGAATCCCTGGTCAAAGACCGCCCTAAGTGGAGGAACAGCATCCGGGAGGGGGCTGAGCACCTCGAATCTCGTCGCCGAGAGCATGCAGAGAACAAGCGCAGGCAGCGGAAGGAGCGTGCAGCAAACCAGACTCCCCACCTACCAGTTCCTTCAACACCTGTGACAGACTAATTCCCGTATTGGACTATACAGTCACCTGAGAATTCACTTTTAGAGTGGAAACAAGTCTTCCTCGATTTCGAGGGACTGCCTATGATGATGATGGTGCAACATGTGAACATTAATTCCCCATTAAATTCACCATGGAAAGTTGAGTCTTATAATTACTAGCGCAAGTACCTTTTTAATGATGTGATAATTGTTAATGACTGCCAATCAACCTCTCTTGCCCAGAAAGTGAACAATTATAAGTGTGGAGACTTATTTCTTCAGGTTCTGAATTGTTTAGGAGAATTTAAAAAGGTCAAATTTTAATTTTCTTACTTTTCCTTTCTGTATTTATTCTCTCTTAATCCAATCTTTCTTTTCCTCTCTTTATTTCTTTACCTGTACCTGATTTGACATTGAATTCACCCATTCTAATTCACCCACCTACTCAGTCCTTCCTCAATCCTTAAATCTCATTGGTTGAGGAAATGCACTGTCCCATTGTTCGCCAAGATGCCCTGTTACCTCGTTATCAGCTTGTACTTCCACTAACTTTTAAAACCTAAACGTGCATAAACAAGTCTAACTAACAGGGCAATCCGCAAGATGCACTGCTCCGGCAAAATCTGGGTAGGAATGCATAATAAAAAGAACAAATGTTCAGCAGTCTGCTAAAATAATGAATAAATCTTTGAGATCAACAGAACAACTTATTTGAATCTTTGCCTTGCAACTTACTGTTCAATATGAATTATCTTATATAAACACGAGTACTCACTAACTTTCATTTAGGAGCATTAATTTGGTTGCAGGCACCTTTGACACCTAATGTAATGCAAATCCATTTTATTTTTTAAGACTTCTATTTTTTTTTCTCTTATTAAAACCATTATTTTCTTATAAATTGCCTCCATCCAAATCACAATTCAAACATCTCAGGGCTGCTGGGTGTGAAAGTAGGCTCAAAGATATATGAAGCAACAAATCTCCCAAGGTTGAGAGAATTGTAGGCTTTCTCCAAAGCTTCAGGAATTTATTTCCAACAAAATACCAACCTCTCCAGGAGATAAAGGAATCATACTTTAACTGTGCTTTCCCTCTTTCCCTTCTCCCTCCAATGTTCCAAACCCTGCTTCTTCCCAGTTGCAGCCCTCTTTCAATTTTTTTTTGCCTGCCGGTCGGTGTTAAAGCATAGTGGAAAAGAAAGGTTTGTGGTTTTTGAAAGCAACGAGGTAGGTGGAAAGGTGGAGAGGACTAAACAGACAGTCCAGTTTAGTGTAATGACAGAAGAATCAGGCACCAATGGTAGTGCAGAAAACAAGGAATCATTTGTTATTTGAGGTGTAAAGTGTGTGTAAAGGGACGCAAGGCTGGAAAGAAATATACATTAGTATTTATAAAGCATTTTTCATGTCCTCAGGACATACGAAAGCACTTCATAGCCAATGAAATACTTTTGAAGTGTAGTTATTATTGTAATTTAAGCAAGCACAGTAGCTAATTTGCACACAGTGAAGTCCCACAAACAAAAGTGAGACAATGATAAGTTAATCCGCTTTTGGTGGGATTGATTCAAGAATAAATGTTGGCCAGGACATCAGGTGAACTCTTTCCCCTTCTTCAAATAGTGTCATGGGATATTTTACATCCTCCTCCACAGGATGACAGGGCTTCACTTTAATGTCACAGAAGAGATCATTAAGACAGGGTAAGGAAAAGCCATGAAGAAATTTGAAAGTGGGACAGTGTCACGCATTCATTATTTCTGATATTACGTGAAGCTAAATTGCACCGATTAAACTAATCAACACTTATCATACCTACTGTTTTGTATATTTCACCTTACTGTGGAATGAAGAGGCTTATTATTCAAAACAAACTGCAACTTTATCTAGTGTTAACTTGGTCTGCCTATGGATAGATTAAAGAAACATTCATGCAAAAGATATGACCATCCAGAGCAGGTCACTAGGAGGGGTTTTATTGTAGTGTTACTATACAAGTAGAAACTGTGCACGGTGAGTCGACTATTAAGTCAGACGCAAAGATCGTTATAGCAGAAAATGAAGCCAGTGAACCCCAAAAGATATCTATGGCAAAATAGGATTTGTAATCATCATCATAGGCGGTCCCTCGAACGAGGATGACTTGCTTTCACACCAAAAGGGCTGAGTTCTCAGATGTTTCAATGAAGGACCCGATATTCCAGTCCTGAACTCCAATTGAGCGGGTGAAAGGTACCTGTGCGTGGATTTTTTTTTAAACATGTGGTGACCGTTGCACATTAGCCACCACACAGGCTTGACAGAGCTAGGTCTTTATCCAGTGGCCAGGGTTAACTAGGACGACTGGAGACCTGCTCTGCTGCATGGACCAAGTGCGTGCACACATTGCAGTGTGGGCTGGCCCGTGCTGCCCCTGGCTCTTCTGGGCCCTGTACCCTCATTTGCTGCACCTCCGCCAAGATCTCTCGCCGCTCCTCCACCACAAACATTTGCCGCAACTCCGCCACAATGTCTCACTATCCTCCTCCCTGGTCACTACACTTCGAAGTTTTGTGTCATCTGCAAATTTTGAAATTTTGCCCTGTACTTGTAATAGTATCACTTTGACTGGCAGCTTTTCTTATTGTTTCTGTCTCGTTCATTTTCTCTCTCCTCACGGCTGTCCTTTTTCTTTTTTACGACTACATGTGACTCTTGTATGTGTTACTTTACTGATGGGGTCAATCTTTTAGCTTTTTAAGAGCTTCATTCCCTACATCCGTTCCATTACCAAGGCAACTTTCTTCGACTTTTGCAACATTGTCCACCTCCACCATTTCCTCTTCCACATCATCACTGATACCGTAACCCATGTATTAATCATAGAAACATAGAAAATAGGTGCTGGAGTAAGCAATTCGGCCCTTTGAGCCTGCACCACCATTCAATATGATCATGGCTGATCATTCAACCTCAGTACCCCTTTCCTGCTTTCTCTCCATACCCCTTGATCCCATTGGCCGTAAGGGCCATATCTAACCCCCTTTTGAATAAACTTAAGGTTATCTAAAACTCTGCTGTCTGTGTCCTAACTCCCACCAAGTCCCCTTCACCATCACCCCTGTGCTCACTAACCTACAGTGGCTTCCAGTTAAGCAACGCCTCGATTTCAAAATTCTCATCCTTGTTTTCAAATCCCCCCATGGCCTCGCCCCTCCCTAACTCTAATATCCTCCAGCCTCACAACTATGTACAGTAGACACCTCAAGTCACTGGAGAAATATCACCGATGGTCTCCGCAAGATCCTACAAATCCCCTGGGAGGACAGACGCAAACATTAGCGTCTTCGACCAGGCCAACATCCCCAGCATTGAAGCACTGACCACACTTGATCAGCTCCACTGGGCAGGCCACATGGCTCGTATGCCAGACATGAAACTCCCAAAGCAAGTGCTCTATTTGGCTCATTTGCCGTGAAGGAGTTCCAAAGGTGGGCAGAGGAAACGTTACAAGGACATTCTCAAAGCCTCCCTGATAAAGTGCGACATCCCCACCAACACCTGGGAGTACCTGGCCCAAGACTGCCTAAAATGGAGGAAGAGCATCCGGGAAGGCGCTGAGCACCTCAAGTCTCATCACCGAGAGCATGCAGAAATCAAGAGCAGGCAGCAGAAAGAGCGTGCGGCAAACTTCAGGGCTTGAATTATTAAGGCTTTCCTAACTACCCTTCACATGTTGCAAGTCTCTCAACATGCCTGAGCCCATGTTCTCACTCATTCAAATGACCGCATTTTTTTTAAAAATTCATTCTTCGAAAGAGGGCATCGCTGGCAAGGCCCTTAAGAATTGCCCATATCTAATTCCCTCAAGAATATGGTGACAGGCTTTCTTCTTGAACTATTGCAGTCCGTGAGATGAAGGTGTTCTCACAGTGTTCTTATTTTGCACCAAGTCCCGTTCACTCATCATCCGTGTACTCAGTGAGCTACATTGGCTTCTGATTTGGCAAAGTCTCGATTTTAAAATTCTCATCCTTGGATTCAAATCCCTCCATGGCCCCGCCCCTCCCTAACTCTGTAACCTCCTCCCGTCCTACAACCCTCCGAGGTCACTGTGCTCCTCCAATTCTGGTCTGTTAGAATTCAGGGGTGTCCAAAATGTATATGGTTATGCAAACAAAACTGTGATGCAAATAATGCTGTGTTTACATGATTGTGTTAGAACTGGAAACAAGTCTCGTCAGATTAGATAGATGCATAGAAGTGCTAATATTTTGGTTCCCTGCTGATGTTATAGCATTCTGCATTATGACAGCCATATACAATTATCCATTGTTTTCAAGTTAAAACTTCAACTTTGTTTATGTATCTTTAATTTAACCAACTAAGCTCGATATTATTAACAATCAAGTTATAATGCTAAATTAGGAATTTAAATTAATTTAACAGAACTGCTTGTGAAGATAAGTAAAAGTTAATTAGTATAGAATTACTTAGAATGGAAGGAAGTTGGGGAAGTTAACAAACACAAAGTAGCTTGCTAGGTTGTAAAGACAGGTAATGACCAACTGAAGTAAGGCAGCTCTGATTTGGGCCTCATGGTTGAAAGACTACTGGACTAGGCCTTGTATTAATTATACCCGAGAGGATAGGGACCAGGGAGATAAGACACAAATTCCAAAGGAAGGACCATGAGAAAAGTATAAACAGAAAAGACATGTTGACAAGATCATGAGACATCTTTAGGGAGGGCTTTGTTTCAAGAATCAAGACAAAGAACTCAAAGCCCCATTGGGCACTGAGTTTTTAGGGGAACCTCTATAGGTTAAAAGGCTTTGTCAATATCCCATTTCAAGCCCACCCCTAAAAAGAGAATAAAAGTAACCTCCTGAAGGCTGTCCTCACAGATGGAGGAGGAGAGAGCTATAGGCTCTAGGTGAAAGCCACTCAGAGAACTGCTTGCGTGCGTACTGATCGGATCGGTATCTGCTACTTGTCATGGTCGTATGTTTTTGCTATATAACTAATG
The DNA here is from genome assembly GCF_044704955.1 of Pristiophorus japonicus. NCBI lineage: Eukaryota > Metazoa > Chordata > Chondrichthyes > Pristiophoridae > Pristiophorus > Pristiophorus japonicus. The sequence continues at coordinate 131,320,216 of NC_091978.1, read as the reverse complement.
TGTTATATTCAGTTTTAAACTCTGATTAAACACAATATACCCACGATATTGGTTTACACGCGAACCTGATTATTTAAAGTGACCAGAATTAGCCGTAAACTGGTTATTTCTAACAAATTGGCGAGCTGAGTTAGAAGTGTAAAAGGGTTATTATGGTCAGAGAGTTGAGGATGGTTTTGGTTTATAAAGATACTCGGCGTTGCCAAGGATGGCAGCTGCATATTTTAGAGACAAAGTTGCGAACAGTCTCTTAGATAAGTTAGGAGCCCCGTGGGCCCAAGCGGTAATTGGAATAGTGCAGGGTGATGAGAAGAGCGAGAAGAGTTACTCTGAGATTTGGGGTGAGATAGCGTCCCAGGTGGGTGCGAAGAAATGTAAAGTTAAGGAAGCAAGAAATAGGCTGGCTTGTGCAGTTCACTTGAGAAGTGAAGTTATACTCCTGAAAGAGAGAAATGTACAACTTGAAAGGGACTTAGAGGACTGGCAGGACCGACACATCACGCCTGTGCCCCTCTCCGACAAGAGCAAGCCTCAGCAGATGAAGCACAAATTGCTTTAAGATGCCATCATCAGGTCTATGAGAATAACAAGGCTTTAGAAATTAAAAATGAATCCCTGATCTCACAACTTAAGGACACCAGGGGGGCCTTGAGAGAATTACTCGAGAAACCCCCTCTGGCGAGCGCCGACCATACTCAATGCGAATTACAAATTATACAATTGAAGGGAAAACTGGGGAGACAAACAGCAGCTGTTGCAGTCGTCAGTCGCCTTAAACCCGTGAATCCATTATTAATTTGGATGATCCAACAAGAAAAGCCCAGTGCAATAATAACCCCACCTACCAAAATAGTCCCTCATTCTCTGCGCACCCCCTCCCTATCCAGGACAAACTGCCCAGTAGAAACCAAGCAGGATAGTCACTTCACCCGCTGCCCTGGTAGAAACCAAGCAGATTAATATAGTCACTACTACCACTCAATTTGGTGATCCTACACACTTGGATGATAAATTTGACAATGATACCGCTTCTATAGCCTACAACCTGCCTCCAAATGAGGAAATATCTACTGCCAGTAGAAGTTTGACCCCACCAGGGTGCAAAGCACTGGCCGAAGAATTACGGCCAATAAACTGGAGAACGAACACAGTTGCCCTAGCAAGTGACTGGAGTGATTCCTGTTGGTGTCACCCTGAGTTAGAGTTGACAAGACTTAAAACAAATTCTGTTGGCAAGTGCCTCACGGCAACTCAAGGCATCACATCCACGAGAAACCCATGATAAAAGTAAGGGTTGGTGGAATGTCATGGATGCAATTTTTACCCATTTGGGCATGAAATAAGTCAATTTCACCCACGTGGCTGGGGACGCCCAGCATGAGGCTAACGAACACCCCATGGCCTTTGCAAATCGATTGTATGATTTGTATGACCAGTCCCAAGAAAACCATGACGGTCAAGAGTTTTGGGAAACTGAGGGATTTAAACTGACATTCATCAACGCTCTCTTACCCCTTTCTTGGTATTACTGTCCATCAGGGAACCCCGTGGGATGATCTGTTGGACTCTTGTTTGAGCTTGGGACTGAGTAAAATTGTCCCTCGCCACTACTGAGTCCAAAGTGTTGGTGGTGGAAGCTCCTCTGACTCTACAGACCCTCCCCAGCCGGGAGACAGACGCAACGTAATTTGTTATAAGCCTGGACATTATGCTCGCGAATGTCACTATAGTCAATGTCCAAATAATGGCACACGTTACCAACCCCCAATCTGTGATGGTAACGGGCCTGATTTGAACCATCTGCAGAAAACTGGAAGGCCTTTTGGCAGCAGTTGAGGCCATGAAACGCAATCATAAAAAGGGGCAAAACGTTCCGTCTGTTTCTCATAGAGGAGATGTGCTCCCAGACTCATGGCCCCAATGATGGTCACGGGCTTCCGTGTTAATCATGTCTTCTCCTGTCTGGTATGGGGAGGACGGAGGAACCTTTGTCCGGGCCACTGATCATGGAGGCCACCGCTATGCTATGCTTGTGGATTCCGGTTCCGCCGTGACTATTTTACATGACTCCGCTCCCTTTTCCCATTCTTGCACCGCCCTAACCTTTTCCAGCTTTAATGCTTCTACTCAGTTAGCTAATCAGGGATTGAGCTCCAGTATTGTCCATCAATGAGAATTCCATTGATGTTCCCTCTCCTGTATATATGACCACCCATGACCAGAAAGATATCCTCAGACGCAACGAGCTGCATAAACACCGGGCTGTCCTTGACTACGCTAATAATTGTCTTTGGTGGCACTTTAAGAAGGGACCACCAACACCTATTTCAGATGCCCATGCGATTAATAAAACCAGAGTACCCTTCCCGGGACTGTAGACCACGTGGTCAATACATTGGGGCCAAGTTTCGGCCTGAGTTGCTCCTGTTTTTTTGGAGCAACTGGTTTAGAATGGAGTATCTTAGAAATTGCAATTCTCGGCATTTAGTTTGCTCTAGTTCTAGTCAGTTAGAACAGTTTCAGTTTGGAACAGATTTTTTTTCCCCAAAAGGGGGCGTGTCCGGCCACTTACGCCCATTTTGAAAGTTTAGGCAGTGAAAACTTACTCCAAACTAACTTAGAATGGAGTAAGTGTAGATTTTTGTATGCTCAGAAAAACCTTGTCTACACTTAGAAAATCAGGCATAGGTTACAAACCAGGCATAGGGAACTGGGGGGGGGGGGGGGGGTGTTTAAAGGGAAGTTTACAAACATAAAACACTTCAGTTTTACAGGGGGGGGGGGAAGAGGAAGGAGGAAGAGGAGGAAGAAGAGAGGTAGGGGTGGAGGTAGGGGTGGAGGTAGGGGTGGAGGTAGGGGTGGAGGTAGGGGTGGAGGTAGGGGTGGAGGTAGGGGTGGAGGTAGGGGTGGAGGTAGGGGTGGAGGTAGGGGTGGAGGTAGGGGTGGAGGTAGGGGTGGAGGTAGGGGTGGAGGTAGGGGTGGAGGTAGGGGTGGAGGTAGGGGTGGAGGTAGGGGTGGAGGTAGGGGTGGAGGTAGGGGTGGAGGTAGGGGTGGAGGTAGGGGTGGAGGTAGGGGTGGAGGTAGGGGTGGAGGTAGGGGTGGAGGTAGGGGTGGAGGTAGGGGGAAGGAGGAGGAGAAGGGAGGTGAGGGGAAGGAGGAGAAGGGAGGTGAGGGTGAGGAGAAGGGAGGTGAGGGTGAGGAGAAGAGGGGGAGGAGGGAGGTGAGGAGAAGAGGGGGAGGAGGGAGGTGAGGAGAAGAGGGGGAGGAGGAGGAGGAGAAGAGGGGGAGGAGAAGAGGAGGAGAAGAGGAGGAGGAGAAGAGGAGGAGAAGAGGGGGAGGAGGAGGAGGAGAAGAGGGGGAGGAGGAGGAGGAGGAGGAGAAGAGGGGGAGGAGGAGGAGGAGAAGAGGGGGAGGAGAAGGAGGAGAAGAGGGGGAGGAGAAGGAGGAGAAGAGGGGGAGGAGAAGGAGGAGAAGAGGGGGAGGAGAAGGAGGAGAAGAGGGGGAGGAGAAGGAGGAGAAGAGGGGGAGGAGAAGGAGGAGAAGAGGGGGAGGAGAAGGAGGAGGAGAGGGGGAGGAGAAGGAGGAGGAGAGGGGGAGGAGAAGGAGGAGAGGGGGAGGAGAAGGAGGAGAGGGGGAGGAGAAGGAGGAGAGGGGGAGGAGAAGGAGGAGAGGGGGAGGAGAAGGAGGAGAGGGGGAGGAGAAGGAGGAGAGGGGGAGGAGAAGGAGGAGAGGGGGAGGAGAAGGAGGAGAGGGGGAGGAGAAGGAGGAGAGGGGGAGGAGAAGGAGGAGAGGGGGAGGAGAAGGAGGAGAGGGGGAGAAGGAGGAGAGGGGGAGGAGAAGGAGGAGAGGGGGAGGAGAAGGAGGAGAGGGGGAGGAGAAGGAGGAGAGGGGGAGGAGAAGGAGGAGAAGGAGAGAAGGGAGGAAGAAGGGGGAGGGAGGGGGGGGGGGGGGGCAGTGGGGGAGAAAGGAGAGGGAGCCTGAACAGGCCTGGCCCAGGCCCAGCACCGGATTTACAGGTAGGTGGCCGGGTCCGGGGTCCGGTCGGGTCCGGGGGCGGGTGCGCGATTCGGGTCGGGTCCGGGGGCTGGGAGGGGCGGGCTCGGGTCGGGTCGGGTCCCGGGGAAGGGAGCGCGAGTCGGATCGGGTCCGGGGGGCTGAGGGGGTTCGAGTCGGGTCGGGAGGAAGCAGTAGCTGGGCGTGGGAGGTGCAGCCTGATCCACACAGCCCCAGTGAGGCCATTCGGCCAGGGCTAGAGGCTGCGTGCTTTGGGCCCCTCCCACACAGTTTTGGGTGCTTGGAGCCCACTGTAGCGTGCATGTGCAGAGGTCCCGGCATTGTTTTCAGCGCAGGGACCTGTCAGTGACCCCCACAGCTCTTGCTGTGCCACGCCCAGCTCCAGAGGACCTGCAGGGAACCAGAGAATCGGTAAGTATTTTTTAGGTGCACTTTGTGGCACGATAAACAGGCGTCCATGTCGGGGCTGCGCGTTCTAGGCACGGCCCGAAACTTGGCCCATTAATTCAGCAATTTTCAGAGGTTTTTGCAAAGTCCAAACAGGAATGTGGTAGAATGTCAGGAGATGAGAAGATTAATGGTCGCTCCCACCCTCTTGTTATGAATACTGCTTAAGAACATAAGAAATAGGAGCAGGAGTAGGCCAGACGGCCCCTCGAGCCTGCTCTGCCATTTAATACGACCATGGCTGATCCAATCATGGACTCAGGTCCACTTCCCTGCCTGCTCCCCATAGCCCTTTATCAGTTAAGAAACTGTCTATCCCTGTCTTAAATGTATTCAATGACCCAGCTTCCACAGCTCTCTGAGACAGCAAATTCCACAGATTTACAACCCTCAGAAGAAATTGTTCCTCATCTCAGTTTTAAATGGACAGTCCAGAGGCCCAAACTGCTCAACTTTTCCTCATAAGTCAACCACCTCATCTCCGGAATCAACTTAGTGAATCTTCTCTGTACTGCCTCCACAACAAGTATATCCTTTCTTAAATATAGAAAACAAAACTATATGCAATATTCCAGGTGTGGTCTCACCAATACCCTGTATAACTGTAGCAAGACTTCCCTGCTTTTATACTCCATCCCCTTTGCAATAAAGGCCAAGCTTCCATTGGCCTTCCTGATCACTTGCTGTACCTGCATACTAACCTTTTGTGTTTCATGCACAAGTACCCCCAGGTCCCGCTGTACTGCTGCACATTGCAATCTTTCTCTATTTAAATAATAACTTGCTTTTGGATTTTTTTCTGCCAAAGTGCATAACCTCATACTTTCTAACATTATACACCATCTGCCAAATCGTTGCCCACTCACTTAGCCTGTCTATGTCCTTTTGCAGATTTTGTGTCCTCCTCACACATTGCTTTTCCTTCCATCTTTGTATCGTCAACAAATTTGGCTACGTTACACTCGGTCCCTTCTTCCAAGTCATTAATATAGATTATAAATAGTTGGGGTGCCAGCACTGGTCCTTGCGGCACCCCACTAGTTACTGATTGCCAACCAGAGAATGAACCATTAATCCTGACTCTCTGTTTTCCATTAGTTAGCCAATCCTCTAACCATGCTAATGTATTACCCCCAACCCCGTGAACTTTTATCTTGTGCAGTAATCTTTTATGTGGCACCTTGTCAAATGCCTTCTGGAAATCCAAATACACCACATCCACTGGTTCCCCTTTATCCACCCTGTTCGTTACATCCTCAAAAAATTGGAAAGTGGAGTTGAGGTAGAAGATCAGCCTTGATCTTTTCGCCATGACTTCTTCGACAGCACCTCCCAAATCCGCGACCTCCACCACCTAGAAGGATAAGGGCAGCAGGCGCATGGGAGCACTATCACCTGCAAGTTCCCCTCCAAGTTACACACCAACCAGACTTGGAAATATACCGCCGTTCCTTCATCGTCACTGGGTCAGTCCTGGAACTTGCTCCCTAACAGCACCGTGGGAGTACCTTCGCCACAAAGACTGCAGCAGCTCAAGGCAGCGGCTCACAACCGCCTTCACAAGGGCAATTAGCAGTAAATGCTGGCCTTGCCAGCGACACCCACAACCCGGAACGAATAATAAGAAAAGAATGGCAGAGCAAGCTTGAGGAGACAAATGGCCTACTCCTGAGCAAAATCCATAGGTTCTTTTGGTTCACTGTTCATTAGAATTGGATCCTGTCCCTACTGTTTTAGGATCCAGATTCTGCAGAAAAGTTCGACAGTTTCATACTTTCCATGACCTTGAATATCCTTCTTCATCTATGGATTGCCTCATTCCAACATCATATCTATGATATCCAAGACATGCAGTGTCTCTTTGCATGTTGAGCAATTAGTCTCGAGTGCCTCAGTATTATTGTACATTCAAGTGTAAAATTTGCTAATAGTCAAAATATAGTTAAGCTACATTCTCTGGACTTTTTCAAAAAAAGATCAAGTAAAAGCTTCTTCCACAGTAATATTCATCTAAAGTACTGAAGCATGTTTGGACTTCATCTAGATTAATTACCTGCTAAAGTAGCAATGTTTGGTTAAAAGAACTGTTAAACAGACTGCTCAAGAGGGCATGCCGGGCAGGTTGAACAAGTTAGAAAAATGTTATGTACACTGTCTGGAAGGCTACAGAAAAGGAGTCCTTGAGAGACCATGGGAAACACCAGGTGCTGTTTGGTAGCAGCCTGTGTAACCACTGGAAAGGGAAAATGGAAAATTACTGAAAGATGTTATTATTGTCAGCAAGAATGGTACAAGAGAGTCCACAAGACTGACCAGGGCTCAGTCCACGAGTCAAACCCGAAGAACGTGACGCAGGAATTCGATGGAGGATTAACCTCTTACTAAGCAGGATTTCAGCGGAGAATTATCCTCTCAGTGTTCACGAAGCAGAAGAATCGAACATTCTAAGTTTTGAATTGTACTACTGATTTAAAGGTTGTATGCATCTCTATCTGTAAACCTGTACTATTTTAATGTCAATAAAACCATTAGTTAGAAAAGTTTAAAGTCTTAGTTGCTCTCACCTCTGATTATCCTAAAGACGCGAGAGTAAAAACAAATACCTTCCAGAAGTCAATTAGGCTGTTTTGCATTTAACGGCACAAAGAACGTGAAGCTTGTTCGAATATTTTATGAAAATGGTTTAAAGCGAAGAAAATCGTCACAATATCCCAGCTTGCTTTGCTCCATCATTTTAGCCAGAGAGTGAATGTGGTGAAAATATGGTGGATGAATCTTTCCAATGTGTGAACAAAATGAAGCTCAAAGACAGAAAATAGAAGTCTTCAAAACTATGACAACTCCAAGATCAAGAGGTGGGTCTTACCAAGATAAGAAAGCTGGTTGTTAAGAGACTCGCATAGCCAACACGGGGAGCTGCTCACATTTGTAGTATTTGAAGGCACCATACAAGGCCAGAAAAAAGCCGGTACTCTGATAACATAGACTTTACGCATTCCTGAGAGGTACACACTGTTTCTACAGCCAGGATAAGAGATGAAGTCTGGCAATAAGGGGCACAACTCATCCGCAGTCAAGCCAACGCAGAGTTAGTATGATGAGATAATCAGAAACATAGAAAATAAGTGCAGGAGTAGGCCATTCGGCCCATCGAGCCTGCACCACCATTCAATAAGATCATGGCTGATTATTCACCTCAGTGCCCCTTTTCTTGCTTTCTCTCCATACCCCTTGCTCCCTTTAGCTGCAAGGGCCATATCTAACTCCCTCTTGAATATATCCAATGAACTGGCATCAACAACTCTCTGCGGTATGGAATTCCACAGCTTAAAACTCTGAGTGAAGAAGTTTCTCCTCATCTCAGTCCTAAATGGCTTACCCCTTATCCTTAGACTGTGTCCCCTGGTTCTGGACTTCCCCAAAATCAGGAACATTCTTCCTGCATCTAACCTGTCCAGCCCCGTCAGAATTTTATATGTTTCTATGAGATCCCTTCTCATCCTTTTAAACTCGTGAATACAGGCCCAGTCGATCCAGTCTCTCCTCATACGTCAGTCCTGTCATCCCGGGAATCAGTCTGGTGAAACTTCGCTGCACTCCCTCAATAGCAAGAATGTCCTTCCTCAGATTAGTTGACCAAAACTGAACACAATATTGAAGGTGAGGCCTCACCAAGGCCCTGAACAACTGCAGTAAGACCTCCCTGCTCCTATTCTCAAATCCCCTAGCTATGAAGGCCAACATACCATTTGCCTTCTTCACTGCCTGCTGTACCTGCATGCCAACTTTCAATGACTGATGTACCATGACACCCAGGTCTCGTTGCACTTCCCCTTTTCCTAATCTGCCGCCATTCAGATAATATTCTGCCTTCGTGTTTTTGCCACCAAAGTGGATAACCTCACATTTATCCACATTATACTGCATCTGCCATGCATTTGCCCACTCATCTAACCTGTCCAAGTCAGCCTGCAGCCTCTTAGCATCCTCCTCACAGCTCACACAGCCACCCAGCTTAGTGTCATCTGCAAACCTGGAGATATTGCACTCAATTCCTTCATCTACATCATTAATGTATATTGTAAATAGCTGGGGTCCCAGCACTGAGCCCTGCGGCACCCCACTAGTCACTGCCTGCCATTCTGAAAAGGACCCGTTTATCCCGACTCTCTGCTTCCTGTGTAACAACCAGTTCTCTATCCACGTCAGTACATTACCCCCAATACCATGTGCTTTAATTTTGCACACCAATCTCTTGTGTGGGATCCCATCAAAAACCTTTCGAAAGTCCAAATACACCACATCCACTGGTTCTCCCTTGTCCACTCTACTAGTTACATCCTCAAAAAATTCTAGAAGATTTGTCAAGCATGATTTCCCTTTCATAAATCCATGCGGACTTGGACCGATCCCGACACTGCTTTCCAAATATGTTGCTATTTCATCTTTAATAATTGATTCCAACATTTTCCCCACTACTGATGTCAAGTTAACCGGTCTATAATTACCCGTTTTCTCTCTCCCTCCTTTCTTAAAAAGTGGTGTTACATTAGCTACCCTCCAGTCCATAGGAACTGATCCAGAGTCGATAAACTGTTGGAAAATGGTCACCATTGCATCCACTATTTCTATGGTTACTTCCTTAAGTACTCTGGGATGCAAGCTATCTGGCCCTGGGGATTTATTGGCCTTCAATCCCATCAATTTCCCTAACACAATTTTCTACCTAATAAGGATTTCCTTCAGCTCCCCCTTCTCACTCGACCCTCAGTCCCCTAATATTTCCGGAAGACAGAACCAAAATATTTGTTTAATTGGTCTGCCATTTCTTTGTTCCCCATTATAAATTCACCTGAATCTGACTGCAAGGGACTTGCGTTTGCCTTCACTAATCTTTTTCTCTTCACATAGCTATAGAAGCTTTTGCAGTCAGTTTTTATGTTCCCGGCAAGCTTACTCTCATACTCTATTTTCCTCCTCCTAATTAAACCCTTTGTCCTCCTCTGCTGTATTATAAAATTCTCCCAGTTCTCAGGTTTGCTGCTTTTTCTGGCCAATTTATATGCCTCTTCCTTGGATTTAACACTATCCTTAAGTTCCCTTGTTAGCCACGGTTGAGCCACCTTCCCCATTTTATTTTTACTCCAGGCAGGGATGTACAATTGTTGAAGTTCATCCATATGATCTTTAAATAGCAGAGTAAAAAGGTCTTACTGCAATTATATGGGGCCCTGGTGAGACCACACCTGGAGTATTTTGTACAGGTTTGGTCTCCTCGTCATAGAGGGAGCGAAACGAGGGTTCACCAGACTGATTCCTGGAATGGGGGACAATGTCCTATTAGAAGATTGAGTAGACTAGGCCTATATTCTCTAGAGTTTAAAAGAATGAGAGATGATCTCATTGAAACATACAAAATTCTTACAGGGCTTGACAGGGTAGATGCAGGGAGGAGGTTTCTCCTGGCTGGGGAGTCTAGAACCAGGGGTTACAGTCTCAGAATCTCAGTTGGCCATTTCGGACTGAGATGAGGAGAAATTTCTTCACTCCGAGGGTATGGGTCCTGACAACATCCCGGCTGTCGTGCTGAAGACTTACTCACCAATAACCTGCTCACCTATGCTCAGTTTGAGTTCTGGCTGCACCACTTGGCTCCAGACCTTATTACAGGCTTGGTCCAAACATGGACAAAAGAGCTGAATTCCAGACGTGAGGTGAATGCATGACTCTTGACATCAAGGCAGCATTTGACCGATTGTGTGCTCCAAAATTAGCTGCACCTCCAGCCAAACTGTTCCAGTACGGTTACGGTTACAACACTGGCATCTACCTTACAATGTGGAAAACGGCTCACGTATGTCTTGTCCACAAAAAGCAGGACAAATCCAATCCCAATTACCACCTTTGGCTGATATTCAGATCAGTGATTCAGTATTATTCAAACTAATGCGTGTGATGTGAGGAAGTGTCTGGTGAAGTTAGAAAACCACTTATATTCACAATACTTTGCATTAAACTGAAGTAATTCCAGTCATTAGCTAATTAATGAAGATCTACGGTATTTTTTTATAGGCTTCAGTTAACTTTATAATTTTATCAAAGATGAGAAACTGATTACACTGGCAATAAGGTCGCTAACCAAAGAAGACAGATTTAAAATAATTGACACAAGAACCAGAGAGAAGATGAGGAGAATTTGTTTTACGCAGCGAGTTGCTAGGATCTGGAATGCGCTGCCCGAAAGGGCGGTGGTAGCAGATTCAGAAGTAACTTTCAAACGGGAATTGGATAAATACTTGAAAAGGAAATACTGTATTTGCAGGGCTATGGGGAAAGAGCAGGGGAGTCTAATTGGTCAGCTCTTTCAAAGAGCCGACACAGGCACGATGGGCCGAATGGCCTCCTGTGCTGTGTCATTCTATGATTCCATGATGACAGGGCACGCCTGTCTAGTCTCAATCATCAGCAAAGTGGAAGGTATCATGGACAGTGCTATCAAGTGGCACTTACTCATCAATAACCTGCTCACTGCTCAAGGCAGCATTTGACCGATTGTGGCATCAAGCAGCCCGAGTAAAATTTAAGTCAATGGGAATCAGAGGGAAAACGCTCTACTAAAAGATGGTTATGGTTGTTGGAGGTCAATCATCTCAGCCCCAGGACATCGATGCAGGAGTTCCTCAGGGTAGTCTCCATGGCTCAACCATCTTCAGCTGCTTAAACAAGGATCTTCTCTCAATCGTAAGGTCAGAAGTGGGAACGTTCGCTGATGATTGCAGTCTTCAGTACCATTCGCAACTCCTCAGATAAAGAAGCAGTCCATGCCCACATGCAGCAAGACCTGGACAACATACAGGCTTGGGCTGATAAGTGACAAGTAACATTTGCGCCACACAAGTGGCAGGCAATGACCAACTCCGACAAGAGTCTAACCACCACTCCTTGACATTCAACTGCATCACCATCACCAAATCCCCTACCATCAACATCTTGGAGGTCACCATTGACATGAAACTTAACTGGACCAGCCACATAAGTACTGTGGCTACAAAAGCAGGTCAGAGGTTGGGTATTCAAGCCAACATCCCCAGCATCAAAGCACTGACCACACTCTACCAGCTCCGTTGGGCGGGCCACACTGTTCGCATGCCCGACACGAGACTCCCAAAGCAAGCGGTCTACTCGGTACTCCTACATGGCAAGCAAGCCCCAAGTGGACAGAGGAAATGTTTCAAGGACACCCTCAAAGCCTCCTTGATAAAGTGCAACATCCCCACCGACACCTGGCCAAAGACTGCCCTAATGGAGGAAGAGCAGCCGGGAGGATGCGGAGCACCTTGAGTCTCGTCGCCAAGAGCATGCAGCAAACAAGCGCAGGCAGCGGAAAGAGCGCGCGGCAAGCCAGACTCCCCACGCACCCTTTCCTCCAATGACTGTCTGTCCCACCTGCGACAGAGACTGTAATTCCTGTATTGGACTGTTCAGTCACCTGAGAACTCACTTTTGGAGTGGAAGCAAGTCTTCCTCAATTTCGAGGGACTGCCTACGATGATGATTCTGTGGCAAGTGTCTCACCTCCTGACTCCCCAAAGCCTTTCCAACATCGACAAGGCACAAGTCAGGGTGTGATTGAATAATCTCCACTTGCTTGAATGAGTACAGTTCCACCAACACTCAAGAAGCTCAACATCATCCGGCATAAAGCAGCCGATCACCACCGTAAATATTCACTCCATCCACCACCTACAAGATGTACTGCAGCTACTTGCCAATGCTTCTTTGACAGCACCTCCCATGACCTCTACCACCTAGAGGGACAAGGACAGCAGGCACATGGGAACACCATTATCTCCAAGTCCACACCATCCTGAATTGAAAATATATCACCATTCCTTCATCGTCGCTGGGTCAAAATCCTGCAACTTCCCCCCCACCCACCCCCCTCAAACAGCACTGTGAGATTACAAATGAACTGCAGCAGTTCACAAAGGCGGCTCACCAGCACCTTCTCAAGTGTATTAGCAATAAATGCTGGCCTTGCCAGCACGCCCACATCCCATGACCAAATTAAAAAAATATATAGAGCATTCCCTCTTTGAAATTAGAATTCTCAGACGGTTGGAAGTACACAGCCCAGAAAGTCGGGCCTGATCAATCTGGGGTTTAGAAACCAGGTTGTATTACTTGCTAGTCATTTTCTTGCTCATCATTTAATGTAATCTGAAGACAGTTGTATTACTACACTGTTGAGTCAATATATATTTAAGCTTGTTGGTGAACAAACAACCATTTGTTGCGACTGCAACAAAAGGAGAGATCTGACGGACCGCGTTGCGGAGTTGGAGCTGAGGGTGGATTCACTCTGGAGCATCCACGATGCTGAGAATGACGTGAGTAGCACGTGTAGCGAGTTGGTCGTACCGCAGGGAAAGGGTCCACAGCCAGATAGGGAATGGAAGACCAACAGGAAGAGCAGTGCAAGGAAGGAGTCATCCCCCTGCAAAACAGATACACTGCTTTGGGTACTGTTGAGGGGGATGACTCATCAGGGGAGGGCAGCAGCAGCCAAGTTCATGGCACCATGACTGGCTCTGCTGCACAGAAGGGCAGGAAAAAGAGTGGGAGAGCGATAGTGATAGGGGATTCAATTGTAAGGGGAATAGATAGGCGTTTCTGCGGCCGCAACCGAGACTCCAGGATGGTATGTTGCCTCCCTGGTGCAAGGGTCAAGGATGTCTCGGAGCGGGTGCATAACATTCTAAAAAGGGAGGGAGATCAGCCAGTTGTTGTGGTGCACATTGGTACCAACGACATAGGTTAAAAAAAAGGGATGAGGTCCTACGAAATGAATTTAAGGAGCTAGGAGCTAAATTAAAAAATAGGACCTCAAAAGTAGTAATCTCGGGATTGCTACCAGTGCCACGTGCTAGTCAGAGTAGGAATCGCAGGATAGCGCAGATGAATACATGGCTTGAGCAGTGGTGCAGCAGGGAGGGATTCAAATTCCTGGGGCATTGGAACCGGTTCTGGGGGAGGTGGGGCCAGTACAAACCGGACGGTCTGCACCTGGGCAGGACCGGAACCAATGTCCCAGGGGGAGTGTTTGCTAGTGCTGTTGGGGAGGAGTTAAACTAATATGGCAGGGGGATGGGAACCAATGCAGGGAGACAGAGGGAAACAAAAAGGAGGCAAAAGCAAAAGACAGAATGCAGATGAGGAAAAGTGAAGGGCAGAGAAACCTAAGGCAAAGAACAAAAAGGGCCATTGTACAGCAAAATTCTAAAAGGACAAAGGGTGTTAAAAAAACAAGCCTAAAGGCTTTGTGTCTTAATGCAAGGAGTATCCGAAATAATGTGGATGAATTAACTGTGCAAATAGATGTTAACAAATATGATGTGATTGGGATTACTGAGACGCGGCTCCAGGATGATCAGGGCTGGGAACTCAACATCCAGGGGTATTCAACATTCAGGAAGGATAGAATAAAAGGAAAAGGAGGTGGGGTAGCATTGCTGGTTAAGGAGGAGATTAAGGCAATAGTTAGGAAGGACATTAGCTTGGATGATGTGGAATCTATATGGGTAGAGCTGCAGAACACCAAAGGGCAAAAAACGTTAGTGGGAGTTGTGTACAGACCTCCAAACAGTAGTAGTGATGTTGGGGAAGGCATCAAACAGGAAATTAGGGGTGCATGCAATAAAGGTGCAGCAGTTATAATGGGTGACTTTAATATGCATATAGATTGGGCTAACCAAACTGGAAGCAATACGGTGGAGGAGGATTTCCTGGAGGGCATAAGGGATGGTTTTTTAGACCAATATGTCGAGGAACCAACTAGGGGGGAGGCCATCTTAGACTGGGTGTTGTGTAACGAGAGAGGATTAATTAGCAATCTCGTTGTGCGAGGCCCCTTGGGGAAGAGTGACCATAATATGGTGGAATTCTGCATTAGGATGGAGAATGAAAGAGTTAATTCAGAGACCATGGTCCAGAACTTAAAGAAGGGTAACTTTGAAGGTATGAGGCGTGAATTGGCTAGGATAGATTGGCGAATGATACTTAAGGGGTTGACTGTGGATGGGCAATGGCAGACATTGAGACCGCATGGATGAACTACAACAATTGTACATTCCTGTCTGGCGTAAAAATAAAAAAGGGAAGGTGGCTCAACCATGGCTATCAAGGGAAATCAGGGATAGTATTAAAGCCAAGGAAGTGGCATACAAATTGGCCAGAAATAGCAGCGAACCCGGGGACTGGGAGAAATTTAGAACTCAGCCGAGGAGGACAAAGGGTTTGATTAGGGCAGGGAAAATGGAGTACGAGAAGAAGCTTGCAGGGAACATTAAGACGGATTGCAAAAGTTTCTATAGATATGTAAAGAGAAAAAGGTTAGTAAAGACAAACGTAGGTCCCCTGCAGTCAGAATCAGGGGAAGTCATAACGGAAAACAAAGAAATGGCGGACCAATTGAACAAGTACTTTGGTTCGGTATTCACTAAGGAGGACACAAACAACCTTCCGGATATAAAAGGGGTCAGAGGGTCTAGTAAGGAGGAGGAACTGAGGGAAATCCTTATTAGTCGGGAAATTGTGTTGGGGAAATTGATGGGATTGAAGGCCGATAAATCCCCAGGGCCTGATGGACTGCATCCCAGAGTACTTAAGGAGGTGGCCTTGGAAATAGTGGATGCATTGACAGTCATTTTCCAACATTCCATTGACTCTGGATCAGTTCCTATGGAGTGGAGGGTAGCCAATGTAACCCCACTTTTTAAAAAAGGAGGGAGAGAGACAACAGGGAATTATAGACCGGTCATCCTGACATCGGTAGTGGGTAAAATGATGGAATCAATTATTAAGGATGTCATAGCAGCGCATTTGGAAAGAGGTGACATGATAGGTCCAAGTCAGCATGGATTTGTGAAAGGGAAATCATGCTTGACAAATCTTCTGGAATTTTTTGAGGATGTTTCCAGTAGAGTGGACAAGGGAGAACCAGTTGATGTGGTATATTTGAACTTTCAGAAGGCTTTCAACAAGGTCCCACACAAGAGATTAATGTGCAAAGTTAAAGCACATGGGATTGGGGGTAGTGTGCTGACATGGATTGAGAACTGGTTGTCAGACAGGAAGCAAAGAGTAGGAGTAAATGGGGACTTTTCAGAATGGCAGGCAGTGACTAGTGGGGTACCGCAAGGTTCTGTGCTGGGGCCCCAGCGGTTTACACTGTACATTAATGATTTAGACGAGGGGATTAAATGTAGTATCTCCAAATTTGCGGATGACACTAAGTTGGGTGGCAGTGTGAGCTGCGAGGAGGATGCTATGAGGCTGCAGAGCGACTTGGATAGGTTAGGTGAGTGGGCAAATGCATGGCAGATGAAGTATAATGTGGATAAATGTGAGGTTATCCACTTTGGTGGTAAAAACAGAGAGACAGACTATTATCTGAATGGTGACAGATTAGGAAAAGGGGAGGTGCAAAGAGACCTGGATGTCATGATACATCAGTCATTGAAGGTTGGCATGCAGGTAGAGCAGACGGTTAAGAAAGCAAATGGCATGTTGGTCTTCATAGCGAGGGGATTTGAGTACAGGGGCAAGGAGGTGTTGCTACAGTTGTACAGGGCCTTGGTGAGGCCACACCTGGAGTATTGTGTACAGTTTTGGTCTCCTAACCTGAGGAAGGACATTCTTGCTATTGAGGGAGTGCAGCGAAGGTTTACCAGACTGATTCCCGGGATGGCGGGACTGACCAATCAAGAAATACTGGATCAACTGGGCTTGTATTCACTGGAGTTCAGAAGAATGAGAGGGGACCTCATAGAAACGTTTAAAATTCTGACGGGGTTAGACAGGTTAGATGCAGGAAGAATGTTCCCAATGTTGGGGAAGTCCAGAACCTGGGGACACAGTCTAAGGATAAGGGGTAAGCCATTTAGGACCGAGATGAGGAGGAACTTCTTCACCCAGAGAGTGGTGAACCTGTGGAATTCTCTACCACAGAAAGTAGTTGAGGCCAATTCACTAAATATATTCAAAAAGGAGTTAGATGAAGTCCTTACTACTAGGGGGATCAAGGGGTATGGCGAGAAAGCAGGAATGGGGTACTGAAGTTGCATGTTCAGCCATGACCTCATTGAATGGCGGTGCAGGCTAGAAGGGCCGAATGGCCTACACCTGCACCTATTTTCTATGTTTCTATGCTATCAAGGCTAAATGCCTGTAATCCATTGCAAATGATCTACAATCCAGACACATTGAAGAAAATCCCTGAATAGAATTTTGCTAGTAAGTAAACACTTATCATAGACACATTACGGACTACTATAATTATGGGATTACTATATACTTCAGATCATTCATATGGTTTCCCCAAGTCAGAAGTTTGTTATTGATTGTAGAATTTAAATATATCTTCGTTAATATTTCAACACTGACATTTTAAAGCTAGCACAACCTAGAACCAGACCACAATGCTTCACTCATTTGTCAACTTTTCACATTTGGGACCTTACCATGACAAATCAAACAAGTTGCAAAGTAATTTACATGTACTTGATTGTTTGTGCACTTATTTTGCCATCCTAATTAAGTATTTAAAAATAAAATTAAAAACAATTGTTTTTTTGATTACAGATAAACCAGAGTCAGCATTAATCTTGTGGCACGAACCAGAGAATGATATCCAGTTCACATTTTCCCCAAGTTTTCTTGTTCTTTAAATGTTTTTTGAGTTATCCAACATTATCATAAACACATTGATATGATAAGACCAACATGAAAAAGAACACACTAGATTGAAGACAAAAGCCAATTTTCCAGTAACTCTCCCCAAAATGTAATTTCCAAGAGGAAATTTAACAAAAATATTTTCCCATTGAAAATATAACCTAATGTAGAATGTTTAGGCTATATTTTAAATTGACAAGTAAACAGCTAAACAAATAGTACAGTAACTTTAGAGGAAAAAAACTGCGCAAATTTCATCACTAGATTTATGATCAGTTGTCATCTTAGACTGAATACAGAATTTTACACGCAACATAAATTTTACAAAAATGAAAACTGGTATAAAAACTGCACTGACCTGCGGCTGAGTTTCTTTTTCTCATCATCATCATCTTCTCTGAGCTGAGGCTTAACATCTTCATTTTTATCTTTCTTCAATTTCTTGGCAATTTGTTCTTTCATTTGTTCCCACTCTTCACTGTCAGATTCATCATTTTCCTCCTGGAAAAGCAAATGCTCACTACATTTGTAAAATTGCTGTAAGATAGTTGGTCTCTAATCCAAACTTTAATGTCAATCACATACTTATATGCTGATTTCAGGCTCTGACTGGATTTAAACAGATTGCCTAGATTAAGCCAGTTATATACTCATACTCAAAATTCTATGTTGGAATATATAGGCTGATACTGTGTCTGCAAATTTAGTCAGTATGTTGTAAAGTATACTTATGCCAAAACATATCTTTAAACAAAAAAAATTGTCATTTTAAGTGGCATTAAGTAAATACCTATTACCTATGAGACCGCTTTCTCTTGCTTTCTCTATTAGATAGCCAATGTTCCTTGTTGGAGCTGTTGCAAGGCCAATGGATGAAGACTTGAATTTTGAACAACCTCTGATGGCAGCTCTTAGGACTCGATGAGTTAGGTCCAGGATGCCACTGCAGGCACAGAATCCACCTCCATCATATTGATAAAGTACTGCTGCTAGCTAGACTGCAATGTTACTTATGACACATTGCCAATGTAAAAGTACCACAAATGTTCATAGTACAAGTACCCAATGGAGGGATTTTGAAATCACTGCATTAGAAGATAGGAAACCAATGGGGTCAGTAAGGAAATGGGCGATCGGAGTTAATCCAGAATAAGTGGTGTTTAGGAAGAGTTGGTGATCTTCCGTCTATGGCTTCATCCAACCTATCTTGGCAACCACCTCCAGTCCTACAACCAAGCATGCATCCTCTCCACTTCCATCTCTGGTTTCATTCACCACTTCAGTATCTGTCAGAGATTTACCCATCATGGTGTAACTCTGGTAATCAGTTCCAATGAGTGAGTGCATTGTGCCTGGGCCACACCATGTAACATTTGCTCAATTTTCTTTTTTTACATGGAACGAAGCCTAAAGCTAATACTAACTAATCATGCTCATGTTCCTGTCATCAACTTCACACTACCACATCCCGATAGAGTTACCAGTAACAATAAATCAATTCATGATTCCGTTACTGAATGAAAATCACGACATTCTGGAAAGGCAAGAGATTGTGCTCTAACAATGGGCAGGTCAGTGACAGAGATGAGGCCTCGGGGACAAAGGTTAATAGGATTTACAGAGTTGGATAATTTTATGGTTAAGGTGATTTATATTTGTTGCAAATTTTCAATTCTGTGTGTTAGTTGCATTATAAATTGTATTTTCTGCCTGTGAGTAGCTGGCTCACTAAGGGGCGAAAAATGGTGGATAATGCATTTTCAAAAAAGTGTTTTGAGCGATTTGATTAATTCAACTTCTTTCGCTCATTGAAAGATTTGTCTGATTGTTCATTGAAGATTGTTTCGACAGTTTTTTTAAAGTTTCGTGACGTGCTTATCTTGCTTGAGTTGTAGGGCCTGCTCCAATTGTGCTTTGTAGCTGATCTATAAATGCAAAATTTGAGCTAATCAGGTACAAATGTGACACAGCTTTTAAATATCACAAGTGTGTCAGCCAAGAGGTTACAGACGAAGTGTGTGTAAAGTTTTTCTAATATAATAATCTCAATCTCTCATGGCACTGCTCAGTCTGCCAGAGATTATGCTTTATGTTATGTAACATAATACATTAGCAGGGCCACTGATTTATGGGGACTGAATAAGTGAAATGGTGATTTTATTATAAAGTATTGCAGAACTGTTAGCTATGTTTTCCGGTTTGAAGTAAGTAATTATGTCCCTATTTTCATGGAAATAATTAAACAGTAGTAGCCTTTATTATTAAAATTCAATTTTTATTTTTACCCATTTAATCAATTTAATACCATGCCCATTTTCTTTTTAAGTACATGATGCAGGAAGATGGTAGGGATGATTTCTAGGATGCAGGTGGATAGGATGTACTTAACATTACTGGGGAGGTAAAGAGAGGGCAACATTTTGCTGCTGTTTTTAGGGTATTCCAAGGATCTGAACACACAGAGAAGGCTGGTGGGGTTTGGAAGGAGATGAAGGATATTGAGATCTAACAGTACTGGATGGGAGTGTTTGTATCTTGGAGTAATGAGAGGAGAGTTTGAGGGTCTGAGAATGCTGTGTTGGGAGTGGGGAAGTTGTGGGACAAAGGTTGGGGGGGGGGGGGTGTATTAATGCTGGGATGTGGGAGTAAGGTTGCATGCATTAGCTGTTGGGAAAACAATAGTCAGTGGATGTCAGGGTGTGAGAGCAGAAAATGGGCTGTTGTGCTTTGCAAAGATTGGAGGAGGGTACTGGGTCTGCAACCATTAGAAAAGGAGGGGGTGTAATTGGACATGGAAAGGGTGATTACACAGTGTTTAGAGGGTGTGTGAGCATCCAATAATTGGTGGGGGTGGGAGGAGAAGTGCCTCAGGACTGGGGGCTGGGCAGGGCGGGGGGGGGGGGGGGGGGGGGAAGGGGATGGAGAAGAGAGTCCAGAATTATTTAGGGCGCCTGGGATGTGATTGTGTTGAGGGGGCTTTGAGCTGGTAGTATTTTGGGGAGGGGGGGAAATGAAGGATAATAAAGCTTTAATCTCTCATTAATTCACCCCTACATGTTTTCTAGAAGCACATTCTCAGTGCTGATCTGGAAAGCCCATTTTGGTTATTTAAAGTCACTTAGTGCACTATTATTATTTTTTAATTCTTCTCGGAATGTGGGTGTCACCAGCATTTATTGTCCATCACTAGATGCTCTGAGAAGATGCTGTTACAACTGAGTGGCTTGCTAGGCTACTTTAGAGGGCAGTTAAGTGTGACCCACATTGTCAAGAAAATGAAGTAATTTGCAGATCGGACCGGGCAAGGACAACAGGTTTCCTTCTCTAAAAGGACATTAGTAAACCAGTTAGGTTTTTATAACAATATATCTGCTTTTTATTTATTTATTTTTTTTTTAAACTGAATTCAGATTCTAAACTTTATGGTGGGATTTCAACTCACATAGATTGTTTGTCCAGGCTTCTGGTTTCCTTGTCCAGCAACATAACTACTACACTACAGTACCATTAATGTTGGCTATATGACATCAATTACAGTATAAATGCACTTAAGTGCTTTAAGTATGATCCCTGACTTACTGTTAGGAAAACTGTTGCTGGACACCTGACTCCCAAGATCTGGGCTTCATCAACATATATAGCTGTATGCCCTGAACTAGTGTTCCAAAGGCAGAGTTGGTCAGCACAGGGAGACTGGGAGCTGCAGTCGGCTTTCGGAAGGAGTGGCGGGTGGGGAGGGGGGAAAAGTGATGTACATTGCTCCTGACAGGTTAGAATCATAGAAACTTGCAACACAGAAGGAGGCCATTCGGCCTGATATTTGGGGGAAATTTCTTAGAAGGGTTTCCAATGCAGTGATATGGGAAACGTGTATTATTTAAGAGTACAGCTGTGTTTATTTTAAATAATATAGGTTCCCTCAGGTCACTGAATGGCAAACCCTTTTAAATAATTCCGCTCAGCTGCCACTATCAGTAGCTCCCATTGTCTTGACCAGCCCCTTCCCTATCCTGATTGTTAGTGCTTGGATACCTCTTTCAAAGAGCCGGTACAAACACAATGGGCCGAATGGCTTCTTTCTGTTCTGTAAGATTCTATACTACATTCTCTGTAAATAATGCCCAACACCATACCTTATCAGATTCTCTTTTTGTCTTCACTGTTGCTGGTTCACTGGAGAGAATACAATACGGAAAGAATATTAGATATATACTCAGTGATAAAAATCATTCCGGTTTCTATCCCCAGCAAATAACATGCATTCGATATGATTTTCAGTGCCTCATTTTTAATCCTGTGAACAGGCATTTAGTTGAGAGACTAGATAAACTCATAGGACATACAAAAAATCCCCATGTGCTATTCCACCAATTAGGTCAAACAAACAACTATGACAATGGCATATCCTTATTTAGATTACAGTGAATCACTGAGAATCATTTGTTTTCTATCCATTATTGCATATAATCCAAACCACAATATGTCTCAGTTTATTACATAGTATTTACAGCACAGAAACAGACCATTCAGCCCAACAGATCCATGCCAGTGTTTAGGCGCCACACGAACCTCCTCCCATCCTACTTCATCTATTCCCATCAACAAATCCTTCTATTCCTTTCTGCCTCATGTGTTTATCTAACTTCCCCTTAAATGCATCTATGCTAGTCGCTTTAACTACTCCTTGTGGTAGCAACTTCCATATTCTAACCACACTCTGGATAAAGAAATTTCTCCCGAATTCCTATTGAATTTATTAGTGACTATCTTATATTTATGGCCCCTAGTTCTGGTCTCACACACAAGTGGAAACATCTTCTCTACGTCTACCCTATCAAACCCTTTCATAATCTTGAAGACCTCTATCGGGTCACCCCTCAGTATTCTCTTTTCTAGAGAAGAGCCCCAGACTGGACAATCTTTCCTGGTAAGTATAACCTCTCCATTCTAGTAAATCTTTTTTGCACCTTCTCCATCCTTTTTAGAATTATGGGGACCAGAACTGTTTACAGTCCTCCAAGTGTGGTCTAGTCAAGGTTCTATATAAGTTTAGCATAACTCTTCTGCTTATCAGTTAAACTCCTCTAGAAATGAACCCCAGTGCTTTGTATGTCTCACATGGGTCAGCACCTGCAATTAATAAATTATGACTCACTGGACAAATAACATAAGGTATAGGAGCCTGAAATATATGTTCTATTAAGTCTAATTATCTCTTGGAGAACATTAAAAGCTATATTGCAGAAACAGCTTTTATTGTTTAAGTTTATGTTCAGTTACAAAATTAACATTTTAATTGACATAATATATCCAGAAGTCCCAACAGTTTCTTGCAATGCTGCAGGATCAAACTGTACCTTCATTTACTGAATGCTTCATAAATTTAGTAAGTTTCTCTGATAAGTAATTTGTATGGTTTGTCAAGACAGGAAAGCTGTAAATGTAGTTTAATAATCTTGAAAATTGAAACGTCTTTCATCTGGGTCTGCACTTGGCCCACTACTAAATATAGTAGGCAAAATTCCCACAGGGGATAATTCAGGCCTATGATGCAGAAATACACTTTGCAATTCATTTCCATGCCTTGGTTACCTGACTTATCCCTTTTTCGAACATGGGTCCCCAATCCTTCGGTACAATTTCTGTTTCCAAAGAAATTTTGGAAAATTAAGGATAATTATTTTGTTGGTTTTATTACAATCCACCTCATTATTTACAATGTAGACCATTTGGATTTAGTGCTTTATGATGAACCCCTTTTCTACTGATACTTTCATATATTTATTTGTACTGTGTAATTATTCTTCCATACTGTCATGCATTTCCTCTTTTGCTTGCCTCCTCCATCATTAGTGGTCCACATTTTCTTTGACCATCTTGTTGCTTCAGAGGTATTTGTAAAATACTTTGCTGTTAGTCTTTATACTAATCACCAGTCTTTTCTCAAAATATCTCTCAGCCCTCCAAATTTCTCTTCTTCGCTTTTTTCTACATATTTTGTATTGCCCCTGCTTTTCTTCTGTTATGAAAGTAAAAGGGAGGTCTCCATAACTATGTGGGGTAGGAAGGTCCGCACAAAGTTGAACAGGACACCAAGGCTGTGCACCTCCGATTTAGCCTGGGGAAGCAATCAAGGTTGATAGAGTTGAACCCGAGGCATGTAGGTGCTTTCAGTTGCCAGAATGGACAACTTTGGTTTTACCAAAGTTGAACTGAAGCAAATTTCAGCACATCCAAGATTTGATGTCTGGCAGTCAGTCGGAAAGAATGGCAAGTCTTGGGAGTCAATTATGTAAGGCAGAGAAGTAGAGTTGGGCGTCGTCAACAAACATGTGGAAGCTAACCCTTTTCTTGAGAGTGATATCAAAATGAAGCATAAAAATTTAAAAGGAATGGACCAAGGATTGTAAATCAGAAATGGCCTTACGGCCATGGAGAAACTGTCATTGGAGATGTAGTCTAATGGTCCCAACACAGTTACAACAGAGATGGACTCAGAAGGAGGTGTGGAATAGGATGGAGTGATCAAGTGTAAATAAGGTACGAAAGCGTGTGAAGCTAATCATGTGAGTAAAATAGCAATCAAAAAGCAGGCATCATCTATTAATACAAAAAGAAACAAGGTCTCAGAAGAGAAGGCTGCTAGAAAATGAAAAACACCTTAGAGTAAGACACAGCTAATTCTAAAGACACCACTGTGTATCCCGGTTTAGAAAGAACTCCTTCAAGTACTGCACAGAAGAGGCATGCTCGATTATGTGCTAAACTGCGGGAGTGGGGCTTGAACCCATAACTTTCTGACTCAGGCAAGAATGTCATTAATAAGCCAAGCAAACACTTGAGAATTATCTATATAATAATAATAATAACAGACAACATGGATTTTGATGAGAAAGATGTACAGTAAGTATAAGTCACAACACCTGTGGAGGAGAAGAATGGTCAAGTTCAGCATACCTGAGAAAACTCTGACTTCTTTGAGGAAGTGACAACCCAAGTCTACTGTTTCAAGTCCCATGATGTGGTGTACCTCAACATCCAAAAACATTTGAAAAAATTCCACATGAAATGCTAGCATTTTAAATCAAAACTGAGGGGATTCAGGGTAATCTCTGGGAATGGATAAAAATTGGCTTAAGGATAGAAAACAATTAGTACTTGTTAAAGGGGTTATGTCATAGTGTGGAAAAGTAGCGACTAAGGTATCTATGATATCATGTCTATAATGGGCGGGCTTGTTATCACAATCCTACCTCAGCCATTTAGTTGCTATTGCACGCGTACACCCACTGTCTGTAGTTTTTGGACATGTCATTAAGTCACCACGAGCTCGGCCCCACCACAGATGGGAGCATAACTTTTATTAAAACCCCCAGGACATGGACGGTCTTGCCATGGAAGTCACATTAGTCATAGAAGGGGATATGCAGTTCCAAAGTGTATTGTCTCCAACAAGATGCTTGGTTTGCATTTTCTTCCCCAAATTCTTGTACTTGATTTGATGGATGCACTTTCTGGGGTTTCACTTGATTACGTTTAGTGAAATTATGCATGATTTTTCATCAGGTAGTTTAAACACATTGGATAAATAGCACATTGTCTGTGGAAGAAGTTGATTGGTATATGGCTTTTCTCATTCTGTGTTAAGTTCTTAATCCCAACCCAGTTCCTAGTGGATATGAGTCCACTGTCCATGTGACAGCAACTGATCAGATCAATCCGATCATCATAAAAGTAAAAGAACTGCATTTATGTCGTGCCTTTCACAATCTCTGTATGTCCTAAAGCACTTTTGAAGTGTAGTCACTGTTGTAATGTAGGAAACGCAGCAGCCAATTTGCGCCCAACAAGGTCTCACAAACAGCAATGATATACTAAACAGAAAATTTGTTTTAGTGAGGTTGGTTGAGGGAGAAATATTGGCTGGGACAATGGAGAGAACTCCCCTGCTCTTCTTAATATACACAATTAATGCAGTATACTTGTCCTGACTTCAAGTGCTTTATTCTAAAATTGGGTGTAAATATATTCTACATCCCAACATGTCACTTAGCAAGTTCATAATTAATCAATATTTAGCACAAGTGTTTTTTTTTATTCAAGTAAAATTTGTTATAAATCTTTCACCTCAAGAGCCCAGGTGTTCCATTTCCTGTTTATTTAACCCCAGCATTAACCCCTCTACTTTAAATAGGTTAACACTAGCATTAAAATGTCAACATTAAAATAACATCAGTCGAAAAATCTAGGCTGGTAAGACCTCACAACACAAAGAAATGTGTGATATTCTGCTTATTACTGAAGGCAAAATGACAGCTTAAAGTACATCTTTCTTCCTCATACTTGCAGACTCCACCCACAAATATTACCTTAATTATAAAATATATACACCTTTTAAGGATAGCTGTGCCATAGCTAGGGAATACAAAATTATTTTAGTCTGCATTACAGACGATTTGTTTACTATTTACTGCAGTTTTACATTCTGAAAAGTAACTTTCACCAAATGACTTAAAACATAACTACTGCAGTAATAATAATTTTAAAAAACAGACCCTTTCCAACAAAGGTCACCAACTTATAGTTCTAGGCACCCACTGGTACATCATCAAAATGGTCATTCTTCATGTATAAGCCTAGACAGTAAGTGTTGTCAGACTGTTCAATCAGGAGGCACCATAGCCAACTGCAATCATGCCCTCATTCTGTAAACCTTGCTGCAATTTCCTTTTCCTAGTCCTGGGGCGCTGTAGCTCCCAATCTGCCATCCCGGCTGAGATCAGCTAACTCAACACAGACCACAGGTCATGTCCAAGACCGCTCTTGTATAAAAAGCTCAGTTTCCACCCCGACTATTGTATTCACTAACTGAGCCTTCAGGGGAGCCAAGAACAGCGAAATAATAGGACTCACTTTTCAACAACTGGAACAGAGCTTAGCCGGGGGTCATCCTTCAACAAATCATGACTGCTTTTGCTTTTTCCTTTCATACTCTATGAAACAGAAGTGTACAATTTAATAACATTTTATCGATCACTTTTTTAAAAAAAAAGAACGGAGTTCGATGAATAATATATTAAAACAGACAACTATGAAAAATGGTACAGGACAAAGATATGTTATCAATATATTTTAGGCTGTAAACAGATACAGCTGTCACCCAGCACCCATGTTTCTTTGAAACTAATTGCATAAAAACCTCATTGAAATATGGAATTACGTAACAAAAATTGGAAAAAAGTAATTTCTAGCTCCTGCAATGGTTTAGCTACTTAAAGCAATGAGTAACTGA
This sequence comes from Pristiophorus japonicus, assembly GCF_044704955.1. NCBI lineage: Eukaryota > Metazoa > Chordata > Chondrichthyes > Pristiophoridae > Pristiophorus > Pristiophorus japonicus. The sequence continues at coordinate 131,293,728 of NC_091978.1, read as the reverse complement.
ACCATACAAATTCCCACTCTGTAATGAGTTCACTGATCTCAGTTGCTTGGTTAAAGTCTCCTTTGTCTAGTGGCAATTTCTTCCACTGCTGCCTGTCCAGAGTACGATACTGGACTCTGATTGGAGTATCATTTTGCCTTACATCCAGCATAGTGTCATCTGCCACAGTTGATGTTTCTGGGCTGCTTCTGCAACAAAAAAGTATTTTTGTGTATGGACAGGTCGTTGGCCTTACTCACAACCCCCTATCTTTCGACCCGTCTGGCTTGGATGGCCCTAGTTATACTTCTGCCAGCATAATATGACAGAGCTATGATCCCTCACAGGGCAACACTGAAATTAACCTCAGTCCCCTTGCATTAAAAAGAGGGTAAAATACACTACGGTTCCCAACAGTTATCCAGTGGCTCTTGCTGAAAGTGCACATGTGTGGACAGGTCAGGTGACCACAGAATCATGGTCATTTGTGAAAAATCCTGCCAACACCAATATATTTCACTGACCACTTAGAAACTGTACCAAAAAGGCACTCAGTACCCCTGGAACCATACTACAAGCAAGGAGTCAACATTGTCAGGAGAGACGAAGGAATGACGTTTAAAAAAACAACAAGCTTCCGTAAACATAAAAGAGACTAAACAAAAATTAAGGGGGTTAAAGGTTAGCAAACAAATCGGACCTTATAAGGAAAATAGACAAATTAATTAAATTAAATTGACAGTGTCAGCTGTGGCTCAGTTGGTAGCACCCTTGACTCAGTCAGAAGGTTTTGGGTTCAAGTCCCACTCCAGAGACTTGAGCACAAAAATCTAGGCTGACATTCCAGTGCAGAACTGAGGGAGTGCTGCACTATCTGAGGTGCCATCTTTGAAATGAGACGTTGAACCGAGGCCCCGTCTGCCCTTTCTGGTGGATGTAAAAGATCCCATGGCATTATTTCGAAGAGGAGCAGGGGAGTTCTCCCCAGTGTCGTGACCAATATTTATCCCTCAACCAACATCACTAAAATAGATGATCTGCTCATTATCTTTTTGCTGTTTTTGGGAGCTTGCTGTGCGCAAAATTGACTGCAGCATTTCCTACATTACAACAGTGACTACACTTCAATAAGTACTTCAATGCCTGTAAAGTGCTTTGGGACGCCCAGTGGTCGTGAAAGGCGCAATAGAAACGCAAGTCTTTCGTCTTTTTTTAATTTCCAGGGGAGAAGGAGGAAAGATTTATTTTAAATAACAAGCTTGACTTGTGACAAATAATAAGTGACAAAGTGGAGCATCAACAAGTTATGCCACTACACTGCTCGAGACATAGCAACTTTACTCTGTATCTCAACTCCAGCAACAACAATTAAAATCAATTCAGCAGCTTTTAACAACCAAATATGTAAAATCAGATTACCACCTGACTAACTCTGTTCACTTCTTCTTCTTCCTCCTCTGCTTCTTCTCCAAAGGAAAGTAAACTGAAATTTCTGAAACAGAAACAGCCAGCAATTAAAAGTATTTTCTTAATATGATTTGACATTTTCTATATTTCTTAACATGACCAGCTCCTACTAAAGGATATAGGGCTAGAATTTGCAGTGGCTCACCGCCTAGTTTCTTGGCGGTATTGGTCGTTTTGGGCGATAACCGGGTCGGCAAGAAATTGCCCAGCTGAGTTACGCCGGCGGTTTCAAAGTACCGCTGGGGAGCGGACCGCCGGCGTGCACCGTCCACAGATCGCCATGGTGTGATATCTGGCTCAGCGGTGACCCGTAGGTAAGTATAAAAAAGAAAACGTCTACGAGAATCAGGAGAGCTGGGCGGTTGGTGAGTAACTCTGCAAGAAAAAGGTAAGTAATTGGTTTTTTAGTAATTATTTTTAAATTCTGTTGTGGTGATTTAAGTTAAAAGGGTCCGGAGAATGTTATGATGATTTTTTTGTATTGTTTTTTGAAAAAATATTTTGAGCGTTTTTCTCCTCCTCGGCCCACAACCTTGGGGTAAATTTTAGTAAATTTATTAATTAATCGCTCATTTTCTTTAAGAACCGCCTAATCGACCCAAAATTCACTTTTTTTGCCGAGAAACGGGATGCAACGCCCATTTTTTCGCCGGCGATAATCTTGGGAATCTTAGCGGTCTTTTGAGCAGCAATCGGGCGCTGGTAGATTGTTAAGAAATTCTAGCCCATAGTCTTTTTTAATACTTGTTTACCTCTCATTTACAGAAAAGATTTAGCAGAGACACAATGGGCTCAATTTTGGCCAGGAGTTGTTCCGTTTTTTTTTTGAGTAACTTGATTTTTCTGGTTGAACTTAAAAATCCCCATTTTCCCCAATCAATTTGCACCAGCGTAACTGAGTTAGTTACGATTTTTTTAGGCTAGTTTTTTTTTTCTCAAAAAGGGGCGTTACCAGCTTGGCAACTTGGCCAGCTAATAGTTACTCCATTTATACTTAGGCCAGCGTATGTGGCCACTTCAGAAAACCCTTGTGGAGAGGTAAAGAAATCGGCGCAGGTAGGTACATCGGAGGCCATTCGGCCTGGGATAGGAGCGGGAAGCGGAGAGGACCTGCACCTAAACCACCATGCCTTACAAACCACCAAACCTTGCAAACAAAAAGTACTAAGAATTCAATAAGAACTAAAAAATTGAAGTAAGTCCTACCTTCATCTTCAAACTCGGACCAGGAAGGCAGCGGGCCGGCCGGTGCGAGGCCACTCGGCCAGGGGCGGGACAACACACCGGGAGGCCACTCGGCCAGGGCTAGGGGCAGGACAACACACTGGGAGGTCATTTGGCCAGGGCTAGGGGCAGGCAGGAGAACTGATAGAACTCACCGGCAGGCAGGAGCACAATCAGTTCTCCTGCCCACCCCTAGCCCCTGTACTTTGTCTCTAACTAACAAGTTCTGCAATCGCATTCAGCCAGCCTCAAATGATAGGAAAGTAAAAATAGAAGCTCGACACTGCAAAAAACATTTGCTCAACCTGACGGTAGTAAGTGCAACCAGTTCCATAAAAGGAGAAATATATTCCATTCCTCAGCCTTTATCTTAATGCACAAATAAATTCACCAAGATACTCTGTCATAAAACTATAGGGTAAACTCAGCAGTCCCACACTCTGTGAGGAGCCATGCTCAAAGGATTTCCTTTGAGTACAGCCTGGAAGCCACTCGGCCTGGGCTAGGGGCGGGCAGGAGAACTGACAGAAATCACCGGCAGGCAGGAGCACTATCAGTTCTCCTGTCCGCCCCTAGCCCTGACCGAGTGCCGTCCCGGTGCGATCGAGCTCTTTGAAATACTAAGAAGAACATCGCCACGCTCTGAAACTGACAGAGAGACCTACTGTTGTTGCAGACTCACAGCGCTACTGCTCTTGCGCAGACATCACCAGCGGTCTGCGCATGTGCAGACGTCCCAGCACATTTTCCAGCGCAGAACGCTGGCTCCAACCCAACTCAACTGGCCACACTGCGCGATTGCACTGAAGAGGCCGGACAGCGGCCAAAGTGGCAACAACATTTTTCAGCGCACCTCGGAACGTAGATAAGAGGCGCAACTCCCGGTAAGTGCGCCGAAAAACGAGCTCGGCCAAAATTGAGGCCAATATTCTAACTGCAGCCTAACCACTGATTTATATTTGTTTAGCATTCTTTCTTTGGTTTTGTTCTCTATACTCCCTAGTTATAAAACCTAGGACCGCATATGCTTTTTTTTTTATAAACAACTTAATCACCTTGTTCCCCCATTATAAAGATTTGTATCTCTGAATCCCAAGTTTCTGCTCATCTGTTGCTTTTATAGTTTTACTATTTATTCCTTCTCATTCATCCGCCAAAATATACCAACTTAGATTTGTCCGATTCTAAGCTTCCAAGTGAAGCTAGTGAAGATTAGAGATAGCACGCAAACTGTTTCAGGTAGATGCCATTCAGACAGCCTCAAATAGTAACCACTGTAGAAGTGTGAGCTCTGACTTATCATGAACCTTACCCTATCAAGGAGTTACAGCAGGATATAACTATAGCAGTTTACCAACCTTTGCTTGCAGTGGGTTTACTTAAAAAGTTTTCCTTCCAAAGGAGACATACCAAATTCATGAAAATCTTATCAACCTAAAAGGCTAGTTCTTCTTTGAACATATATAAAAAACATTAAAATCTGAAATAAAAACAATAAAACTAAAAGTACAAGCCGATCTCTCAGGATCTGAAGGGGGAAAAGAAAAATTGACACTTCAAGCCGAGATGAAGGATCTCAATCAGAAACAGTAACCAGTCCTCTTTACAGATGCTGATGTACTCTTGTTTGTACTACTGAAATAATATTTCACTTTCATGAGGGGACCAGATACAATTCTGAAACTCCCAAGACTAATTTTGGAGATCTGATTGTCCATCGGAATCTGGAGATTCTCCATATATGGGTTACAGATGTGCCAGTGCTTGCTGGGACCAGGACAATTATGATGTTTTCCATTAAGTGCAAGCTTTGTTTCATACATCATATTTCTATTTTATAAAATACACCTGAGCTCTTGTTAATTCAGTCCCTGCTGTTGGATTAGACAGCTGATGCAACTTCAATACATTACTTTTCAGCTACTGACTCAGTTTGATGATTTTAATTTTTGGAAGAACTATTACAAAACCATCACTGCAAAATGATGTCCACGAGTTACATCTAGTACAAGATCAAGGATGTTATGATGAATCTTTATAAAACACAGATTTGGCCTCAACTGGAGTACTGTGTCCAATTCTGGGCATGGCACTTTAGAAAGGATGTGAAGGCCTCAAAGAGGGTGCAGAAAAGATTGATGAGAATGATTCCAGGGATGAGGGACTTCCGTTATGTGGATAGATTGGAGAAGCTGGGGTTGTTCTCATTAGAGCAGAGAAGATTGAGAGGCGATTTGATAGAACTATTCAAAATCATTCGGGGTCTAGACAGAGTAGAGAGAAACTGTTCCCATTGGCGGAAGGGTCAAGAACCAGAGGACACAGATTTAAGGTGATTTCCAAAAGATCTAAAGGCGACATGAGGCGACCTTTTTATGCAGTGAGCGGTTAGGATCTGGAATGCACTGCCTGAAAGGGTGTTGGAGGCAGACCCAATGGTGGCTTTCAAAAGGGAATTGGCTAAGTATCAGAAGGAAAACATTTTGCAGGGCTATGGGGAAAGAATGGGGGAAAGGGACTAGCTGAAGTGCCCATGCAGAGAGACGGCACGGGCTCGACAGGCCGAATGGCCTCCTTCGGTGCTGTAACCATTCAATGTTTCTACGTGTCCAAAGACAGAAATGTCCGTCCTCGTATTTAAAAAATTGAAATAGAAACATGAGGCACGTTTTTTTTTTAAAACACAGAAATATTTTTTTAACATTTCCAAAAAACGAGCACTTAGCTGCTGAAATAGAGAACGAGTTTGAAATTTGCTGTATGCTTGTTGCTCTTCATTCAATAAAAGCACTGAAAAGCATTCTATACCTTTGACTCCAATTTTATTCCAATTCCAAGTATTGCAGACTTTTTCTTTAATTGTGATGCTAATTGACTTCAATAAAGCCCCAAACTCTAGTTTTTAGAATCCAAAAGACAATGTTTTCTACAATCCAATACACTCTGAGAAGATGGCACATTTTTATCCTGAACTGTGCACAGCACACACTACTTTATTTCTCACTTAATAAAGTTAATAAAGCGGGGGGGGGGGAAGGAAAAAGTCACATCCAAGATCGAAGTTTTCAATTAAAGTATGTAAATATAGCTCTATAGCTCAAAAATATAAAGAATACTACTCAACATGCATACCAATGACAAAGGGTTTACACAAAGGGTTTAGAAAATGGTAACAAGATTGATAAAGATGTTTTTTTACTTTGTGCCTTTGGAATGAGTTTTTTTCACGTCTTCCTCTCTCTTCTCCTTTTTGTGTTTTTTCAATACTCTGGGAACAATGTCATCAAAGCTGTTGTGCAGCACCTAGGAAAATATTTTGATAAACGTTTAGCATAAAAACAAATATTTAGAAACAATGAATTTACTTTTAAATACTTTCAATACTATTATTAGGGCTGAGGTCAATCTATAAATGGTAGAGAAAACCATTGATTCAAGGTTATATCTGGCTTTCAAACATTCCAGAGATGTAAATATTTATACACATGCATTCTAACATAGAAACAGACGGTACCGTTATTTACGTAAACATTTATTGACTCACTAATTTAGGAATGCATGATCACTAATCATATTTTTCTGCAGGACAATGAAAATCATAGTGGCTACAACAATGCACTACTTTTCATAGCATGACATTATACCTTAGTTTCACTGGTATGCACTTGAATCAATGGCCTGGAAATCCCAGCCTTCCCGGGTCCGTACGGACCCGGGAAGGCATCGCAAAAGCCGGTTTTCAGCGCACAATGCACATGCGCTGAAAACTGGCTTTTCCGATTTGTCAAGCTCCAGATCCTCCGTATCCCCAGGACATTCGCATGGACAAGATTGCAGTATTTACCCATATCTTGCCCAGTGAATGTCCTGAAAACTCTTGCGCCTGATAAAAGCAGGCGCATAGCCACTTTTACAGGCGTAAGAGTTTTAAAGCACACAAAAACATTGTAAAATAAAATTTTAAAAACACATTTTATTGTTAAAAACCCTGCCCACTAAGGTAAGATAATTAAATTTTTTTTACATCGGAAAAATAGATATTTTTTTTATAAGACATAAATAACTCATTTAAATTAATGTTAAATATGTGGTGTATTTTTTATTTTTGTTTTGGGTGTTTGGGGGCTGTTTCTCAATCACAATGAGAATTCCAACTTATGGAGCTCCCATTATATGAATGAGAAAATACTGTACCTTGATTGGCTGCCCAGAGCCATGTGACTGCAACTCCAACTTACATCCGTCCAGATGTGCACATGCTCCGATGCGCAGTGAATGAAGGCCTCAGGACCAGGATCTCTAGTGGGCGCAGCAGGAACAGGTTTTTTAAACTTTAACTTTTTCAGTCGATCGCCCGTAGGAAGCAGCTGACCAGGACTTCGAGGCCTTTAGAAATTGCTTGCATTCACAAATTACACTGGTGACATCAAGTGGCAGAAAATTGCTATTGCAACTTTTTATAAAACATCTTGGATATCTGAAGTTACTGCATGTGAATGTGAAATTTATTTCTAATCTAAAGTGACGAAAAGAGAGAGGTTCTGTTCTTTTCCTAAAATTAAGATGGCAGATCAGAGCCACGATCTGCAGAGGCAGCTAGCTTATCCTGTGACCTACTGTTTAATTATGACATGGTTATGAAGTGTAGATTTATGCATAACAATCAAGACAACAGTTAAGCACATGTGATTGTGGGCTCTTGCAGTTGAGCAAACAAGTCAAGATCCACATTAATAGTAATTATTTCTTACACCATTTTAAAGAGTTCACATTCAGCCATGAGGTTGTAACAATGCATTTACTTTTAAAATAATCTACTTTAGATATCAAAATAGTAATGAGCCTTTTATCTGCTATTCTGAGATCAAAGAAATGTTCAGTTTATAAACTGGAGGATGTTATTGCTGAAGGAATTATCAATGGTACCCAGAAAGAGAGTTAATCTGATTAGTCCTTTAAAGGAAGGGGTTTGTTACCAAAGCAAAGGTGGCGAAGGATGGAAGTGACAAGGTGAAGGACCTAGTCTGCAGCAATCCTGAATCTTTCCCTAGAACATTCATCATAGGCAGTCCCTCCAACAAGGATGACTTGCTTCCACACCAAAAGGGCGGAGTTCACAAATGTTTCAATGAAGGACCCGATATTCCAGTCCTGAACTCCAATTGAGCGGGTGGAAGATACCGGTGCATGGATTTTTTTTTTAAAAACATGTGGTGACCGTTGCACATCAGCCACCACACGGTCTTTATCCAGTGGCCAGGGTTAACCAGGACGACTGGAGATCTGCTCTGCTGCATGGACCAAGTGCGTGCACACATCGCAGTGTGGGCTGGCCCGTGCTGCCCCTGGGCCCTCAGCTGGGCCCTGTACCCTCATTTGATGCACCTCCGCCACGATCTCTCACCGCTCCTCCGCCACAACTCCCCACAATGTCTCATTATCCTCCTCTCTGTTCACTACACTTCCAAGTTTTGTGTCATCTGCAAATTTTGAAATTTTGCCCTGTACACCCACATCCAGGTCATTAATATATATCAAGAAAAGCAGTGGTCCTCAAACCAAACACTGGGGAACACCACTGTATACCTTCCTCCAGTCCAAAAAACAACCGTTCACCACTACTCTCTGTTTCCTGTCATTTAGCCAATTTCGTAACCATTTTGTTGAATGCCTTTTGGAAATCCATGTACACTACGTCAACCACATTACCCTCATCAACCCTCTGTTACCTCATCAAAAAACTCAATCAAATTGGTTAAGCACGATTTGCCTTTAACAAATCTGTGCTGGCTTTCCGGATGGACGGGCCTTGGAGTGTATGTCCACAGATCCTTAAAGGTAGCAAGACAGGTCAATAAGGTAGTTAAAAACGCATATGGAATGCTTTCCTTTAATAGCCAAGGCATAGAATATAACAGCAGGGATGTTATGCTAGAAGTGTATACAACACTAGTTCGGCCACAGCTTGAGTACTGCATCTTCTTCTTAGGCAGTCCCTTGGAGTCGAGAATGACTTGCTTCCACACTAATATGAGTTTTCAAGTGACTAATGAGACCAATGCGGGATCTACAGATGAGGCAGATGCTGGTTGAAGGAACGGGTGGGTGGGGTGCTTGGGTTGTCGTTCGCTCCTTCCGCTTGGCTTCCTCGTGCTCCCAGCGGAGAGACTCGAGGTATTCGGTGCCTTCCTGGTTGCTTCTCCTCCACTTTAAGCAATCTTGGGCCAGGGATGCCCAGGTGCCATTGGGGATGCTGCACTTTTTCAAGGAGGCTTTGAGGGTGTCCTTGAAGTGTTTCCTCTGCCCACCTGGGCCTCGCTTGCCGTGTCAGAGCTCTGAGTGGAGCGCTTGTTTTGGGAGTCTAGTATCGGGCATGCTGACGATGTGGACCGTCCATCGGAGCTGGTCGTGTGGTCAATGCTTTAATGCTAGGGATGTTGGCCTGAGCGAGAGCACGGACTTTGGTGCGCCTACCCTGCCAATGGATTTGCCGGAACTTGTGGAGGCAGCGTTGGTGGTACTTCTCCAGTGCTTTGAGGTACCTGCTGTATATAGTCCATGTCTCTGAAGCATATAGGAGGGTGGGTATCACTACTGCTCTGTAGACCATGAACTTGGTGCGGGGTTTGAGATCCTGGTCTTCAAACTCTCTTCAGGCGACTGAAGGCTGCACTGGCACACTGACTTCATCATCGACGTCTGCCCTTGTTGACAGTAGGCTCCCAAGGTATGGAAAGTGATCCACGTTGTTCACAGAATCATTATACTGTGTGGCGGGGGCAGGTTGGTGGAGGACCTTTGTCTTACGGATGTTTAATGTAAGGCCTATGCTCTTGTATGCTTCAGGTGAAGGTGTTGACGATGGCTGGAGTTCGACCTCAGAGTGTGCCCAAACACAAGCATTGTGTGCATACTGCAGTTCAATGACAGAATGGGACAACTTTGGATCTGGACTGGAGGAGACGGAGGTTGAACAATTTCCCATTTGTTCTTTAGATTTGCTCCACTCTGGCGGGGAGCTTATTGAGGATAAGATGGAGCATGGCAGCAAGGAAGATCGAGAAGAGCGATAGTGCGATGACACAGCCTTGCTTGACCCCAGTCCGCACGTGTATTGGGTCTGATCCATTGGTCAGGATCACGGTTTGCACGTCATCGTGAAGCAGGCGGAGGATGGTGACAAACTTTTGAGGGCAGCCGAATTTGAGAAAGACACTGCATAATCCCTCATGGTTAGCAGTGTCGAAGGTCTCTGTCAGGTCAAAGGCCATGTACAGAGGTTGATGCTGTTCCCTGCATTTTTCTTGGATTTGACACGCGGTGAAGATCATGTTCATTGCGACTCTGGGAGGAGCTCTTCAGCCACTGGGAGAAGTCGATTGAGGAGGATTCTTGCGATGACTTTCCCTGTGGCAGGCAGCAGGGCAACTCCTCTAATTACCGCAATCGGACTTGTCCCCTTTCTTGAAGTCACGATTACAGCGTCTCTGTGATCCCCTGGCACACTCTCCTCCTTCCAAATAAGAGTGAGTGAGTTCATGGATTCGTGTCAATAGTGCTTCTCCGCCATGCTTTAGTACTTCGTGGGGATTCCAGCTGCTCCTGAGGCCTTGTTGTTCTTGGATGGCCTTTTCAACGTCATACCGAACTGGGGTTATGCTGAGGTGGTGGTGGGTAGCATGCTGCGGGTTGGAGTCGAGGACAGTCACAGTAAAGACAGAGTCTTGGTTAAAGAGATCGTCAAAGTGCTCCTTCCAGCGGGCACTGACTGCCTCTCTGCCGCTAATGAATACCTCTCTGTTCTTGACCCTCAGTGCGTACAGTTCTGGTCACATTACAGGAAAGATGTGATTGTGCTAGAGAGGATAAAGAGGAGATTTACGAGGACGTTGCCAGGACTGGAAGATTTTAGCTATGAGGAAAGATTGGAAAAGCTGGGGTTGTTTTCTTTGGAACAGAGGCGGCTGAGGGGAGATTTAACTGAGGTGTATAAAATTACTTCTTCATCAAATGATTGTTCCAAAGTTCTACCAATACAGGCAGGAAATTAATAAATTAGCCCTCTGGATTGTTTTCCAAACTTTTGAGCTTATTGATTGTATTATGTAGTACATGCCCTTTTCTCATGCTTTTCATCATGTCATTTAATTTGTAAATAATTAGGTATTTTAGCCTATGGGAGCTAGCTGTGCATAGAATGGCTGCTGCGTTTCCAACAGTACAACAGTGACTACACTTCAAAAGTACCTAATTGGCTGTAAAGTGATATGGGACATCGAGTGGTCATGAAAGGCACTATTTAAATGCGAATCATTCTTTTTTGTACCAATCTGTTCCTCGATGTAGTATTTTCACTTTCTGAATTGATTGACGACATGAGAATCGTACATAATTTCCAGTATTTAATTTACTGCAGTTAGGTTAATTGTTAGCCCCAAGCCATGTTGCCCTCTCCAAAGGCAGAACTCTGAAGAAGCACATTTCCGGTTTATGAGTGACAAAGTCCAATCAATTATGATCAGTCATTAAGGTTATGATGGAGCGTGTAAAGGGTAAGAGAATCATTCGAGATGAAGGAAGACCTGTGGGTTACATCTACCTACAAGGGTGTGCAGCTACACAACGATGATCCTAAACCATTTCTCCATTGGTTAAAGATCCCAGACAAAATCCAAAAATTGGCCATCTACTCCTGAAGGTTTCAGTTTTCGATAAAGGCAACGTCAAGAGGATCACCCCTAAAACCTTATGAAGGTCCAGAAACTCGTAATAAGCCACAACCTGCCATACGTAATCCTCACAAAAACAAAATCCAACTTGATCCTTTTTTGATTAACTCCAGACCATCAGATTAAATGCCACAATATCTGAAGAACAATCTTAATCACTGATATCAGGAAGATTCCTTTAGGATTCCCCTTCTTGTGGATAGGGACCACAACTGCACTCTGGAAAACCAAATCCTATTCTTAGGCCTCAGAAAAACAGCTACAAGGCAAACCAGCAGTTCTTGACAATAATATCTCAGTGTTCAAACAACTTATATTTATATAGCGCCTTTAATGTAATAAAACGTCCCAAGGTGCGAGTTAACAAACAGGTGGCAGAATTTTTGATGACCTCAAGTTTATGGAGGGTAGAACTAGGGAGGCCGGCCAGGAGTGCATTGGAATAGTCAAGTCTAGAGGTAACAAAAGCATGGATGAGAGTTTCAACAACTGATAAGCTGAGGCAAGGGCAGAGACGGGCGATGTTACCAAGGTGGAAATGGACAGTCTTAGTGATGGTACGGATATGAGTTAGAAAGGGAGTTTGTGGCGTGAACCGGAGACAATGGCTTCGGTCTTCCCGATATTTAAATGGAGGAAGTTTCTGTTCATCCAGTGCTGGATGTCGGTCAAGCAGTTTGACAGTATGGAGACACCGGAGGGTTCAAGAGCGGTGGTGGAGAGGTAGAGCTGGGTGTCATCAATGTACATGAAAAAACTCACGCTGTGTCACCGGACAATGTCACCGAGTGGCAGCATGCAGATGAGAAATAGGAGGGGGCTAAGGATAGATCCTTGGAGGACACCAGAGGTGATGGTGCGGGAGCAGTAAGAGAAACCATCGCTGATGATTCTAGGGCTACGGCAAAAGAAAGGAATGAAACCAGGCGAGTGCAGTCTCATCCAGCTGGACGATGGTGGAGAAGCGTTGGAGCAGAATTTTGTGGTCAACCGTGTCAAAGGCTGCAGACAAGTCGAGAAAGACGAGAAGGAATAGTTTACCTTCGTCACAGTCAATTAGGATGTCATTTGTGATCTTGGTAAGAGCTGTTTCGGTACTGTAAGCAGGGGCGGAATCCTGATTGGAGAGATTCCAGGAAGGATAGGCACAGATATGGGAGGCAACACGTTTAAATACTTGGAGAGGAAAGGGAGGTTGGAAATAGGGCAATAGTTTTCAAGGATAGAGGGGATCAAGCGTTTGTTTTTTTGAGGAAAGGATTGATGATTGCAGATTTGAAGGGGAGGGAGACAGTACCTGAGGAAAACCCTTAATAATATCCACTAACATGGGAGCCAGAAAGAGAAGTTGGATGGTCAGCAATTTAGTAGGAATCGTGTCGAGAGCAGGAGGTCAGTCTCATCAACGAGATGAGCTTTGAAAGGGCAAGAGGGTAGATATGCAAAGTTAGGGTTAGGGCAGGGGGAAAATGGAGAGGAAGTAAGGCCTGATGGGCTAGGGGAAGAGAGAGAGAAGCAGTTGAATGGATGTGCTCCATCTTTTTAACAAAGAAGTCCTTGAGCTCCTCACATTTATTGTTGGAGTTGAGGGCAAAGGAGGCACTGGAGGATGGTTTTAGAAGACAGTTAGTGGTGAAAAAAAGCCTGGTGTTATCTATGCCTTCCTGGATGATCTTGGAATAGTGGGCAGTTTTAGCAATGGCGAGCAGGACCCAATAATGCTTTATGTGATCCAGCCATATATAGTAACGGATGGTTAGACCATGTTGTCCGCCAGACACATTCAAATCTGCGTCCCATAGACTTAAGGAGCGGAGGTGAGGGGTATACCAGGCGGAACGACCAGTGTGAGAGTGCAATGATTTTAGTGGGGACAAGGACATCAAAGGTGGTGGAGAGGGTGTGATTTAACAGATCAATAGTTGCAGAAATGTCATGAAAAATTGTAGGCCAATGGTTAGATAGTTGGGAATTAGAAAGTGTTGTAGTAAGAGATTTGAGGGAGTGTATTTTCCAGGGGCTGGCACAGAAAAAAAGTGGGGTTTTAGGGGGCGGGGAGATAAGAAAGGGGAGTATGGGAATCAAACCCACACAAGTGCTCATTTCAGGAATTTAGCATAAATACCATCCACACCTGCAACTCAAACTGGACTGGACTGGCTTAGTGTCCTGCAAGGAAGGGACCTGCCACCCTTACCAGGGCTGTCCTACATATGACTCCAGACCCACACTACTTGGTTAATTTTTAATGCCCTTAGGGCTACTAGGAATGCGCAATAAATACTGCAGTGACAATGTTTCCCACACCCAAAGAGCTAATAAAACAATTAGAAAACCAGAGAGGCAAAGGGGTGGGGGATGGCAGTTGGAGAAAATTAATTAAATAAAGATAGGACGTTGTTGAGGAAAGTGAATTAAAGATCTAGGCTTCTCTGGGGAAAATTAATGAAATACAAGGCTAACTGGCAAGAATGAGGAGGAGCAGCACCAACAACTAGCTTTTCCCTCAGATTACTGCAAGACGACAAGAACAGTGGAAGCAAGCAACAGGGCGACGTTACTGCAAAACCAGTGAGGGAGGTAGGCCGACGAGTGATTGAATGAGTGAGGACAGCTCAATAGCAGTAGGTAGAATGGCCCAGCAGCCAAGGAATCCAGTTAATAAATGGCAATGCTGCCACTAAACAGAAGGTCCTGGCAACTGGAGCAGGTCCCACGTGCCAAATCCATGCTACTCGCCAAAAACAGGAGCGGATGGTGTGGGGAGGGGACAGACAAATGAAAGCATGGGTTTCTCATGGCCCCAGAAGCAAGATGGAAAATGCATTGCTACAGAGCCACCCTGCGGCGAATGTTAAGTACTGCAGTTACAATTGGCACAAAGGGCTCAAGTTCAGTTGATTGACGGTAACAACCAGTGACAACATTAAGTGGCATAAATTTATACCTTCACAACACCAGATACATAAAAACAGATTGATGAATCGGTAGAAGAACTGTATCCAAAAAGTACTTCTAATCTAATGACTATGGACTCCATATTTAAATTTGGCAATATACAAACAATTCAAATATGAATTTCAAATTGGTCATCTCACCTCTGTAGATTTAATCTTATGAGGGCTGATTGGTCGCTCATCTTTATCAATTTCTACTTCCGCTAATCTTAATATATTATAAATAGTATCACCAGTCACCTGTAAAAAAAAACTAATAATTTTCCCACCTATAATCAAAACATGATTATCTTATTAGATTCTTATTCAACGTACTGTAGATTAAATTCAGTTGCATGGATCAGTAAAACTGTTATAACTTGGAATGTGATTTACATTAACATACACATTGGTATATAAAATGTATTATTAATGTACACCTTCAACGCTATAAAATATATACATACATGCACACTCAAAAATCAGAAAACTGGCTATAATTTTCTTTAATGCACTTATTGCTCTTTTATTGTTTTAGTAAAAGTAAAAGAACTTTGTTCCCAACCCATGACCTCAAACTGGCATTAAGTTCTGCAAAGTGATGAGCGTTTTGTTGGGGGTGAGTTGGCAGTGGGGAGTGGTGAGGTGGCAGGGGCACTCAGGGTAGGGGATACAGAAGTGGCATTGCCCAGTAGAAAGCAGCAGAGGAAATGAAGCAGGAAGGAGAAAGGCACAGGCGTTCTGAGCAGGTCCGGAATGAAGGAAAATAAGACATTTCCCATCACCGTACAAGTTTTTAAAAAAGGCTTTCCATGATAGAGAAAGATAAGCACAAGGAGAGAAAATAAAGAAGCGGCTACGTGAAGATAACAGAAACAAACACACCCTCCGACTTACTGTGAGCAACTGCAAAAGTGATCCACTATATAAAACTCTTGCATGCTTGCCATTAGGCCCCCCTAGCTCCATCTCCAAAGCAATTACAGAAGTCAACAATTACAGCACAAGTAAAGTATAAGCTTTGAGTAACAGAGGCTTGCGCCAGCTTTTTGAGAAAACCCATTTGGAAACCAGCTATGGCAGTGAGAAAAGCTGCTTTCCCAGCAATAACTAGGAACTGGCTTTAAGCGAGTTACTATGAAAAGCATCATAACAACTCAAACTACTTAAAACTGGTTCCCAGGCACAGCCGGCAATGTGGCTTTTCTCACTGCAGAGCATAGGTTGAAATGAACTGGTGATCAGGCAGGGACAGCAGCAGGTAAAATGAAGAAAGATCACCTCTTGAAGTGAGGGATAGGCTGGCTTAGAGATTGAGCAGCGGAAGAGGTGACAAGAGAAAGTAGAAAGAAGCAATGAGGGGGTGGAGGAAGTGTCAGACGACAAACCTGACTTTCACAAGTCTGGGATGGCTAGCTCTGGAGAACTGTGCCACCTTCCTTGGAGATAAAGCTAGGAGGGCTCACCGGTAAGTATGCAATACTTTTAATACAGTTAAGCCTACATAAATGAACTGATTAAAAAATAAAAATGTTTGAGAATAAAATCTTCCTGCATAAATCCCGTTTCTATCTTTTCCAATGGTAGCTCTCCCTGTTAAATGAATAAAACGTTTACATGAATTGCGAAAGTCTGGATTTATTCACTGAAACGTTATACCTGTACTGCCTCGCTAAAGCCGACATGTAAGCCATTTTTGCCAATTTATGTATTTAACTCTTTTTACAAGCGTCTTTGTCTGTTGTGAAAATCATCTAGTCACTAATTCAGTGATGTTTCAGTCTTTTTCACCTTATCAGCTGCTTGGGCTCAGGCACTTTTGGTAATCAATGTGACAACCACATCATCGGCTGCCGATGCTCAAGTTTGGCGATGCTTATAGTTTACTCATGTTTCAACAACACAAAAACCTTTTGGCAACTCATTGTGGGTCACGTCGATTTGCAACACCAGGTTTCTGATTGGTCCCCTTGGAGGACAAGACACAATTTGTCAGCAATGTGTAATTTGATCAGAATGTGGAAGTCCAGTTGTGGCACGGCTGGAGTGCTGAGCTTTTTGCAGTAAAAACATGAAAGTATTCTTGTTAGTTTGAAACATATGGAAGTAAATAAGTGTTTCAGTATCAAATTAATCCTTACATCTTGAGAATGAAAGCCTTATTGACTCAGAACACATTCAAGTATTTTAATTTGTGTTGCGAGCATGTCAGAGCACTCTGTTTAAACATAACCTATTGTAAATAATATGTTATGATTGTTGTTATATATGTAAACTTGTGTACACTCTGTACAGCCATCAGAGGGCTCATCCCCTGGAGTCCCAAGGGATCCCATAATCCCTTGGGAGCACAGGTATTTAAGGAGGCCTCACAGGTTGCAGAGAGACTCTGGAGACCTGCAATAAAAGACTATGGTCACACTTTACTTTGAGCTCACAGTGCTCAGTCTGACTCTTTCTCCATACATAACAACTGGCGACGAGATACAGATAGAGAACCCAAAGATGCACAGAACAGTGCGCATCCTGGGGAAATTCGCGAAGGGAGATGACTGGGAAACTTTTGTGGAGCGACTCGACCAATACTTCGTGGCCAACGAGCTAGACGGGGAAGAGAACACTGCCAAACGAAGGGCGATCCGCCTCACCGTCTGTGCGGCACCAACATATGGCCCTCTGAAGAATCTGCTTACTCCAGAGAAACCCACGGAGAAATCATACGATGATTTCTGCACACTGGTCCGAGAGCATCTGAACCCGAAGGAAAGCATTCTGATGGCAAGGTACCGGTTTTACACCTACAAAAGGTCTGAAGGCCAGGAAATGGTGAGTTATGTCACCAAGCTTTGACGCCTTGCAGGACATTGCGAATTTGAAGGACATTTGGAGCACATGCTCAGAGACTTTTTCGTACTTGGCATTGGCCACAAAACCATACTTCGCAAACTTTTGACTGTAGAGACCCCAACCTTGAGTAAGGCCATAGCGATAGCCCAGGCGTTCATTGCCACCAGTGACAATACTAAGCAAATCTCTCAGCACACGAGTGTTGCTACAAGTACTGAACAAAGTGATGTTGTTTTCAAATCGCAACATACAGGGCAGGTCACACATGCCTGCAGCTGCACATCCGCTGATGTCTCAGAGTCCACCATCAAGGGTGCTGAATACAAGGCCATTAATACCTTGTTGGCGCTGCGGGGGTGATCATCGTTTCCATTCATGCCAATTCAAAGGGTACATTTGCAACGCCTGTGGAACAATGGGACACCTCCAACGTATGTGCAGGTGAGCTGCAAATCCTGTTAAACCTGCAAACCACCATGTTGCAGAGGAGGACAGGTCACGACAAACCAGAGCCTCAGACCGAGGAGGCAGAGGTACATGGGGCGCACACATTCACCACGAATTGTCCCCCGATAATGCTGAATGTTGAACTAAATGGACTCCCGGTGTCAATGGTGCTGGACACGGCCGCGAGCCAGTCCATCGTGGGCAAAAAGACTTTCAAATGGTTGTGGTGCAGCAAGGCCTCAAGGCCAGTCTTAACTCCAATTCGTACGAAACTAAGAACTTGCACAAAAGAACTGATTCCCGTAATCGGCAGTGCTACCGTAAAGGTCTCCTACGAGGGAGCGGTGCAAAAGCTACCACTCTGGATGATACCAGGCGATGGTCCCATGCCGTTCGGCAGGAGCTGGCTGGGAAAGATATACTGGAAAAGGGCTATCGCCCGCTGACGACATTTCATGTGCCTAGGTCTTAAACAAGTTCCCTTCGCTGTTCGAACCAAGCATCGGGAAATTCCAAGGAGCAAAAGTGCAGATTCACCTAATTCCGGGGGCGCGACCCATCCATCACAAGCAGTACCGTACATAATGAGGGAAAGGGTAGAGATCGAGCTAGACCAGCTGCAACGAGAGGGCATCATTTCACCGATCGAATTCAACGAGTGGGCTAGCCCGATCGTTCCTGTCCTCAAGGGAGACGGCACCGTCAGATCTGTGGCGATTACAGAGTAACTATCAATCGTTTCTCCCTGCAGGATCAATACCCACTACCAAAGGCCAACGACCTCTTTGCAACGCTGGTGGGAGGAAAGACGGTCACGAAGCTGGACTTGACCTCGGCCTACATGACGCAAACTGGAGGAATCATCGAAGGGAGTCACCTGCATCAACATGCACAAAGGTCTTTTCATTTACAACAGGTGTTCATTTGGAAGTCGATCAGCGGCGGCGATATTCCAGAGAAACATGGAAAGCTTACTGAAGTCGGTCCCGCGCACCGTGGTCTTCCAGGACGACATCTTGGTCACAGGTCGGGACACCGTCGAGCATCTGCAAAACCTGGAGGAGGTTCTTAGTCGACTCAACCGCGTGGGGCTCAGGTTAAACGCGTTCAAAGTGTGTTTTCCTGGCACCTGAAGTGGAGATCTTGGGGGAGGAGGATCGCGGCAGACGGCATCAGGCCCACTGATTCGAAGACGGAGGCAATCGAGAACGCAACGAGGCCACAGAACGTGAGGAAGCTGCGGTCGTTTCTAGGACTCCTGAACTACTTTGGTAACTTCTTACCGGGTCTCAGCACACTGTTAGAACCACTGCATTTTCTATGTTTCTATGTCTTACTGCGTAAAGGGGACAAATGGGTTTGGGGTAAAAGCCAAGAAAATGCCTTTGTAAAAGCTAGAAAATTGTTATGCTCAAACAAATTGCTTGTGTTGTATGATCCATGTAAGCGTTTGGTACTAGCATGTGATGCGTCGTCATGTGTATTGCAACAAGCTAATGATTTTGGGAAACTGCAACCGGTTGCTTACGCATCCAGGAGTCTGTCTAAGGCTGAGAGAGCCTACAGCATGATTGAGAAAGAAGCGTTAGCATGTGTCTATGGGGTAAAGAAAATGCATCAATATCTGTTTCGGCTAAAATTCGAATTGGAAACTAACTATAAGCCACTAATACCCCTGTTTTCCGAGAGTAAAGGGATAAATACCAATGCATCGGCCCACATCCAGAGATGGGCGCTCATATTGTCCGCATCCAACTACACCATCCTCCACAGGCCAGGCACAGAAAACTGCGCCGATGCTCTCAGTAGGCTGCCATTGCCCACCACTGGGGTGGAAATGGCGCAGACCGCAGATTTAGCCATGGTTATGGAAGCATTTGAGAGTGAGCAATCACCCGTCAATATCCGGCAGATCAAAACCTGGACGAGCCAGGATCCTTATTGTCCCTAGTCAAAAATTGTGCACTTCACAGGAGCTGGTCCAGTGTCCCAGTGGAAATGCAGGAAGAGATAAAGCCGTTCCAGCAGCGCAAAGATGAAATGTCTATTATAGGCAGACTGCCTTCTGTGTGGCAATCGAGTAGTGGTTCCCAAGAAGGGCAGAGACACCTTCATCAATGACCTGCACAGTACCCACCCAGGCATCGTAATGATGAAAGCGATAGCCAGATCCCACGTGCAGTGGCCCGGCATCAATGCGGACTTAGAGTCCTGCGTTCAGAGATGTAATACATGCTCGCAGTTAAGCAATGTACCTAGGGAGGCGCCGCTAAGTTTATGGTCTTGGCCCTCCAAACCGTAGTCTAGGGTGCACGTCGACTATGCAGGTTTGTTCTTGGGTAAAATGTTCTTTGTGGTTGTAGATACGTACTCCAAATGGATTGAATGTGAGATGTCAGCTAGCACGTCCGCTGCCACCACTGAAAGCCTGCGGGCCATGTTTGCCACACGGCCTACCCTATGTCCTGGTGAGCGACAACGGACCATGTTTTACCAGTGCTGAGTTCAAAGAATTCATGACCCGCAACGGGATCAAACATGTCACATTTGCCCCGTTTAAACAAGCGTCCAATGGTGAGAGAGAGCAGTGCAAACCATCAAGCAGGGCTTGAAGAGGGTAACGGAAGGCTCACTGCAGACTTGCCTATCCCAAGTCCTGCTTAGCTACCGCACGAGACCCCACTCTTCACTGGGATCCCACCTGCTGAACTGCTCATGAAAAGAGCAATTAAGACAAGGCTCTCGTTAGTTCGCCCTGATCTCCATGAACAGGTAGAGAGCAGGCGGCTTCAACAAAGTACATACCATGATAGCGCAAATGTGTCACACAAGATTGAAATCAATGATCCTGTATTTGTATTGAATTATGGACAAGGTCCCAAGTGGCTCCCTGGCACTGTCGTAGCCAAAGAGGGGAGCAGGGTGTTTCGGGTCAAACTTTCAAATGGACTAATTTACCGGAAACACTTGGACCAAATCAAACTCAGATTTACAGACTATCCTGAGCAACCCACATTGGACCCTACCTTCTTTGATCCCCCAACACACATACACCAGTGGCAACCGACACCGCGGTTGACCATGAGGCAGAACCATCATCCACAGCAGCCCAGCAGGACCCACCACACCAGGCAGCCTAGTAAAGCCAGCTGCACAGCAGCCCAACAATTGATTCAACAATATCAGCATTTGCCCCAAGACGATCAAGCAGGGCAAGTAGGGCCCCAGATCGACTCGCATTGTAAATAGTTACACTATTGACTTTGGGGGGGTGCGGCGACGGGAGTGTTGTTATATATGTAAACTTGTATATACTCTGTACAGCCACCAGAGGGCTCATCCCCTGGAGTCCCAAGGGATCCCATAATCCCTTGGGAGCACAGGTATTTAAGGAAGCCTCACAGGTTGGAGAGGACTCTGGAGACCTGCAATAAAAGACTACGGTCACACTTTACTTTGAGCTCACAGTGTTCAGTCTGACTCTTTCTCCATACATAACAATTGTGACTTTCCGTTTATCTCAGGGGACAGGTTCGTACAGATGGGTAATGCAAAAACAGCATTGCCCACCTTTATGCGTCCGCTGCGAGTTCAACTTGCCCAGAAGAAAATGGCATTCAACATAACCAATGGCATCTATTTACGTTTGTCTCTCATGTCTCCACACCACCTCCTGTGTGGAAGAAACTAAGATTTTCCAATTTGCAAACTTTGGGCTTTTGATTTGATTTCGACCTCGTCTGCTCTCTTTGTAAAATCAGACCAGAGAGCGTGAGAGGCGGCAGAGTGAACAGGCCCCGAGCCATGACACCACCAAACCCTGGGATCCTCACACACTTGACGAGGCCGCAAGATGGGCAAGCTCAACCGGGTGAGTAGGCTTTAAACATTGGAGCCTGGGCTGAGTTTTCACTCTCGGCTGATTCTCAGTGACTTTCACACCAAGGCCACAGCCTATTGCCTGCCAGCCTGCCTCACAGATAGCTAGTGATGGACTGACAAGGGCCCTCCGGTGTGCATGCGCGGGATAGTGTTGATGGCCCGCCTCCCATACGGGTACATGCGCAGAAGGTGCAAATAATCACAGTGCTAACGGTGGCTGAAACTCTGACTCCATTAATATTTTATGTCCTTTTTTTTCAAGATTTGTTGTGCTGCACTATAATATGTATATTGTAATGAAGCAAATTACATAAATACACTTTATTTATAATAACTGCCTGACTGTGCTGTAATTGCATCATTTGCATTCCATTGTTAGTTTCTTGTCAAACTTGAAGCAAGTTAAAATGGATAGAAGAATAGAATGGTTAAGTAAATAAAATTATTTGGCAAAATTATTATTCATTTAACTGTTTTACACTGTATTATAAAGTGGATCGCTTGTGGAGTTGCTCACAGTAAATCAGAGGGTGCGTTCTCTCTTACCTTCATATAGCCACTTCTTTCTCTCTTCTTTTTCTGTCTCATCTGGTCACTCTCCTCGGTTTCCCTCACCCATGCTCTTCTTTTCTGATGCTCTGTCTTTTGCTCTCCCTTCTACCATTTTCTGTCTTCTTTCAAGTAGGAGGTATGGACAACAAGCTAGCATCTTGCAGTGGCAGCAGCCGAGTTACAAGGTGTGCTGGGCAGAGTTCTACAAGTTACCAGATTTCATGTGCCTTTTGGGCTGCTGTTGGGAGGCAAGCTATATTTTCTCATGCTGAATGTGGTTCACAGTCAGGGAGGCAGGAAGGAGAAAAAGGGCAAGGAGCAGGTGCTCAGTGTCGGAGGGAAAGAGACAGGGCAAGAGGAAGAAATCAACAAGTGCTTGGTGCACCAGGAAGATGTGGAGACCTTTAATTGTCTCCCCAACCTCAGATTTGAAGAAGCTACTATTATTTAAAGTTTTTGCAGCTTAAATAACAGAGGTTTCCTCAAAGTTATGTAGATGCCTTTAAAAGGAATTCCCCCCATGTAGTTCAAAACCAGGAACCAGGTTTTGAAGTGTGGAGCAGCATTCCATATAGGGCTTCCCCTTACTTTGAACTACAAACCTGTTAAATAACAAGGAATCGCACCCTGGTATTTAAAAAGCCAGATGCCAGATAAAGGCCCGATACAGGCTTTTGAAATGTGGGTTGGATAAATGGCAAGCAGGGGAAAAAAAAGAGGAGCGGTGCTAAAAAAGCAGTGCCAGTTGCCGGGAGCAGGACCGGAGGCTCAAAAAGGCTGAGAAGATTTGCGTTCTTTTTGAAATAAACATTGAGGCTGGTTGCAAGGAACAGGACTTGAAGCCCAATATGATCTAGAATATTTCTTTTCCAGCTCTGGCAGTGAGAAAAGCTGCATTCCTAGCCATAACCAGGATCTGGCTTTAAATAGTTTACCATGAAAGTAAAAGCACCATAAGAACTTACACAACTTAAGGAAAGATGAGATCATAAGAGAATTAATATGATAATTACAGTTAACAGCAAACAGGTTGATAGTAGATTTCAGTTCTGTGGCTAGTAGAGAGCTTAGAGGTGGGAGACGGGAAAGGGAAGCGGAACAGCACAAAGTCATTGGAGGTATAGAATTAGAGCACCAGGGACAATGTTGAACTTGTTAATATAGGAATTCTATTGAAATGTTTATATAGGAAGCTTATATTATAAAACATTACTGAAAAATTGCAACACAGCATGTAAGGGTAATGTGTACAAGAAGGACGTCCAGTGTGCGTGTTTGCTTGTTTGAAGAGTGTAAGTGTTAGTCTGAGTCTTGCCCTTGGGCATGTCAGTAGATAAAATTGGAATCCAATAGCAAAATGTCTTTATCCTCATAATCTAACCTTTCCAAAGATGGTATGTTTGTTATTGAGTTCATCCGCAGGACCCAATGTAAAGAAAAACTGGCTGCCATTATCATGAGATCCAGCATTTGCCATAGCAACCAATCCTCTTCTATTAAAACGTAAACGAGAATGAAATTCATCCTGAAAGTTAAAATAAAGAAAAAAATTACGTTTAATGAAAACTGGAGATTTCAAGGATCTAATTTCCAGAAATACAAAGTACAAGTCTACAAGCAAAAGAATCAAAATGATATGAAAAAAATAAAAATCGACTGTAATGCAAATGCTATTAATACTTATTCAATCACAGCTCCTAGCTGCAAAGCACAAAAAAAATTGGAAATGTTTTAAATACATAATGGACAAATACAGAAAATTCATACATCTCCACTCCCTCAAGGCTCAGTAGACAAATATGCAGTCCAGTGTGTTACAGACAGGTCCCAGGTTTGATTGCTGATCTGTGCTGAGTTACTTGATGCTGGGGACACTACAATAGGCCTCAGTGTATATAGACTGAGGGAGGAGAGGGCAGCAACAATCATTCCAACTCCTGTGGTCCAAGCCCCTTACTGAAAAGCAGGATGATGAAGACAGCAATCAAACTGTTGTGATGCTTTTATGTTGGAACATCCTCCCATGACTCTCACATTAAGAATAGCCATCTGGAAACAGTCGCAAAAAGGGTACCAGCATCATGGAATTTATCCTAGCATTAATCAGAACCAGTAAAGGGAGGAAGTGAGAAAATTGGCGAAAAAAATTCACACCTTAAATGGCCTCCCATATATTGATTCGCCACCTGTTCCACTTCTTGTAGGATCCCCTCCTTGAACAATAAAGCCAGGTACAACCCTGTGAAATATTGTGTTATCATAATAACCTGATTGGAATGAAAAACAAGGGTCCATAATCAGAAGGGATTATTTACAAATTAGCATTCTTCAGTAAATTTCAATCAATTGTTTTTTTAACTCTTATCCAAATGATCACTGTAGCAGCTCTATATGGATTACCCAAAATCAGCTGGATCAAAACAAACAGAAAACAGAAAATGCAAACAAATTCTCTTACTCAGCCAGTGAATTTGCAAAATCAAGTGTTCATTGTAGACACAAAGGCAAATTTATCTTATTTAGCAGTCAATATCTATATATAGATGTACTTTTTCTACCAGAGATAAACCAGCTATCAAACTGAGAAAAAAGGTCTCAAGGGAAAATAGGCTGTATGCATGTACTAATGGGTCTTCTGTGGTGTTGCTCACGCTTAATGGAGGATATATTACTTTATATGCACAAGAGGATTAAACAATGAAATGCGCATGTGTCACTCTGTTGCTAAGTAAAAAAATTGCTGTGAATAGGCATGTATCGCGGTCAATTAGAAGGTAATTACTTTCTTATAGAGTGACAGATTGACTGCTCGTGGCCAAAGAAACCTACAGGAAATATTTGGCTTTCTGTCTCTAAGATTTCTTGGCATCTGTAACAAAGTGTGCTGAAGGTAATGGCCCTCAAATTGTGGTCGGGGGAATAGCTAAGGAGTATGCACCGACCTCCAAAAGAACTCCGCACTTACCTGGTGTGAAGCCTCCCTTCGAAAGCTTGCGTTGTTTCACTGCAGAGTTGTGCACAGCGTAGTCGCCCATTGATCCCAGGGCCCAACATCAATCACATTTTAAATTCAAAGATTACACCATTTATCTGACTCATAGTGTAACAGTGATAGTCCATAATAATCAAGTGAACATGGTTTATTTATCCCCAGTTAAGCTCAGCACCTTATCACCCACAATATGGAAATAGTGATTTTATTTTAATTTTCAATTAAATGCAGTGAAACGACAGCCCTGCTTAAATTAACTTAAATCTTGGCAGTTCTGAGGAAGTTGATCATGATATGCCATCAAACCTATTCACTTAACCCATATCCTCCCCCTACGCTGTGCATACAAGCTCCTGTGCCTGTTTGTACCATCTATAAAAATTTCCTGAGTAATTGCTGAACAGTTGGTGGGCAATTAGCCTAACTCTGCGCCAGCAATGGGGATAATACAGTCGCAGCAGATGATCTGTCAAGTCAGAATTTGACATCACAAGTTCGGGAACCCCGAACTTGCAGTCAATTTCAAAGACGGCATGAGAAATTGACCGCAAGTTTGTGAATATTTAAAATTCCCCAAGCCTCCCTGCTCAAACTTCTCCGCCTTCCTAGCCTCGCCGTTCATATAAATTCCCTCACCTATACCCATTGTAGCCTCTGTGCAAACAAGGTCCCAATCACTGATAAGATCATCTCTGACCACTAACTTATCATCCACATTTCCCTACTTCCAAATTCCACAATCCTCACCATTTGTCCACAAAATAAAAACTCTCCCCCAATTCCTTCATGAATTCTCTCTCAAACTCTCAAGTCCCTCTTGTCTGGCCCTCTAGTCATTGATAGCTCCGCTACGGTCAACCATGAAACTGCTCCCTTGCTTCCAACATCTTTGCTCCCAGCAAATTGATCACTGTCTTCCACCTCATCACTCCACTTATAGCCAAAAACGTTTGTGCCCTTAATTCAGAAGGGTACAAACTCGGGCATATCTGATACCAAAGAACTCACTTCAGGAATGGAAGCAAGTCTTCCTCGATTTCAAGGGACTGCCTATGATGATGATCTGATACACCACTGACCTAGTCAGAAATTGCCAGATTTGGCTTGACCATGTCAAGCTTCACTGTGCCTTACTCTCCTCAGCCAAAATCACCCATCAGTCTAAAATCATTCAAGGTGGGCAAAGATAATCGTTAGTACACAAATCCCTTTCACTTCCAAACGAGCTCATGAAGTCTTCTTCTCCAAGATTCAAACCATCTGCATAGATGCCTCTGTTACTTCCTCTCCCCTAACCACTATCCAGTCTCCTAACAACTCCAACTCAGAACCCTCTTTCTTACCCCATCTCCCACCCACCCTTGCACTTTGCAAACTCATCTCTTCCACAAAACTCCTGCTCCTATTAATCCCGTGACCACTCAACAACAGATCATTCAATTACCTCTACTGGCCTTAGGGAAGCTGATATTGTTAACAGTTCTCCTTCTGCCGGCACCATCCTTCTCTCCTGCAAAACTGTCATCATCTCCTCAAAATAATCAACCCTTGAGCCACCCTTCCTTAAATGCATCATCACCTCTCAACTCCAGGCCCATCTCCTTTAAAACTTCCTGTTTGAATCTCTCCAGTCTAGCTTCTGCACATCTCATAACACTTAAATGGCCTTAACCAAAGTCACTGATGACATCCTCTGTGACTGTGGCATGTTCTTTCCTCATCTTCTCTACAGCGTTTGACACAGTTGACCATGCCATGTTCCTGCAGCATCTCTCTTCTGTTGTCAAGCTCCATGGGACTATGCTTGCTTGGTTCCATTCTTACCTGTTCAGATGTGGTCAAAGCATCTCCTGCAATAAAGTCTCCTTCCACACCTCTCCAAAACCTTTGGAGACCTCACAGGATCTAACCTTCATCCCCTCCTCTTCCTTATCTATATGCTCCCCCTCAACAACAGGCACAGGGTCAGCTTCCAAACACCAAGCCCCACCTCTAATGCTTTTTTTTGACCCACGTTCATTTCCATGCCATCAGATTGCATGTCCAATGTCAAATCTTGGATGAGTCACAATATCCTTCAGCTGAACGTAGGGCATACTGAAGTCATCATTTTTGGTATCTGCACCCCTTCTCCCCAACTTCAACCTCATTCCTGGTCACTGAACAAGGCTAAACAAAAGTGCATAATCTCATTATGTTTAATCCTGTATTGAACGTAGAATCCCACATTCCTCTAACCTCAGCCACTACAACCCTTATCCACATTTTTTTCACCTCGAGTCAAGTGTTCTAATGTCTCTTCGCTGGTCTTCCATCGTTCTCCTTTCATAAAATCCAACTTGTCCAAGACATAACTGTCTTTATGCTATCCTGCACCATACACCAACTAATACAATTTTAAAAACTTGTATTTGGCTTCAAAACCCTCCATGCCTTATTTCCTCCTGGCCTCTACAACCATCTCTACACTTACCTCCCCTCCTGTGTCTTTCAAACTCCTGACTTTGACATGTTGTGTCCCACTATTAGTGGCAGCGCCTCCAGTTACCTTGGTTCTACTTTTTATAACTTCCCTCCCTAAACAGCTCTGCCTTTCTATTTCCCTGTCCTCCTTTAAAAACCATCTAAAAACCCATCCGTTCAACCTAATCCTCAATTACCTCTCTTAACCTCATTTCCATGACACAGGTTCATTCCTTTTGTTAATTCTCTGTAAAAACTTTTTGTACATTAAAAGGTGCTATATAAAATGCAAGCTGTTGTTTTGGTCCACATTACTGCAACCCCACACACTTTCCTTTCATGGAAAATAGCAGCACCTTAGGAGCTTCTGTTTCACCAAATTTTGCACTCCCCAGCCAAGTATACTATAGGCCAAATATCTCCTGCACCTATAGGCTGCTCCAATAAGGGGAGGGATTCCCATCACAAAATTCAGCACAGCCTGCCTCTTGAACAACTAACACAAACCCACCTGTGTCATGGGTCAGCACCACCCCATTTTTGCCCTTCATGCAAATTGTGCCCGTGTATATAATATATATATATATATATATATATATATAAAAAAACATTTAAAAGATCATGTGGTTTAAATTGTAAAAACATGATGCAGTAAAGACTTTAATGCTGATTCAATGGTATCATACTACTGTTTCTGATGGCCAAAAAACACTGAAGAGGGGCGCAGGGAAATATTACTTACAATTTAAATGAAGATTCTACACGCAAAACATTAACATGATTTTTCTCTTTGCAGATGTGGATATGCTGCTGCATATTTTTTAAGCACTTTTTGTCTTTACGTCAACATTTAAATCATATGGAAGAGAAGATATGAATGGACCCAAGACAAAAAAAAAAGTATCTTCTATATCCAAAAGGCGAGTTGATTTATCCTGATAGCCAACGTTCCTTCAGCACTATCAAAACAGTCCATGGATGAGTTGTAACTCTTCAGTTCAACAGTGGGAAGACCAAAGCCATTATTTTCAGCCACTGCCAGAAATTCCACTCTCTTGTCACCAACTCCATCCCTTCCCCAGCTACTGTCTGAGGCTGAATCAGACTGTTCATAGTCTGACCACCCTGTCCGTCCCTTTATGTATTTGTTCTCAGCATGTGGATGAGGGTGGAAAGACCATTTATTATTGTCCATCCCTAGTTGCCTATACCCTCTCTAAAAGTGGATATTTCACCTGGTCAGGATGGGATGCATCCTAAGTTGCTGAGGGAAACAAGTGTAGAAATTGCAGAGGTGCTAGCCACAATCTTCGATAGAGGACTGGAGGACTGCAAATGTTACACCCTTGTTCAAAAAAGGGAGAAGGATAAACCTGGCAAATACAGTCTCGTCAGTTTAACATCAGTGATGGGGAAGCTTTTAGAAATAATAATCCGGAAGTAAATTGCCAGTTGGACAAGAATGGACTAATAAAGGAGAACCAGCACAAATCTATTATGGGCTAATTATGTTTGACTTTAATTTGATCGAGTTTTTTGACGAGGTAAGGAGAGGGACGAGAGTGCAGTGCAGTTGATGTTGTGCATATGGACTTTCAAAAAGTGTTTGATAAAAGTAACACATATTAGACTTGTTGGCAAAATTGAAGCCCATGGGGTAAAAGGGGCAGTAGCAGCATGGATACAAAATTGGCTAAGGGACAGAAAACAGAGAGTTGTGGTGAATGGCTGTTTTTCAGACTGGAGGGAGGTATACAGTGGTGTTCCCCAGGGTTCAGTACTAGGACCACTGCTGTTTTTGATATAAATTAATGACTTGGATTTGGGGACACAGGGCACAATTTGCAAATACACAAAACGTGGAAGTGTAGTAAACCATGAGGAAACTAGTAATAGACTTCAAGAGGGGCTGCTGGAATGGGTGGACACATGGCAGATGAAATTTAACGTAGGTGATGCATTTTGATAGAAAGAATGAGGAGAGACAATACAAGCTAAATGGGGGAATTTTAAAGGGGGTGCAAGAACAGAAAGACCAGGGGTGTTTGTGCACAAATCTTTGAAAGTGGCAGGAGAGGTTCATAAAGCAGTTAATAAAGCATATTGGGATCCTGGACTTTCTAAATAGAGGCATAGAGTACAAAAGCCAGGAGGTAATGCTAAACCTATATAAAACACTAGTTCAGCACCAACAGGAGCATTGTGACCAATTCTGGGCACCCTTTTACTGAAGGTTTTGGTGAGGGTACAAAAGAGAATGTTTCCAGCATTGAGGATTACAATTATGTAGATAGACAGGAAAAGCTGAGATTGTTCTCCTTGGAGCAGAGAAGGCTAAGAGGAGATTTGATAGAGGTCTTTAAAATTATAAAGGGTTTAGATAGAATAAATATAGATAAACTGTTTCCAATGGCTGAAAGGTTTATAACCAGATTTAAAGGTGATCGACAAAAGGATCAGAGGCGACATGAGGA
Source organism: Pristiophorus japonicus (assembly GCF_044704955.1). Lineage (NCBI taxonomy): Eukaryota > Metazoa > Chordata > Chondrichthyes > Pristiophoridae > Pristiophorus > Pristiophorus japonicus. Next base: position 131,263,736 of record NC_091978.1, on the reverse strand, counting down.
AAAACATTTTTATGCAGAGTGGTTAGAATTTGGAATGCACTGCCTGATAAGAGTGATGGCTACAGATTTAATAGCAGTCTTCAAAAGGGAACTGGATAAATACTTGAAAGAGAAAAAATTGCAGGGATAGGGGAAAAAGCGGGGGAGTGAGACTAACTGGATTGCTCTTCAAAACAGCCGACGCAGATTCGATGGGCCAAATTACTTCTGTGCTGTACAATTCTATGATTCCATGATAGCACCAGATTTCAGCAAAAATGTATAATTGAAGGTGCCTATCCTTGTACATTTTGTAGCTGAAAAGATGTGTCATACTAGTGTTAGCAGCAACTGTTCCAAAAAATATTTTAGGGTTTCATCTGATAGAAATATTTATGCACAAATTGTTTTATTACCCAATAAAAATAATCAAGGCTGCAAAAATCAGTACCAACAATATTCTGATTTCAATACCAAACAAATCCTCAGTACTGCATGGTTTACATAATCAGAACAAATCTTTGCTTCACTGTACCAAATAATAGGAAAAATAGTTCCCAATCTTGCAAAATGTTGCAATTTTTGAAAAATACCTTCCAAGCAGAGTTGAATAAAGTTTCTGCATGCTTTTGGTGCCTCTTTGGACCATAACTCTATATCAATGTCACCTGCTGTGGTCTTCAAAAGGACCTGAAAAGTAAAATTCCACAATGAAGAATATGCACTGAGCTCCAATTTATCAACATTATATAGTATTCTGGAATGTCACATAAATTGTTAGACTATATTACACTTTGGGACCGATGATAGCTTTCTGCATCAAAATCAAAACTTCTATACCACATTCTTGTTCGTTCTTTTTTCAACAACAATGCGGCCACGCACCTCTCTGCCGGTCCCACACAGTCCAGGACCATGTTTTTCAATGTAAAGTTTTGCGCATGCACGAAACTTTGAATGGGCCACAAAGCCTTTTAAAACAGCCGTGCACCCCAAAAAGGTAAAAGGAAACACTGCCTAACGCCCTGTTAAAAATTCACTCATACCTGAACTTTTGCTGGCGTGTTTAGTGGATAACTTGTGGGGAAGTACCACAACTTCACTCCCTTACATGGATTTCAATGTCGAGTCTATCAGCGAGGTATAGGTGTAGCTAAGCTTGTAGATGAACAGGGCAATTCGGACAGCAACCATGTGCGTTCTCCTGAAGTTACTGTCCAATTTACTCCATAATATCAGTAAACGCTGTTAGCCTCAGCATTATTCCGATAACAAAATCTGGATCAATGTGTTATGTATGCTGAAATGTACCTCCCCAACAGCTAAGTGGGTAAGCACACCATATGGCGTAGCATCACAGACCATAAAGATTTCCAGTTCCACCCCGGTCGCTTTTTAATTAGCTGATCTCACATGGGGTGTTAAGCTAGCCTCAAACAACCCTATCCCAGAGGGGAAGGGGGAAAATATCACACACATTAGTCATTTCCTGTACCAAATTGCTGTCCAGTGACCCTTGTATGGACATGTGATTAGGATAGCCGATGGTGATATCCTTCAGGCTTAAAATTAATAATGGCTACTTGGGTAATTGTTTGGCAGGCTTCAGCACCCATATGAACCTACAATAAATGCACTGATCCTGTGTTGCCAGCAGGGAGACAAGTGCACTGTAGCACTGATTCTCCAAACTCTCTTCCAGCAAAGCTCCCCACTGGAGGTGCAGTAAATTTACCGTTATACTGAAAAAAGTTACTGCCTTCAGAGGAGAAATAGTAAGGAGAGAAAAATCCATATTTTTTAATGCATTAACATTTTTAGGATGTTATTTCAGTGGCGCTATCGAAAGTTAAAACTGAAAATGTTAAAACAAAATAAATTTCCAAATATTAGTGGTCTGTTCAGAATATTCTCTCCCCACCCAACAACTGACAAAACATTTTAACAAGTATTACAACTGTTAAGTAAAACTCTAGATTTCACAACTCTTTTGTAAGTTACCTCACTCTAAATATGGACTCTATAGCTCATCACAACTATACAATTCAGTGACACAGCAATGGTTGCATAGTGGTTATGTTACTGGACCATAAATCCAGAAATAAAAACAGAAAATGCTGGAAATACTCAGCAGGTCAGGCAGCTACTGTGGAGAGAGAAAGAGAGTTAACGTTTCAGGTCATTGACCTTCCATCAGAACTAGCAAAAGTTAGTGATGTAGCAGGTTGTAAAGAAGACGGTTGTGTACCAGAGTGCGAGCAGAAAGGATAAATAGGGCAGTCACAAGGACTTTAAACTAGTAAATGGAGGGGTGGAGGGGAGAAATTGCATACAAATAATAGTTCAAAAACAAACAAAAGGAGTAGCAGTCAGAAATCGTGCTTTAGGCACTACAGGTAAAGGGAAAACTAAAAAACGTAAAGCGATTAAACCAGGAGATAGAAATAAGAAACATATGAGTAAAGAAGCATCAGAGGTGAAGGACAGGCTAGTGTGAGTGGCCCAAATAAACGTTCTTTATATAAACGCAGAGTATAAATTGAATGAACTGCAGGCTCAAATTCAAATTGGAGGGTATGACATGGTAGCCATTACTGTAGTGCAAGATGAGTGGGAGTTGTGTACAACCTCACCTGGTAGCAGCTCTGAAGTGCTAGATTGTATAATTGCAGAGATTAGACAAACTTGTAGTAAAGGTAGAGTGATTTTAATGGGGGGATTTTGACTCTCATAGATTCGGATAAGCAGACTAGCACCCTTCAGAAAAGGTAGTGAATTTCTTGTGTGTCCAGAATAGTTTTCTACACCAATATGTCCTAGAGGCAACAAGGAGGCAAGCCATATTAGATTTAGTAATGAGTAATGAGCCAGATTTAGTTAACAGCCTAACTCTGCATGAGCATTTATCCAATAGCGATCATAACATGATCGAGTTCAACGTTTGAGTTTGAAAGAGAGAAATGTGAAACAGCTACTAAGATTCTAGATTTAGGCAAGGTCGACTTCAATGGGATGAGGCAGAGACTGCCCACAGTAAACTGGGCAAATCTGTTAATGGGTAAAATGACACAAGATCAGAGGAAAGTGTTTAAAAAATAATTTGTGACACAGAACAGGTTTATATCCCTGAGGGGCAAGAGCCCAAAAAAAAAACAGCTATAGACAACTAAAGAGGTAAGAGACAGCAGAAAACTAAAGAAAACAGCATACAAAAATGCAAAAAATAGCACAGATCCTGGTGAATGGGAAAGATACAAAGAACACCAATGGGACACAAAACAGATAGTAAGAGCTACAAAAAGGGAGTATGAACTTGCAAGGGATATCAAAATTATACAAATAATTTTTAGTTACATGAGGAAAAAGAGGATGGTCAGGAGCAATGTTGGCCCTTTAAAAACAGAAAGTGGTGATGTCGTCAATGACAATGGGGAAATGGCGGACATGTTGAATAATTACTTTGCACAGTATTTACAGTAGAGCAAGAGGGTCACATGCCGAAATTCCAAAGAAAATAATACTGAATTGGGACAGAGACTCAATAAAATTAACGGTAAGTAAATTAACAGTAATGAAGAAAATAATGACACTAAAGAGTGACAAATCCACAGGACCAAATAGATTCTACCCCAGGGTTTTAAAGGAAATTGGTGAGCACATTGGAAGATAGCCTAGCCATAATCTACCAAAGTTCTCTACATTCAGGAACTGTTCCTTTAAATTGGAAAATTGCGTATGTCACTCCGCTATTTCAGATTGGCGAGAGGGAAACCAGGGAATTATAGCCCAACATCTGTTGTCGGGAAATGATTAGAGTCTATAATTAAGGATAGGGTGACTGAACACATTGAAAATTTTCAGTTGATCTGAGAAAGCCAGCATGGATTTGTGAAAGGTAGGTGATGCCTGATGAACCTGATTGAATTTTTTTAAGAGGTGACTAAAGTAGTGGATAGGGGAATGTTATGGTTGTTATTTATATGTACTTCCAGAAGGCATTTGATAAAGTCCCACATAAGAGACTGTTATCTGACATAGAAGTCCACAGAATGGAGGGCAAATTATTGACCTGATTAGGAAATTGGCTGAGCGGCAAGAGATAGAAAGTAGGGATAATGGGCAGATACTCAAATTGACAGGATGTGACTAGTGGTGTCTCATAGGGATCTGTGTTGGGGCATCAACTATTCACAATATTAATTACCAACTTAGATGATGGCATAGAAGGTCATATATCCAAATTTGCCGATGACACAAATCTAGGCGGCATTGTAGGCAGTGTAGATGAAAGCATAAAATTACAAAGGGATATTGATAGATTAAGTGAATGGGCAGGGTACTTTCTAAATGGTAAAAAAGCTAAAAACAGTGGATGTCCAAACAGATTTGAGGGTTCAGGTACATAGATCATTAAATTGTCATGAACAGATACAGAAAATAATCAAAAACACTAATGAAATGCTGGCCTTTATATCTGGAGGACTAGAATACAAGGGGATAGAAATTATGCTGCAGCTGCACAAAACCCTGGTTAGACCACACCTGGAGTACTGTGGACCAGTTCTCACCATATCTTAAGAAGGATATATTGGCCTTGGAGGGAGTGCAGCATGGTTTACGAGAATGAGAGCCGGACTTCAAGGGTTAAGTTACGAGGAGAGATTACACAAATTAGGGTTATATTCCCTAGAATATCGAAGGTTAAGGGGTGATCTGATCGAAGTTTTCAGGATATTAAGAGGAATAGATAGGGCAGATAGAGAGAAACTATTTCCACTGGCTGGGGATTCTAGGACTCTGGGGCAGTCTGAAAATTAGAGCCAGATCTTTCAGGAGTGAAATTAGGAAACACTTCTATACACAAAGGCCCCAAGTTTCCACATGATTTGCTCCTGATTTTTAGGAGCAACTGGTGGAGAACGGAGTATCTTAGAAATCGCAATTCTCCACATTTAAGTTTTCTGCAGTTCTAGTCAGGTAGAACAGTTTCACTTTGGAACAGAATTTTTTTTTCAAAAGGGGGCGCGTCCAGCCACTGACGCCTGATTTGAAAGTTTCCACAGTGAAAACGTACTCCAAACTAACTTAGAATGGAGCAAGTGAAGATTTTTGTAGGCCTGAAAAAACCTTGTCTACACATTAAAAAATCAGGCGCAGGTTACAAATTAGGCGTCCGGAACGAGGTGGGGGGGAAGGGAAGTCATTACATTCTACAATAAATCCTGAGTTATACTTATACAAATAATTCCAACCTGAATAAAAATTTATAAGTAAAGAAAAGATTAAATAAACCATGTTCCTGCCTGTGTGAAAGTGCTTCAGGCAGGGAAAAGGCTGCAGGAAGCCTCAGAAGTTGAGGCAGCCGTTCCCGACGGCAGCGGGGGAGGCAATGAGGAGGCAGCCGTTCCTGACGGCGGGGGGGGGGGGGGGGGGGGAGGAGGAGGCAGTGAGGGCCCGACCGATGGCAGCGGGGGGAGGCAGTGAGAAGGCTGCAGGAAGCCTCAGAAGTTGAGGCAGCCATTCCCGACGGCGGGGGGGGGCCCACTGCCGTCGGTCGGGCCCGTCGGGAAACAGCTACCTCAACTTCTGAGGCTTCCTGCAGCCTTCTCACTGCTGCAAGAAGCCTCAGTGCTGATCATGAAGGGCAATGTGGTTTTATTAAAAAATGTTAAAAATTGAACAGCTACAAAGAACTACAAAAATGGCCGAGTGCCAATGTTTCCTTCACACTGCGCGTGCGCGAACGCTCCAACGCGCACGCGCAGGGTTGCCGGCACGAAAAAAACTCATTTAAATGGTACCCGCCCCCTCCTACTGACAAAATCGGCGCAAGTGGTAGGCTCCGCCCCCTTGGCGACGCGCCAAGCTGACATCGAGCTGCAAAGCGCTCGAGAATAGCGCAGTTTTTTTCAGGCGCCGTTTTCGGCACGAAAAACGGGCGCCCAGCTTGGAGGGGTGTCTGTTTTGCCGCATGTGGAAACTTGGGGGGGGCCATAGAGTGGTAGAAGTTTGGAACACTCTTCCGCAAATAGCAACTGATGCTAGATTGATAGCTTTTTGTTAACCTAAGGTATTAAAGGATATGGGCCAATGGAGTTAGATTGCACATCAGCCATGATCTCATTGAATGGCGGAACAAACTTGAGGGACTGAATGGCCTACTCCTGTTTCTATTTTCCAAAGTCAGGAGTGTGATGGAATACTCTCCACTTGCCTGTATGAATGCAACTCCAACAACACTCAAGAAGCTCAACACCATCCAGAACAAAGCAGCCCGCTTAATAGACACCCCATCCACTACCTTCAACATTCACTCCCTCCACTACCTGCGCAACGTGGCTACATTGTGTACCATCCACAAGATGCACTGCAGCAACTCGTCAAGGCTTCTTCAACAGCACCTCCCAAACCCGCGATCTCTACCACCTAGAAGTACAAGGGCAGCCGGCTCATGGGGACACCACCACCTGTAAGTGACATGGGGCGACGGAAAAGTCGAGGAAGTAGGCGGAAAGAGACTGATCCAGGGGAGAAAAAAAAAGTCGAGATAGGAAGAAATCAGTTCCGTGGGGCATGAACCGCTAAACAATGGATCTACCAACACAGTACTGTTTGTGGATCTTGGGAAGGAGGTAGAAGTTGGCGGTGAGGAACTGGAGAACTATGAGGTTGGAGGCTGTGAAGGGAAGATTTCCAGAGGAGAGGTCAGTGACAGTCTAGGAAACAATGGCTTGATGTTCAGTAATGGCGACATGGTCCAGGGGGAAGTAAATAGAGGTGTCAGGAGAGTTGGTGTACAGCCTCCGCAAGTTAGACGTCCGTTCGCCAGACAACAACAGTGCAAATTGAGACGGGAGGAGGGGGGAGAAGGCGGGGAGGAAGATGTTCTCAAATTCTGGAGATTTCTTTTTTTTTTTAAAACCAATATATGTCAATAAAGATAGCAGCCTATAGCAAGTCCCACCAATAGCAATAAAGTAAATAATCAGTTTAGAATAAGTGCTCAAGTCTCCAGTTGGGTTTGAATCTTTACGAGTCGAAAATATACGAAGTGTATATAACGGCGGTGGCTACTACTACCACTTAGAAACATAGAAAATAGGTGGAGTAGGCCACTCAGCCCTTCTAGTCTGCACCGCCATTCAATGAGTTCATGGCTGAACATACAACTTCAGTACCCTATTCCTGTTTTCTCGCCATACCCCTTGATCCCCCTAGTAGTAAGGATGACATCTAACTCCTTTTTGAATATATTTAGCGAATTGGCCTCAACAACTGTCATGTATCTTACATTATTATATATAACAGTATCCTAACATGCTATACATGACTGTAATAAGATATGACCTGTAACCGCCAGCATACCTTACCACCAGGGATGCACTTGCAAGAGACAGGTATATAAGGACAGGTCTCAGGCAGGTCATAACGGGGAATAAAGAAATGGCGGACCAATTGAACAAGTACTTTGGTTCGGTATTCACCAAGGAGGACACTAACAACCTAACGGATATAAGAGGGGTCAGAGGGTCTAGTAAGGAGGAGGAACTGAGAGAAATCCTTATTAGTCGGGAAATTGTGTTGGGGAAATTAATGGGATTGAAGGCTGATAAATCCCCAGGGCCTGATGGACTGCATCCCAGAGTACTTAAGGAGGTGGCCTTGGAAATAGCGGATGCATTGACAGTCATTTTCCAACATTCCATTGACTCTGGATCAGTTCCTATGGAGTGGAGGGTAGCCAATGTAACCCCACTTTTTAAAAAAGGAGGGAGAGAGAAAACAGGGAATTATAGACCGGTAAGCCTGATATCGGTAGTGGGTAAGATGATGGAATCAATTATTAAGGATGTCATAGCAGCGCATTTGGGAAGAGGTGACATGATAGGTCCAAGTCAACATGGATTTGTGAAAGGGAAATCATGCTTGACAAATCTTCTAGAATTTTTTGAGGATGTTTCCAGTAGAGTGGACATGGGAGAACCAGTTGATGTGGTATATTTGAACTTTCAGAAGGCTTTCGACAAGGTCCCACACAAAAGATTGATGTGCAAAGTTAAAGCACATGGGATTGGGTGTAGTGTACTGACATGGATTGAGAACTGGTTGTCAGACATGAAGCAAAGAGTAAGAGTAAATGGGTACTTTTCAGAATGGCAGGCAGTGACTAGTGGGGTACCACAAGGTTCTGTGCTGGGGCCCCAGCTGTTTACACTGTACATTAATGATTTAGACGAGGGGATTAAATGTAGTATCTCCAAATTTGCGGATGACACTAAGTTAGGTGGCAGTGTGAGCTGCGAGGAGGATGCTATGAGGCTGCAGAGCGACTTGGATAGGTTAGGTGAGTGGGCAAATGCATTGCAGATGAAGTATAATGTGGATAAATGTGAGGTTATCCACTTTGGTGGTAAAAACAGAGAGACAGACTATTATCTGAATGGTGACAGATTAGGAAAAGGGGAGGTGCAACGAGACCTGGGTGTCATGGTACATCAGTCATTGAAGGTTGGCATGCAGGTACAGCAGGCGGTTAAGAAAGCAAATGGCATGTTGGCCTTCATAGCGAGGGGATTTGAGTACAGAGGCAGGGAGGTGTTGCTACAGTTGTGCAGGGCATCGGTGAGGCCACACCTGGAGTATTGTGTACAGTTTTGGTCTCCTAACCTGAGAAAGGACATTCTTGCTATTGAGGGAGTACAGCGAAAGTTCACCAGACTGATTCCTGGGATGGCGGGACTGACATATCAAGAAAGACTGGATCAACTGGGCTTGTATTCACTGGAGTTCAGAAGAATGAGAGGGGACCTCATAGAAACGTTTAAAATTCTGATGGGTTTGGACAGGTTAGATGCAGGAAGAATGTTCCCAATGTTGGGGAAGTCCAGAACCAGGGGTCACAGTCTAAGGATAAGGGGTAAGCCATTTAGGACCGAGATGAGGAGGAACTTCTTTAACCAGAGAGTGGTAAACCTGTGGAATTCTCTACCACAGAAAGTTGTTGAGGCCAATTCACTAAATATATTCAAAAAAGAGTTAGATGTAGTCCTTACTACTAAGGGGATCAAGGGGTATGGTGAGAAAGCAGGAATGGGGTACTGAAGTTGCATGTTCAGCCATGAACTCATTGAATGGCGGTGCAGGCTAGAAGGGCCGAATGGCCTACTCCTGCACCTATTTTCTATGTTTCTATGTTTCTAGGTGCAGCATTCCAGAGCTGTGAAATAAAGGTGCAGGTCCAGAGTGACCTTGACTTCACTACATGCCTCGTGTGAATCTGTACTGAGGGGACAGGACTTTACAGTGGCGACGAGTTACGGGATTACAGAATCCACAGAATGACGAACAACGGATCAGATGAAAAGTACAATGCGGGAGACAATTGGGCGGACTTTATAGAAAGGCTCCAGCAAAGCTTTGTAACCAAAGACTGGTTAGGCGACGATAAGGCAGACAAGAGAAGAGCCCATCTCTTGACCAGCTATGGCTCGAAAACATACGCTTTAATGAAGGATCTGTTGGCACCTGAGAAACTAGCAAGCAAGTTGTTTGAAGAATTGAGCACACTGGTAAGAGACCACCTGAAGCCAGCGAGCAGCCTACACATGGCCAGACACAGGTTCTACAACTACCGACGCTGTCTGGGCCAGAGCATACCCGACTTCGTGGCGGAACTTCGGAGGTTGGCTAGTTTATGTGAGTTCTCCGATGAACTGAGGAGAGAAATGCTGAGAGACTTTTCCATTGAAGGAATAGGCCATGCAGGCATATTCCGAAAGCTCATCGAGACCAAGAACCTGACCTTCGAGGCAGCAGCACTGGTTGCACAGACATTCTTGGTAGGGGAAGAAGAAACGAGGTTGATTTACAATGCAGGTACGACAACTAACGAAATATCGGAACAAGAAGTTCACAGCACTAAACAAGCTGTACCCCCACACACAGACAAAACCGGGAGAACAGGCTCTTGACAGCAGGCAGAAGCCATCAAGGTCCACAGGAACGGCCGTTCACACCTCATCAACCCACAATGCGAGCAATCAACTGCAAGCTGAGAGAAGCTCAAGAGAGATCAGCCAGACGCAGCTCATTCTTTGGGAACACTTTGAACAATGAAACAGGTCTGTGCTGGAGGTGTGGGGGTGGACACTCGTCAAGGGGATGTCGATTTCAGCAGGCTGTTTGCAGGAACTGTGAATATACAGGGCATTTGGCCCGCATGTGCAAAAAAACAGCAGCTCGGCTGGTATACGAATCGGATGGGTCGGAAAGCGGACTAGAAGATGGTGGGGACAGTACCCGGGACACCGATGTACAGCGGGTCAACACGATCAATGGCCGCTGCTCCTACAACAGGACGCCTCCTATAATGATGAGGGTCCTACTCAACGGGATATCTGTCAACATGGAGCTGGAAAAGGAAGCGAGTTAATCTCTCATGGGCGCTCAACAATTTGAACAATTGTGGCCGCATAAAAGAGACAGAGAAAACTCACAAGGGTCGACACCAAACTAAGGACCTGTACCAAAGAAATCGTACCAGTCCTCGGCAGCGCCATGCTCTCTGTCACACACAAAGGGACAGTGAACCGACTTCCCCTGTGGATTATCCCCGGAGACCCCCGCCCCCAGCACTGCTGGAGAGAAGCTGGCTGGCAAAACTAAACTGGAAATGGGATGATGTCCATGCCATGTCATTAGAGGAACGGACCTCCTGCTCAACAGTTATGAAGCGATTTGAACATCTCTTTCAGCCAGGTGTGGGCACTTTCAAAGGGGCCAAAGTCAAAATCTACATCACACAGGATGCTAGACCGGTCCATCACAAGGCCAGAGCTGTACCCTATGTGATGAGGGAAAAGATTGAACACGAACTAGACAGGCTTCTGCGGGAAGGCATTATATCACCTGTGGAATTTAGTGACTGGGCAAGTCCCATCGTCCCAGTCGTGAAGCCTGATGGATCGATACGAATCTGTGGGGACTACAAATCTACCATAAACAGAGTCTCCCTACAGGACCAGTACCCGCTGCCCAGAGCGGAGGACTTATTTGCCACATTGGCTGGAGGTAAACTTTTCTCAAAATTAGACCTCACATCTACGTATATGACGCAAGAATTGACCGAGGAATCCAAGCTACTCACCACCATCAACACACATCGAGGCCTTTTCATGTACAATCAATGCCTATTCGGCATCAGGTCGGCAGCTGCCATATTCCAGCGCAACATGGAGAGTCTGCTCAAGTCCATCCCGGGGACGGTTGTATTTCAAGACGACATACTTATCACGGGCAGGGACACCGACGCCCATCTCCGTAATTTGGAGGAAGTACTAAAGCGGTTGGATCGGGTAGGCCTACGAGTCAAGAAATCCAAGTGCCCTTTTGGGCAGAAGGATCGCCGCTGATGGAATCTACCCAACAGAGTCCAAAACAGAAGCAATTCGCCTGGCACCCAGGCCCCGGAATGTCTCAGAACTGCGCACCTTTCTCGGGCTACTCAATTATTTTGGGAACTTTATGCAGAACTTAAGCACGCTGCTGGAGCCTCTCCACGTGCTACTCAGGAAGGGGTGCGATTGGTTTTGGGGGGACGCCCAGGAACGCACCTTCAATAAGGCACGCAACCTTCTGTGTTCCAACAGTGTTTTGACTTTCTTTGACCCAGGTAAAAAGCTAGTTCTCACATGCGATGCGTCAGCGTATGGGGTCGGGTGCGTTTTGCAACATGTCAATAGTGCGGGCAAATTACAACCCATAGCTTATGCCTCCAGGTCACATTCGCGGGCGGAGCGCGGGTACGGAATGGTAGAGAAGGAGGCGCTCGCGTGCGTGTATGGTGTCAAAAAGATGCACCAATACCTTTTCAGGGCCAAGTTCGCATTAGAAACCGACCACAAGCCCCTCCTATCCAAGAGCAAGGCAATAAACGCCTTGGCGCGAATTCAACGGTGGGCACTCATGCTGGCGTCCTACGACTATACCATAAGGCACAGACCAGGCACTGACAACTGTGCCAACGTGCTCAGTAGGCTACCCCTGGCGACCATAGAAGGGTCTGACGAACAGGACTGTGAGATAGTCATGGCAATTAATGCCTTCGAGTCCACAGGTTCGCCCATGACGTCTCGCCAAATCAGAGCCTGGACGGCCAGCGACCCCACGTTATCCTTAGTAAAAAGATGTGCCCTAACCAGTGACTGGGCAGAGGCTTGCGATGCCTGCCCCGAGGAATTAAAACTCTTTCACAGGCGCATGCATGAGCTATCACTACAATCAGACTGCCTGATGTGGGGCAGCCGAGTCGTCATGCCTCTGCGAGGCAGAGAGGCATTTCTCCGGGAGCTCCACCGCTCTCATCGTTCTCATGAAGGCCATAGCTAGATCCAACGTCTGGTGGCCTGGTAATGACGCGGACTTGGAGCTCTGCGTCCGAAGGTGCACCATTTGTGCCCAACTCAGCAATGCTCCCAGGGAGGCTCCACTGAGCCCCTGGCCCTGGCCTACCAAACCGTGGTCGCGGGTGCATGTAGACTATGCGGGCCCATTCATGGGCAAAATGTTCTTCGTAGTTGTCGATGCATTTTCAAAGTGGATTGAATGCACCATTTTAAACTCGAGCACAACCTCCACCACTGTGGAATCCCTGACATATTGGTCAGTGACAATGGTCCGTGCTTCACCAGCGCAGAATTCCAAGACTTTATAATTGAACACGGCATAAATGACGTCAAGACAGCACCGTTCAAGCCAACCTCCAACGGCCAGGCGGAGAGAACAGTGCAAATCATTAAACAAGGCATGCTTAAAATCCAAGGTCCCACGCTGCAGGGTCGCCTGTCGCGACTGCTGCTGGCATACAGATCTCGTCCGCACTCATTGACTGGGATCCCCCCCCCACGCAACTGTTGATGAAAAGGACTTTAAAAACAAGGCTCTCATTAATCCTCCCAGACATGCACAAAATCGTTGAGGCAAAGCGCCGTAAGCTGACCGAGTACCATGACAGAAATTCGAGGGGGAGATGGAATGAGATAGGGGACAAAGTGTTTGTACTAAACTATGGCAGGGGTCCCAAATGGTTTGCAGGGACAGTAACGGGCAAGGAAGGAAACAGGCTATTGGTAGTACAAATGGACAATGGCAAAACCTGCCAGAGACATGTCGACCAAGTCAAAAGCAGATTTACCAACAACACTGCGGAACCAGAGGCAAACTACAATGTGGAACTCGCACCACACCTGGTGGACAGACAGAGGGAACAACCTGAGGAAAGGGCAATCCCAACAGACAGCCCAGGTGAGTCAACAACAATCACACCAATCGAAACAGACAGCCCAGGCGAGATACCAGCAACCACACCCAAAGAAAAACAGACACCAAGGCAAACAACTGAACCACAACTCAGACGCTCCACGCGAGAGCATAGACCACCTGAGAGACTGAACCTATAAAGACAATAAGACCTTGGAGGAGGGTGGTGTCATGTATCTTACATTATTATATATAACTGTATCCTAACATGCTATACATGACTGTAATAAAATATTACCTGTAACCACCAGCATACCTTACCACCAGGGGTGCACTTGCATATGGATTCATGAAGGGGAAATCATGTTTAACTAATTTACTGGAATTCTTTGAGGATATAACGAGCATGGTGGATAGAGGTGTACCGATGGATGTGGTGTATTTAGATTTTCAAAAGGCATTCGATAAGGTGCCACACAAAAGGTTACTGCAGAAGATAAAGGTACGCGGAGTCAGTGGAAATGTATTAGCATGAATAGAGAATTGGCTGGCTAACAGAAAGCAGAGAGTCGGGATAAATGGGTCCTTTTCAGGTTGGAAATCGGTGGTTAGTGGTGTGCTACAGGGATCGGTGCTGGGACCACAACTGTTTACAATATACATAGATGACCTGGAAGAGGGGACAGAGTGTAGTGTAACAAAATTTGCAGATGACACAAAGATTAGTGGGAAAGCGGGTTGTGTAGAGGACACAGAGAGGCTGCAAAGAGATTTAGATAGGTTAAGCGAATGGGCTAAGGTTTGGCAGATGGAATACAATGTCGGAAAGTATGAGGTCATCCACCTTGGGAAAAAAAAAACAGTAAAAGGGAATATTATTTGAATGGGGAGGAATTACAACATGCTGCGGTGCAGAAGGACCTGGAGGTCCTTGTGCATGAATCCCAAAAGGTTAGTTTGCAGGTGCAGCAGGTAATCAGGAAGGCAAATGGAATGTTGGCCTTCATTGCGAGAGGGATGGATTACAAAAACAGGGAGGTCCTTCTGCAACTGTATAGGATATTGGTGAGGCCGCACCTGGAGTACTGCGTGCAGTTTTGGTCACCTTACTTAAGGAAGGATATACTAGCTTTGGAGGGGGTACAGAGACGATTCACTCGGCTAATTCCGGAGATGAGGGGGTTACCTTGTGATGGTAGATTGAGTAGACTGGGTCTTTACTCGTTGGAGTTCAGAAGGATGAGGGATGATCTTATAGAAACAGTTAAAATGAAAGGGATAGACAAGATAGAGGCAGAGAGGTTGTTTCCACTGGTCGGGGAGACTAGAACTAGGGGGCACAGCCTCAAAATATAGGGGAGCCAATTTAAAACCGAGTTGAGAAGGAATTTCTTCTCCCAGAGGGTTGTGAATCTGTGGAATTCTCTGCCCAAGGAAGCAGTTGAGGCTAGCTCATTGAATGTATTCAAGTCACAGATAGATAGATTTTTAACCAATAAGGGAATTAAGGGTTATGGGGAGCGGACAGGTTAGTGGAGCCGAATCCACGGCCAGATCAGCCATGATCTTGTTGAATGGCGGAGCAGGCTCGAGGGGCTAGATGGCCTACTCCTGTTCCTAATTCTTATGTTCTTATGTTCTAAGAGACAGGTATATAAGGACAGGTCTCAGGCAAGTGCAGCATTCCAGAGCTGTGAAATAAAGGTGCAGGTCCAGAGTGACCTTGACTTCACTACATGCCTCGTGTGAATCTGTACTGAGGGGACAGGACTTTACAACAACTTTCTGTGGTAGAGAGTTCCACAGGTTCACAACTCTGAGTGAAGAAGTTTCTCCTCATCTCGGTCCTAAATGGCTTACCCCTTATCCTTAGACCGTGACCCTGGTTCTGGACTTCCCCAACATCGGGAACATTCTTCCTGCATCTAACTTGTTAAATCCCATCAAAAGTTTAGATGTTTCTATAAGATTCCTCTCATTCTTCTAAATTCCAGTGAATATAAGCCTAGTCGATCCAGTCTTTCTTCATATGTCAGTCCTGCCATCCCGGGAATCAGTCTGGTGAACCTTCGCTGCACTCCCTCAATAGCAAAAATGTCCTTCCTCAGATTAGGAGACCAAAACTGTACACAATATTCAAGGTGTGGCCTCACCAAGGCCCTGTACAACTGCAGTAAGACCTCCCTGCTCCTACACTCAAATTCTCTTGCTATGAAGGCCAACATGTCATTTGCCTTTTTCACCGCCTGCTGTACCTGCATGACAACATGTAGATGAGGAAATTGGAGAGGGCCAAGGATAGATCTTTGCGGGACTCTTAATGCTACGGGAGTGAGAAGAGAAGCCATTGCAGGTGATTCTCTGGCTATGGCTGGATAGATAAGAATGGAACCAGGCAAGTGCAGTCCCATCCAGATGGACGATAGTGGAGAGGCGTTGGAGGAGGATGGTGTCGTCAACCATGTCCAAGGTCAATAAGGACGAAGAGGGATAGTTTACCTTTGTCTCAGTCACATAGCATGTCATTTGTGATTTTGCCAAGAGCCGTATCAGTACTGCGAAATCTGATTGAAGGGATTAAAACATGGAAATCCCCGGAAAGAGGGGCACAGATTTGGGGGGCAAAAGCACGGCCAAGGACTTTGGAGAGGAAAGTGAGGTTGGTGATAGTTTGCAAGGTCAAGGGATGTTTTTTTATGACAGCACCTGAGGAGAATGAACCATTGACAATATCGACTAACATAGGAGCCAGGAAAGGAAGTCGGGTGGTCAGGGAATAGGGTCGAGGGAGCATGAGGTGGGTCTCATGGACAGGACGAGTTCAGAGAGGGCATAGAATTATAGAATCATAGAATGGTTATAGCCCGTGCCGATTCTCAGCTAGTCCCACTCCCCTGCCCTTTTCCTGTAGCCCTGCAAATTCTTTTCTTTCAGACACTTATCTAACTCCCTTTTGAAAGATAAAATGAATCTGCCTCCACCACCCTTTCAGGCAGTGCATTCCAGATCTTAACCACTCGCTGCGTAAAAGTTTTTTCTAATGTCACCTTTGGTTCTTTTGTCAAACACCTTAAATCTGTGTCCTCTGCTTCTCGACCCTTCTGCCAAAGGAAACAGTTTCTCTCGATCTACCCTGCCTAGACCTCTCATGATTTTGAACACCTCGATCAAATCTCCTCTTAATCTTCTCTCTGCTCCAAGGACAACAACCCCAGCTTCTCCAGTCTATCAACATATCTGAAGTCCCTCATTCCTGGAATCATTCTCGTAAATATTTTCTGCACCTTCTCCAAGGCCTTCACATCCTTCCAAAGGTGTGGTGCCCAGAATTGGACACAATACTTCAGCTGGGACCGAACCAGTGTTTTATACAGATTCATCATAATTTCCACACTTTTGTACTCTATGAAGCCCAAGATCCTGTTAGCCTTTTTAACTGCTTTCTCAACCTGCCTTGCCATCTTCAACGATTTATGCACATGAACCCCCAGGTCTCTCTGTTCATGCACTCCTTTTAGGATTATACCATTTAGTTTACATTTCCTCTCTTTATTCTTTCTACCAAAATGCATCACTTCACACTTTTCTGCATTAAATTTCATCTGCCACGTGTTCGCCCATTTCACCAGCCTGTCTATGTCTTCCTGAAGTCGATCACTCTCCTCCTCACTGCTCACTATACTTCCAAGTTTTGTGCCCTGTACACCCAAGGAACTGACCCCTGGGAAACACCACTGAATACCTTCCTCAAGTCTGAAAAACAACCATTCACCATTACTCTCTGTTTCCTGTCACTTAGTCAAATTCGTATTCAGGCTGCCACTGTTCCTTTGATTCCATGGACGTCAATTTTGCTGGCAAGCCTATTATGTGGCACTTTGTCAAACATCTTTGGAAATCTATGTACACTACGTCAACCACATTACCCTCATCAACCCTCTTTGGTACTCAAAAAAAACTCGATCAAGTTGGTTAAACGATTTGCCTTTAACAAATCCGTGCTGACATTCCTAATTAATCCACACCTATCCAAGTGACTGTTAATTTTATCCCAGATTACTGTTTCTAAAAGCTTCCACACTACCGAGGTTTAACTGACTGGCGTGCAGTTGCTGGGTTTATCTTTACTCCCTTTTTTGAACAATGGTGCAACTCTCCAGTCCTCTGGCCTCGTATCTATGGAGAATTGGAATATTATGGCCAGTCCCTCTGCAATTTCTGCCCTCAATTCCCTTAGCATCCAGAGATGCATTCCATCCGCTCCTGGTGATTTATCTATTTTAAGTACAGCCAGCCTTTTTTATACTTCTTCGTAAGAATTTTTATCCTATCAAGTGTCCCCACTACCTCCTCCTTCACGATGTCTGGCAGCATCCTCTTCCTTGGTGAAGACAGATGTAAAGTATTCATTTAGTACCTCAGCCATACCTCTGCCTCCATGCAGAAGTCTCCTTTTTGGTCCCTAATCGGCATGAGGGGAGATAGGAGAGAAACTAGAGAAAGATGCGAGTTCCGGGCGAGAACACGAGACCATCCAATCAGCTGTCTCTGCCGCTTCTCTCCCTTCCCCTCACCCACTAGGCCAAACTTCCTCCAAGGTTGCCCCCTAGCCCTGAACTCGCACCTTTCTCCAGTGACAAAAAAGTCAATGAGCTCCTCGCACTTATTGTTAGAAGCAAGAGTTGAGGATACAAGGAAAAAGGGTTTAAGAAGACAGTTAGCAGTAGAGAAAAGAAGCCAGGGGTTATTTTTGCATTCCAGAATGATCCTGGAATAGTGAGCAGTTTTGGAAGACGACAGCAGGACTTGATAGCAGTTTATCAGGTCCAGCCAGATTATGCAATGAATGGCGAAACCAGTTTTCCGCCATATCCGTTCAAGTTTGCGTCTCTTGGACTTAAGGGAGCGGAGATGGAGACCGTACAGGGGGACCGGTCAGGGTGAGAGAGAGTAATAGTTTTAATGGATACTAGGGCCTCAAAGGTAGTGGTGAGGCTGTAGTTGAGCAGATCAGTAGCTGCAGAAATGTCGTGGTGAATGGAGGACTAAAGACTAGACAGTTGGGATTTTGAAACTGTAGCTGTAAGTGAATTGGAGAGTCTTTTTTCCCCCCACAGAAGTAGGATTGGGAGGGGAGGGGGGAAAGGAGATGTGGGCGGAGAGCGATAGACGGAAGTGATCAGAGAAGGCCTTATCTGTGATTGGCATGCGAGATGGCAAGGTCAAGGGGGTGGCTGTGAATATGGGTTGGGGAGTTCATCTGGAGGGAGAGATTCAGAGAGGATAGGAGGGTAGTGAACTCAGAGGAGAGAGAGCATGATGAATTGAGATGGAGGTTGAAATCACTTATGAGAAGTCACTCGGTGCAGAGGCTGAAGGAGGAAAACAGTGACGATAACTCAGTGAGACATGTTTTTTTTTTAAAATGGTACGACGGTGGACGAAAGAAAATGAGGGTTTTAAATTAGAGGAGAGAGGAGTGGAACAAGGCGAGATGCTGAAAGGAGGAAAAAGTGCCAGAAGAGTAGAAGGATAAACCAAAGTGTGGTTTGGTGATAACAACAACACCGCCACCTCAACGGTCTGGGCAGGGAAAGTGGTGGAAGGAATACCCAGGCGGGGAGGCATCATTTAGCGGGATGGTGTCGTCAGGACCATGATGTCGATGCAATCATCCATGATAAGCCCATGGATGGCAAGGGCTTGTTCACAAGTGAATGGACATTCTGGAGTCAGATGCAGAGAGGGGCGGTGATAGCTGATCCACTGGCAGAGTCCAAAGGGTCAGCACTGGGAGGGGCGAGTTGGACAGAACAAAGATTGGCAAGATTAACCATCAGCGGTCAGTTGGCAAGAGAATAGGAGATGTTGGG
This sequence comes from Pristiophorus japonicus, assembly GCF_044704955.1. Taxonomy (NCBI): domain Eukaryota; kingdom Metazoa; phylum Chordata; class Chondrichthyes; family Pristiophoridae; genus Pristiophorus; species Pristiophorus japonicus. The sequence goes on along the minus strand of NC_091978.1, from coordinate 131,244,627 downwards.
GTTGCTGTTCGTAAGAAGGCAGCGACAAGTGCCTCGATGGACCTATCGGAGGATGCCAATAGAGGAACAGAGGGAAGCTGTAGGCTTATCCAAGAGGGAGTTAAACCTGGGATGGCAGCAGGAGAGTAGGAAGGTCGAGGAGTGCTGAAGGATTGGGATAGGGATTTTGGGGGGCAGAGTACAGGAGAGGGTTGAAATGAAAGGAGGCTCAACGACGAGAGAGAAGGGTCGAGAAGAGGTAAAGAGAAACTAAGTAAAAAAAAGGCATGAAAAAGTGGAAATAGAAGTAATGGGCTTGGGTATGGAGCGGCAGATAAAACTTGCATGTGAATGGACACAGGGAAAACTCAAGTTCCGTAGGCCTGGTTACGTAGCAATTATTAGGATCAACTCTCGGACTTGAGGCCATAATCGAGCAGACACTCCCGGTGCCAGTACTGTGGAAATGCTGCACTGTTCGAGGTACCATCCTTCAGATGAGCATTTAAATCGAGACCCTGTCGGCATGTTCGGGTGGATGTTAAAGATCCGGTGGAGAGTATTGAAAGAAGGGGGCTGGGGGGAAGTTCTCCTGGTGTCTGGAGCCAACAATCTTCTCTTGACAAACACCACCAAAAAAAAACGCATTAACTCGGTAGTTTGTCTGATCGCTGTTCATGGGATATTGCTGTGCTCAAAAAGGCTGTAGTATTGCCCGACATAACCATCGCAACATTGTTTTTAAATTCCTTTAAAATCTTAAAGGGGTTCAATAGGGTAGATGTAAAGAAAATGTTTCCAAAATTAGAGGCCATAAATATAAGATAGTCACTAATTAATCCAATATGGAATTGAGAGAAAATTCTTTACCTAGAGTGTGATTAGAATGCAGAACTCGCTACCACATGGGAATGGTTGAGGAGAATCGTATAGATGCATTTAATTAGGGAGAAACGAACGGAAGGCTATGGGTGAGATGAGATGAGATCTGGAGCACAAATACCGGCAGATGAAATATAATGTGGATAAATGTGAGGTTATCCACTTTGGTGGTAAAAACAGAGAGACAGACTATTATCTGAATGGTGACAGATTAGGAAAAGGGAAGGTGCAACGAGACCTGGGTGTCATGGTACATCAGTCATTGAAGGTTAGCATGCAGGTACAGCAGGCGGTTAAGAAAGCAAATGGCATGTTGGCCTTCATAGCGAGGGGATTTGAATACAGGGGCAGGGAGGTGTTGCTACAGTTGTACAGGGCCTTGGTGAGGCCACACCTGGAGTATTGTGTACAGTTTTGGTCTCCTAACTTGAGGAAGGACATTCTTGCTATTGAGGGAGTGCAGCGAAGATTCACCAGACTGATTCCCGGGCTGGCGGGACTGACCTATCAAGAAAGACTGGATCAACTGGGCTTGTATTCACTGGAGTTCAGAAGAATGAGAGGGGACCTCATAGAAACGTTTAAAATTCTGACGGGTTTAGACAGGTTAGATGCAGGAAGAATGTTCCCAATGTTGGGGAAGTCCAGAACCAGAGGTCACAGTCTAAGGATAAGGGGTAAGCCATTTAGGACCGAGATGAGGAGAAACTTCTTCACCCAGAGAGTGGTGAACCTGTGGAATTCTCTACCACAGAAAATAGTTGAGGCCAATTCACTAAATATATTCAAAAGGGAGTTAGATGAAGTCCTTACTACTCGGGGGATCAAGGGTTATGGCGAGAAAGCAGGAAGGGGGTACTGAAGTTTCATGTTCAGCCATGAACTCATTGAATGGCGGTGCAGGCTAGAAGGGCTGAATGGCCTGCTCCTGCACCTATTTTCTATGTTTCTATGTTTCTATAGACCAGTTGGACCACACGGCCTGTTTCTGTGATGCATATTCTCAGTAACTATGGGGCCAAGTTTCGGCCTGAGTTGCTCCTGTTTTTTTGGAGCAACTGGTTTCGAATGGAGTATCTTAGAAATTGCAATTCTCGGCATTTAGTTTGCTCCAGTTCTAGTCAGTTAGAACAGTTTCAGTTTGGAACAGATTTTTTTTTCAAAAGGGGGCGTGTCCGGCCACTTACGCCCGTTTTGAAAGTTTAGGCAGTGAAAACA